>NC_059079.1:44590481-45190481 GCF_020497125.1 Mauremys mutica | reverse complement strand
TTCTCTTTTCTTCATCAATTATTTACCACTAAGGAGAGCTTAGCACAAGGCCCTGACCCTGATTGGCACCACTATGCACTACTGCAGTACAAAATAATAACAGCATCTATTCTAATGGCTGTCAATCACTGGGGACCAACCATCCCTTGATAAACAGATCCCCCCTGTAATTAGAGTTCATTTTATTAAATATCTAAAACAGTTTGGGAAAAACTGGCCTGCACCTATCCAATCAAATCAAATATTTTTTTTTTTTTTTTTTTTTTTTTTTTTTAGGTATTCACTGTGAAGAAGACATCAATGAATGTTACATGAACCCTTGCCAAAACGGTGGCACCTGTGAGAATTTTCCTGGAAATTACACTTGTCATTGTCCATTTGGAGAGAAGGAGGGGATTTCTTATGGTGGCAGGAACTGTACGGAGGTCCTCCTTGGCTGCAATGACCATCAATGCCAAAATAGTGGTTTATGTATCCCTCATTTAAAAAATGGCCACCATGGATCCAGCTGCATCTGCCCACCTGGGTATACTGGAACACACTGTGAAACAATAACCACCTTTTCTTTTGAGGGAAATGGTTTCCTTTGGGTGAACAGTGACATGACCACTGTACAGGGATCTTTCTATAACATAAACCTGAGGTTTCAGACTGTGCAACCTAGAGCTTTTATATTTCACCGAGGGGAGAAAGATACGTTTGTCAAGTTGGAATTACTGAATGGCTACTTACACTTATTCATGCAAGTCAATAACCAGCCACAGGTTCTTTTGCATATTTCACATAATGTCAGTGATGGAGAATGGCATTCCGTGGAGGTAACCTTAGCAAGAGCTGTTACCCTTAATTTACTTGACAGCTCTTGTATAGAATCATGTGTCAATAAATCTACTACTGCAATAGATAGTGATCAACTGATGCTTGCATTTCAGAGCACATTTTTGGGTGGTTTACCAGTGGGAAACATGAGCAGTGACTCTCCACCTAACATCTATAATATGCATTCTACACCTTCATTTGTAGGATGTCTTCAGGACATTGAAATAGACTTGAACGTTATTACCCCTGAGAACATATCAAGTGAAACATCTTTAAATGTCAAATCAGGCTGTACGAAACAGGACAGGTGTGAAAACCACCCTTGTCAAAATAGGGGACGCTGCATCAACTTGTGGCTGAGTTATCAATGTGACTGCTACAGGCCCTACACAGGGCCAAACTGTTCAACAGGTAAGATAATGCTTTTGGCATTAGTGTATTAAATGCCAGCTCAAAGCATAATCACAAATAACAAATCTGTTTATATCAGTGATGAAACACTATGACCCTTAAGACCTCCCCTGCTTACTGTCAACTGATGAGAAAACACAAGAGGTTAGTAGTAGCACTTGTTCATTTTTTTTTTAGAGTTCTCTCTGTAGGAAACCTAAATTTCAATCAGGCAGAAAAGTCAAGGTAAATTGATGGGTTTTGCTCATCCAATTTATTTATTTATTTATTTTTTACTTTTAATATGCCATTAAACTTTGGGAAACTCTGGTTTGCTGTAGGTTTGGCACCCAGTGACCTAAAGGCTATGTCTACACTATAAGCTAGGGGTCTGATTCCTCGCTCATGTACACATACTTGCACTAGCTCTCATCCAGCTAGAGTGAATATAAATAGCAGGGTAGCTGCGGTAACACTGTATTAACAGTGGAGGCACAGCTGAGCCAGGCTGACTACAAACCTCCCTGAAACTGGGCTAGCTAGCCTGATGACAGCTAGAGTGAGTACATCCACGACAGGGGAAATGACACCACTAGCTTGTAATATAGATATAGCCTTAGGAGCTTAAGTCCTATTTTTAAAAACTCACTTAGGTGCTTTACCCCCAGTCTCAATATCTGTATGTAAAGCAGTGCTCATGTTTTTGAGGGTAAATGAAGAATGAATAAAACATTAAACAGATGAAAAAAATAGATATTAAAAAAAATCATATCTGAGCTTTCACCAGCAGATTAAGCCTGACAGTCAATAGCATCATTTTGCCAACCAACCTAGGGAGAATGAACGCTTGAGGATTGGTAATCGGATCTTTAATTAGCTGGTTGAAGTCCAGCCCAGGGTAAGAGTTACCAATAGCTGTTACCATCTGAGAGCTGCCTGGTTGCCTGTGTGAAATGAGTCAATTTCCCACTGGACATGCACCTGTATCTCAAAAACCATTTAACTGGCATCCTTATGGGCAGAGTCAGCAGAGATGCCAAAACCTGAATGGTCCTGGAAATCGAATAACCCTTGCTTTCCTCCATGTTAGGATTGCCAGCCCTCCAGGATTGTCCTGGAGTCTCCAGGAATTAAAGATTAATCTTTAATTAAAGATTATGTCATGTGATGAAATCTCCAGGAATTCATCCAATCAAAGTTGGCAACCCTACTCCATGTGTTCCACCAAGTATGAGCTGAGGCAAACTAGAGGGATGATATGAGGTCCCTGCATTGCTGTCTGCTATGTGGATAAACAGAGTGCGTCATTCTCCAGGGTTGTAAATATAGCACCTTTCAGGAACACTTTGAACTGGACCCTCCCCTCCCTTCTCAGTAAAAGCCTATTGAGCTCAGACTGGGAGTTTTGCCTGAGGGAAGTGTGCAGGATTTGGCCTTCTATTCACATACAAATGCCCCCCACCCCCGTTATAAATGACTAACTTTCTACTAACACATGTTAGTTTGGGGATCAAGAAAAGACAGTTTATTTTTTAAATCAGGCAGTCTGGAAAAAATGAACAGCATCAGCAGTGCCCTGGCTAGATTCAAAGGGCCAGATCCTCAGCTGGTGCAAGCTGGCATAGCTGCATTGAAGGCAATGAAGCTACACAGATTTGTCCCAGCTGAGGATCTGGTCCCATGGGGTTATTGATGTATTTCACCAGAAAGCTGCATCTTGAAATCCCTTTCAAAATGTTTAAATATTATATCATTTCATAGGCTGTATTTAATAGTTATCTATACCTTTTTTTAATGTAAAATGATAAAGCCTGAGAGGTAATTCTAACAGACTGCTTTGAACTCCAGCTGTAATTTATCCAAAGGTTTGAAAAGCAACTTTGGAGTATAGGACAACATCTGGTAAATATGTTTGCCTCTTTATATGAAGTGAAATGAAAACCATTCAGGGCCGAGAGAGGCTTATTCTTGCATTAGAACTGTTGAGAATGATTAAAAAGTATTTGGGTTTTTTTTTTTCTGCTGACCGCAATATTCCTTGCAAATCATACCACCATGCCACTTTGATACATGGATTTTAGATATATGCCGTACTTAAAACACTATGGCAGTGGGGAGGAGGGGACTTGTGGCTAGGGATAACATAAGAAATGTTGGTGTCCTTTTGAAGAAAAGTTGCTGCCAAGGATTTAATTGACATGAGGCAATATTTTCACTACATATACAAAATAACAAACAGATGTTGACTCATTTTGATCAGCATCCAGATGTAGTGACACAAGAAGTTAATATTGACCAAGGTAATGCTAACTGTCCCATCAAACCCAAGATCAGATTCAATATTTTTTTTGTGGCAAAGTAATAGAAAATTTCAAATACTCTATTACCTTTTTCTAAGACTCACCCTTCCTTCTAATATTGCAAGGCTCCTGTACTCCAGCTCCTAACTCCATTAGAAATGCTCACTTTTTTCACATGAAAAATGCTTAGTTCTCAAGGACTGCCTTCTAGAGAGGGTGCATTCTACAAAGCTCTTATGCCTCAAAACACCCATTCCAGCAAAAGGGAAGATTTATTTCTACATGTCATGGTTTTAACAAGCAGATAAAGAAAGAAACGTAGATAATCTCTTTCATAAAATTAAAATATTTCATACCGTAGTTATTTATGAAATTGTCTATTCAGGAACAAGTCAGGGATTTATTCCCCTTACTAAATAATATTACTGTGGCACATACTAACACCATGGTTGTTAAAGGACTGTTAGGGTTTCCACAATCAATCCCCTATTTTCATTGGTTTTATAACCAAGTCATAAAAAAAGTAATGCTGCAGGCAGAAACTTGACATATGAGGTCCCAGTCCAGGAGTTTTACTGCACAAAAGAGGACTCTGACTGTTTAGTTACAGGACTGATTTCTTTGTTTAAACCAGGTTGACACTTTTTTTATGCATTTGACATACTAAAAGAAATAGCTCTTGGAAGTGTTTAGGCAGAAAGCCTATAATATGGAGAGCAAGATTTTGAAATTTAAAATGTAAAACGAGTAGAAATACTGTGGTTCAAAAAGCTGATGCACCAGAATAAGTAGTTTTCATTACAATGGTTTGGGAGACATTTTCTGTTTGTAATTAAAATCTTTGCTTTATTATGGAAAATAAAGACAGAGACAGAGACAGAGAGGAGTTCTGGTTTAATCATCTTAACTGATAAACAAAATTTTAAAAAAGTGTCTTGAATTCTAGATCCTTTGCCTACCCCGGTGGTACAGCAGTGTCATGTGTTGTCAGAGACTGATCATATATAGAAATGACAGTTTGGGAGCCAGATTCAGTGATGGATATAGGCTGATGCAGATCAGCATAGGTGTAATCAAGGGAATAGAGGGCTATCACAGCTCCAGTGTGGATGGTGCTGTGTAGAAACTGAATAGAAAATAAGAGCATGTGCTAAATCAGCATATGCTATTATCAGCCTCTTTGTTTAGAGACCTAGTCCTGATTTAACATTGTCCATTTTCCTTGATGGGAATGTTTAGGGAATATATGTAGGGGAAACACCTGCCCTCTCTCAGGATAAATCCCTAATGGTACATAGGTGTCCACTTGGAATGGGAAGGTGTAAGTTACACTTCCCTATGCCAGCAGTAGTGCATATGGTCTTGGGGTGAAATCCTACCCCTGCTGAAATCAATCACAAAACTTCCATTAACTTCGATGGGGCTAGGATTGTACCCTGGGACTTTAGGGGATGGTAACAGCTAGGTTGGGCTCAAAATACACCCTTCTCATGACCAATACAAATAACTGTGCTGCAGTCTGCCCTGAGAAACCATTTGGATACACATCCTCACAAGATGTACAGAGGCTGCAAAAAGGAAAGAATGTGGGGTAATAATATACCCTACAGCACCAAAATAAAGCCTAACCCTGCCCCCATTGAAGCCAATGAGAATTTTGCCATTAAAGACACACAGACCAGAATCAAATCCTTATTTTGTCCTTAAACATTTGCAGGTGCTTCTCTTTATCCGTGGTAGATGTTTCACCATTGTGCTGCCTCCATTAGTCAATAAGTCTTAAACTATTTTATTTTCTCTCTCTTTCCCACCTCATTTCAAGAGTACATGCCAGGCCGATTTGGACATGAGGACTCCTTGGGGTATGCTGCTTTTTCTGTTGATGGTAGTAGTCAGAACGAAAACATGACTATATCAATGTTTGTCCGAACACGGAAGTCTTCTGGCTTGTTAATAGCTGTGAGGAACAGTACATCTCTGTATATACGGATCTGGTTGGAAGATGGGAAACTAGTCATGTTAGCCTCAAATTCCACCAAATTGTTCAGCACATGGACTGTAAGTGATGGAAATTTTTACTTAATATCATTAAAAATAGAGCCAAATAAGGCTGAATTGTTCCAGTCATCTCAACAGCTAGGCTACATTTCTACCCCAATATTAACAGTCCAAAGTGGGGATATTCTCTATATTGGAGGACTCCCAGACAAACAAGAAACTGATATAAATGGTGGATATTTTAAAGGCTGTATCCAAGATTTAAGACTGAATAATCAACAACTGGAATTCTTCCCCACTACCACATCACTGTATTCTGTCATCAACCGAACACTGATCAATGTGACCCAGGGTTGTACTGGTGACAATCTTTGCAAGGTAAGGATGCCATTTCTCAAATCATGTTTCCATGTTTAGAACCAGGACTCCTCTTTTGACCCATTCATGTTCCCATGCAATATGTGATAGTAATGACATCTTAATTAAACATATAAACATGCTGGTAAGAGCAGATTTTGCTGAATAGTGCTGAAAATTGTGGGCATCAGCAGCAAAATATATGGGGGTTCTGAAAGGTGAGGCAAGGATAACCATTTACCAAACTTGCTATCCATGCATGGAACCTGCAAGGTTTTATAGCTTTCAATCCAAAGTAAACACAATTCTGTTCTCTGCCAAGCAATCCTGCCTTCCCTTGTGTGGGAATCCACTGCCACTTGCTAACACTTTGGTTGTCTCTACTCTTTCCATTTAGTCCAACCCTTGCCACAATGGTGGCATTTGCTATTCTATCTGGGATGACTTCACTTGCACATGCCCCCCAAACACAGCAGGGAAAGCATGTGAGGAAGTTAAGTGGTGTGAGCTCAGCCCTTGTCCTCATGAAGCACAGTGCCAGCTGGTACACCAAGGATTTGAATGTAGGTACATTTCTATCATTCCTGTGATCTTTGGGGACTGAAACAACTTCAGATAATGTTGATTTTCATGAACTTTTCAATTAAATCAAGCATTCCAATTCTCATACGACCCAGATGAATTTTGTTTGTTAATAATAATGATGATAATAATAATAAATAATAGAATCTTGATCACTGCTATTAGAAGTATTATGAATGGAATAATGGGATAGTAAAATTCAAGTTTCAGCCGTCACCTGTGCCTGATCACAAATTAATATCCATTTAATCTTGGGCCTCTTTTTTTAAATTACCCTCCCATTTTGAAAGCAATGGAGTGAGGATTCCGATGATATTGCCTGCAGGGGCTTTACTCTTCAGTTAATCAATGCATCTACTTGGCATGTTTATAAAATAGACCACTTTGTTCCATCAGAGCGCCACTGCAGTGAGATAAGAGGATTAATCTTAAGATGTTCTCCCTCCTCTGGAAAGACATGTCAGATGACATACTCCTGCACACTGCTTTATTCCATTTTCTTAAAGTGAAGCATCTTTAAAAGCTATCTTAAGCATCCTAACACCAGCAATGTATTTGAAAGATAGTCATTTCAACTGGTATCTTAATAAAGAGCATGAGAGTTCCAAGAAGCTTGTTCATTTGAAAATTAATGATCACTACTTATCATAAGAACATTAACCAATGTGTTGGATATCGCTGTTCTATTTCCCCTCTCTTGAAATCAAGCGGAATTTAAAAAGCACGCTAAGATTTTGTTATGGTGTTTTCCAAAAGGCATCCTTTTTTTCCAAAAAATACCCCCATGATGCTGTGAAGCAGGATTAATGTACACAAATTGCAATGGTATCAGTTAGAATACCTGACTCCTAGGAACAGAAGAGTTGGTCAGCAAAAGGTTTCTAGCATAGATGAAATGGAGCAACCTGCAAATAGATCCACATGATGCGGGCTGTTGTTGAGCCAGGAAAAAAGAGGTCAGTTAGAGTGAGTATTAAAACACATTTATATTTTAAAATACACAGTTATATTTATAACCTAAATCAACATATTACACATTATCTTTGATGATAAAATTCAAATAGGTGATATCTTATCAACTATTTTAGTGATTATAAGGAGTATAAACATACTGATGGGAAGTAATTGGACTGTTTCCTTTTGCTAAAATCAAGGCAATCTACATCTTTAGCAGTCTTTAACTTTGGATCTCAGTGCTCTTATATGTGGCAATGGTAGGGGGTTGTCATAATGGATGTTCATAAACTCCTGGGAGACAGATATGTTATGTGTCTTTATTATCTCTTTGTTTCCATGCATTCGTATCCAAACTTCTATGTAGACAGACATAATAATATGCCCCTAAACTCACAGACAACAGAACTTAATTGGTTTGTTGTTATTATTGTTTATTAGTAGTATTGAGGTGTGTAACGAGGGCTTCCACTCACCGCTAGG
This sequence comes from Mauremys mutica, assembly GCF_020497125.1. Lineage (NCBI taxonomy): Eukaryota > Metazoa > Chordata > Testudines > Geoemydidae > Mauremys > Mauremys mutica. The sequence goes on along the minus strand of NC_059079.1, from coordinate 45,182,598 downwards.
GTGGTGCCTCCTTCTGGCCACTCTGGGGTTTAGTTCAAGAGGTCAACGCCCCTCCCAGTGGTTGCACGCTGTCATTCCATCTCTCTCTCTGGTCTGCAGCCCCTCTTTTCCTCCAGGAACTGCAGCATCTTCTTTGTGACTCGGCCCTTTGGCTGGGTCACTCAGCATTCCGCCCTTCCAGGGTATAGTCCAAGTCTCTGTCATTCCCACTGAGACCCACACAGTTTCCAGTTCACTGTCCATCAGTGCCACTTCCCCAGTGGCTAGTAGGGGAACCCTGGCCTGCCCTCTACTCCAGGTTCCAAGGTCTGTTCAGTCCCCAACTTTGCTGCTTACTCCCTGGGCTGCTTCCTACTCTGGCACTACCCCCCCCTCTTTGGGGTTTGCCGGCCTCTCTACTCCCTCCTCCCACTGAGCAACTGTGAGCTACTTGTATCTACAGCCCCCAAACACACCTCCCCTCTGCCAGGGAGTGACTGCAGACTACCTCCCCGCAGCCTCCTTCTGCTATCAGCTCCCTGGCTTTATAGGAGCCCTGCCTGTTCCTGCACAGGTGAACTTCCCCTAATTAGGACTTTCCACTCAGCCTTCAGCCTAATAAGCTAACGGGCCCTTCTGCCTTCCATTAACTCCTTCAGGGCAAGTGCAGGGTTGACACCTAGATGCCCCAATCAGCAACTGGGGTCCAGCTGTGATAGGTGCTATACACACATATAATAATTTCATATCCTGCCCCAAAAAGCTTGCAATGTAGGTCTATGATGAGACACAAGGGGTAGGTACAATAAGCAGATGTGGGGGGCACAAGATAAGAGAGAGACAATTATGATCAGTGACACAAACACGAGTAACAGCACACCAGCCACCTAGTCATTGCCAAGTGCTTAATAATGTCCACACAAGAGTGTTTTAAGATTTTGATTTAAAAAACCTTAGTTGGTTCTCTGAGAACTGAAGTAAATTTTGAAAATACATACACTACAAACACTGATATTTCCTAGATGCCACAAATTATGCTGGGGAAACTGTTTCTATTCACTTTCCCATTTTATGAGGCACAAGAGTTGGTATGCCAAGAGACATAGTGGCACATCCATTGCCTTAGCATTTAGAGTATGCAGTCATAAGGCAATGTGATCATTCACGGCGCTTAGTGTCCATATCTCCATTCCCAAACTATTTCAAATAAATAGATTTTCTAGTATTTACTGTAAAGTGAAGGGCAGATTCTGTTCTTGTGAGGTTTCCCATTAATAATCCCGCATTGGTAATCCCAAGGATTATTGCGGACAACATTTGCCGAGATTGGGAAAGAATGCCCACCGATATCCTAGTAATCTGCTTTATCCGACCACCAAACCCTAACACCAATACAGATTTGAACTGAAGCATGAATAGGAGACATTTCTTTCTCTCTCCCCTCCTGAAAAAGCCTGGAATGTACATTTAAAATCTGACTAGTTTTGTCTATTGAAATGGACAAAATGCCAATGAACAATGTCAAATATATATGTAAAGAGATAAGATTATCAGGCCCTAAAAATGGACATAATTCTGTTCACTAAACTTGACTCACAGCCCTAAGCAGTTAGGACTATATTCCCCTCCAAGTTCCATCAGTGCAGCATCACTGAAGTCAGTGGAAATATGCCCGTGTGTAACTGAGGGAACGTCAACATCATGGGCCTGGATCTCCTTACATTAGTTTTACACTGGTTGTAACTCCACTGACTTTAATGGAATTATTCCTGATTTGTGACAGTGAATCAGGATCAAAAGTTGTTGTTTTATATAATCATAATCATACTAAATTGGTAAATCCCCCTAAAGATACTATTTCACAAGGGAGAGAAATGGAAGTGGAAGGGTATTTTTTCTGCAGTTCTGGAGCTAATGGGTGTTTACAAAGATTGTAAATTGAGGCAAGTACTGTATCATCAACACATGAACTAATTATTAGATATTGTTTGTAATTCCTACCATTGGCTAATACACCTATTTACCATCTTGGAAAAAACAGCACGTAAATTAACACCAGACACTATAGTTCTATTCAGCCTGAATTTGACAAACCTTTACAAAGTTATTTCCCCAGCTCAACAGCTGGTGTAAATCATCCTAGCTCCATTGATTTCAGTAGAATTATGCTGATTTTCACCAGTTGAGGATTGGGCCTTTGTTATTGTTTATTTGTTAAGTGTGGCACAAGACAAAGAAAGAGGGCTTGATTCTGATCTCGCATACGTTTGTTTTACACTAGTGTATCTCTACTGTCTTCCTTGGAGTTACTCCTGATTTGTACAACCATACATGAGATCAGAATCAGGGTCACAGTTCCCAAAGAATGTGCAGCCTAAGAGACAGTGAGAGTTTAGACAAAAACACTTAAGATCCCCCCCCAGAGGTTTACAACATTTAGGGCTAGATCCTCAGCTGATGAAAATCAGCATAGCTCACTGACTTCAGTGGAGATAGGGATTGGCATCTGACTCTTATTTTTTAAAATGAGAAGCCAAGAGGTGTAATATTGACACTGGTTAGAATTTGCATGCTTCATGGAAAGCAGTAGAAAGATTTAAATTATAAGAGGCAGGCAGCCTGGCACAGTGGAGTAGGGAAAACGTTGCACAGGTATCAATCTAAAACTGGCCTGCTTTCTCAATGGATATTATTATCTTTGCACAGGTGTTGCCAATGCAGTGTTTAGCGGCAGAAGCAGTGCAATATTTTACAGAACCAATGGGAAGATAAGGAGAGACCTCACCAATATTGTATTTGGCTTTCGGACTAGGGATGCTGATGTGATACTGCTGTATGCTGAGAAGGAGCCAGAGTTCATTACCATTAGCATTCAGAATACCAAGCTAGTGTTTCAGCTGCAAAGTGGCAACAGCTTTTATGTGCTGACCCTAGCTAGTTCACAGCCCGTGAATGATGGGAAATGGCACCAAGTGATTCTCTCTATGACAGAACCCTTATCCCAGTCATCTAGATGGCACATTGATATAGATGATAAAAAAGACACTGCAACTAGTACAGTCGCCACAGGAAGCCTCAACTTCCTAAGAGAAGAAATAGATATTTATGTTGCCGACAAAGCTTTTGACAATCTGGATGGCCTAAGGGGATGCATGAGCACTATAGAAATCAGCGGCATTTATCTCTCATACATTGAAAATTATGATGGTCACACTAAAAAACCTCAAGAAGAACAATTCCTCAAAATATCTGCAAATTCTGTTGTTACTGGCTGTTTGCAATTGGATGCCTGCAGCTCTGATCCCTGTATGCATGATGGGATATGTGAAGATTTATATAATTACTATCGTTGTACGTGTTCCAAGGGATGGACTGGCAGGCAGTGTGAAACCAACATTGATGAATGCTTTTCAAACCCCTGCATTCATGGAAACTGCTTGGATAAAATTGCATCCTACGAGTGCAGTTGTGACCCTGGTTATACTGGAGTAAACTGTGAAGAGGACCTAGACGACTGCCGTGGTCACCTGTGTGCAAATGGGGCAACTTGCATAGATGGAGTTAACACTTATTCCTGCCTGTGTGCTGGTAACTTCACTGGAAAATTTTGCAGGTATTATAAATAAGCAAGCTTCAGAAGCTAAAGAAACTCCTGCCATCAGAGCTCACCTCTCAGATGTTTTTCAAGTTGTTTAAATTAAATTGAGAAACCCCTACATCAATCCTACATTAATATGTAGGTCACACTTACACAATGGGTCCTACAGCAGCATAGCCATGGTACAGTAGCTGTTCCATTGTAGTGCCACAGTGTAGATGCTTCCTACATTGAAGAAAGGTTTTTTCTGTCACTGTAGGTACTCCACCTCCCTGAGTGGTGGTAACTAAGCCGAATCTACACCAGCAATTACGTAGGCATAGCTACAACACTCAGGAGTGGGAACTGTTCATACCTCTGAGCACCATAGTTATGTCAACCTAAATTTAAGTGTAGACCAACACTTAGGTTTTCCCTGCAGAATTATTACCCCACAGACATTCACATTTCAAAGGAATGTAGGGAAATTGTGCAGCTCTTGTATTCTGTTGGATCCCCAATATAATGAGTACATAGTGTTTTATTCGGGTAAATCCAAATAACACAGACTTTGCATTTGTCTTTGGGTAAAATTTTCAAAAGCTTCCAAGTGACTTAGGAACTTAAGTCCCAAAGTCAAAGGAACTTTGGCTCCTAATTCACATAGACACTTTGCAAAATTTCATTTTGTTTGTTTGCTGAAAAGGCTCTTTTAGTGTCTCTGGAAGCCATTTATGGGGCCAAAATAATAGGAAATTGCTTTTCTCACAGAACTTCCACCATCCGGAATTGAAATGTAATGAGGAGACCAGCAATGGCTTTATTTCAGCCCCATACATGGCTCTTTGAGATGACAGAAACTGACTGCAATGGGAGTTTTGCCTGAGTAAGGACTTGCAGGATTAGTCCAATAAACTTGAAGACAAATAAATTGTTCTTAATTGATATAGACACTGGACCATAAAGAATTATAGTCCACTGTTTTCAATGGAGTTACACTGATTTACGCCAGCTGAGGATCTGGCCCTCTAATGCCATTTAAAACTAAGACAAACTTGAAAACAATATATTTTGAGCTATTACCAAATTTTGTTTTTGCATTTAACATTCTATGTCCTACACACAGATTCTTTCAGATAAACTGCTAAACTATATTGCTACCAAATAACTCCAAGACACTTACCTAAAGGAAGGATTTGGCCCATTGTTTGCCTTAGAGTGAATTATTAAATCGGTATTACTGGAGCTTGGGAAAGCCAGTTGAATTAATGTGAAATTAAGTTTTTGAGGTTCACTGTTGCTTGGTATCACACTTCAGTTATTGCTTTCTTTCCTTTGTAGACATCCCCTTTAGTAACTGAATTTCACTCAGCAGAAAAGATAATAAGTATGCCAGATAGCACTTGTATAGATGCATTCAGGTCTGGAGCGTTGCTCCCTGCAAGAAAACTGTGCAGACGTTAGAAGATGTCTGTCTACATGCATTGCATCCTCCTACAGATTCACAGCTGTGTGCTGATTTACAGCCAGATTGTGCCACCCTTATTCACACTGAATAGTACCTTACCCCAGGAGCCACTGAAGCTGATAGGCACATTTGTGAAGTAAAGTACAGCTTACTGTGAGCCAAATGCTATTAGAATCTGACCCTTATTAAAGCAATTCATCTGTAAAATAGAAAACCTAAACACATACAACTGAAACAGACTAGCATTTTAATATGATGTTAAATAAATGAATGAGGGGAAATGAGATTTTACCTGAAACAAAAAGATATTAATTGCTGCTGTTGCCTCTTATTCATCTAGGCGCACAAGGCTACCTTTTTCTGTCTGTGGGAATGAGAAGAGAAATCTCACTTGTTACAACTATGGCAACTGTACTGAGCTCAAAGGCGAGTTGAGATGCATGTGCCTGCCAGGCTTTAGTGGAGAACGGTGAGACACTTCAGAACTTTATGTGCACTTTACCTCAACAGGTTATTGTGGGAGTATTGCACTGTCTTCTTAGAACATGAGATCCAGAATGGGCCCTTTTTGGATATCCAAAATTAGTGATTGAAATGGTACCTCACCTGCTGCAGACTTTCTGCAGCAATGAGACACAGCTCTGCCTATTTAAAATGAGCGAGAGTTAGAACTGGGCAAAATGTTTCTGATTCATGTTATTGGCGGGGGGGGAGGGACAAAACAGTTTCAGGTCAACTGAAATTATTTTTGAATTCAGGTCAAATTTGCAAAATAGTTCAGCTGGAAATTTAAAATAAAAAGTTTGGAACAGTCTAAACATTTTGTTTTGTTATTGTTAAAATGAAACATTCCAATTTTTCATTTTGAAACAATGAACAATGTTTCATTTTGAAATTTGCCTAAATCTAATTTTTTATGAAGTGTTAAAAAACTCAAAAAAGAAACAAACTGTCTTGGGTTGAACAAAAGAGTGTGGTTGAACCAAAACAATTTTTTTTCAATATTTTGATTCAGCCAGTGAATCAAAAATCAATTATTTGCCCAGCTTAATCCTCTCTTTGCTAAATATGACTTCTAGGGTTTAACAGCATGACAATTTGATTTCTACAAAAGTCAATAGTCAATGGGTCAAATTCATCCCTAGTGTAACTCCAATTAGGGATGACTTTGACCCAAGATGCTTTTTTTCTTAAATAACATTATACTGATTACATCTCCCTCTGCATACAAATAAACACCCCCCCATATAATACACAAATAGACATACATAAAACTAACAGTTTGATTTTAGCTGACATCCAATGGAGATACATGAAGTGTACTCTCACAGGGGAAGTGTTATGCACAGAAGACTGACTCATATTGTATCTTGCCAGTTTAGAATCAAATTCTAAAACAATTATACAATCAAAATTGATGAACTTCTTTTATATATATATATATATATTATACTATCTATATATATTATACTATAGGGCAGGTCTTAGCATGAGGACCCACCAACTTCACTCATAACTAAATTTGTATTGGGTGGTGTACACCTCCGTGAAACATATTTATTGTCCTAGTATATTATTACCAATTCTCTATATTGTCCTGTATCCTCAGTCAAGACTGGAGCCCACTCTTCTAGGTGCTGTACAAACAGAGGAAGACACGGTCCCGACACCTATAGGTTATCTCAAGTTTTGTTCAGAAGCATTCAGCTGATAGCAAGACAGGAAATACAGTACAAAGAAGGTAGAAAACATAAGACAAATGGTTTTGCTCTCTCTCTCAGTGCAATGAAAATTAAATCAGTGGCATAGAGTGTCCAAAGGTCCAATGGGACTTTAGCCTTAGCACATTCAGAAAAACTTTCAAGAAAAGGTTTCTCCCTCTCTTTTTAACGCCCACTGACTTTGTGGAATCACTGCAGTAAGTCATAAATGATGGATGAAATGAAAAATTCTGACCCGCCCAGTATAGCGTGCACTTGGCAATTGCTGCTGTGCTGTAATATTTAAGTCAAGCATCCAGAAAGGCCCCCTGCCAATCCCAGAACATTTGGAGAAGAAAAAACATCTCAAGCACTTTTTTGGTGTGTATTTATCTTGGGGCTTCAGGGTAGGAGGAAAGTGCTTTTTCCTTCTTCCTTCCATCCTCAGGCATTTTGCTAACTAAAGCTTTGGAAATGAGAGTCCTCCCTTACACCCACAGCCACTGGCTGGCAATAACCTCTATTTTATGGTTCCCGAGGTCCTACTACTGAGTGGTGAGCCAATAGTGAGCTTACTGCACGGTAATATACCGCTGCAATGAGACATTCTACACTTTATTCTCTTTTTTAAATACTAAATTGCCACTATATTTATTCTCTTTTTTCTGGGTTGCCAAAATGTTGTAAGGTAAACTAGCAGTGTCTTTCTCTTTGAAGACCTTCAGTAAACTAAATCAGACAGAACACACAGAAGGTTTATTTTACGAGAACAAATTCAAAATATTTCACATAGTGGGATATTAAAAACCACACCATCTCCATGATTGATTAGGCTGATATTACAGATATTTTCCTTTAAAAGTATAACCAATCCCTAATAAAGGGTTTGATCCACAACCTGTGGAAATCAGTGGGTGTCTTTCCACAGAATGCAATGGACTTTTGGTGAGGACCAGAAGAAAGAATTTGATAGTAGTTAGAGATGGACAAGTTATTCCTCAGAACAGTTGGTCAAACTTTTTATTGCAAAGAAATTATTCACTGAATTTAGGTGAGATTTTCAACTTGACTAAGAGACATATGTTTCCAGCTTCCACTGCTGTGGCCCTTTTCCCTGTATGTGAACCAATTTTGATTTCTTTTTGTATGTATGAATTCATTTGTATTTGTAAGTATTTGCCAACTAGTTTGATGAACAATTTTTGTTTCAGATTTTTGAGGACCGTAATTGATCCACTAAATCAAATAGTATTCTTTCTGTTCCTGATTGGATGAATGTGGCTTTTAAATAGATGAAGAGAAAATTCAAATATGAGTGTTTGATATGAATACCTGCCCTTCCCAAATGCTTATGCAAACAAACTTGTTGGCATGAATGTTTGCAATTGGACATGACTTTGGTTAAACTGAACAGCTTTTAGTAATTCAGACAAAGATCCACACACATTTCCAGGAACAGACCAGGTCTTCTAATCAGGTGTTATTAAGGCTGGTTGATTGTCCTCACTAAAAATGGGGAAAATGTAGTCACAGCAAAAAATACTGAAGTCATAATTTTAGGGCTTGGCTACACTTACAAGTTGCAGCGCTGGGAGTTACAGCGCTGGTCATGCAGCTGTGTAGGGCCAGCGCTGGAGTGTGGCCACACTGACAGCTACCAGCGCTGCAGTGTGGCCACACTTGCAGCACTTTCCAGCGCTGTATTGAGAGGTGCATTGTGGGCAGCTATCCCACAGAGCACCTCGTCCCATTTTGGCGCTGAGTATTGTGGGAAGGGGAAGGAAGTGTGCGGGTCATTCCGCTTCCTGTGCCAACGCCCCGTGGTGCATCGCTTCACATCCCAGCATTCAGTCTTTCCGGCAACGTTTGGCGCCATTGTGAGTGTCTTTCTGTTTTACTCTCTTTGTGTGAATCGCGATTTATGTGGCAAATGGAGCCTGAGCTGCTGAGGACTGTGCTGATGAGTGTCGCCAGCACAACACGTTTGGCAGTCGAGCTATTCCTTCTGCTCCAAAGTGACAGTGAGGAGTCTGACGATGATATCGATATCGATTCTCCTTCCGCGTGTGACACTACAGCGCTTGTGACATTCATGGAAATGCTCAGCACCGTTGAACGCCGCTTTTGGGCTCGGGAAACAAGCACTGACTGGTGGGATCACATCGTCATGGAAGTCTGGGATGACGAGCAGTGGCTGCAGAACTTTTGTATGAGAAAAGCCACTTTCATGGGACTGTGTGCTGAGCTCACCCCCACTCTGCGGCGCAAGGACACAAGATTGAGAGCTGCCCTGACGGTGGAAAAGCGGGTGGCTATTGCAATCTGGAAGCTGGCAACTCCAGACAGCTACCGGTCGGTTGGGAACCAGTTTGGAGTGGGAAAGTCGACCGTTGGAATCGTTTTGATGCAAGTTTGCAAGGCAATTAATCGCATCCTGCTAAGAAAGACCGTGACTCTGGGGAGCGTGCAGGACATTGTGGATGGCTTTGCACAAATGGGTTTCCCTAACTGTGGAGGGGCGATAGATGGGACGCATATTCCTATTCTGCCCCCCCCCCACCTGGCATCAGAGTACGTTAATCGTAAGGGGTATTTCTCTATGGTTCTCCAGGCGCTTGTGGATCACCGCGGGCGTTTCATTGACATTTACACAGGCTGGCCTGGAAAGGTGCATGATGCATGCATCTTTCGGAACAGTGGCCTGTTCAGGAAGATGCAGGCAGGGACTTTTTTCCCAGACAGGAAGATCACAGTAGGGGACGTCGAAATGCCCATTGTGATCCTTGGAGACCCCGCTTACCCGTTACTGCCTTGGCTCATGAAACCCTATACAGGGAAGCTTGACAGGAGCAAGGACCGGTTCAACTACAGGCTGAGCCGGTGCCGAATGACTGTGGAGTGTGCTTTTGGCCGTTTAAAAGCACGCTGGCGTTCCTTGTATGGGAAGCTAGACTTGGGGGAAAGCAGCATCCCCGCGGTTATATGCGCTTGCTGTACCCTCCATAATATTTGTGAAGGGAAGGGTGAAACATTCAGTCAGGCATGGACCACCGAGGTTCAAGTCCTGGAGGCTGAATATGCACAGCCAGAGAGCAGGGCTAATAGAGAGGCCCAGCACAGGGCTTCAAGGATTAGGGATGCCTTGAGGGAAGAATTTGAGGCTGAAAGCCAACAGTAATGTTTGCTGCCTTGGGAGTGAATTGCACTGTTTACACTGTTATTCTATTATCCCTAAAATGATTTGCAGTGCCTCTTTCTTTACTGGGCTAAGGTATCTTTCACTATCTGCTATAATAAAGACTGTTTTCAAAGCCAAGAATTGTTTTATTGAAAAGAAAAAAACTTCCTTGACAGACAGACAGACACACAACATTTCATGAACACAAGAGGGCAGGGGTGTGGGTTGGTGAACTGTACAGTCACAAGTTTGCATATGTCCTGTCTGGAGTGCTGTTTAATGAATCCTGCACTGCAGGGTGCATATACTGCATGGTGATGGGGGTTGAGTGCAGAGGGTAAGGGTGGTAGGTATCAGGGCTGGTTGGTGAACGTACAGGTGTTGGAGGCAGCTGGTGGTGGTAAGAACCTGGATGCTGGGGAAAGGGGGTTTGAGCTGACATTGGGGCACAAGGCAAAAAGCTTTGGGATGGGGGGGGGGCTGTGGGGCAGCACGGGACTGCTCTGCCTGCATGGCTACGATAGCCTGGAGAGAGTCCGCTTGGCGCGACAGGATGTCTAGCAGCTGGTTTGTGCTTTTCCTCTTTGCCACAGCGTTTCTACGCCAATGTCTCTGGCGGATGATGCTTTCCTTTTCTCTCCACTCCTGCAAGGTTTTACTCTCTCTAGCAGAGTGATGAAGAACAGTTTTCAACATGTCCTCCTTGCTCTTTCAGGGATTTTTCCTCAAATTGTGCAGCCTCTGTGCTGTGGTACATCTGCTCAGTCCAGCAGTCAAGGTCACTGTAGAAAGCCAGAAATGACAACATTTAACAGGGCAGCATTGTATTCACTATCTCCAGACATAAATTGCTACACTGAGGGAGTTCTTAGTCCTCACTTTAGCATTCTTTTACCACACACATAACACAACAGAAGCCACAAAATGGTGATGAGGGGTGCTTATAGAGGGAGAAGTGGGGCTTGAGTGATAGAGGGGTGCTGGTTGCTTCGGGTAATCTGGAGTGATAGAGGGGTTGAGTGAAGATGCAGCTGCAGGGGTGATCTTCACTATCTCCCTATCTCTATCACTATCTTCACTAAAGAGTCTCCCAACATTTTTCACAGGAGTTAATCCTGGAAGATATCTCCCTGCTGCGAGTCACTAGGGAACAGCGGGAGGCTCTTCTACAGCAATGTGGATTCCGCCCTGGACCCTATGCGGCTTGCCTGTGTTCAGAAATGGTCCCCCCACCCCTCGCGGCACAGTGGCGCGGACGCGTCAGCGTGACTGGGACAAGGAACACAGTGGCTCTCCCTATAAACCTGCGCAGGCATATTGCCCACGCTCTGGCTGAAACTTTTGCTGAGATCACTGCAGCCGATTACCGCGACGTGATAGACCACATCAATGGGCTATTCCACACCTAGGCTGGCATGCATGCAGCCCTAAACCCCCTTCCTCTCCAGAAACATTTCCACCCAGAAAATAAAAGCCGCTTACCGGTAACCCGCTGCTCTGCTTGTCCTTCAGCAACTGCTGGCTGCTGCAATTGGGTACTTTCCTCCTGGCTTGAGAAGAGCTCCTGGCTGCATGCCCACTCTGGGGTGTCTTCCCCCATCCCAGTAGCTTCACTCGCGTTTTCCTCCCCCCCACCCGCCGCCTCCGCCTCCGCCTCCTCCTCCTCCTCCTGTCCCCCAGCCTGCTCAGAAGTGTCCATCGTTGTCCTGGGATTGGCAGTGGGGTCACCCCCAAGTATCGCGTCCATCTCCCTGTAAAAACGGCAGGTCGTGGGGGCAGCTCCGGATCGGCGATTCCCCTCGCGGGCTTTGTAATAGGCACTCCGCAGCTCTTTAACTTTCACCCTGCATTGTAGTGCGTCCCGATCATGGCCCCTATCCAGCATGGACCTTGATACCTGCTCAAAGATATCGTAATTCCTACGGCTGGAGCGCAGCTGGGACTGCACAGCTTCCTCCCCCCAAACACTAATGAGGTCCTGCAATTCGCCAGTGCTCCATGCTGGGGCTCGTTTGCCGCGTGGAGGCATGGTCACCTGTAAAGATTAACTGATTGCACTCCACACCTGGCTGCAGCAAACAGGAAGGAGATTTTTAAAATTCCCGGGGCATTTAAAGGGCGGGTCACCTGAGGCAAGAGCAGTAGAGTGCAAACTGATGAGCAGAGTGGCTGAACAGGAATTCTGGGATAACTCCTTATTCCCTGGAGGACAATTAAAGCGCTGGTGAGTGTCCACACCTGCTGAGCAGCGCTGGATCACCAGCGCTGCACTCCTTATACCCCAACCGGGATGGGTTTTCAGCCAGCGCTGCAACCAGGGAGTTGCAGCGCTGGTTGTGCCCTGCAAGTGTGGACGGGGTGTAATTGCAGCGCTGGAAAGCCTCCACCAGCGCTGCAACTTGTAAGTGTAGCCAAGCCCTTAGTTTTAAAAGTTAGTCCTAGCACACTTTTAATTAACAATAAATTGTTTTTTATGGTGGTGCTGTAACCATGTTGGTCCCAGGCTATAAGAGAGACAAGACGGGTGAGGTAATATCGTTTATTGGACCAACTTCTGTTGGTGATGGAGACAAGCTTTTGAGCTACACAGAGCTCTTCTCTAGGTCTGGGAAACATCACATCCACCCTAATCTCTCCCCCACCAAGAGGACAGTCCTTGAAATCCAACCACCAAATAGTGATCAAATCCACAGACAAAGGGGGCACTGTCATAGTCCTCAACTACAATGACTACATTGACAAGGCCAACTGACAACTGTCAACATCACCTATTATAAAGAACTCAAAGACAACCCCACACCACAGTTTACCCATAAATTTAAGGATATCATCAAATCCTTCCCCAAATAACTCCAAGACAAACTCTACAACCTCATCCCCATGAACCCACTCCAGGGACTGTCTACATCCTTCCCGAGATATACAAACAAAGGAACCCACAGCACTCATCATATCGGGCCACAACACTCTTACTGAAAGAATATCTCGACTCATGGCAGCCATCCTCAAACCATTCACCACACAAAAGGCCAACTTCCTCTAGGATACAGCCAACTTCCTCCAAAAACTCTGCAACATTAACAACCTCCCGCAAAACACCATTCTTGCCACCAAGGATGTCACTTCTCTGTACACCAACATTCCTCACAATGATGGCATCACTGCCTGCCTCAAATATTTACAAGATAATGGACAACCCTCAGATATCCACCCCAAACACATCATCAAACTCATCCATTTCATCCTCACTCATAACAATTTTACATTTAACAACAAACACTTTGTCAGAATCCTGGGAACAGCCATGGGTATTGGACGGCTCCCCAATATGTCAAAATCTTCATGGGCCACTTTGAAGAAGAATTTCTGGACAAATGCACCATGAAATCTATTATATACCTTGACAATCTTTTTATTTTTTGGACAGAGGACCTAAACTCCCACACAGACTTCCACCACAGCTTCAACCACCAACCATCCATTAAATTCTTTCTAGAACACTCCCACACTAGCATCAACTTCCTGGACGCCAGGATCAGTTTCAGCAATGGAACCCTATGGACAATTATATACAAGAAACCCACAGACCGCCACACCTATCTTCACAGGTCCAGTAACCATCTGAAACATACCAAGAAATTTGTTATCTAAGTCATAGACTGGTGCCGAGGGGGCACAAGCTAAACGGGAGGACATGTGATCTCCCCATGTGTCTCCTCCACACCACACCCCCACCAGGGGTCTGCATGCTCTCCCTACCACCTTCCCACCCCAAGTTATCTGCAGGGGGAAGGGGCTCTGTCCTTCCACTGCGCCAGCTCCTCCCCCAGCACATTCAGCTGCTCGCCCAGGCAGCCAGGCCTGGGTGGGGAGTGGGACAGAGCTGCTCTTGGTTGCTGCTCTGTTCTGTGAAGCAGCTGCCTGAGAGAGATACTGGTTGGAGAAAGGCAGCAGCGGCAGCCCGCTCCCTGCCTGGACTCGGCTTCCAGGGACAGGTGCCAAGCATGCTGGGGGTGGCGGAGTGGGAGATGGGGATCTGGCTCGCTCAGCCCCTGTCCCCAGAATCCAAGCCTGGGTGGGAGGCAACCTGCCACTGCTGCAGCCAGGTGCTCTTCCAGGCAGCTGCTGTGCTGCACCAGGCAGCGTCCCAGCAGCCTGCCCTGCGGCTCTAGGATTTGCGCCACCCCAAGCAGGGCGGCACGCCGCGGGGGGCGCTCTGGTGGTCGCCGGTCCCGTGGCTCCGGTGGACCTCCTGCAGACATGCCTGCGGAGGGTCCGCTGGTCCCACGGCTCCGGTGGAGCATCCGCAGGCATGCCTGCGGGAGGTCCACCAGAGCCGCGGGACCAGCGGACCCTCCGCAGGCACATCTGCGGGAGGTCCACGGGAGCTGCGGGACCAGCGGACCCTCCACAGGCACGGCTGCAGGAGGTCCACCGGAGCCACCTGCCGCCCTCCCGCGGGACGCTGCCCCAAGCGTGCGCTTGGCGCGCTGGGGTCTAGAGCCGGCCCTGGACCCTCCGATGCTTCACCTCTATCTACAGCCAGGCTTTCAGATACCACAGAATATGCTCCAAGGAGAAAGACAGGGATATAAACCTTACTACACTTAACCAAACAAGGACACTCCACCAGAGAAGTAGATCACATCATGGACTGGCCTCCCCAAACACACCAAGAGAACCTGCTTCTATACACAAATAAAATACCGCACACTTCTCGTTGTCACCTACCACCCCCCACTGGAACCCATTTGGAGAATCATCAAACACTTAGAACCCTTACTCCATGGGGACCTCATCCTGAAAGAAATTTTTCCTGAACCCTCACTTTTGGCCTACAAACAACCTGCCAAGCTCATCATCAGAAGTAAGCTCTCCACAGACCAGGACACCGCAAATCAAAGGGGCACCAGACGCTGCCAGAACAACAGATGTAAAAGCTGCAGACATATCTCCACTATTATGATGATCAACTCCCCTCACAACACACAGGGCTGGTGCAACCTATTAGACGACCTAGGCGGTCGCCTAGGGCACTAGGATTTGGGGGGCAGCATTTTCTTTGGCAGCAACCACGGCGGCTGGATCTTCGGCTGCCCTGGTCGCCGCCGTCATTTAGGCGGAGGGAGCTGGGGCAGGGGAGGCGTGGGGAGGGCCACCTGCAGCAAGTAAGGGGGGAGGCGGCACGCAGGGGAACTCCCCGCCCCAGCTCACCCCTACCCCGCCTCCTCCCCGAACACGCCGTTGCCTCCCAGGTGCCACAAGCCTGGGAGGCGGGAGAAGTGAAGCAGCGATGGCGTGCTCGGGGTGGAGGGGGGGTGGAGAGCTGCCATAGGGGGGGTGCCTTAGGGTGGAGGGGGGAGCTGCCTGGGGGGGGTGCCTTCGGGCAGGGGCTCGGGGATGGGGGCGGGCGCAAGGTGGAAGTTTTGCCTAGGGCGCGAAACATCCTTGCACTGGCCCTGACAACACAGCTTTCAAGATTCATGTGTCTTACATATCCCTATCATACAATGCGGGGTACCTCATCCAATGCACTAAATATCCCAATATCAACTATGTGGGTGAAACAAGACAATCACTACACTACTGAATGCACTTACACAGAAAAATGATGAAAGACAAAAACTCCCTGTCACTTGTGGGAGAACACTTTTCACAAAGTGATCGCGCTATATTTGACCTCACAGTCCACACCCTCAACGGAACCCTAAACACCACCTTCAAAAGATAAGTCTGGGAGCTCATATTCATAACTTTGCTAGATACTAAAAATCATGGTCTGAACAGAGACACTCATAGGTGCTGACTTTGTGGGTGCTCCAGCCCTGGAACACTCACAGAAAAAAATTAGCGGGTGCTCAGAACCCACCGGCAGCCAAGCTCCCCCCACTCTTCTCCCCCCCAGTGCCTCCCACCCACTGGCAGCTCTGCCGATCAACTCCTTCCCCTCCCTCCCAGCACCTCCCACTCACCATGGATAAGCTGTTCCACAGTGTGCAGGAGGTGCTGGAAGGGAGTTAGGGTGACCAGATAGAAAGTGTGAAAAATTGGGACGGGGTGGGGGGTAATAGATGCCAATATAAGAAAAAGCCCCGAATATCAGGACTGTCCCTATAAAATCGGGACATCTGGTCACCTTAAGGGAGATGGAGGAGCGGGGACAGGGCGCGTTCAGGGGAGTGGCAGAAAGAGGTGGGGTGGGGCGTTGGAGGCAGGGGTTGAGTGGGAGTGAAGGCGGGGATGGAGTGAGGGTGGGCGCTTGGGGGAAGGAGTGGAGTGGGGGCAGGGCCTGGGGCTGAGCAGGGGTTGAGCATCCCTGGGGAAATTTGGAAGACGGTGCCTGTGGAGACACTGGATTTATGGCTTATTACAACAATCTGTAACCCTCTTAAACCTCCCACTCAGCCTTTTCCCCACATGACTGGAGAGGTATTAATGGGCCATTTCACCTTGAATGGTTCCTTGAAATATGTATTAACTACTTATGCTAAACAATCTGTTCCAGCTTGTATTTAGCTGTGAACTCTGGATATGTCTACACTGCAATTAGACACCTGCAGCTGGCCCATGCCAGCTGACTTGCTCTCACTGGGCGTGGGCTAATGGGTTGCTTAATTGCTGTATAAACATTTGGGCTTGTGCTGGACCCTGAGTTCAGGGACCCTCTTACCTCACAGGGTCCTAGAGCCCGGGCTCCAGTCCGACTCCCAACATCTACACTACACTACGGTCCGAGCCCCGCAACTCCAATTCTGCTGGCCTGGGCCAGGCTCAGGTTTTTAATTGCAGTGTAGACATTCCCTCTAGTACATTTCCTAGACCTGAAGAAGAGCTCCATGTAGCTTGAAAGCTTATCTCTCTCACCAACCGAAATTGGTCCAACAAAAGATATTACCTCATCCAACTCGTCTCGCTAATAAATTATTTGTCATGAGAAGTGGGATATCCCCTATTTTATACTAAATATTGTTTGAAACCATTAAATAGTATTTAACTAAGCCTTTAAAATCTGATACAATGCTGCACTTGACATATTATATTTCCTGGCATTATGGTCCTCAGCTAGACCAGCAGAAGAATGCTACTATTTCAGGTTGGCAATAGGTATTTGGATGCTCACATAGGGACTTAGCATGTGAATAGATGATCACAATGGTCCCTGCTAACTGGGGGATCTATGAATTGATGAAAATGGGCATTTTTGTGACTTAGGGCCCAATTCTTCAAGATGCTAAGTGCCTTCAACTCTCATGTACATCAATAAGAGTGGAGGGAGCACAGTTCTCTACAGAAGGTAGCCAAGATCAGCCTCTAAGCATATGTTTACTCAGGGATAAAAGACCCGTGGCACATCTGCGGCTGGTCTGGGTCAGTTGACTTGGACACATAGGGTTTGGGCTGCAGAGTTAAAAATTGCTGTGTAGACACTCAGACTTGGCTAGAAACCAATCTCTGGGACCCTCCACCGTCACAAAGTTTTTCATCCCTGTGTAAACATAGCCTAAGTCAGAAATGTCCATTTTACATATCTAAGTGCCAATGTGAGCATCAAAATGCCACAGATATGGGATTTCCCATTTTTGTACCTATATGTGAAAACAACACAAGACATCAAAGATGTAAGTGTAGGTGGTAACGTCTGTTATTTTCAGGACAGTGAGAAACCCTTGTCTGATTAATGTTATCTAGTTGCTAACACGGTTGCTTAGTGCTTTTGGTCTTTTACTGTAGGTGTGAAACAGACATTGATGAGTGCAACTCTGATCCGTGCATGAATGGAGGCCTCTGCCAGAACCTACTTAACAAATACCAGTGCATCTGTGATGTAAACTATGCTGGCGACCGCTGTGAGGTAGATGTAAGCGACCTCTCCTTTTTTGTCTCTCTATTATTGTGGCAGAATCTCTTCCAGCTCCTCTCCTACCTTATTTTGCGAATGGATGATGATCCAGTAGTTGAGTGGGGTGAACAAGAAGATTAGTAGCCATCTGTACACTGTTAGTATTTTAAAGCTATTGACACACAATGGAAGATGCCTTGACTGAACAGGAAATTAGTTTAGCATTCAGAAAAGCAATAAGAACCACATTTTTTAAATCATTTATCAATGTTTTGAACATATTAAAATATTTTATTGTAAATAATTAATTCTCCAACTATGGCTTTAAATGCAGAAGCTAAGTTTCTAAGTAGCATCATATTTCTTTTTATTATTTTGTGTAAAAAATGACAGATGTATGGAACGTTCCAAAGCAAACATTCAGATCTTGATTCTCACCTATTTATGAATCATTTTCACTCTGCTTTGGTTCATTTGCTTAATTTTGGAACAGATGCTAGTAGATAGTGAATATCAGTCTGAAAATACTGCTTTTACCCATTTCTACTGGGGTATTGCACGGTGCATGGTCTCTTCATTTCTTACAGTGTAATGCATAAAACTAGTCCATGACAAGATATGCTAAGAGTTCAGGGTGAAATCCAGGCTCCACTGAAGTCAATAGCTAAGATCCCATCGACTTCAATGAGACCAGGATTTCATCCTTAAATTTAAATACATCACATCCCATATTATTCACTGCTGTTGATTTAGAAGTTTGGTTCAATGTCTGTGGAATCAGATATGTCATAACAGTGGATAACGTTAAACTATTTTGGATAAGCCACTGGCAATATACCGAGCCCATCCTGTTGGAATCAATGGCAGAATTGTCTTTGATTTCACTGGGAGTAGGATTGGCACGACTATCTGTACATTTCATTTGAATAAAGTTCACTTGATTAAAACAAAATGCAACTATTCTATGAATTCACATGGAATGGTTTTCAAACATGCACCATGATATGAATTTATTCATTTTAACCAAAGGTCCAATGAGGATATCATATTTCAAATCCACCGGCAGAATTTGTTAGTTGCAATATTGCTACCTCTTGAAGTAGATCTATTTTATCTGTGAACTGAGAATGTCAGTACTGTAATACATAATTGCAGGCAAAGGAATATGCTTATTTTTCACTTCAGGAATCAATCACCTTGCTCACTGATGGGTTGTTATCCTTAATGAATGAGGATTAAGTGCATGATATTGCTCACCATTGTAAATCAGGCCTGATTCAGCAAAGTACTTAGACATGTACTTGGCTTTGAGCACACAAGCAAATTGAAGTCAATGGGACTTAATCACTTGCTTAAATTTAGTCCCTCCTTTAGTAACCGGGTGAATCTGGGAAAATATGTTCATGTCATACTTTGTTCTTTCTGGAAAGAGTTTTACAGGACAAGTACACTAATGAATTGTGCAATAGTTTATTTGAGTATTACTACTCATGTTGTATTAGTACAGTGTTCAGACCTACACACACTCATTTGAGCTCACTGTTCACAAGAGTAAGTGTTTACAGGTCTGTATTTCATTATTATTAAGTGATGTGGTATGCAGGCAGAGTTATGGGAAAGAGATCTTTATTAAGTATGCTGAGGCTCTACAGTTTGAGAGAGACAGCAGCTTGCCTTCTGCTTCAATCCCTGAGCCCTTGGGGTACATCTACATAGGGATAAAAGACCTGTGGCACTGCCGCAGCTGGCCCTTGTCAGCTGACTTGGGCTCACAAGCAGGGCCGGCTCCAGACCCCAGCGCGCCAAGCGCGCGCTTGGGGCGGCATTTTGCCGGCAGGGCAGCAGGCGGCTCCGGCGGACCTCCCGCAGAAATGCCTGTGGAGGGTCCGCTGGTCCCGCAGCTCCGGTGGACCATCCGCAGTCATGCCTGCGGGAGGTCCACCAGAGCCGCGGGACCAGTGGACCCTCCGCAGGCACGTCTGCAAGAGGTCCACCAAAGCCGCGGGACCGGCGACCGCCAGAGCGCACCCCGCAGCGCGCCGCTCTGCTTGGGGCGGCGGAATTCCTAGAGCCGCCCCTGCTCACAAGGCTCGGGCTCAGGGGATAAAAATTGCTGTGTAGATGCTCGAGCTTGAGCTGATGCCTTTGCTGTGGGATTCTTGACCCTCACAGAGTCCCAGAGCTCAGGCTCTAGCCTGAGCCCAAGAGTTCACACAGCAATTTGTCAGCCCCAGAGCCTGAGCCCTGAGAGCCCGAGTCAGCTGATCTGGGCCAGCTGTGGGGTTTTTATCCCTGTGTAGACACAGCCTAAGTGTCACAGGCATCACATCCCAATCCTGACACCTGACTGTGTGTACAAAGTGCTGTTATTTGTCTCTGTTAGATGTAGAATGTTAATGTCTCAAGGAGCTGCCCTGGTCTGAAAACTTAAGTGTAATACATTGCTGTATAATAATTGTATTACACCATAATAATCTCTTTATCATCTTTCTTTTACTAGAGAAATGCCTGAGGTAATTTTGCTGTTGATTGCCTGTAAAAATGTTTTATTCCTCTCTTTTGTTTTATACATAAGCCATACTTCTGTAAATAGAATATAACAAAATATGTTCCATATTGGGGATAAAATTATTGTAGTAATATCAAAAACATAAACACTAAGTCTTCTATTATCTAGACTATTGGATTATTTTAGATCAGACTAGAATTATTTGGATGATATACCTTTTAGCCAGTTTAGACAATGGAGGCAAGCAAATATTCAATTAACGGTATTACACTTAAACAACATAGGCCCCAATTTGGCAAAATACTTTGGCACATACTTAACTTTAAGCACATAGTTAAATTAGAGGTGATTAAAAATTATATGGAAAGTTTTCCCACTGAAAAATCTGGTTTAATTGAAACTAACACTTTTCACAACAAAATGACAAATATGACCACAATTTTGATTTGCCTGCAGGAAATGTCAAAATAAAAATTTTCATTTGAATCAACACTTCAATATGAAATGATGTTTTGGTTTCAAAATGCCAAAAGTAAACAAAAATAGTTCAATTCATTTTGACTTAAAAGGTAATTTTGTTTTGGCATCTTGAAACTGAAAAAGAAAAACAAAACATTATATGTTGAAATGTCAGTTCAAAATGGCAATTTTCATTTTGCTTTGATTTAAATTGTTGTTTTGGTTTTATTGACACCAAAATATTAAAACAAAATGACATTTCAAGTCAAAATGAATATCATACTGTTTCAAGATGTTAATCTGAAACAAAAACATTTAATTTGAAACTGAAAATTTTCAAACCAAGATTTTTTGTTCAAATTTTCGCACAGGAAAAATTTTGGTTTTCCAACCAGCTCTTACTTAAATCCCATTGAAATTAATGGGAGTTAAGAATCCGATTAAGTGCTTTGTTGCATAGCAAAGTCTGCTGAACATCATGCCACAAAGCTCTCAGATCATTGATTTCAGTTTGCTGTTAGTGACAAGGGAAGCTGGGGAACATCTTATATCAGTGTTCCTAGCATACTGTGTTTATAATGCACCAGACAAACAAGAAATGAAAACCAAAGAATATATACATGTATAGAGATTTCAAACACACTATTTCCTCAATTCTAGAAATGTGGAAATGCATAGATATATACAGTGTACCATATATATTATATATGTATTACATGTTACATAAAAAGTTACAAATTTCAAATATATTAAATAGCAGTGCAGCAGTCCCTGGCTCTCCCACTCTGTTTACATATCACTAATGCCACTATATCCACTGGGATTGTAAACGACTTCTTCCCTTCCTCTAATGCATTGTCATCATGAAACATTTCCTGATTCAGAACTGCTGCTCTTTCCTCTTTGTACTCTGTATTCTCAACTACATTGTGTGTGTACATAGCTTTCCCATCGTTATTCACAAAATAAACCTTCTGCCTTTGTCTCTTTACGTCTACTTTTCATTCTTCTGCTGAGATCTGCTTTCATTTGCTTTAAGTGTACCATGATTTCTGAATGTTTACACTTCACTCGTGTGTTACACAAGCATATAAAACGTAGCTCTTCTGCACTGTAACGATACCCTTTTAACATACGTGGCCGCTTAAGCATCTCTTCCGACTGATGCCATTTAGTCAGAGGAGTGCTATTCTGCACCCTAGGACAAGTGTCCTTTATTTCTCATTCCAGAATATATTGGGTGCCTGCTATTTTGATTTCACCAAATGTCGTCAGAAAAATCATTCACTTGGGACTTCCCTATTTAAACCTGAACCCTGCTCTTCCCCAAGTTTCTGATGCTGGAAGTTTGCTATGTTTTAGTGTAACAGCTATACACAAAGTATGCCATGGGTTTTAAAGGAGTAGCACACAGTGAGGGAACAGTAGCTGACAGTGTATGCCAGATAACACAAATTAGTCCAAATAATTAGTAGGGTCTTTGCAGCAACATCAAGATGTGTAAAGAATTGAATATGTCCAAATTCCTTATCTACTTTCTCTATTTTTCAGTTATTGTTCTATTAAAATACATGGGATTCCAGTAAAATCATTTTAAGATAACAGAGAGAAGAGATGAATGGCAGAAAGTGTCCATGGATACTGTGCACTTGATTCAGACAGCTTAAAGTGACCCACAAAGGATTTTTAAAGAACTGAGCTTTGTTCTTTTATGTTCCTTTCTTAAAAGCTTTTTGAAGAAAGAAAAGCAAAACAAAAAAAATGATTCTTTTTGGTCTTCTTTTCTTTTTACTTTAGAAATTCAGGCGTCATCTACTCTGGGAGGCTGTGTGGTGACTGCAAAACTATTAAAATTATGAAATCCCAAGAGACCAAAATCTGAGTAATTCAGAAAGGCAGGGATTTTTAGTCAAACTGTTTTTAAAAAAGAATTACTTTGTTAACCCCTATTTACTTTCAATCCCTAATAAGGATGGGGTTAGGATGGTTTTTTTTTAAAGTGTAAACATACCATCCCCTTTTATTAAGATATGATAGCCTATGGACTACATGTCTGGGGCTACCCCATGCACAGGTTTTCTAGTGAAACCAGGGGAGAGTGGACTTCATAGTTTAAGGTTTAAAAAGTGGGATTTAAAAAAATTAATAAATATCACATAAAATAAGTTTAACAAAGTAATTTAAAAAAAAAAGGAAACTCCACTCTAGGTCACCTGTAAAGGGGCACAGCTTAGAAAGCAAACAGAAAAGATGGCTGCACATGTCAGGAGTAAAAGCACCACGATGTACTTAATTACACATGATTTCAGAGGCTTTTGGGGGATTTCAGAGGCTTTTGGGGGATTTAAGAGGCTCCCTCCCCCTTGCAGAAAAAGACTGAGACATGTAGACTTTAAGGCCAGAAGGGACCATCATGATCATCTAGTCTGACCTCCTGTACATCGCAGGCCACAGAACCTCACCCACCTCCTTCTGCAATAGGCCCATAACTACCTGAGTTACTGAAGTCCTCAAAATCTTGATATAGAAACTTCAAGTTACAGAGAACCCACCATTTACTCTAGTTCAAACCAGCAAGTGACCTGTGCCTCACACTGCAGAGGAAGGAGAAAACTGCCCAGGGTCTCTGCCAATGTGAGATGGGGGAAAATTCATTCCTGGTTCCTTACATGGCGATCAGAATCTAAGTCCTCCACAGATCTCCAGCTCTTGCTATTTGATTACAAATCTCATGATATTTCACATTTTGTTTGAACCCCAGCATGGAGACAATTGCTTATGTGACAATCTCAGCTTTCTTTTTTTTAAAAAGAGCAAGTTCAGAAAAAGGTGTGAAAATGTGACCTGAGTACCTCTAAAGGCTCAGAAAGCAGAAGGGAAATAAAAATAATTTAAATTAAAAAGATAATTTTTAAAAAACCCTCATGATTTTTTAACATCAAATGTTGGCGACATCTGATCTCTTTTCTCCACTTTTTTCTCTTAAGGTATGATTTCCCTCACCCGATACAAGTAACTAACTCTCACAGAAGACAATGGGTAATGGAATGCAAATAGACCCCAGAAATTCAAAGGGAAAGTAAGATTTCTGTCAAGTAGGGAGAAGGAATCATTACTGGTGATAATGGGGATGGGCAGAGGCCTCCGTATTTGCAGTGAAAAATTATTTAAGATTCCTACATCAAGAACATGTTACAAAACCATCAATATGATGAAACAACTATAACCCCAAAGTAGTGCTAGCTGCATTGGCAGCATGGTATTCAAAAAAATACTATCTGAAATACACCTCCAGGAACTTAGCAGAAGCTGGGGTTTGGCTGGTCATTTTAATTTATATTGCAGTAGTGCCCAAAGGCCCCATTAAGACTGAGAGCACTCTGTGCTATGTAATCATAGAAATGTAGGACTAGAAGGGACCTTGAGAGTTCATCTATTCGAGCCCCAGACACTGAGGCAGGACCAAGTAAACCCAGACCATCGCTGCCAGGTGTTTGTTCAACCTGATCTTAAAAACCTCAAAAGACAGGGATTCCACAACCTCCTTTAGAAGACTATTCCAGAGCTTAACTATCCTGATAGAACATTTTTCCTAATATCTAACTTAAATCTCCCTTGTTGCAGATTAAGCCATTACTACTTCTTCTACCAAATACATACACACAAAGGAAAATATGGTTCCTGCCCTAATTAGCTTGCAATTATGTTTGTACTTGGAAAGTTTTCCTGAACAATAGCATGGATTGCACCTTTGGCACAGTATTCACTCACAACAGGTACCCTGTTTGTACATGTACAAGTAATGCAGAAGTGGTGGCTGGAAAAATGACACAGAGTTTAAGTTCTGCGTTAAGATGGCTAGAGTTCCCCTCCACATACAGACATTGCTATTTTCATATCCTCTTCCAGCTGGTACCACTTCACCCTCCTGGGCAAATGGACAAGTGGCACATGCTGCATGGTTACACTTCACGTTAAATGTCATTAAAATACACTAATAAGCATGTACGATATGTTCCATATTGAGTCCAGATTCAACAAAAACTCAGTCTGGCTTCCATAGGGTGGAAGCTTGGAATTATGATTGAATCTGCCCCTCAGTGATTATTTAACATATTCATTAACTGCAAGTGTTAGTAAAATGAATGTATCTAATGATATTTAATTACAATAATTAATGCCTGATGTCTCATGAATAATTTAATTGTCAGCTATTTGCATTTTCATACTTATGCAGTTATTCGTGAGTAATTATCATATTGACTAAAAAGCACAGACACCAGGAAAGTAACAACTATATCATCTTCTCTACGTTCACTTTTCCTTCCGCTCACCTGTCAAGCCTCCCTCCCAACCCTTTCTGTCTGGTTCTGGTATAGCATGTTGTTAATGCAGAAGGAGATACAATGTATTTTATTTTTTAAGAGTTTTAATGCAATGCCTTGATAAATATGGGCCCAGTCAGTCACACATGGTTTCAGACTGAGCCAGCTCCAGCCAGTGCCTTGTCTGGCGGCCCCAGTGAGATTTGGCAGATTGTCAGCTTTCACTGAAAAAGAAAAGTTTCTAACTCTTAGAGTGGCAAAGAAAATCTCCCGAACCTTAAAAGATGCAGTGCTGCCGTTTTGCACCTCCAGGTAGCCTGATAATTCTCAGAGGGATTTGGCCCTAAGGATTTTGTTCTCTGGGAGTTTGCTTTGGCCCAGTGATTTGAACAAACAAACCGAAATAGAATAGAATGGGAATGGAAACAGGAGCCAAGAACTTATGTGAGTTCTGTTCCTGGCTCTTACACGACTCCTGCTGTGCACATGCAGAAGTTGCATAACTGCTCTATCTGTTCCCTCATCTGTAAAATGGAAACATCAGCGATGCCAGCACTTGTAATTTAAACTTCAGAACTTTAGTGTTTCTAAAGCCCCAACTCCAACACAAGAAGCTCCACTTTCACAAAAGATACGTTTCTAGCCCTCCTGGGTACAAAGAAAAGCTTGAAAAACGTGACCCCTGAAGGTTGAAAAAACTGAAGGCAAATAAAAAGAGCTCCAAATTGATTAAATTTTTAAATGTCATGATTTTAAAATCAATCTCATGACGGTTTGTAGCCCAACTCATGATTTTTGAATGCATGGGGCTGGCAATACCGGGATAATAATATTCACCTACCTACTTCAGAGGACGTTGTAGATGAATTCATGCTTGTTCAGAGCACTGAAAGTTAAAAGCACAAGGGGCTTGATTTTCAGGTGTGTTAAGTAACCACAATCTCACTTGAAGTCTACAGGAGCTCAGGAACACGGAAAAGCTGGTCCTAAGTATTTTTGATTTCAGACGGTTGCTGGTGAGTCTTCCATTTGTGGACTCCAGCCCTGGATTTCACACAGGAAATGGTGTTGCTGAAGAACCTGCAGTTAAAAGTACCAAGTTGGGGGCCTGCCTACTGGTACTATTTGTAGTATTGGAAACAGGCAGATGTAGGCCCATGCCCAACTAAAGGCCCAGCCCCTCAATTAATGGGGAGGAACCACTTAGCCCAGGCTATAATTGAATATTTGAGACAACAAATGAAAAAATAGGAGCAGGAGTAAGGTCAAAGGTTGAAAATCAGGGATCCAGAGGGAGAAACCAAGCAGAGAACCCAGAGCAGCACCCACTGCTCCTCAAAGACATGTAGGGAATCAATGGACACTGAACATAAAAATGGCCATACTGGTTCAGGCCAATGGTCCGTCTAGCCCAGTATCCTGTCTTCCGACAGTGGCCAATGCCAGATGCTTCAAGGGGAAATGAACAGAACAGGGCAATCAACAAGTGATCCATTCCCTGTCACCCAGTCCCAGCCTCTGGCAGTCAGAGTCTTAGGGACACGCAGAGCATGGGGTTGCATCATTGACCATCTTGGCTAATAGTCATTGGTGGGCCTATCCTCATGAAGTTATTCAGGTTTTTTTTTAATCCAGTTTTGGCCTTTACAGCATCCCCTGGCAACAAGTTCCACAGGTTGACTGTGCATTGTAAGAAAGAGTACTTCCTTTTGTTCGTTTTAAACCTGCTGCCTATTAATTTCATTGGGTGACTGCTGATTCTTGTGCGATGTGAGGAAATAAATAACAATTCCTTATTCACTTTCTCCACACCATTATATCATATCCCACCCTTAGTTATCTCCTTGACAAGCTGAATTTAATTTGCCATTCTGTTGCCCAGTCCCCCAGTTTTGTGAGATCCCTTGTAACTCTTCGCAGTCTGCTTTGGAGTTAACTATATTGATATAATTTTGTATCAGAGGAACTCTGCCTGGAGGCATGATTGGGCAAGGGACTGAAAATAAGCCCCACAGTCACAGAGCATCCCCATCACCTTGTTCGGGTTCCTCCTCCTGGAACGATGGATGGCCACCTTGGCCAGCCCCAGGAAGATGATGTTCCACAATTTTGTGGGGGCTACAGATGGGGTGTGCATAGGCTAGGCTGTGTGGGGAAAAGGGCAGTCAGAACCTCAATAAGAGGTTCTAGATGAGCTGGAAGAGGGGCTTCAACCTGATGCATCCTACTTGGATGTGTTCCAGTGTCTACCTCTCGCCACAAAAGGGACAGGTGTTGGGGGAGTTTGTGAACCATGCCAGATACATGCCTGTGCTCACAGCTCCATGGAGGAGTCATCAACCAATTTTCCTGTAAGCCCATGGAAGCAGAGTGGAGTACAGACTGGCCCACCAGGGTTCCTCACCCTCCCTAGGTGGCAATTGGTCCTGCCACTTAGTATCAGGACAGGACACGAGGATGAGGAAGTGGATGTTCTGAAGCATGGGCATGTAGAAGATGTTCTGTGGGTGTGGATAACATGCAGCTGGCTCAGGCGGTGTATCAGGAGTGGCCAGGGAGGCTCGCATGGCAGGGGTCTGATAGTGAGTTCTGGAGAGCCAGGAGTGAGGTGAAGGTGGGGAGCACCATCCCACAGGACTCACTCAAGGAAAGCAAGAGAACCAGGAGTTGAGGCTGCCCTCACCTTCTAGAGCATATGACGGGGGACACATGGGGTGGACAGCTGAGCACCACAGGGTCCACCCAGTCCCTTTGATCATAGTCCAAGAGATCTCCAAGTCTGGTGGCACCAGCCAGGACCAACATCTGGCGCATCAAGAGGGACTCCATCACCTACACAGAGATGAGGAGTCTGTCATATGGGTTCTATGAGGAGGTCCTCCTGCTTGGTGGCTGCTATGGAACTGGGCACTGAAACCAGCTTCCAGGTCCCAAGAATATCCTGGTAAAAGACCAGCAACTCAGAGAGGTCTTGGGGGAGACTTGTCAGATGAAGATAAAAGAGGTGCCAGATGTATCAGAGTCCTTGGAGGTGGTGGAGGAAGGCATGCTGCCCCTGGCCCCAGCACCATCCTCACAGCTTCCATTGACCAGTTTCCGGCCAATGGGAGCTGCGGGGGTGGTGCTTGCAGGAGTGCACAGAGACCCGATGTTCCCCTTCCCCGAAAGACATGCCACCAGCAGCCAGCCACAGCCACTTCCAGGAGCGGCGTGGGGCCACAGCATGCAGGCAGCCTGCCTGATACTTGCTGCGCAGCCAGCTGGGAGCCGCCTGTGGTAAGCACCTCCTGGCCAGAGCCTGCACCTTGCACCACCTCCCGCAACGCAGCCTCAGGTCAGAACCCCCTCCTTCACCCAAACTCCCTCCCAGACCTTGCGCCCCATCCTGCACCCCAATCCCTTACCCCAGCCTGGAGCCCCCTCCTGCACTAAACTCCCTCCCAGAGCCCATGCCCCCTTCTGCACCCCAATCCCTTACCCCAGCCCGGAGCCCACTCCTGCAACAAACTCTCTCCCAGTGCCTGCACCCCTCACCCTCTCCTGCACCCCAGTGCTCTGCACCAGCCCAGAACCCCCTCCTTCACCCAAACTCCCTCCCAGAGCCCATGCCCCCTTCTGCACCCCAATCCCTTACCCCAGCCCGGAGCCCACTCCTGCACTAAACTCCCTCCCAGTGCCCATGCCCCCTTCTGCACCCCAATCCCTTACCCCAGCCCAGAGCCCACTCCTGCACTAAACTCCCTCCCAGTGCCTGCACCCCTCACCCTCTCCTGCACCCCAGTGCTCTGCACCAGCCCAGAGCTCCCTCCTGCACCCAAACTCCCTCCCGGACCCCGCACCTCCTCCATTAATATAGCAGAAATGTGCGGCCCATGACGACTTACCAAAATTTGTGGAGTTGCCCCCCCCAGGAAAATTATTGCCCACCCCTGTGCTAGATGTAATAGGTCCCAGACCAAATAGAGATTATTGAAGATGGTCCAATCCAGGACAATGTAGGCCTGGTCAGGGTAGATCATGTCTGCCAGCACAGGCCCCAGCCACACCAAGATGGCTTTCACTGTTACCTTGTAGTCTGCGCTGTGGAGCAAAACTGCGTCCCAATTCCTGAGTTTGCAGAGGTCCCCCTTCTTAGGTAGTAGGGCAAGCACAGCATGCCAGCACAACAGGGGGAGCA
This sequence comes from Mauremys mutica, assembly GCF_020497125.1. Taxonomy (NCBI): domain Eukaryota; kingdom Metazoa; phylum Chordata; order Testudines; family Geoemydidae; genus Mauremys; species Mauremys mutica. Next base: position 45,153,386 of record NC_059079.1, on the reverse strand, counting down.
CCTCATTCCCCAAGGACTTGGCCCAAATGGTGGCAAACTGTGAACCGAGTACATCCCAGAATGCACATAAAATTCCACAGTCAGCTGGACAATGCCTGGAAAATTGTTGGTGGACATCAGATGAAGGGCTTCCAAGACTTCGGCCAGAGTGAGAGTTGCTCTAACTGGTCCTGGTGGCCCACACTGACTGAAGGAAGTTCATCCCACAGCACCCTGCAGGCGTTGCTGTCCATTGGATCCAGGGAGAGGAGGTTGGCATAGAAGGCTGTGGCCCTTCCCTGCATCCACACCAGATCCATGAGGGGATGCTGTCCTCTGCCAAGAGGCAGGTGATATGTTTCCTGGCTCAGCACTGTTTTCTTCAGGATGTAGAAGCAGAAATTGTAATCCATCTCCTGAAGGAGCTGAATGTGAGATTGAACGAAGGTATGTGCTATACCTTAATATGCAAAAACACTGGTCATTGAGGGCCCGGAGCTCATCCCACTTCTCCTGACACTCACTGCAGAAGTATGGATTCCCAATATTAGCAATCATGTGCCTATTCAGCTCCAAAACCTCCCGCACTCCAGCTGCTGTATCACCATGCACATCCTCCAGCTGGCCCCAGGGCTATAGTTGCATCAGAAGAGCCAGGCATGTACCATCCCCTCATTCCACTATCTCTGTACTGAGGGAAAGATCATGTCTTCCTCCACCAGGCTAGCTAGAACTCCTGGAAGGACAACTCAAAGCCCACATCCTCTAACAGGCTGTTATTGAAATGCCAGTAGGCTGGTCCTGGTATCACAGCCATCAGGTGGAAATCTGAGAATGGGACTGGCCTCAAACTGGAGGAATGGGCCTGCAAGATGGATACTAGTGAGGAAGGGAGAGCAGTCTTAGCAGCACAGTGAGAATATTTGCATCTGTGGCTTTTATTTTCTGTCCTGCTATAGCATTCTGGAAGGAAAGACTAACATTTAAAGGTGAAATATTTTAAAAACAGAATTATTTTCCTAGAATTCTCTTTCCTGTACTGGTAGTCCTTGTGGGAGCAGGATCCCTGCTTGACAGCAAGTTAACACTATGGGATCTGGGATGCTTAAATATGTTCTCATTTGCATGTCCAAAACTGTCATTGTAGTCAGTGGATTTTTGGATAGCCAAGGAATACAGAACTGTCCCTTTCATGTTTAAAAAGTGATTGTGGCTTACAAATTGGCATCGTCTCTTTGTGAGCATTTAAGCCTCGACTGTGATGTCCCTTCCTCACACTGTGTAGTATTTTACTCTATGTTGAGTAGGGTGACCAGACAGCAAATGTGAAAAATCAGGACAGGGGGTGGGGGGGGGTAATAGGAGCATATAAGAAAAAGACTCAAAAATCGGGACTGTCCCTATACAATCTGGACATCTGGTCACCCTAATGTTAAGTCCTACTGATATCAGAATAAGGGACTATCAAACATGTGTCAAGTTATTACAGTCTGGCTGTTGGAGTCATTTAGTTATTTCACAGACTTAAATGAGTGTTTACTCCTTTTGTTAGCCCTGCAGAGACAATATCACTTTGGGAGGCAGGGGGAAGAGGAGGAGGGGCTCAATTTTGCAACATAAAGAATCCAGCTTTGTTCCTGTTCTAGACTGAGTGTGGAATAAGAAAAAAACACATCTTAAGATTTGTAAACTGAGTGGTTCTGCTCTGGAAGTCGTTGGAAATATCACATTGCCATTTTTATAGTCACTCTTCAAAGCCGAACAGCCCTTTAACGTCTTTTGTTATTTTTTATTAGTTGCATAGTATTCTCTTGATTTAACCACAGCTGTAAAAAGGATATTGTAAGAAATGTAATATTTAATGTGTGCTGTACCTTAATGTGCATAAACATTATGCTGTAAAGACAGTAAAGTTAGCTAATGTGTCATAGCAGTAAAAGACAGGAAAGCTCCCCACAAGGCCAGCATTACTGCATGCATCAATGAGAAGCAGTTGAATATTTAATGTGTATGGTAAATATAAGCAGAAAAGGGAGTCAAGATGACATATGAGAGCATAACACTCTGTAATATAGGAATCAGTTCAAGTAACAGAGTAGTATTCAGATTAACAAATTTTGTTTGTACAACATCCTTTACATTTCAGTGGCATTGTTTTCCCTTTCCTCACCTTCAAATGTTTCCCTCAGAGACTCACGTTTACATCACATGGGCATTTATTTTAGTCATTTCTCACCTTATAACACATTAATGTAATGCAGCCTTGCATTGTTTATGTGTTAAATTTTATATCCTTTTCTCTTATAGTTCATCCAGATTTAATGTTGTTATCTTTTATCTATTTTTATTACCATTTACAGACTGAGCCCCTTTGGTGGGGGTTGCTTTAGAAAGACAATTAATTTAGATATGTAAATATAACATATTATTTTTACAGTACTAATAATTTCTCCATAAAAGCACCAACATTATTTTGCCTTTTCTTTCATCATACCATCAGGGATTCAAATATAATTTTCACAAATCTCTTACGACTTACACTGACTTTCTAAATATGCACTGATATTGTATTTTCTTACAATCTCCGTATACTGCTATTACCTGAGCATGAGCACCACATCATCACTATCAGAAGCTTGCATTGACACTGCTTTTTAAAATCAGTCAAATGAATGGGGGATTTTTTTTTTGCTATGATGGGTTGTTAATTTTAAAAAATGTTCATTTTTACAATTATGGAAATTTAAAAAACACACATAGTGCTCCCTCTACAGCTCCCTCTACAATCATCTGCATTTTTCACTTTTAAAAATTAAGATTTTTTTTATTTGCTGGAGAACTTGGCAAAACACTGTCTGAAACCAGATCATAAATCTGTACCAATACCATAAATCACAAATGGTTTAATTAACTAAAAGTTCAAAAATAAACAAACAACCAAACAAAAACCAACAACTTCACCTTCAAGCTGAAAGCTTGTAGTCCAAGTTTTCACCAGAATGTTAATGAAAAGAACAAGAAAATAGGATATGGGGTAAGCAGAATGCATTTATAATAGAAAATTTAATTCACTTGCAGCTAGGTCATGACGGCTGCAATCTCATTGGGTGGGATGTTTGTCTCATTCATTGAAAACTAAGGATCTGATCCTGCAATGAGCTCTGTATGGATGGATCCCCAGTGAAGCTAATAGGACTGACTGTGGCACAAGGGTCTGCACAGAGCTCACTGCAGGACTAGGGCCGAAGGTAATTCTGTCTTTAAGCTGCCCTGTTCACTGCCATTTTTAAAAAGGCAAATGTTTTTCCACTCTCTGTCTCTCAAATTAAGTCTCTGTTAGATTCTTTAATAATTGGCAGTTTAAGGTCAGAGGCCAGCTTTTGTAGCTGTTGGATCTTGAGTACTTTTGAAAACCTGTTCCCTTCATTTAAATGCCTAAATGGGAGCCGAGCTCATGAAATCCAGCCACTTAGGCCTTTTCTATACTACGGAGGGAGATCGATCTAAGTTATGCAACGTCAGCTACATGAATAATATTGCTGAAGTTGACGTACTTAGATCTACTTACCACAGGGTCCACGCTATGCTATGTTGACAGGAGACGCTCTCCTGTCGACTTCCCTTGTGCTTCTCGTTCAGGTGGAATACAGGAGTCAACCGGAGAGCGATCTGCAGTCGATTTAGTGGGTCTTCACTAGACCCGTTAAATCAACCACTTATGCATCGATCACCACATGTTGATCCCCCGATAAGTGTAGCCAAGCACTTATTTTGGTTCTGAAATGGGAGTGGTCAAAGAGCCCTTTTTTCTGGCCCAGGGACCCTTAGGCCTTGATTCAGGAAAGCATTCCTATTCAGGGAAACCACTGAAACATGTTTAAGTCCCTCTGAAGTCTGTTTAAGCACTTTTCAGTCCTTTCCTGAATCAGGGCCTTACTGCACACTGCTTACTATTTCATTACAAAGCACATATGGGTAGTGGTAATGCAGTAGCTCATTAGGTATTACTTGTAGTATAATGAATAACTCTAATACCAAAGTATTAGTACCTCACAATACACTTAAAGAAGCCATACACTAAGGATTGTTAGCTCAAAGGTCTATGACATGGGGTAATGTTTCCCGTTAAAATGAGGATGGCACGTAAATCTGTCTATGCATCACTTGCTGAACTGTGCTTGTACAGTACATTTTCCATCGCTGCGTTCCTAACAAACGTTCAGTTTTTGTTATGAAAATTCACTTGTGGAAAAATTGTGCACACTTTACTGAGCCTACAGGATAATTTTTCCACTACAAAAAGCAATGAAAGAATTCCCTTTGTTGAGGCTATGAAAGATGTTTTGGGTAGAGCCAGTTACATAAATAGCTGATTCTTTGATTGCATTTTATTGCTCATTTTTTAAACAAATAGGAAACAACGAAAATAACAAATCTTAACTTTATTCAAACAAAAATAGAGACAATGGACAATTCTCCTCTCACTTACACTGAGGTAATCCAGGAGTAACAACACTGAAGTAAATGGGGCAACACTGATGTAGAACTGGTGGAAGTCCGAGGAGTTTCAGAATCTGGCACACATTGTCCTGCACCATCCACCATCATAAGGAGCCCGGGATTGGTGGGAGAAGTTGGACCACACTGCCCAAAGGATGGCAATTTGGACTATAGACTGAGTTCAGCCACATCTGAAGAGGACGTAGGCACAGCCTGGCAAACTGGATACCTGTGTGCAGGTGGTGGCCATATGACCTAGTAACCTCAGGCATCCTTGGGCTGTGGTTGAGGGTTGAGACTGCAATTCCAGACAAAGGCAGCAAATGCTGTTGAACTCATAGAGTGTATCAGGGCCCCAACTAACTAGATTCTTTGAGTTCGGACCGGTGTTGACTTACTGCTATTCAGGATTAGGCCTGAACAATTGAGTAAACATAGTGTGAACTGAACATGAGAGAGGACTTCTTCTCTGGACTTGCCTTTCAGTATCCAATTGTCCAGATATGAATCCTCTTCTTCCTGAAGTTTGCTTTTATCATAATCATGCATTTGGTAAAAATCTGAGGAGCCAAAGAAAGATCAAAAGGGGAGCACAGTATACTGATAGTGCTGGTCCAGCACAATGAACTGGAGAATTGCTCAGGAGAAAAACGACCATCCTGAATCTCACATATCTGATGTATTTGTTGAGGTCACTGAGGTCAAGAACAAATCTAACCCCTCTCTTGGGTTTGGGAACCAGAAAATACCAGAAGTAGAATCCCTGACCCCAATGCAGCAGGGTTACCTCCTGCACAGCCTCCCCCAGAACTAGTAGGGACTGAATCTGCTTGAGGAGCAGTATCTTGTGAGAAGGGTCCCTGAAGAACGATGGGGTAGGAGGGTGGGGAGATACAATGGGTGGGTAGGAGGGTGGGAAGAACTGTATGGCACACCACGATCTAAGGGTAGGACCCAGCTGTCCATGGTTATTGAGTCCTAAACACCATAAAATGAGTCAGCTGGTCCCCAAGCAAGGGGAGACAGGGATGAAGAGGTCACCACTAGATTACTGCTTTGGAAACAGAAGTCAAAACAGGTGCCTGCCAGATGCCAGAGGAGGGCAGACTGGCTGGCTGAACCTATAATCAGAGGATCTCCACTTCTGGGATCTATGACCCTTTCTTGGGTAATCCCACTGCCTCACAGGGAAGGAGGACTGCCCAAAGAAAGCACCTTGAGTGGCATTGCTGTTGCTGCTGACTGTTATAGTGGCAGCTCTGTATTGTAAACTCCCAAGGAGCGCAAAATGGCCCAGAAATCCTTAAATGACTGCAGGGTGTCATTGGCCTTGCCCAAGAACAAAACCCAGTCATTGAAAGATAGGTCCTCGATATTCTGCCATACATTGGATGCAATGCTTGAGTTCTGCAGCCAGGAGGCCCCCTCCTGGTTACTGCTGAAGCCACAATTGTGGTCAAGGCATCTGCCATGTCCAGAGCTAACTGCAGCAAAATCTTGGCTACCAAATAGCCTTCTGAAACAAACACTTTAAACTCCTTTTTGGAGGCTTCTGGCAACTTGTCCGCAAACTTAGACATGGCCACAAGGTCTGCTAAACTGGAGTTAAAATTGAGAACATATAAGCAATCTAAAGGTAACAAACACTACAGTGTTGCTGTTATCACCCTAAAAACAAATGTTACAACCCCAGGAAAATCAAAGTTAAATTTTAAAATAGTCCAACTATGTTAAATTCTGGAAATGACTAGGTCAGACAAACAAAATGCTTGTGGACTCAAACCGGATTAAACTGATTTTAAAGACATAGTTTTTCTGTTTGTTTTACATGGTGTCATGGCAAAAAATGACCAATAATCTTTAAAAAAAAATCAGCAAATGTTAATAACACATGAGCTTTCTAAGAGTTTTAAGTACACAGGCAGTTTGAAGCATCTGTATTATTCTGTTAGTAGAAAACACTGTGCAACACTGCTACATTTCTTAAAGGACCTATATTTAAATTACTTTACTTGTATGCTAATTACCAAATTGCTTTTAAGATCCCAGATAATTAATTCTGTATTCAAAGAGTGAGTGTTGTAATTTTGGGGAGGATAAAGAGGTTGAATCCCTGCTTTAACTACAAAAATCAGCTCAGGCTTAACTATAAAATCATAACTAGTATTTCCATAATTATCTGAACCCTTGTATATCACACAGCATATCAAACTCTGTTGTTTGAAGTCTAGGCCCAAAGTTGAGAATATGAAATACCTTGAATATTCTACCATCAGAACAGCAGGGTAAATCCTGTCACATAAGGAAAAGATGGGGACTAACGAGGTGAATCTTAAAAGTGTTCTGTTTTAATTGTATAAACAAATCATTGAGTATTTGATAACCAGTGTATTTGGCATTATTCAGACTTAATACAGGTGAATGCTGTTTAACCAAACCTGTCTAATCCAAACCTGCATGATCTAAAATGTCTGCATTTTTCACAGCTGTTTCACTGATGCTAGACAGCCTAATTTCAGCACCTTTTAATCTCTTAAAATATCTATTTTCATTGATCACCGTAGCTGACTTTATGCCAGTGAATTCTGATTGAGAATGAATTTGACTCACATTTTGATTCAATAGAGTTTAAATTACAATTAATTTTATTCATGTGGTATTTTAAGGTATTAAATTCTAACTTCTCTGTTTGCATAAAGTATAGATATATGCATTTATTAAGTTAGGCGCTATATATTACAATACATGGAATTTATTGGCACCTGTTACAGTCTGTCATTAGCACACTCAGTCACCTATATATAAACCCCTGATTATCCAAATGCTTTGGATGCCCCTCAAGGTCTTCAGAAAAAACACTATGTGAAACTTGCATTCAAAATCTGAGGAAACTTTTAGCATTTTTATTTAATTCCATATTCATCTCAAATTGGACAGTAGCAGTACTAAGTCTTTTGTTTATTTCTGTACAGGGCTAATTCCCTTTCTTAGCACAAAAACATTAAGGGACTTCAAACGGATCTCAAGTCTATGTGGATGGCTAGTGGCACCTGCATTGCTTCTATTGAGAGAGAAATCAAAAGCACACACACTCTGACTTAAAAGAAAAAGGTCTTTATTGGTTTGGGGCAATTACAGATAATGAGATGGATGGGAACAGATCATTTCAATGTCTCTGAATATTTTAGCTCAAACAAGACCCTGAACACCCTTTACTCAGGCAATATGCCCACTGGAGTGCTGAGCTGGCACCAGGAGAGGAAAGCAAGGACTGTGTAAGTTATCGTAAACAGTATTTACATAAGGAAGAGTGATTGGCTGCTCAGTGTTTGTGATGGAGTGATTGTCCTAGCCTTAAAAATAACTAAAGGCCTGACCCTTGAGTTCAATGGAAATTCAGGCTGAGTTGGGACTGCAGAAGCCAGCTGGCCCTCAGTAGTGTCCATGTGCAGATAACTGCAACATCCCTGAAATTCAAACAAAATAGAAGCTTCAGCTTTTACATTTTTTCCCAAGCAAGAAGCTTCAGATGTCCAGCTGCCACAGCAGCAGCGCTGCAATATCCCCTGAGCACTCAGTTCTGTAGGATGCCTTGACAAAGACAAAATAAATGTATCCACCACAAATATATATGGGTCTGTTCTTCTCATAATTACTGTGGTAGCACCTAGAGACCTCAAGCAGTTTGGGGCCCCTTGTACTAGGTGCTGTACAAACATACTGGAAAAGGCATTCTCTGCCCCAGACAGCTTACATGCGAAAGGACAAGACCTAAGAGTGGAAAAGACAAATTATTCCTCTTATTGTTCTTACACATATTTTATGAGAGAATTGGAATGTTCCTCCTTTGTAGGTAGTGCCATGTGGGGTGACTGACATAATTGTTGGGGATTGTGGGCTATTTATGAGGGGAGAAATACCACACTGCTTTTTTACAGAGGACATTGGTGATAGCTGAAAGTGGATAGGCAAAAATAACATGTAAAAGTGTCTCAGAGCCGGTTCACCTCAGTGGGCAAAGATACCTTTTGATCTGACACAGAACAAAGTAAACAAAGCCTATTCTGCCCACCCTGAGGAGCTTCCACGCCATTTGGCTAAGATCAGGATCACATTCAAACTTGATACATGTTCAGTGAGGGACCAAACTATTTTCTGCTTTTACATGGAAATAGACTCAATTACCTAGCAGATTTTTTCCATCTTTAACTACTATGATTTTCAATAGAGCACGGAACTAGGAAGTTAAGGGAAAAGTCTCCAGAATTTCTTGCAATCCTCATGCCACCTACATCACTCTTTACAACACACTGGGAACACCCCATCAGGCATTCACTTCCATCTCCAAGTGATATCACAAAACAATGTGTACCCCAACTTCATCCAACGCACACTCAAACGCCAGACCATAACAGCAACGTCTGTAATGGTAAAGTAGAATAACATTTTACATGGGTGTCATCAGCCTTGCCCAGTACTTAATACAAGAGAATATGTGGTCAGAGTTCAAGTTGTGTGTCAGACAGAAAATCCCACACCTTCCTGTCAGCAACAGAGATACACCAAAATCCTAACATACCCATAGGCAAGTCAAATCTCTAAATCCAGTTAGGGACTATGTGTGAAGGCTGGAGTTCCAGCCAATGATAATCAAGATATGAAAGGCCAGGAATACATATTTTATATTGAATTTTATTTATCCTTTTCAAATATGCATTTATTTCAAAATTTCCTTCAAACCTAAATTTGCTGATGTTAGTTCTCCCTCATCTGGGCACTGATTGACTTTCTATTAGGAAACTGCTGACAAGATAAAAATATACACAAACTTGTTAACAAGAACTATAATTAACTACATAACAAAATAATGGTGGGGTGTCATGCGGTCAGGCAAGAAAATGTAGCCAATAAAGCTTTACCATTAATATTTACAGTTGGAAGCACTAGATGGCTGCAATCTAAGTGCTGCACCAACAAACGATAGCTGTTGACTTGATATCTTGTAGGCTGACAGTGTGAAATATTCAAATAGGGACTTTCTTAATCATCACTTGGCAGCATCATGGTAATGCTAGGTAATACCACATGGCTGGGGAAAAAAGTTCACTGGATATTGTTTGCATTATTATCCTTTTCTGATTAGCAGATTTGCATTGAGTTGAAGTACTCATGGAGTGCTGGCCAGTTATAACAAAACTGGGAATCGTGACTCTCCGTTTCCATTCCAGACTGCCACTGACTTACTATGTTACAAGGGCAAATCACTCACCTTCATTACCTTCATCTTCCCGTCAGAGTTGTGAGGCTTAATAATTACAAAGAACTGAGAAACTCGGACAAAATACAGTCTGTTACTGCAAACTATTAATAATAATTATTACAGAAATCAGGATATTATACAATGGAGATAGGTATAACAGGTACACTCTGATCCTAGGGCAAATAGTACAATGCCCCAGCTTTGGGTCAGCTTGTGACTAGCACTTGGGTAGATGCTCAGAGGAAAAAGGCTCAATACGTCTCCCCCACTTTGTGAGATCTATACAAGGACCAGTCATGCATTCTAGCCCAGAGCGTATGGGGAGAAGTAGGACCAGGGCTTCACCTCCCTCTGCAGAAGCCCATGGAAAGGGATGGCATCTCTAGGGGGGCTGGTGACCTGTGGTAGCACTACCACCAACATAGACCAGTGCCAAAATAGTGTAATTTGGCCCTTTGTGTATGTGATGATGTTGCCCTGCAGTCACTATTCTAGTGTTGAACTCCAGTGATCTAATTTCAGAGACAATAAAGGACCTACAACTAATACCATTTAAGGGACATCTCTTTTAGCTCAAGTACTGGAAATTTTGGAGTTTGTAATCTTAGGAAGGACCCAGACAGATTAGAGAATTATCTCACAATTGCATTGTTGCACACAGTACAGCCATTTGTTATAGTGGGGGAGGGTGGCGAATACACTACCACATAAAAATGTGTTGTGATAATGGGGAAGCCTTTAAGCACCTCAACGCTCTGCAGTGTGAAGTGGTGGACAGTGTATACCTGCCATATCAGTAATGATTATAATGAGACAGAGGGGTGGGGATACGGAAACACTCCCTGCCCATATCTATCTGTGACCACCAATGGTGGCCTCGGTTGAAGCTAAGTCTAAACCTTTTGCTTCACATATTATCTTGTCACTCTTCTCGGCCCTACATTGCTGTGGGGAGAGGGGAGCAGGGGCATCTCATTAGAAGTGAGCAAATAGCAAATACAATGTACAATAGCCACACGGAATATTTACACTTACCTCAAATGGCAAAGAGATGTTCATTTTGTCTGAGACTTTCAAAGGGACCTATGAGAGTTAGGTGCCCAATTCACACTGAAAATCACAGGAGTTTGGTGCCTCTCTTGGGCCCCTTTGAAAATCCCAATCGTAAGGCCTATCATGCCCATATGTGAGTAGGTGGCCAAGAGATGACAAGCACCTTCAGCTCCCACTGTCTTCAGTGGAAGATTAGAATGCCCATTGCTTCTCGGAAGATGCTCAGCATGCCACGGGATTGGGCCACAATTTGTGCTCATTGTGACAATATGCACCTACGCTGGCTGCATACAGAAATTAGTCACAGCGAGGTCATACATTTCCCATAGCATTCTTCTATTTTTATTGACCAATGGCATTTGTTCCTCTGTCAGAACTCGCTAGTAACAAATACTGTGTCCGCACATCTTTTGGAGCACAGCATGCAGGGCCCACAGCATGCCTTGGAATTGTAGTGCTGTCTGCAGGATCTGGATTGGACAGATCTTTCATTGGAATTGGTCAGAACAAATATTCTTCATTCACAAGGTAAATTATTTCTACAGAGAGACTAGTGACTAGGGGCCAGATGATAAAAGATGCCCTTTGTTAAACTTGTGCAATTCCATTAAAGTCAAATGAAATCAGCTGGGATCACACACAGGGGCCAGGATTTGACTGTATGTGTTGAAAAGAATGCAAGTTGATATGCAATGGCAAGGCTAATGCACTAAGCATTGCGTGCCTGATTCCAGGGGATAAGAATCAGAACTGGATGTTCATTCCAGATGAGAAAAAATGTGTGAATTAGTCTAAGTTTAAAAAAATGAAAGGTTTAAATAGTTCAGCATGCTCCCTGCCATGCAGATTGGCAATCCAGATGCATGTCATCCATCTCTCCTTAGCCTCTGCCCAGCTCATCTATGTCCAAATCTTGCCACTTCTTCCAACAGAACGTTTCATCCAGGCCCTCATTATCCCCCATTTTGAATGTTACAACCTCTTCCTCTGCTCTGTCCTCTCTCCGTCAATGCCCACATCACCCCAAGTCATACAAAAGGCTGTTCAGAGATTGCCCATCTTGCCCATTGCTCTAACCTCTGCAATGAATCCCTCCATTTCTTCCCTGTTCTGCAGCACCAACTCCTCCTCACCATCAGTTCTTGTGTATTTCTACCCCTCCCTACTTACCTGCTCTTAGCTTTCAACATCTTGCCCTGCCCTCCACTCCTCCCCCCCACCACCAATGCCAGCTTTGGCTCCCCATTCATCCACTTCAGCCACAAGCCACTTCCACATAGCCTGTATGCATGGTACACCCTCCCTAAACAGACCTGTAAAGCCTCTGCCCTTAGCTCCTCCAAATTCTTCCTCAAGACCCATTTTCTGCCATGGCACCTACAAGAAATTAACCAGCTAAATATAGCTGGATAGGGGGCAGTAGGAGATAGTTACTGTTTTAAATAATCTTTTGACTGGGTATTTTATCCATCCTCTTAAATTGCTTGTCTTCTGAGGCTTAGATCCTGTGGTGGGAATCTGTCCATGTGGATGTTTTACCTTTCAGGTATCGAGCCTTAGGTTGTAAGATTATTTTCCTATATATGAGGCCAGCACCTAACATACTGTGCCGTGGTGCTACCATAAACCAAGTAATAATTATATGTAATAACTAGAAGCTTTACCCAAACTGAAGGGAATGTCAATCCACAAAGACTGACACATTTACTAAAACACTGTGTCTTATTGTTTGCCTGGTCTGAGATTTAGCAACTGTGGGCCAAATTTGTCCTGAGCCTAATTTCATTTAGTTCAGGGGGTTTACATGAGGGGTGCATTTGCCCTCTTGTGTTTTTAAATTGCAGCAGATGGTTAAGTTTTACACGAGAGGCTGTCAGTAGAATTTTAAAAGGCATCTGATAACAACACACTGAAGCTGTACATTCAATCTGTGCAGAACCAGCAGAATGGTCCTGAACAGAACTTGAGCACATTTGTAAAATTAGCATTGGCAGTCGCTGCAAAACGGTATCAGTTTGTATGCTAAAAGCCCACTCCTTAATAATGGCTTTTCTCCTGAAGCAGCCAATTGAAGCATTCTACTCCAGAGATGGAGAAGTGATGGTGAAGGAGAAAAGGCATTTCAGACTCAGTCCTGCAAGGTACAGACCAAAGCATTTAACTATGTGCTTAAGGGACTATGCACATGCTTGAAATTAAGCACATACATGATGGGAACCAGAATGTTGAGCACTCAGTGTAGGTAACACATAGGAATCCCGCTAGAAAAGATCACTCTTATTAGGTTGCCTCCTGTCTAAAAAGACCACCCCAAATAATCTCCAAATATACCGAATGCAATGCTGCCTTGTCAGACCACTTCCATTAACCAACCAATATTGTAGAATGAATACAACACAAACAAGATATTAATATAGCAAGCAGTTACAGAAAATATACTTTAGATTTATTTGTCCTTTGTGACGTTCTTTATAAGTCATTCGTTAGAGTCAGCTACTGAGTTCAGCAAATCTGGATTTCCAAGGGCTAATAATGTAAATAAAATGTTAGTTTAACTGACTATTGGTGCAACCAAATACTGGAATTTTGGCAAGAGTGGCTTGTTTTGGTTTACACATTGCACCATTTTTAAGAGCTCTAGGAACACTGATGATGGCCCTGATCCTGCAGTTTGAATCACATGAGCAAAATCCCATGAGTCGTAACTATGCAGATCAGATGGCAGGATTGAGGCCAACATTTGTAATTCCCATGTTTTAGCTGATGACATCTGCCTCACTGTTAATATGAGACTCTTATAGGGTTCAGTCCTCAACTCCCCTTGAAATCAGTAGGTGAAACCTGGCCTCACTGCAGTAAAAATGAGCTTTGCCATTGACTTCAATAGGGCCAGAATTTCTTCCAGTGAGAATGAATGTTCTCAGTACCTCCCAAGGCTCATTCTTCACCTTGCTAGGCTAGATTACAATAGACAGCTAAATCCAGAGATTTCAATCATCTGCGTATGCGCTCGCTTTCTAATGGGAGGTCACAGATGAGATGTTTCTTGCTTGAAAAAACAGACTATACAATCCAGGTTAGCGATTGATCACAATAGCTACAACCAGCTGTCCCCCAACATTTACTTCGAAATTGCCAGCAGAAATGGCTGTTAGACAACTAAGTTTTGATAGTTCCAAGAAAGGAATTTACTCAGCTCATGCAGTGCATTTAAGCCATTCAGCCTATGTTCTATACTTCAGTGGAGAGTTGGCAATGATGATTATGATTAGTCACTTCTGAGACTCTTTTAGAAAAAGGTTCAGAGAATAACATTCAGCGAGACGACATTGCAGGTATTAATAAAACCATAAAATAGATAAAATAAAATTAAGGTTTAAATGATAGGTTGAAGGAATTAGACTAATGGTCGTTACATGGGTGAGTTAAAGAAAGAGCTTGTCACCTCCAAAAGTCTGGGCAAAATAGAGCTCAAAGTAGACATGAATCTGTTAAATTCAACTGAGTCCATAGTGTCTATTTTTTTTAGATAGAGAAACCAACATACAGGTCTGCACAGCTCCCAGACGCTGCTGGTTGATGTTTAATATTGGAACAGCAGCTGTTTATTCTAGGTGATTCTAGCCAGAGCAATCAGTGTTCATCTGTGAATGTAAAGAACTCACAGCATTTTAAACAGAAAAAGGAAAATTCATTTAGCCCTGCATGTGTTGCTAATTTAATGCCATTTTAAGGTATTGGGACAAAGTCAAGATATTAATTTATTGCTACTTTACTGTTGTTATAAATAAAGTGGGGCCCCATATGCCCCAAGCCAGAGGTTATCAGTGTATCACATTAGAGTAGGTTTGTGTACAAGTGGCTGGATTTCTTACTGAACTACTGAGGTTCCTGTTGGAAATGAACCTTCGAATAATTTTCTGATAAGAAGGTTGCAAATCCTTAATGAAATAAGATCAATGTATCTATGAATTTTTAATCAATGTTATGGCTTTTCTTTGACTGATCAAATTATTATTATATGCCCTCACCCCCTTTAAAGTAATTCTGACATAGATTAGAACTACTCAAGCCAATAGTTGCTCATTACTTAGGCAAATGTTTTTGGTTTCTGGGCAGTAAACATGAAGACATGAACCAGATTTGCTTCAGTAGGAATTAAGCGATAAGCTGACCAATAGTGTCAGGACTCACCGTTACTCACCCAGGAAAACAGGACACCTCTGGGCTAACTGTTCAGGGAAGTGTAATTGTTCCTTAGATGTAGGAGATCTGGGCTGATTAGACTTCACAGTTCAGTACTTTTTAGGGAAGTATTATAAGTATTGTTTGTTATCTGTTACTAGGGTGACCTGACAGCAAATGTGAAAAATCGGGATGGGGGTGGGGGGATAATAGGAGCCTATATAAGAAAAAGACCCAAAAATCAGGACTGTCTCTATAAAATCGGGACATCTGGTCCCCCTGTCTGTTACTCAGATCAAGGAATGCTGGTGGTGCACATCGGCAGCTGCACACTTCTAAGCAAGTGATGCAAATGGCAGTGGAGGGTATGTTCCTGAGGCTCTACAATTTCCCATATTTTAAAACTGCCAGAATATTTTATTCTGTCTTGCTAAACTGCCCGATTATGGCTGTTCCTATGTGGGTGCTGGAATAAAAGGGGACCGCTTCCTGTGCTAGAGGCAGCCAGAATCCAGCCATTTGTGCTTTCTGAGTGCAAGCTGCCACACGTGATTCTGGACATATCACATGCCCCAACAAAGACATTTATTCTCAGGCCATGTCACTACTTGCCCTATGCAACAGCAAACACCAAGATGGCAGCACCAGGGGAGCACATGTGGCTCGTTTTGCACAGATACAGTAAGAGCCATTTTGGCCTGCATCTCCCCCGCACCCCATACCTGGAGACACAGGGCCTAGTTTTCTGATCACTCATATTTGCATAAATCAGGATTAATTCCAGTGAAGCCACTAGAGCCACAGTAGTATAAAATAACGTGAGACGAGAATGAGGCCCATAATGCCTCCTGGCACATCTCCTCAGGCACTACCCCGTACACCCCACACCCTCCCCCAGCACTCCACTGACTCCCAGAGCCAGAAGTCAGCCAGACATTTTTCAAATGTTTTCCAGTCAAAACGTGTTCTCATGGGGGCAACCCCACCCATTCTACACTATTAATTTTCAGAAGGGAGAAATTCCTTTGCTACAAATTTTCTTCAAAGAGTGAGAAGCGATTACAAAAGAATGATGTGTGTTATGTGGCTTTGGCTTTGCAGTTGGGCCCTGCTTCCAGCAGTCTGCCCACACACAACACAATGGGAGCTGGGAACTAAGTATGTACGTCTAGAGTGCACTAACAAAATTGCCTGCCTGGTAATCTTAGTAGGCCTTTAAAAGTAAAAGGACTTGATTCTCACCTTTCACCCTAGAGGAGGATGCATGCCAGAGCTGTCCTGTGGACAGTGCATACATAAGCCTTTGGAATCTGGGGAATGTAAGTGATTATTGGTTACTGCGTATAAGGTTGTTTAGCTTTGCTTGCACTATCAGGGGAGTTGAGGTCACTTAAGTTTCAACTATTCTCTCTTGCTGCTGTGTATGTGATTTCCACAGTCTAAGTGCAAACTGCCATAGAAGGTTTGTGTGCATGTGACCCCGGAGCACTCACTCAGCTGCCGTTTAAATGACTTACTTTAGCTTTAGCGTGCTCTAGATGAAACCAGTATTTTTCCTTCACTTCACAATCCTACAAATCCTCAGAATAGCATCCAGGAAAACAGGACACCTCTGGGCTAACTGCTCAGGGAAGTGTAACTGTTTCTTAGATGTAGGAGATCTGGGCTGATTAGACTTCACAGTTCTGTACTTTTTAGGGAAGTATTGTAAATATTATTGGTTATTGTTTTCCCAATACTGAATGGAACTGACATAATTCTGCAAACACAGCATCAGTGTCCTATTTCATCCACAGTCTGGAATCTACAATAGCCATTCACAAACCCAATTCAAGAATTACCAATGGATTCTAGTAATTTATGTTAAAAATCTCTAGCCCAACTTAGTGAGTGATGTAACATAAACATCGAAGTTTCTTTTTGCTTAAGTCCAGTAGCTAATTAAGAGCAATTGAGTAACATTGACTTTTATTATTTTCTTGCATAAAAAGGTATAAAAATACCATCTTGCACAAGTTTTTCTTTGACTCACAAAGCAATGAGCCCTGAGTAAAGGTCTGTTGATGATTGTTATCTGCAGTAGGATGAAGTGCAAAATTTAGCAACAGGTGTAATGAACCAATAATAAAGGCTAGGATTCAGAGGAGCCCTAAGGGAATTAGGCACCCAGCTCCCATAGGCCCCTTGGAAAACCTCGGCCAAACATAGCTTTTGTTTGTTTGGTTTTTGGCAAGACTGAGGTGAACATGAAGATAAGGCTGTGACTCCCAAATGCTGGATACTGACCTTCTGGATACTTATAAGCAGGCCCTGATCCTGAAAGCCACTCCATGTTGATGGACCCCTATGACTGTATGGTGCCCCTGTGAAGTCATGGTGTTTCATGCAAGTACAAAGGCTGCCGACATGGAATAGTTTGCAGGATCCAGGCTTTATAGTATAGGCAAAGAATTTAAGAAATTACATCACCCATTCAGGCACTATGCTGTGCCCATCACCATGGTGCTGGAGTACCTCAGAGCCATCCCTCCATCTATAGTGGTCACCATTAAGCAGCAAGCATTTGCCAATAATTATTCACATTGGGAGTGGACATCACAGTTCATGCCTATAAATTGGTCACTATTATAATCTTTATGATATTACCTAACATTAGTCATTTAGTATTACATCTGTTCCCTACATACAGTTAATTATTTGTAAACAGCACTGTACTTGGATTAGAAAACAACTGTGTGGTTGTTAGCAAATATAGAATTTTGAAAGGCAGCCACTGAGTATAACATTATCTTTTAGGTCATTCTGATAACCAGCTGTCTTGAAGAATAATGTTACAACATGCTCCTATTTAGGAAGTTTCCAGGTGTTCTGTAGCACTTTGTTTGTGCTGAGACATAATAAAATATACCACACATCCTTCCTTGCTTCTCAGGATATTTTTTCTCTCTGCTCTTAGTGCTCTAGGGAAAACTGCTTGTGTTGGATCCCATTACAGCCCTGTGACAAACCGATTAAGCATATTGTATACTGAAAGCAAGTGGCCATGACCTAATGCTCAGATCAAAGATGGAGCTCTTAACACAGCTAGCATGGGAAAGTTGGCATAGTATAATAGCAAAATGTGATGCTAAATTGAAAAGTGATGTACCGCTGTGATGATCTGTGCAGAGACATTACCCATATATTACTCAGTGCCTCAGTACTGCAGGAGTCTTAGAATAGTGGATGACCTTACATGTATCACAGGCCAGTGAACACCTTATTCCTGTTGGTAAGCAGTTACTCACATGAGGAATCACATTAGAGTCCATGGGACTAGTTATGTGGGCAACTGCTCACTAATGCAAGTGAGGGGTTCACAGTCTGGCTCCCTACAAAGTGCAAGGCAATAGCCAGGGAAAATAACAGGATGAGTTTAGACAGAGGTATGACTTTAATTCTTCATTTCCTGCTTTTAAATCCAGCCCCTACCATTATTCAAACATGTTTTTATTGTGAGTTTGTTAATTGACACCACCCCCACTTAAAAATCAGGACAGTTATGTTCCTAAAGATGCTGCTCAGGGCGTCATCTTTCCTGGGACCATGGAAGATTTTTTTTCATGTTTCCAAGTGTTGTCATCAATACCAAGTATTGTGACAAGCCAATCCTGATGCCCACAGTCGAGATTTCAGATTCTTTTTTCAGACAATACAATTTCTTTTATGTTTTCCAAATTAAATTAACTGTTCAGCAATCAATTAGTGAAGAAACAGTTGATCCTGATGGGACCAGACTACAGAACCTTCTGGCAACTCTACATCAGTTCACTGCTGATGCTAATTGGGCTACCCGCACTGTAAACCTGAGCTTTGCTATGAGAGCTGACAGATCAGGAGGATAGTCCATGACCCACAGTTTTTAATAGCTCAATAGGGCCTAGCCGAGTGGATTGAGGAAGGATGAATGTTTTTAATATTGGAAAATCAGCAGTGAACACTGAACAGAGAAGTAAAGTTGGTCAATATGTCCCTTTATGATAGAAAATGGTTCTGTAGATCTTACTCAAAGCTGTAGCCACTTGACAGATTGGATCAGGTTGTGATGTTTTGACAGGTTTCAATTCTAGGAACATCTGCAGCTCCACTGGCTTCCTCCAGTGTAGGTCACTGTCCAGTCAAGAATGCTCCTAAATCAAACACAAGAGGCATACAGAAGAGGCTGTGTTCCTCTCCATAACAGCATTTCTATAGTCATTTCTATTGCACTAGACTAGAATATCCAGGCACAGAATGGTTATGCACAAGGATAAGAATTCAGTGATAAATTAAGCAGAATGACTACTGCGAAACAACAGAAATGTATTTATATACTGATCACTATATAGTACGAATGCAGCTTGGATAATTCTGGATTTATTCCTATTGTATTTGTGTTTTTTCATCCTATAAATTACCATACAATTTTTTTTGTGTGTAAACCTCATCTCCAAAAAAATACATTGATAGGACATGAACTTAGAATCTACTATTGATTCAAGTCTCTCTATAGGTGTAGTTATAATAGGATTTACACTATTGCTGATTGGGAAAACATCAGATAGATTCACAGAGTTTAAGATGAGAGGGGACCATTAGGTTCTGTAGTCTGACTTCTTGTCTATCGCGAGTTATTAAATGTAAGCTCGTAACCACTGTATTGAGCACAATAATTTGTACAGATGGTCCCATTCAAACCCAGGAACACAGAGTTAACCGTGAGTGAGGGGAAAGGATAAACTTGTGGCACTGCCTGGGATGCAGGAGACAGGGCAATTAACTTAATCCACCTGTGCCTTATTTCCTCAATCTGTAACATGGAGGTGATACCTCCTAGGGTGTCATAAGGATAAAAATCCATTCATGATTGTGTGATGCTCTGGTACTACAAGGGCCATATAAGCACATAGAGACACACATAGAGAGAAGTGAATCTCCAACAGAAATAGAAAACAATATTTAAAAAATGCCAGCTGAAGAGCTTATGAAATGACATTCCCAATATGACACAATAATATAGTAAACTGACATGTTGTGTTGCCTCATCTCAGGTATTCGGGTACTGTGTGATCTGTCACCTGGAGTAGGTTATTTCTATACAGGAAAATTAATTATTTTTTAAATCATAGACGAGTCATATTTAACAATCAAGGGCAGAGGAGAGAGTAATTGCAGCTGGTCATAAAGCCCCCGAGGAGAGACCTTGAGCCAAACTTGCTTTCATTATTGTAGCTGGATTTTTTTAAATCCAGAAAGAAAAGATTCTTTTAATTTTTTCCTGTGGCACTGTCATTGTATTGCAGAAGAATCTGAACAGTGGGGTTCAAGATGTGTATATTTGGCATTTATAGAGAATTAATGCCCAGCTTAGAGTATCCCTATTCTGAATGCAGTATTATCCTCAGCACTAGGACTATCCCTGTATACTCCATGGGAATGACTATTAAGCAGATCACTCAGTGTGGGTAATAGTATTCTGTAACAAGCTGTACCTAACTCTCTGGGAAATGGGATTTGAGTTCTGACCTGCTGTTTTCTGTTTCTAAACATTTTGGATTCGAAAGTTCTGCCGCAAGCACATGTGCATCTACAACAGTTCAATTGTCACTTGTAATACAAATCAAAAGATGATGGCAAAATCTGCCTGGAAGACCAATTCCTTGCAGGGTCATTCTGTCCATAGGGACCATTTTTCCATGGCACCCACATCATTTCAATGGCTTCCATGACTGCAGAAAGACTCTTTTAAACAAATGTTTTCATCTGCCAAAAATCCAACACTAAAAAGTGTTTCTGGCAGATTTGTTTGCCTGTATATGGTGCATGTGGATATTATTACCTTTCCCATTGCTGTATGAAAACAGGGTATAAAGGAATACAATCTATATATCCATCCTGTACTGTATTGCTTCCTGAAAAGGAATTATGGAAACATGGGCATAGCTCCATAATTAAAGACGCAACCTCTATAGATAGTAGTCGATGTGGGGGGATACTACAAAATGTTTTCTGTGAATATTTATTGATTTGAATTTCCCATCAAAGGCATTTCAGTTATGTTCATGTGTGTCCTTTGTGTGTTCTCAGTTTGAAACCTACCTACACCACCAGACATTGTTTAGGGTCCAAACAAGGATCCACCAACCCTATTGTGTCTATTGTGCTGTTTGCTAGAATAGCTACCGTGTTGTGTTTCTACCACTTTTTTAGGATAAGGTTGTTGGCCTATCAAGCACTCAACCCTCATCCAGGATCAGTGGGCTGCTTTTCTCTGGTCTCTGCCCTTAGATCTGTCTGGCTTAGGTGGGCCTACCAAAATTCCCATCAGCAGAGGTCTCAGGGTCAGTGGAATATCCAAGTCTTTCCACTACCTGAAGATGCAGTCCCCAGGGAGGGTTTGTGTGTTTGCCTTATGGAAATATTCCAGGAAACAACTGTACTGGCAGGAATATTCAAAGGAATGGTGTATTTTACAAAAGTATTTATGGAAAGCAAAATCTGAAATTGTAAATGCAAGTCTTCGCACCAGAAACCTGATTCATCCAGTGAGGGAAACAGGAATGCCATGTGCTTATGTATCCAATGAAAACTGTTAACATTTAAAATATCATAGAATTGCAATGAACTGCTTGTGAACAATCTATGGACAAAGAATTGTTAGTAAAAACAATTCAGCAAACAATTTCTGAATACTAACTCCATTTGTGAAAAACACAATCTGCTCACAAATAATTTGCAAACAGAAAGAAAGTTGTAAAATAAACTAGTCATTATACACAATTCACTTAGTTCTGGGTAGGTGCTTAAAAGATAACATGCTGCAATAGATTTACTTTCCATAGGACCTAAAGCACCAAACTTTGGAAGGCTAATCTACTTTTCTACTAGCAAATATGTTCTTTACAATATTAGATCTTACATTATATTTGAAATTATTATTCCAGAATGTTTTCCTACCATGGTAGCTCCAGTATGTGTGCCTCTATGTTCTTAACATCAATTATATTGCAATTATTTCAATCCTTTCAGTTGACAGCTGACTTGATCTCGAACATATTCACCGCCATTGGCTCAGTAACGTTGGCCTTGTTATTGATCCTCTTCTTGGCAGTTGTGATTTCCGTCATAGCTGCTAACAAACGAGCAACTCAAGGGACCTACAGCCCCAGCCGGCAGGAGAAAGAGGGATCCCGTGTGGAGATGTGGAACATGGTGCAGCCACCACCGATGGAAAGACTGATATAGCAGAAAACACTCCTCTGTGCTACACACTGGCAGGCATCTGGCTGAAAGGAAATAGAGTGAATATGATGGAAATGGTGGTTAATTTTGTTTTTCATACCAAGGAATATGTGATGACTTTAGAGGCTGTTGAAAATATTTGGCATTTAATCCAATAACCTTAAGGGTCTTTAGTATTTGAGTGAACTGATGCCAGCTTCTTGGACTTCTTGAACTTGGACCAGCTTCTCAAAGGACAATTTTGTTTGCACTGTAATTTTCAGCCTTGGTAATCAGTGGTACACCTTACAGAGTGTAATGACTTCTGGGAAACATGTAAGTGCCTGTCTCTCAGATACAGTTTGAACCACAGCTTCTGTTTTGCTTTTCCCTTTGACAGCCTAGTGATCATTGTTGCAGAAGACAACACAGAGAAATAAAATAAGCCTGTACAATAAATACATCATAATTATGTCATGAGAGGTATTAGCATTAGAACTGTGTCTCGGCATATCTACTTTCATTCTTTAATCAGGGATTAAAAGGAAGGTCTGGGGAAGCTCCCCATGAAGCAAAATAAACCTTTTGAAAGTTATTGGCTTGCTTCCCTTCAATGCGCTCATTTCACCTGCTGTTTCACCACCCTTTTCTAATGCCAGTAGCCTTCTGTAACAAACATGTGCCCTTCTCTAAGCATCAAAAACGACACTCTAAACTGTTAAGATGACACAGGTTATTTAACCAGATCTCTTTAAAGGCATGGAATCTAAACATCATTTCAACCCTGCATTCCCCACCACTGTCTTGTTCTGACTACATCACTACACTAATGTGCACTACTAGCCCTCATGCAACCCAGGTCATAAATAGACATTAAAGTACAAAACAGACAAGCTTGCTCAAAAATGTGCTGCCCAAGATTCCTGGAAAATATCAGGAAAGGAGAAGGATTGTCTTGTACCTAAAGCGCCAGACTGGGAATCATGAGATATGGGTTCCCAGCTTTGCAGCAGATTTCACATGTGACCTCGGGCAAGTCATTCACCTTTCTGTGCCTCGGTTTCCCTCTATTGGGGGATGATGATATTTGTCTATCTCATTTCCTTAATATATGTCAAAACTTTTGTGGCAAGAGCTAGAGAAATGTAAAATATAATTGATGGAGCAAAGGAAAGTTTGGAAAGTCTCCTAACAATACAGACACAAAGGGGTAATTTTTCAACAGGACTTAAGGCTCAACCACGCCATTGGTGGGGGTAACTAGCACCTGCCAAAATGCATCCACATTTTTTTGTGCTTACAAGTTACATGTAGGTGCAGATGTTATCAGCACACATCTGGCTAGCTGGTTTGCATATAGAGTCAGGTAGTTAAAGTGTAACTAAGCTTTAAGCTCCCACAAATGCTCACTGAATGGAGGCGAGGCCACTGAAAATTCCCCCCCCCACCCAAATTACTTCTCCTGGAGTTCCAAGTGCATAGCATTTTTCATAGCCCCTCAGTCCTATTCCAGATTTGGACATGTACATGACTCAAATGGTTATGGCAGTACTAGAACTGAGATCAGCTGGATCTACTAACTAAGCCTTTTTAAATGGCCAAACCCCAGTCCTCAATGGGCTACTGAGGACCAAATCTGACCAAAGTTTATATTCTTTATGGACTATCAGCCGATTACAGAGAACAATCAAGAGGGGAAAAAACAAGCTTCTGTCCAGCACTAAAACACCTAGTGAAACAGGAAACCAACAGAAACCAACACAGAAGCTCCTTAGTTACAACTCCTGCAGCTCCACTGAAGTGAAATACCTTGAACTCAGTGGAATTGCACAGACTATAAAGCTAGGGTAGAATCTGGTGCACCGTATATTTTGAATGAGTAGATGTCAGTTATCTTTTAAGTGGCTCCTGACTTCAATGAACCCAAATGACAGCTACTAACAGAAAGAAAGAAAAACCAAAAATATTATAGTAGATACAGCGGAGCTTTAGCTGAGCCGTTAGCAGAGTTTAATTTGTTTATTATTACATTCAGATGACTGACACTGAGGCCCTCAGCACTGGCTTACAACTTAGCTTAGCTTAGCCATTATAGTATGAGACTAGTCCTGCTGACTCAGACTAATAAGGAACACAAGGAGGTTTGGTATGTATAGAGATACGCAAAATTTTTCAGATTAAATTTATTTCACCAAAAAAATGAAGATTTGGATTAACCAACACATGCAACACACCCACTGAGCCCAAACACAATCCCATCCACTGTTTTGGCATCATCACCACCCCAAGCTGCTCCCCACATCTCTCTAGTGGAAAGAGGTGGGACCCAGCACCTATTAAAGAGCACATACCACTATCCAGTAGTGTAGGATAGGAAGAGATAGTGAGGACTGCATCCCAGTGAAACTCCAGGGAGATTTAAACTAGGCAGCATATAATTATCCCATCTGGAATCTGGCCAGAACACAAGGTTTAGTAGAACTATACATTACTACAGTATGTGCCTTTTGCAGTTTTTTTAATGTAAAATTAACTCAATTCTCTCTGCGTATATAATTTTATAGCATGGATGGTACATAATGTTATTATTTTCTATGTGCAGCCTTAAAATACAGAAATGGCAAACAAATAGGGACCGTGGCAAATCATGCACAAAAACTGCTCATGTTTTTGTTTTGTTCTGTGGGACTATGCGATCAGACATTTAAAAATAAAATTAACCCCAGGCCAGAACCATATTTGCTGCTCAAAAATCAAGAATTGTGCCGTTTGCAACCAAGTGATCCATAAACATTTACCATATATGGAATTCATATGAAAGTGCTTTGTAGCTGGGATCTGGGGCTGTCTGCATCAGTCTCCTGCTGCCTACATGGCTTTGGTAATATGTTCATGTTGACAGGATGCATTGTGTGGGTTAAAGGGAAAATATTTAAGACCAGGTGATCAGATGGTGTAAATCAGCAAAGTTCCATCGGAGTCCATGAAATTATGCTGATTTACATCAGTTGAGAATCGAGCTCTCCGTCTCCTAATTGAAAAACTTGGGTTTTTCCTGTGTTGTTTGTGACTGTTTCTTACTCCTGTTGTTACTCACACTAAGTGTGGAATTGGAGAGTAGGTCAAATAGAGACAACTGGGGCCAACTCTTCTTGATCCTGTGCAGGTGCTTAAGGGCAAGAGTTCCCCTCTCACTTCTGTCCCAGAGGAAGAGGTGAGCACTTTCACGGCCCCAGGAGACATTCCAAGCTTTCATCTGGTCCCTACTGGTCTCTGCTGATTTCTCCTGGAGGGCCAGGAGCCTCAGGAGGCAGCAGAGCTATTGTTTCAAACCAAGTAGCTAGCTGGAACTACTAGGAACCCAATGAACATTTTCAGCTCATTTTGAGGCTTGCATTAGCTTCCCAAGGGAGAGGCTGGGCTATGCTTCTCTCTCTGGGAAGTGCAAGCAGCACTCTTAAAAATGGGTTGCAGAGGCTGTGATCCCCAGTACACTCTGGGATGGTGCAGAGTTCAGGTACACACCAGTCCTGCCTCACAGCCTTAACTCTGCCCTCCTTGAGTGATGCCCCAACCCACGCACCAGATGGATGCTATGGAACAATAGGAGAAACTGTCAGATCATGTCCTCACTAAGGCAAATTTGAATATCAGCTGGCTGTGCCTGACCTATCCTCAATCCCTGCATCTACTTTGCATAAACCACCCGAGGGTTGCCAGATGTCACCACCCCTTGTTCCTTGTTCTAAGGATTCCCTCTGGAATATCCTCTCTAACCTGCAGTGCAGTGTCCTTTATGCTATCAGATTGTTACAAATTCCCACAGCATAACAGGTTACTTTGCTGCTCTAGACACACAACCAACATAACTCAGCGCAGAAATGAGCCATCTGCAATCCCTTAGAGTGTAGATGCACCTTTCCTCGTATCACAATGTGAGCTGTGCAGCCTGCTGTAGGTCATCCCTGCACCAGTCGGACAGCTGTCCCTAGCGCGGTGAAGGGCAGTTGGAGTATGCAGGCGAATGATAGAATACAGTTCTGTGGGACAACACACCATATCAAGTGGCACATTTAGTCATTCCTCCTGTCTGCTTAGTATATGGCAGCCCTGGCTAACACATACTTAAGTATATCCCCCATGGCTCTGGCCAGCTCCATGGAGCGAAGTTAGATTTTCAGGGCCGAGCTGGAGTGTACCTTAACTCTGTATTTCCTGGTTTTCAAAGTTTCAAGTATTGGTGCAATCAACACTCTGGAAGGGTACAAGCCACTGCTGGTCAATCTGAATTCTGTGTTGGACAGTGAATACTCTGTGTTTAGAGTTAGTACCTATTTAATCCTGGATGTCAGGACAAGTTGCAAGCTAAATTAAATCACCATCACTTAAAACCAAACTATGCCATCATATTAGTAATTGAATGCGAAGGGATTCGGATCTCCTCAAAGTAACACAAATGATGAGGATTCACTGCAGTGGACTTTAAATAAAAAGAAAACACTGCCTTGCCTTAATGTAACACTGTGAAAGATGAATGATAAGAACATAAAGAAACATTTTACTATGTTGTCAAGAAACCCCAAAAGAGTAATTCTCAAGGATTCTTTTCCCCTCAATAAAATATTATTTTACCTGAGAAATTGCTGCATTATGTGACTTATGTTAACAGGCTACTCTGCCATTCAAGAAACTCCACTTTAGTTTTCTAGCTGTGGCAGGCCATTCTCAGCAGAGTGTACTTAGATCTCAAAGTCACGCCCCTTTGAGATCTGGCAGAATCCAGGTCAAATAACCTTTTAGGATGCAAAATCCATCTGGCCTATTGTTCAATAGCTGAGCTAGTATTTATTGTCAGTATCAGAGTGTGAGTGCATGCGTGAGTGTGAGAGAC
The DNA here is from genome assembly GCF_020497125.1 of Mauremys mutica. Taxonomy (NCBI): domain Eukaryota; kingdom Metazoa; phylum Chordata; order Testudines; family Geoemydidae; genus Mauremys; species Mauremys mutica. Next base: position 45,126,279 of record NC_059079.1, on the reverse strand, counting down.
ACCGGTTTAATACCAGTTAGCAGTCAATGTTAACTGTTCATTTTTATAAACACCCGGATGATGGACATAATACAAATTACAACTTAAATAAGTATCAGAGGGGTAGCCGTGTTAGTCTGGTTCTGTAGAAGCAGCAAAGAATCCTGTGGCACCTTATAGACTAACAGACGTTTTGCAGCATGAGCTTTCGTGGGTGAATACATCCGAAATGTATACAAGTCTTGCATCCGAAGAAGTGGGTATTCACCCACGAAAGCTCATGCTGCAAAACGTGTTAGTCTATAAGGTGCCACAGGATTCTTTGCTGCTAACTTAAATAAGGAAGGTGGTAGTGGCTGATGCAACTTAAGAAGATGAGGGTGACAAGCACAAGAAACCTATAGCAGAAAACTTCTACCCTATTCTCCAGCTAGCAAAGCAACTGAAAAATTCTTCATTGCATTTTATTAATTTAAGCCCTGAGCTGGGGACCCACTCTTTTCAGAACAAGCATTCCAGCTGCAAATGCAGAACCCCAGAAATCACAGGATGCTGGCAGTGTTCCTTTTCCCTATTTTATCTGATTGCCTTGCAAATAACAAAACCTGACACTTCTGTATATGATTCAAATAAGAGCATAAGATCGCGCAGCGTAAGGCAATAAAGTGAACACTGAGTCGTTGACAACACTAAAAATTTTTGCCTATTACAAAACGTCACAGTTGAGCAAATGGAAGGGGCTTTCATGCCCCAATGGAGCATGTACAGCCTTCAACCTACTGGCATTTGTCAAGATGCTGCAAAATGTAACATTTATAAAAGATACATCTGGTGTGTATTTCTTGGGAGCAGAGTAAGGTCTTGGTTAAATTGTGTACATGCATTTGATGTGAAAAATAGGAAATACCCCATGCACCCCAATAAAAGCAAGTTCTAACCTAACCTCCAGCTATGATGCATGCCATGAAGTGCCAAGGCCTATTGCACATTGAAAAGGCAGAGTTTAAATTATGAATCAAGGCAGAGGTGGGAATCCCAAAGACCAGAATAAGCATTCTCATCTCATTGGTGAGATGGGCTTCCTGCAGATTCCCTTTAAATGTTATTTCTGGAATAAAAAAATATTGGGTTTTTATACTGTAACGAATCCAAACCATTTTGGGTTACATTTCAACTTGGTTTCACAAAAGTTGGTTTTCATTCCTGTTTTTCTTATTTTGCAAGTTTCCCCCTTACATTGTTTGGCAAAGCAATTACATTTACCAGGAATTCATCCAACATTGTCTAACAACAATAAGATTGACATTTCCAAAACTTGAAATCATCCTTTCCATCATAACAAACTACGCAGGCCTTCATCTGGTTTTGTGCTCTTCATGGTGCTGTTCAAAGTGTGACATTTTTCTTAGCTCGGTAGTGTGTATGTCCTTTCAAATTTCACCTGTAGTTTCACCAGAAGTGCAATTTTCATTGGCATGTATTGTAATAAATAGTGATGACAAAAGTGTGTGTTTCCAATTTAAACCCACCTAGTTTCATTTTGCACCTGTGCTGAATTTTACTTTTCTGCAGAAATCTGAAAACATTGTCAGCAAAATAGATTTTGAAGAGGGAGTGCCTAAAGGACAGAAAATTTGCAGTGGTACATCAAGTTGTTTGGATGACAGCACTTTCTAACCCTCCCGCAATGACATTTTAATCTGCATGAATATACATGTACAGCTTGTTTGCAGTGCATATGTGATTATAGTGTGGAGGACTCACAGGTTAAACATCAGCTTTCTGTCCCCTAAAATCATTGGTTTAATGTGCGCTGCGCACCCATGTCACTGCACAGTAGTACATAGAATGTCATGTGCTACTCAGTCAACGGTCAACTTCACGATCACAGTCAAACTGGCAAACTGGCTTATGTGGAAGAAAATTAATGGGATTTGTAGATACATTTTTGCCACAGTGAAAATTAGCTTAAACAACTGGAAACTGCTTTGCCTGCAAGCTTCTCCCTACTGTGCAGAAACACCACTCAAAGCTGCAAGTCCGTGTGCACCCAGCAGAGATGGGCCACCCTTTCTGCTGCCCTGAGCCAAGACTAGAAAGGTTAGGGCATGACACATCCCACCTATGGGCAGAAAATACAAGACTTTCCTACAACCCTCTTGAGGCTGCCTAAAGTATTGGTGCCAAATCTAGCAAGCCAGACATTTCAAGAATTGGACACAACGTTCAAGTGATCAGAGAACCATTGAGTGAACCACATTGAAAACCATGACAGTCAAACAGAATTTGAAACAGAAATGTTATGAACATGTTTGCCCTTCCTTTTCTCTCTCTCTCTCTCAACTGCTGGATATTGCTCCTCATTTGCCGTTGCCCCATCGACCTCACAGATGAAAATGTGTCACTCGGTGCCTAGGTGTTTCAATTTGAGAACATTAACCGTAAATTCACAGGGTGGTGCTTACCTTTTCACCTTTATTGCCTCTCCCCCGCACCTCCCAATTTCCAAGTAAACTAGTCAGGTGCCCCAGAATATCCTTTCAGACAGTGATCTGTGTGAGCGCTTTAGCTCAATATACCTACCTACCCCTCCCATCAGATTCCAGAGATGGAATCTACATTAGTCTGTTTAAATTAGAGCTGGGTCTGACAAACATAATTCAGATCCAGGTCTTGATGCAGCTGCATTGTAGCACTGATGTAATGTAGCCTAAAGCTGATTTAACCAGCCTAGGAAACCGCTACTTTCAGGAAAAGCAGTGGCTGTTAAACACTAGCAAGAAAAATAGATGGTCCCACTGAAGATGTGCATTTTCCAAACTGTGTTGTCAATGCCAATCAATCCTGAGCTGTATTTTTCTCAGACAGTGGGGCTGAGACATAGAACTGCTGAGTCAAACTTCCTGACACAGATCGGAGTGGAGAGAAGACAAAGAAAGAAAAAAAAAGTTACACAAATACTGGTCTGTTGACATTCAAAATGAGACAATGAGGAATATAAAAACAGATATAAAAAATACTTGGCCAGCAACCAAAAGGACCAAAGACAAATCACAAAATAGGCTGTAACTAATTAGACTGAAATGCCAACACTGCTCAATACATTGTTCGAAGTATCCACAGTGTCAGACTGCTGCCCTAACCCCCAATTTGAATATGCCAGAGGGAGAGAGAGCAAAGGACTGGCTCAGTGAAGTTAAATACAAATTTTTTAAAATGACATTTGAATTTCAAGCTCGCCATTTTAACATTTTCAAAATCATTAAATAAGCATGTCGCCTATTCTGGGAGCAGACCGAATGTCAGCTGTTTGTATGTATTATTCAGGTGAACATTTAAAATACATAATCTTCCACACTGCTAAACAGGTTGTATTATATTAATAGGTTATCATCATGAAAGGGAAGAGGTTAGTGCTGAATAAAAGAAATTGCTGATACTATAACACTGCAAATATTAGGAGTTATATTATGGTTCTCAGAGCCAAAGTCAAGATGAAGGCCTGGTCTACACTAGGACTTTAATTCGAATTTAGCAGCGTTAATTCGAATTAACCGTGCACCCGTCCACACCAGGAAGCCATTTAATTCGACCTAGAGGGCTCTTTAGTTCGAATTCGGTACTCCACCCTGACGAGGGGAGTAGCGCTAAATTCGACATGGCTATGTCGAATTAGGCTAGGTGTGGATGCAAATCGAACTTACTAGCTCCGGGAGCTATCCCACACTGCACCACTCTGTTGACGCTCTGGACAGCAGTCCGAGCTCAGATGTTCTGATCAGCCATACAGGAAAAGCACCGGGAAAATTTGAATTCCTTTTCCTGTCTGGCCAGTTTGAATCTCATTTCCTGTGTGGACGTCGTGGCGAGCTCAGCAGCACTGGCAGCGATGCAGAGCTCTCCAGCAGAGGAGTCCATGCAATCTCAGAGTAGAAAGAGGGCCCCAGCATGGACTGACCGGGAAGTCTTGGATCTGATCGCTGTGTGGGGCGATGAGTCTGTGCTTTCGGAGTTGCGCTCCAAAAAATGGAATGCAAAGACCTACAAGAAGGTCTCCAAAGCCATGGCACTCAGAGGATACAGCCGGGATGCAACGCAGTGCCGCGTGAAAATCAAGGACCTGAGACAAGGCTACCAAAAAATCAAAGCGGCAAACGGACGCTCCGGAGCCCAGCCCCAGACATGCCGCTTCTACGAGGCACTGCATGCCATTCTCGGTGGGTCTGCCACCACTGCCCCACCAGTGACCGTGGACTCTGAGGATGGGATAGTGTCGCGGGGCAGTTTCTCGGCGATGTTCGCCGATGGGGAAGATGAGGAAGGGTTTGTGGAGGACGAGGCAGGCGACAGCGGTTACAATACTGCTTTCCCCGACAGCCAGGATCTCTTCATCACCCTCACAGAGATCCCCTACCAACCCTCCCCGGCCGTTAACCCGGACTCCGAATCAGGGGAAGGATCAGTCGGTAAGTGCTATAAACATGTAAACATTTATTTTTTAACAAAACAGGAATAAAAACTATATAAAAAGAAGGTCAATGCATATAGGGATCGAACAGAAATCCTCTTGGGACAGTTCTACGAAGCTCTCGGAGAGGTACTCGAAAAGCCTCCGCAGGAGGTTCCTGGGGAGAGGTGCCTTGTTGGGTGCTCCGTGGAAGCACACTCTTCCGCGCCAGGCCATCCTGAGGTATAATGGGAGCATCGCCTCGACCAGCATGGCAGCATAGGGCCCTGGTCTGTGCAGGGATTCACGCAGCATTCGCTCTCTGTTTCTCCTGGAGACCCGCCTCAGTGTGATCTCGCTCGGCGACTGCTGCATCTAATTAGGGGAATTACTTTAATGTTACTATTGTGAATGCTTGACTTTTCCTTTGCATAACAATGACCGTCGTTTAACAGCCACGTGTTGTAGGCTGCAGAGGAAAAGCATACAGGGATCTTTCCCGGGGACAGCCGCGAGGGGCTGGAACAGGGTCAGACTTTATGCTTTCCAGATTGCCTGCAGCAAGAGGGCACTGCTATCCATTAACTGTTAAGCAGCCTAAAGTTTACGGCTTACCAGACCTGGCTGCTACACGGATTCTGCTGTCCTGCCCCGCTTGTCCGATCTCCAGTGCAAGACCCCAGGCAATGAAAGCGAATGCCGAAAATTCGAACTTGTCCTGAGAGCACATGAGATTAGGTGCCCTGTATGGTCTTGTTCACAGAAACTGAGTAGACTGTGTTCAGTGTTCGCAAACATGTATCTTTGGAAGGAAATCACTTCCTTTTTCCCATCACACAGCTGCGGCTCTTTCCCGAACTGCCCTGGCATCCCCCTCACAGAGGCTGGCGCAGATTAGGCGGCGAAAGAAAAAGACTCGGGACGAGATGTTCACTGAACTGATGGCCTGCTCCAGAGCCGAGGCAGCCCAGCAGAGCCAGTGGAGGGAGACCCTCTCTCAGCAGCAGCACTCACACAGCGAACGGGAGGACAGGTGGCGGCAGGAAGACCAGCAGGCGACTCAAACGCTGCTTGGACTAATGAGGGAGCAAACGGACACGCTCCGGCGCCTTGTGGATGTTCTGCAGGACCGCAGGCAGGAGCAGAGAGCCCCCCTGAACTGTATCTGCAACCGCCCTCCCCCGCCACAAAGTCCTGTCCCCCCTGTCATAAATAAACAGATCAGGGTTAAGGTCTCTTTTCCCTGGAAAGGGTTAACATGTAGTACCTGGTGACCACCTGACCAGAGAACCAATCAGAGACGAGATAATTTCAAATCTCTGTGGAGGGAAGCCTTTGTCTGTGTTCCTTGTTTGCTCAGAACTCTTTTTGGATTTAAGAGAGGACAGTCATGTCTCCAAGTTCTCCTGGAGTAGTTTCTACTAATTAATAGTGAGTATTAATTAGAAAGGCGAATTAGTCTTATGATTTGATTTCTATATTTGCAATTGTGTGTTTGCTAAAGGAAATGCTTTATTCCTGTTTGCTGACATTGCTTTTACTGAGAAAGGGGGAGGGGGAATTCTCTCCAGAGATTGATAAGCTTAGACCCTGTATTGTTCTATCTTGAATTACAGAGACAAGTTACTTTCTTTTTATTCTTTAATAAATCCTTTTCTATTAAGGACTTGTTTGGTCTTTCCTTGGGTGGATTCTCAGGGAAAGAGAAGGGGGAGGTATCCCTCTGTAGTTAGATCCCGGTATCTCTCCTAGGAAAAGGGAGGGGGGAGGAAGCAGGGGGAATGGTTTGTTTCTCCTGGGTGTAAGAACTCCATGGATTTGGGGCTCTTGGAATCCCCTAGGATTTTGGGGAAGGACTGTGTCTCAATCCACATTTCCTGATTGAGTGGTGGCAGCTTACTAGATCTAAACTAGGATTTTAGTTTAGAGGGAAACCAAGTCAGGTCCCCACATTGGAACCCAACAGCTCCAAGTGGGGGTGAGACCATGACATGGTTGGCAGTGGTGACGAACCTGGCAAGGCAGTTCTACCAAAAAGCAGCTTTTCTTTCTGTTTGCTTGGACAGGCAGCTTGAGGAAAAGGGAGTTTTGAAGCAGTTTTCAGGGTTAGAAGGAGTTTTTTTTTCTCTGCTGGCTATGCTGAGGAAAAACTCTTCCCTAGAGGTGTGTCCTTCCTTTATGATATCAGGTATCACTCAGGATTCCTAAGGTGGGGGGAAGTGCTCGTCAAAGTACATTCCCATCCAGCGGGAAAAACAGGTTTGGGGGGGGGGGAGACAGAAACCCTCCAGCCAGATTTTTTTTTCCCTGTGTCTTTTGAAATCCTCTGGAGCCAGGGAATACAAATCCCTGAGAGAATTCACTATACTTTTCTCGCAGGTACTAAGTAGCACCAGCCGGTCAGCTGGGCTTATTAGTACCACAGCTCAGAAGGAAAGGGAGATTGTTTTTTGTTTTTTTTTTAAACAGATTTTCAGCTGGGTTTAGCTGAGGTTTTCTAACAGGCTGTGTTAGAAAAGGATTTTTTTTCTTCTTCTTTTCTTTTTTCTTTCTGTCCGCTTAAAAACAGCTAGGCAAGAGGTGTAAGTTTTTCTAACAGGCTTTGTTAGAAGGACCCCTACTGTGAGGTACTTAAAAATTGCTAAAGGCAAGTTACCAAACCAGATTTTCTAGTTTCTTGTAAGCCAGCAAACAAGCAAACACCATTTGCAAATCAAAAGCTTTTGTTTCTTTCTATTCAATCGCGAGTAGACAGGGTAGGAATTGGGAAGCAAGCAACCCAATTCCCTGACTGCAGAGGGGTGTGACCAGCACCAAAAAGCAACACCAGCAAGCCACACATAAAATTCACTGACTGCAGAGGGGTGTGGCCACCACCAGAAGGCACTGTTCCCCATCCCAAGAAATTTCCCACCTACATGGCAGGTGAAAACACTGAGGCCTTCTTGAAAATTTTTTAAAAGGACCTGCCATGGGTACAGCATCCCTGAAGACCAGTACAAGGACTGGTCAGGAAAGTGGACTTTTGCTGTCTATGACAATTATTCCATCCCCATGCTACTGGGGGAAGACTTGGCCAACCATGTGCAGCTGGCCAAGAGAGGGGGAGTGGTCACCCGCAGCCAGGCCGAACAAGCAGGCACTCCCATCTCTGTTCCTGAGCCATCCACCAAGACCCGGTCTGTGTTACCAGACACCCAGACAGAGGTGGTGGAACCGGATCCCATGCCAGCAACTACAGTAGCCATAGTACATCCAGTCCCAGAACCGGAACTGGAAGAGCAACCAGCGGCAAAACCAGCGCCAGCACTGACGCCAGCGCTTGCAACTCCACCGCCAGGGGGCGCCAACGGGCCTGAACTGGCAGAAGCAGCAGACAACTCTACCCAAGAGGCTCAGCCAGAGCCTGAAATATCACCTTGTGCACCAGCGGAGAGCGGTTCACAGTCAACGGAAACAACCTCATCACCTACATCGCTTCCAGAGGGACCAAGTCCAAGTCCACAGTCTAAGGAGTAACTAGTGTCTCCAGCTTCAAGGAAACAGTTCCAGACTGAGCAGCAAGCCAATGACAGCCTTAATAAAGCTTGGGCGGCACGGAGCAACCCACCGCCTCTCAGCTCTTCTACCCAATTCCAGTTTGTTGTAAAACAAGGACTTTTATATAAGGACATTCTTTCTGGTGGACACCAGAAAGCCCACAATCCTCAAAAACAGTTGGTAGTTCCAACTAAGTACCGGTACAAGCTCTTAAGCTTGGGCCATGACATCCCAGTGGTCATTCTGGGGTGAACACAACCAAAGACAGGTTGGGGAAGTCCTTCCACTGGGAGGATGGGCAAGGACGTCGCCAAGTATGTCCGGGCAAATGCATAAAAAGTGTTGTTCAATGTCAAATATCTTGTTGTTTACATACTTAGTAGTATATGTAATAGTGCATATGTTTTGTTAATCTGTTTATTTTAAAGTTCTAGAAGGAAATCACCGCCAGTGTGGTTCCCCCACTGTCTGCGATTTGGGGGGCGTGTCATAAATAAACAGATCAGGGTTAAGGTCTCTTTTCCCTGGAAAGGGTTAACATGTAGTACCTGGTGACCACCTGACCAGAGAACCAATCAGAGACGAGATAATTTCAAATCTCTGTGGAGGGAAGCCTTTGTCTGTGTTCCTTGTTTGCTCAGAACTCTTTTTGGATCTAAGAGAGGACAGTCATGTCTCCAAGTTCTCCTAGAGTAGTTTCTACTAATTAATAGTGAGTATTAATTAGAAAGGCGAATTAGTCTTATGATTTGATTTCTATATTTGCAATTGTGTGTTTGCTAAAGGAAATGCTTTATTCCTGTTTGCTGATATTGCTTTTACTGAGAAAGGGGGAGGGGGAATTCTCTCCAGAGATTGATAAGGTTATACCCTATGAATGTCCAGCTTGGGCTCATAGAGATTCTGTATTTTCTTTTTATTCTTTAATAAATTCTCTCTTTTCTTTGGACTTGGTTAATTCCTTCTCTTGTGGAAATTCAGGGGAAGGGGAGGGGGGAAGAGACAGTCCTCCTGGGTTTGATTCAAGGAGTTTGAATCAGGTATCTCTTTCTAGGACTAGGGAAGGGGAGGGGGGAAGTGAGTCCCTCTTTGTGTTGAGTCAAGGATTTGACTCGGTGTATATCTCTCCAGAGCAGGCTGGAGAGAAGGAAGAGGGGGAGGAGGGGAACTGGCTGTTTCTCTCTCTCTCTGGTGAGATTCAAGGGGTTTGAATCTGGGTTCCCCAGGGGAAGCTTGGGGGACAGGCAGTGTGTCAGACACTTTAACCTGACTGGTGGCAGCGACAAGGAGACCTACCCTAGGATTTTAGGGTGGGGGGATACATGCTGGTCCTCAACTTGAAACCCCCCAGTTTCAAGTGAGGGTGCAGACCATGACATGGTCTACACCCTCACTTGAAACTGGGGGGTTTCAAAGTGAGGACCCGCATGTCTTCCCCCACCCCAAAATCCTAGGGTAGGTCCCCTTTGCTGCCACCACCGCGGTCAATACGTGGGCCGGGACACCCCTGTTTCCCCCCTGTCTCCCTTCAAAGACACTCCCTGGGAACACAGATCAACTCACAGAGGAGGAACCTTCCCCCTCCCCTCTCTTCCCTCTCTCCAGCCTGCTCCGGAGAGAGAGAGATCTTGATTCAAACTCCTTGAATCTCCCACACACAGGGAAGCAGCCCACTTCCCCCCTCCCTCTCTGCTAGCCACTCTGTGAATCACCGAGAGAGAATGCCTTAGCCCTTCCCCCTATATCCACAGTGGAAGGGATTTAATCAAATCTTTATAGAAAGAATTTATTAAAAGAAAAACAAGAAAATACAGAATCTCTATGAGCCCAAGCTGGACATTCATAGGGTATAACCTTATCAATCTCTGGAGAGAATTCCCCCTCCCCCTTTCTCAGTAAAAGCAATATCAGCAAACAGGAATAAAGCATTTCCTTTAGCAAACACACAATTGCAAATATAGAAATCAAATCATAAGACTAATTCGCCTTTCTAATTAATACTCACTATTAATTAGTAGAAACTACTCCAGGAGAACTTGGAGACATGACTGTCCTCTCTTAGATCCAAAAAGAGTTCTGAGCAAACAAGGAACACAGACAAAGGCTTCCCTCCACAGAGATTTGAAATTATCTCGTCTCTGATTGGTTCTCTGGTCAGGTGGTCACCAGCTACTACATGTTAACCCTTTCCAGGGAAAAGAGACCTTAACCCTGATCTGTTTATTTATGACACCCCCCTCACCCAAAATCACAAGAAGGAGGGGCGCTAGGGGCCGTGAAAACTGTCACTCCACCCCAGCAGAGCGCTCATGTACCAAACAGCTCTCATTCCCTAAAGTATGAGAATTGCTTGCCTTCCTGGCTTACCTGATCCCAAATCCCAGTTTCATCCCCCAACTGTGTAGTTGAGTATTAAAAATAGTTTGCTGTTCATTACTGTTTCCGTCATGTTTCTTTGCAGAAGACTTTGTGTGAAGGGGGGGAGGGGTTTGTTAATTGCATAGGACAGCCACCATTAACAGGGTACAGACATGGGGGCAGGATCAACAGCAGGTCACACACAGAGTGCAGTCACTAGGCACACGGGTCACTCTGCGAGGTGTCTGCTGCCCCAGGTCAGTCTGGGAGGTGTATGTTGCCCCAGGGTCCGAGCGCCTGGCATCCACAAATGGCAAGGCAGGCTGCCCTTACCATGCCCTTCCACCCTAGCCATGAACCTCTCCGATGCCCTGAGCCCCAGCCAGAGCCATCATCCCCCCACACCTACTCACCCTTCCCACACACCCCTCACCCCTTCCTGCAAACCCACCCCTTCCTGCACACCCTCTGGTAACTGTCCTCCCCCCAGAGACCGCTGTAGGAGCAGGAGCCTGTCAGTCCTCGAGTGTAGAAGCGGTCTGTACATCACTGCACACCGTACCCACCACAGTCTGCGTCCCTGTTGGAACCCTTGAACAAGAATTCGTTAGTAAAGAAAACTTTGTTAATTAAAAATGTTCCAATAACTTTATTTTTAAACGTCTGTTGGAAGGGGGGAAACCTGGTGAACGGGGTATGTAACCACTGAAAAAAGTCAATAGTAACTGAAACAGGGGCACGTTCAGCTTCTCTGTAAAGAGACTGGACAGTCATAGGTTACCCTGCTCTCTGAGGAACCTATCTTTCAAAGCCTCCCGGATGCACAGCGCTTCCCGCTGGGCTCTTCTAATTGCACGGGTGTCTGGCTGAGCGTAATCAGCAGCCATGCGATTTGCCTCAACCTCCCATCCCGCCATAAAGGTCTCCCCCTTGCTCTCACAGAGATTGTGGAGCACACAGGAAGCTGCAATAACAATGGGGATATTGGTTTCGCTGAGATCCGAGCGAGTGAGTAAGCTCCTCCATCTCCCCTTGAGACGTCCGAAAGCACACTCCACCACCATTCTGCACTTGCTCAGCCGGTAGTTGAAGAGCTCCTTGTCACTGTCCAGGGCACCTGTACAGGGCTTCATGAGCCAGGGCATTAGCGGGTAGGCTGGGTCCCCGAGGATCACTGTAGGCATCTCCACATCCCCAACACTTACTTTGTGGTCCGGGAAGAAACTACCTTCCTGCAGGCGTTTAAACAGACCAGAGTTCCTGAACACACGCGCGTCATGAACTTTGTCCGGCCACCCGACGTAGATGTTGGTAAAACGTCCCCTATGGTCCACCAGTGCTTGCAGCACCATTGAAAAGTAGCCCTTTCGGTTAATATACTGGCTGGCCTGGTGGGCCGGTCCCAGGATAGGGATGTGAGTGCCATCTATAGCCCCACCGCAGTTTGGGAATCCCATCGCGGCGAAGCCATCTATGACAACCTGGACGTTTCCCAGGGTCACCACCTTTGAGAGCAGTAGGTCAATGATTGCGTGGGCTACTTGCATCACAGCAACCCCCACGGTAGATTTGCTCACGCCAAAGTGGTTCGCTACTGACCGGTAGCTGTCTGGCGTTGCAAGTTTCCAGAGGGCTATGGCCACTCGCTTCTGCACACTCAGGGCTGCTCGCATCCGGGTGTCCTGGCGCTTCAGGGCAGGGGCCAGCAAGTCACAGAGTTCAAGGAAAGTGCCCTTACGCATCCTGAAGTTTCGCAGCCACTGTGATTCATCCCAGACCTGCAGCACTATGCGGTCCCACCAGTCCGTGCTTGTTTCCCGGGCCCAGAATCGCCGTCCCATAGCATGAACGTGACCCATTGCCACCATGATCTCCGCGGCGCGGGATCCCGTGCTTTGTGAGAGGTCTGTGCCACTCTCACACTTCATGTCCTCACCGCGCTGCCGGAGCCTCCTCGCCCGATTTCTCAGCAGCTGACTGTGGAAGAGGTGTTCGATAAGGTGCGAGGAGTTGACAACGGCCATAAGTGCAGCGATGATCGCAGTGGGCTCCATGCTCGCAGTGCTGTGGCGTCCGCGCTGTCACTGACCAGAAAAGTGCGCGAACAGAGTTCCCGCCGGCGCTTTCAAGGAGAGAGGGCGGGAATGACGGTTGAATGATGACAGTTACCCAAAACCACCCTCGACACATTTTTCCCCCAGAAGGCATTGGGGGCTCTACCCAGCATTCCAATGGGAAGTGGGGACTGCGGGAACTGTGGGATAGCTGCCCAGAATGCACCGCTTCCAATGTCGACGCTTGCCCCGTTAGTATCCACACTAAGGACACTAATGTCGAATTAGTGTCCTTAGTGTGGATACACAAATTCGAATTCATCAGGTCGAATCCACAAATTCGACCTAAGTTAAATCGAACTACTCTTGTAGTGTAGACATACCCGAAGAGGGGTGCATGGGGAAGGAAGGGAAAAGTAGCAGAGAAAAGTTAACAGTGACCTCTGGTTTTTGGAACCCATCTCAAGATACCTTGGGCCTGCCTGAGTCTCAGATGATGTACATTCACAATTCTAGCTGAACTCCTCAACAGCACTCAGCACCAGTGAAAATCAGTCCCAAAGAATCTAAAGCTGGAGACCCAAAAGGAGATCCCCCAAAGTCAGAAGCCATTCTTAAACGTTTTGGCCTATGACCTTGAGCTGTCCAGTGCTGAGAGCAGCAGCACCCAGCATCCCTTTGAGCACTGGGAGTTCAAGCAGCAGCACTAGTATTGGTGGAAGATCACTGTGCAGTCCCCCTACTCAGTGCAGCCATTATTTGGTCCTCAATGGTTTTTATTTCCCTACCACCATAAGCGGGCTAGTCTTTGTACAGACAAACATGGAGACAAGGCCCTTGCCCTGCAGAGCTTGCAGTCTAAATTGAAACACCTCTTCCTTCAATTCCCTCTGCTGGTTTCCCTTTGACCATCTTCAAAGCACTGCAAAAGCACCCCAATCTACAGCATGGATCTGAGTCCTCCATCATCTTCTCTGCTCTGCCAATGATGCTAAAGTCACCATGGTGTCCTCCTCCTATCCCTCATCTCTGCCCCTTCTTCCATGCTGCCCCCTACACTTGGAACTACCTTCAGAGGACCAGCTGCCCATCAGTCCAAACCATTGCTAAAAACTTCTTCTGTGAGGCCCCAGGACACTGAGCCATGTCAGCGTAGTGCTTTCTCCACCCCAGGAAGCTGGAAGGAAGAAAAACAAAAAACAAAAACCATCAAAAAACTAACACCTTTCTCTGGATCTCCCAGCAACTTTTTGTTATCTGCGGCTTTGTCTACATGGGAAAGTTTTTTCAGCATAACTCAAGTTATGCGTTACACCATTGTGGTTATACTAGTATAGCCCACATGGGGACACTCTTTTCTGTTAGCTCATATCTCTTTGGAAGGGGTTTAAGCTAACCCCCCAAAAAGCACTCTTATACCAGAATACAAGTGTCCACATGGAGAGATTACTCTGGTATAACTGATAACGCTTCCCTCTGCAGACAAGCCCTGTGTTTTGGGAGAAGGGGGTGTTTAATACTGTAAGCTCTACAGGACAGGAGCCATCTTTAAATATGTCTTGCACAGCACTGAGCCCAGCAGCAATACTTAACAAATAAGAACTGATAATATGGCAGAAAGGAAGGGATTTGCAATTTGCAGTGAAGTTTATGGTTTCCTATAACCCTCATTTTTGTTTTATCATCTATTCACAGTTATTTGAGGGGAGGAATAGGATTTATAGACCTCAGGAAGGAAGCCAATGGAGCAATGCCAATATACACCAGCTGAGAATCTGGCCCTTATACTATAAGAGGAAACTTAAAGGAAAGGGTGTTAAGTCAGCAATAGTCTATATTTCAAATGCAGTCCCTTAACTTTACCTTTAGCACTAGCTCTTGTTTATATTCCATGCACAATTTGTAACAGGATTGATAACCTTCGGGGTTTTAAAGTTTAAGAAAGAAGCTGTCAGCATTTTTCCTGACTGAAGAAAAACCACAAACTCACTCCCCTTTGCTTTTACTGGATACCAACAAATCCACATCGTAACTTGAGGCATTGCTTATGTTTCTGTTGTTGTTAGGACTTGTCACATCAAATAAAAATATACATCCCTGCATTTGATAAAGTTACTTTTTCTTTTGTGATCATGAGGGTTCAGGCACTCGGCGTTCTGGAAAGAAAATGAAATGCTTTGCCCGTCGTCCATGTATGCATATGCATATGTTGCAATAGCAATGTTCTCCGCTGCTTATGGAGCACACACGATATGGTGGCCATTCATGAATAGCAATTTCATGACCTCCATACCTAAGCAAGCCCACAAAATGACAGAATTTTGAGTTACATTTTTTCCTAATAAACCACACTTCTTAATAATGTACCAACCTGGTGTGTCCCATCTGACTGTTTTACCAAAGCGCTCTGAAAATTTCTTCTTTCCACAAATGCTTGACATAATTTTTCTTGACAGGATTAGAGTAGCCCTATAGTGTTGCTGCTTTAAAATTTGCCACTTTAAGGTCAAAAGATCAGGCTACTCACTATCTGCTGTAACCCCTATACTTCTCTATACTTACTATATGGAATAACTTCAGTAACTGCAGCATTTAAAGTATTCAACTGCACCTACACTGTAAGCTGAAGCTGAAAGAAAACCAATGAATCAATTAATTATATTAAGCTGTTTTCATACTTGGATGAGTACTTCGCTCTCTCACACTGCATCCAAGAAGCAACTGTCTGCGCGTGGTGACAATGTCACTACAGTTCTGACAGGAGTAATTCAAGAGACAAGATGAGTGAGGTAATATCTTTCATTGAACTAATTTCTGTTGGTGAGAGAGACAAGCTTTCGAGCTCCACAGAGCTCTTCTTCAGGCCTGGGAAAGGTACCCCGAGTGTCACAGCTAGATTGTTTTCATTTTCATTGTGTCTTCTCTTGCACCACAACTTGGACAGATGACAAAGATTTTGTTGTTGTAACTGTAAGAGATGAATAAATGGATGTAACTTTTTAAAAAATGACTGATGATCAACAATATCAACATTTATTTGGTGGGCTGTATGTTTTGTTTGAATAACACAGCAAAGTGCTTTTGGCATTCTTTTCCAGTTCGGGCAAAGGAATCATTGTTTAAATCACTGACCAGATTCTGCTGTGTGGCCATTTTGTGTCACGCTGCCTGTGTGGATTCTGGTTGTAATTCACCATGAACTGGCTCAGGGAGGTTAGATCCTAGGAGAGGCTGAAGCACAACTGTGCAAGCAACTCATGTTATGGTGTTTGGGGGACTGAGGGATTTTCTCTCATTGCGCTGTGTCTTGCCACATAGAAAGTGACTAATGGCTGGAAAGAGCTGCCTTTGTGGTCTTTACAGTTTGTAACTGGCAGTGTGCTCCCACTGGACTGGCTGGGTTCAGAAGACTTGGGTTCTACTGGCTGTGCCAATGGGCTGCTATAAGACCATTGGCAAGTAACTTCACTTTTTAATACCTCTGTTTCCCCATCTGCAAAATGGGGGAAATGTTTGCTTCCTTTGCAAATTGCTTCTTCTGTAAAGTGCTTGGAGATCTAAAGATGAAAAATGCCATATAAACACTGGTTATAATCGTCTGGAATTTTCAAAGGGGTCTAAGGGAGTTTGGGCCCCAAATCCATTGGAAATCTATGAGATTTGTGCACCAAACAGCATTAGGTGCCTTAGAAAAGCCCAGCTAATTTCCCAAGAATCATTGCCTAAAGAGTTATCATGTCTGCATCTCAAAGCAGGCAGAGTTCAGTTTATCTGGGTAGTGCTACCGTAACTGTGTATTTCCTGGGATTTCTTTAAGGTTGTGGTTTGCTTTTTGTTGTAACACTGATGTTTTTTAAGGGATGTCTGACAGAACCAAAACCGAACATTTTCTGGTTTTCCAATATTTGAGGGGGCTGTATAATGTAGTGGTCTGAACACGGGGCTAGGAGGAACTACTGAGTTATAACGCCTGCTTTGCTGCTGGCTCTCCCTGTGTAGGCTTGATCAAATCACTTAACATTTCTGAGCTTGGGGATAATGTGCATATCAGCTGCCTGTCTCACAGGACATTGTGATAGTTAATATTTATACACTTTGAAGATGCATTATATAAATGCTAATTATTAATAATAAACACTTGATTAGCTTCTCCAAAATGGGTTGTGAAAAGCTCATACCATAACATCACCATATTGTTTTAAACTACACTTCTAATGGAAAAAGATAATCTCACATCCTTTTGCATGAGATATGTAAATCAAATCACTACATCCAACAAAAACCTGCACACCACACTGGCTTTGATTTTGGTAAATTTTATTTTATAACACAATGTGGGGCACTTTATGGTAATGTGGAGTTCACCAAAAACTTTGCACTGACATTATAACTTGGAAAAAACACAATTTATTGTACATACACAGCGTGCTACTGGTAGTAGTCTAAGGTCTGGTCTGTAATTCTGGAGATGATTTCATACTGTAGGCTAAAGTGTGCGACAGCACAGAGTAAAGTCCTAAATTTGGTGGCAGTTTTAATAAAAGCCAGTGTCTGATCCTATTTATAAACATGCTAGAACACAGTGTTAACAATTTATTTAAATACCTCTGTGATTATTAAAAGGATCAATAAAAGAATTACATCTCAAAACATCCTGTACTTCATGTCTTTCCGGTAGGTAATTAAAGACGTCCCTACTGGCCCATAAGAGCTTTATAAAGACTTTTCCCAAAGATGGCTAAAAAAAGCTCTGAAAAAAAGTTTAGGAATAATGCCAAGGCAGGTTATTACTCTCTGTTCAATGCTGATGCTTTTTCCTTCTCTCTTTCAGACACAGATTTAAAAAACCAGTTATTTCCTTGAACAAATGAAACATTTTTACTTATCTTCTCCTGAACAAAATGGTGAATTAACACAATATATGCTTGTTTGTGTGTTGCATCCAAAACTAACTATTCCACAGTGCTTTATCGCCCAATTCAAGTAAATTAATTTAAACCAGTTCTTGACAGAAGCTTGAAGGTTAAAACAAAATGTACATCAATAGATAATTTAATTTACAGAAAATTAAAAAGGTACTGGCAACAATTGATTTAAGCAATGATTTATCACAATTAGGGCTGTCACAAACTAGATTCTGGATATACATACAGTAACCACCATAAATTATTATCTAGCATTGATTGTATTGATTATATTGAGAATAGATGCTTAACTTGTTAAAAAAAAATCAAGTGATAAACTAAGCATCAGAAGTTCTAAATGTATAAACAGAAATTACTCCCACTATGTTCTTGTAACATACTGTGAGTAGAAGATAGACATTATTACTTTTGCTTACTTGTTTATTAATCACTGCTGAAACCATGTTTATTACTATAGTACAATAACATGACAAACACAATCATTTCCAGTCACATTTGGAGATGCACATTTGCCAGGTGACAACGTACTGTTTATATTTTTATCATACAACCATATTAAAATGCTACATGTAATTTTATACAGTTCCAAAAATATGATCTCAAGGATCTGCTTGAAAAGCAGATGTGCATATTTGCTGGAACTAAATTACTTCAAAAAAAGAAAAGGAAAAATATTGCACAAAATCCAGTAATTTTTTGAAAGTCAATATGTGTCCCTCCACATCCAAGTAGCTCCCTTACTTTAACAGAAACATAACAGCATTTTACACAATCAGAATCAAATGTCAATTTACTTGAATTCCACTTCTATTGTTCCAGGGCTAATACTGTTAGTGGATTCTAAATGTGAATCCTGTTAAAAGTGATCTAAGAAATGTACAAACTAGCTTCTGTTGAGCACATTTTACTGTAGTAAAACCTGGGCTATAGTTCATACTTTGAATTTTTCATCTCAACTACAGCTGGGCAAAAGTTTTCAACCTAAATTTGTTTTGGTGAAAAATGCAGATTCAGCGACATCAAAACATTTAATGAATTTGCATAACACCACCAAATTATTTTGGTTGAAACCCCCGGCCCGGCTAAAATCCCACAGGCCCATAATTAGAGCATTCACCTGACAGGTGGCAGATCCCTGTTCAAACCCCTTCTCCCACCTCCCAGGGGAGTACCCTAACCACTGTGCTAAAAGATACAAGAGAAGTCCTTTTCTTCTGCTTCCTCTGGCTGTTCTGTATAAGCTCATCTATGGGGGCCTGATTCAGTGGGCAGCCTTTGAGCATGCCTACTGGATTGGACCCCTCAGGCAAGTTTAACGCTGAAAGGTTGTTTTCTCCTGGTTTGTGCATCATTCTGGAGCTTATGCAGGAAATAGGTGTCCGGTTGCCCACGGGGAGGAAGCACTGTGTGTGCTCAGAGGCAGAAATGTGGGCTTCTAGGGAGTCCAGTGGGTTTAGGTGCCTTCAGGGTTTCAGTGGGAATATTGGGCAAAGCAGTGATCCCAAAACTGGAGACTTAGGCACCTAACTCCTTTTGGGCAGTCAGCCCATGGTGCCTTATGTGACAATAAGCATCTGCTAAGACAGAAACCCCTATGTAAACCCCTAGGAACAGGCACAATCCTTGTAATAGTATTGACAGGGAGGATGGAGGGCAAAGCTTCCATGGATCAGCAGTTGTGTAGGCTCCTTGCTCCTGAATGGGCTACTAATGTAAGTTTTATTACACAAAGGGCCACATTTTCAAAAGGGCCTCAACCTAGAATCTAGTTTCCCTGCATGAAGTTTTGTTCCCTCAATCATTTACATGCACATAAAACAGATTATAGACATTTACCAATATGATTTGAGGGTTGCACAACTGATTGTTCTGTAGAACTGAACCCACAATTAATTGTGGATGGAAAATTGAAGGCTATTTAACTGGTTTAAAATTTCTTTGCCTAGAAATATATAATTAACAATAACATGGGGTTAGGAAAAACTCATTCTACAGCCTGAAAGACAGAAAAACCCAAATTGTGAAATCTTAAAAAATTTAACAGTTAGGTAGGATTTCAAAGTTGCTCAGTGTTGGTCTAAGTCTGCTCCCACTGAAGTCAATGTTAAAATGCCCCATTGACTTCTCTGAAAGCAGAGTCTAGCTAATGCTGAGACTTTGTGAAAATCCCACCTTTAGCCAATCAGCAATATCACTCTCAGAAATGCTACGTGACTGTGAAGGTTTCAGTCAGGACAATTATTTCTCAGCTTCTCGAACTCCACTCTTCCTTCAAAACAAGCCTATTTTTGAAGTAACGATACCCCAATACATGGCACTGTGACTGACAGACTGTTCTCAATCATCTCCTGTACAGAGCTCTCTCTGCATGCATACAGGGAGGGCAGGGATTGGCATCCATAGTTCTGTCCATCTCTGGACTTCTGTAAAGGATTTTCACAGTATTGGGGATCTACACATAGAGAGATGAGAAGGCTATAATGGGGGCCACAGATCATGCTTCCCCCCCTGTGCGGGATTTGATGAAAAGGCTTCATTGGAGTCACACTGCAAAACAGCTGGAGTGAGACAAGGTCCAGGACTCCAGAATACCCACTAAGATCCACAGGTTCTGGGGGATGAACCCTCTGCTCATGGGTTGAGGGGCCCAGCTGTATCATCCCAATGGAACAATACAGGGAAAAGTCAGAGAGGGGAATCCTGAAGAGTGACTGTCCCTTCTCCTGATGCTCTCATGCTGTTTTTCTCTAAGCAGAATGGGGATATGGCTCACTTCATGGAGGCACGGTGCACAATCTATTAGAGATGAACTGAAGACGTGAAATCCAAGTCCCAGTGTAACTGACTAGGTCAGGACTTTGTCCCTAAGTATGGATAAGAGAGTGCAATGTTAAATCAAAAAAATCTCTTATTTCCCTCATGGGGGGGAAATGGGACACTCATAAAGATACTGATTCAGCTAAAAAAACAGGTGCCTCTACTGGAGTCCTGAGCAGCTTTTTCACTGAACTGAGTTCAGCTCTCACCAGTAGATGGAAATTAACGCTGATGCTTTAGAAGGCATTAGGAGAATTCACACAGATGAGAATAGTTGAAAACTTGTAAAATCCTTGACATGGACAATTTTTCTTACCATGGGACTCTCTGTGATAATCAAAATACTGTAGACGTGGCCTACAGACAGACTGATACTGCACTAAGAACAGAGTAGAGCTGTGTTGGCTGGACATAGCAGAGTTGCTACTCTATTTGATAAATTTGGCATGGTTAACTGGTTTTTTGTTGTTAATATGGAAGATGCCTGGTAATTTTGTATGTTTAAATAAGGCACCAATATTAGCCTTTCAAAAAGACATTTGATATCAAGTGGTAAAGAATCTAAAAATGTGGCTAAATTTAAATTAATCAGACATAGATAACGAGGCTATATGTTAAGGTATGTAGGTTCAACAAGAAGGAAGACACAATAGTCAAAATACTGTAAACATTCTACGAATCACATCAGCAATATGGGAAGGATTTGACATTAGTGTGGCAACCCTAACACATTCATGGCTATTGCAATAAAAAATAATTCAAAAAGTTGAATTTTAAGAGCCATCTATTAACTTTCTACTTCTTCAATTTCACTTATCAGAGATGTGAATATTACTTATAAAACAATAACCCATCAAGGCATCAATGTTGTACAAATCCCAAATCATTTTTTCAGTGCTTTACTCCTAATAATCATTAAAGGGACATTAGCAACCTGGTATGCCCTACAAATTCTCCTCCAGTGAAGTGCCTAAGGGAGTCAGGTGCCCAACTCCTATCAAAAGTCAGTGAAAGACGGTCCATTAGATGTTTTTGAAAACCCCATCCTTAAATCTCAAGCTGCATTCCCGAAAGATGCTTTTATAGATTTAAAAGTAAACATGACTAGAATTTCTGATAACCTTATTTTTTCCTCCAAGACAGAAACTGATACGTCTCTAAGATATAAAAGCATTTAATATAACATCTTACAAATGTGCATAGTGCCTATTATCCTAGTAGATTCCTAATGTCTTTTCACATTATCTCATTCTGATTCCTCCTAGCCCTACCCAAGAATTCACTTCACCTATTGTGATATGGTGTGCACCCCACACCAGCCCTGATAGGGTGAATGAGGGCCTGAGGCACTAATTAGGTCACCTGACATCACCTGAGAGGAGGGCCAGGGTTAACTGAGAGGGAAGCCCAGCTTGGGGGAGGGCTGGGCCAGCACTAAAAAACCAGGAGGCTGAAAGCAGCAGGCAGCTTGCAGGTAAAGGAGTCCGCAGTTGCTCCCCTGGGAGGAGGGAGGCCTCCCGGAGCAAGGAGGAATTCCAAGGCGAGAGTAAGCTCTGGTGTAAGATCCTTTCCTGGTGTAAGGAGTCTGGCAAGAGGCTAGGAGGGGTGAAGTAGCCACGGGGAGTACAGTTGGCTCCAGTAGTAAACTGAGAACCAGGAAAGAGAAGATACGGAGGCTTGGTAGGAAGGAGACTGGGGAAACAGTGCCAGGGAATGGGAATGAGGACCTGGATTGCTCATTATAAGGTCCCTGAGCTGGAACCTGATATAACAGGTGGCTCCGGATTCCCCTGCCTGCCACTGGTATAGTGGCACAGAGCCCGAGGAGGGCTGAATGCATCTGGCAGCAGCATCTGGGCAGTTGTCCTGTTGGACTTTATAAGTCCACCAGGAGGGGTGGACTAAATGGTAACCTAGCTAGAGGGCCAAGTTATTTGAAGAAGGGCTATTGCAGAGCAAGCAATGAGCGGCAAGGGGGCACCCGATGCAGCAAGAGTGACTTTCTCTGACCTATATGCAAGGAGGCACTACCAGAGAGTGGCAACCCTGTTAAACCTACAAAGGAAAGCTGTCTTCTCAAGGGTGGGACTGTACACAGGAACACCACACAACAGGAAAAGAATACTGTATTCAGTTGAATCTGGGACTTAAGGTTAGCAAAATGCAGTTACACAAATAAGAATGCAACTGAACATTTCATTTTTCTAGTGTTATCAGAGTAACAATCAAACGAGAAGTGCTAAGAGATTGGTAAGACTTTTCTTTTTCCTGTCTTATCTTAGATGCACCTAACAGCACAGCATAACCTACTTGGGTACTGATTCAGGACCAACAAAGAAAAATGCCACTTCCCGATTCCCTGTACCACCTCCTGCAACATCTTGTGTTTTCCTTCGAGCTCCCCCATTTAAACACTGTTCAGACCTGACACTTCCTATTTCTTGATATCTGATAACCCAGCTAAAATGTTTAATAGTTTACGGGTTAATAATTTTGGTCCTCAGTAACTCAAACACAGCTTTGCCAAGTGCCACTTTTTGGCATAACACAAATAAAGATTCCACTTGCATCTCAGATACTATGGTGATATGTACTACAGAAAACCCCAAGACAGATCAAGATGCAAATCTTACAATCATCCTCCGCACCAATAAGCTGCTGAGGTCCTCTTCAGAAATATACACTGAACACACCTATAAAAACTTTCATGTTCTAATCAGCCAAGGACATTATATTATGAATTGTGAGTCCTGACCTTTTCCTTTGTATGTAAAACGGGACACTTTGGTGGAAGGGCCTCATACCATTACCCAGTCATGCGGCCCATCCTCACCAGTGGTGTTGCTAAAATCTGCTTCCCCGCTCCTTTTCTCCCATCCGGAGTCTGTAGTTTGGGATACAAGACCTTCTTTTACAATGCCAGGGATGTTGCCAACAAACTTATGTGAAATGACAAGATAGTATTAGACACTAGATCTCATGGGCAGAGCATCAAACAGCCACCGCCCCGCAACCTCCCCAAAGGGATCGCACACCAATTCCCTTGAGCCACCTGACATAACCAATTGCCTGATGCTCATGGTGATAAAACAGGAAAAGAAAAGCCAAATTGCATTAGCCAAGAGGAAACTTCCTTTGTAAACCCAAACATGACAACTGGTGTTAACCTGTGCAGTGATCCACTACCAAAGTACTGCAGCTCAACCTGCCCCTAACCCCTGCCTTCTTCAACTTGCTCTCCCTGGTCTGTGCTGAGGATACCACTAAGCCGTCCTTGCCACAGAAGAAGATTCCTTCTGTTGGTGAGGAAGAGTGGGAGAGCATTCCTCACAGTGCCAAATCCTGTTACTCCTTGCTTTGTGTTACACATGCCAATAGACAGTATTCAAAGTTGCCATTTTTGGCCTAGTATGGTTCACTCCAGAATGTACTTGTTCTGATCCACAGAGGGTAGGGGACAAAGAGGGGTGGACAAGGACAATGAATAGATGTGCTCCACTCAGGGAGGAATCTACTATTTGAATTTTAAATACAGAAATATCCTTTAGGAATGCTACATGCTCGAAGGGGGATAAACGTTTATGCCTAAATATAGTACATGCAGCATCCATTTAATTCCCTTCCTTGTAATTTGCATTCTTAATAGCTGAACCAATTACTTTTGATGTCTAGTGTTATAAGTAATCTTCATTCACTGCTCTTTAAAATACTGCACAGCTCAACTAAACAAAACTCCTAAGAAGAAAAGCAATAATTTAATGTTTCTTTTAAAGGTGGCTTGTAAAAATCAAATGGTCATGTTCAGCAGTGGCACAAATTAATTTTAGTATAGAATTATTAAATTGTAGAAATTTAAAAAACAGCAATAAAATCTATCAATTTCACTTACACTTTCCTTTCTGAAAATTCCTAGATGAAAACATCTACATTGAGACACTGGATAATATGTCTTTAAAGTGCCTTAGTTGTAAACAGAAGTTAAGTAACTTCACATTATAATTCAGCACTTCATAAGAGAAAAGTATGCACCATCTTTTCAAGGTCTGGAAGACACGGCCACAGTTTCTGTTTATAACAAGCTCCCTATTATTGACAAGAGACCTTTTAGTTTGGAAAAGGTCTTTTTCCCTTTTGCTCAAGCAGATACCTGCCATGGAAAATCATTATTGCTCTTCTGAATGTTTGCAAGTCATCTTGTAAGATATTTAAACCTTTTCCCAAATGATTAAGGCAATTAAATCATTACAAACATCGATATTTGTAATTTTCTGAAAAATTTAAACTGTTTTGTTCATTTCATGCCCAACAGGATTAATACAGTACCTTCAGTATCTGGATATATGCAAAGGTGATACACTTCCTGCTGCACAAAGGAACATTAGTAAGCACCATGCACCAGTTGTATATTTCACATACATACAAACTAGTACCTGATTTAAGAGTGCATTAGTATATTTAGTTCCATCTTGTGGACTTAAACACAGCCAACAAATTAACTGAGAAACATATAAGCAGATGTCTAAATCCATGTACTAAACAAACAGAAATATTTTAAAATGTAAAAGTAATTATTCCTTTGTGATCTTTTGGTTATCATGTGTTACATGGACTCCTGAGTAATCTCTCTTTAACCTCTCATGGAAGTAGTTTCTCTTCTCAAAGTTCCCTTACGCTTTATTTCCACTGCTATTACTGGAGTAATGATCCTCTGAAATGTTTAAACTGTGGTGGAAAGCAGAGGTTATTTTACATAATGACACAACTTCATGAAGAAGCTCGCTTTCTTCTGGGGTTTCCTTTCCTTCATCCCCTTCTTTTTGCCAAGGAATTAGAATGGATGGATGTTGACAAAGGTTCACTGGGAGCTGATCCTCTGAGGTATTGCTTAGTGTTTCATTCGGTTTTATCTTCCTATGGAAGGAGTCATCTACTTGGGAAAATTCCAGAGAAGCAAGTTGTGCAACTGATCGTGTTGGAGAAGATGACTTTACAAAATCTTTAGGGAAATCCACATGGTCAGCACTAAGGATTTTGTCACTATTTTCCTCCTGCAGCACAGAGACAGATTCCATCTGGTCACTAAAATCAACTTGCTTCCTTGGCGATGGAGGGAGCTGTTTCCCATGGAGAACACTATCATCCTGACCAAGATTCCACTCCACTGGATCATTAGTACCACTACAGAGCAGAGCGAGGTTGCTCTCACTAGGTGCACTAGACTTGTTCTGAAACAAAGAACATGTGTTGTTATAGTTAATGTCACAAGAAGAACCCTTGCACTCACATCACTGAAAGAAAAATCCTGTGTTCATGAAAGGATACACTTCCCCTGGATTTCCCTAGATACGGAACGGCATAGTAGGGAAACTGCAATGCAAGCTTTTTGACATTGCCTCATCCCAATGTTTAAAGATCACCTCTAGGAATGACAAAGGAGTTCAGTCTCCATTGCCCATTCAACCTTGATCACACAGCTGTGCAGTAAACAAAGATATAGCTTGTGTCAATTGCAATGGTGGTTTTGCATTATGAAAGAAATTGAGATTCAGACCCATGGCCACTGTTGGCAGTGTTGGTCCCAGGATATTAGAGAGACAAGTGGCTGAAGTAATATCTTGTATTGGACCAATTTCTGTTGGTGAAAGAGACAAGCTTTCAAGCTCCATGGAGCTCTTCTCCAGGTTTGGGAAAGATATTCCCAAGGTCACTGCTAAGTGCAAGGTGGAACAGGTTGTTTAGCGTAAGTAGTTAAAACACACTGTAAGACCTTTCAAGGTGAAGTGGACAGTTAACTCGTCTCCAGTCATAGGACAAAAAGGGGGGTTAGTAGGTTACAGATTGTTGTAATAAGCCATAAATCCAATGTTTTTATAAGACCATGATTTTTAGTGTCTAGCACAGTTCTGACTTTAAGATCCTGGGCTCATCTTTTGAAAGTGCTGTGCAGGTTTCCTTTGAGGATGAGGACTGACAGGTCAGATATAGAGTGATCACTTTGTGAAAAGTGTTCGCCCCTAGGTGATAGGGTGTTTTTGTCTTTTATCACTTTTCTGTTTGAGTGCATTCGAGAGCGTAGTGACTGTCTGTTTTCACCTCATAGTTGTTATTGAGCCATTTAGTGCATTGGATGAGGTACACTACATGTCGTGATAGGCATGTGTAGTACCCACAGATCTTGAAAGGTGTGTTGTGGGGGACATTGCTCATTGTAGCAAGAGAGATATGTCTATAGGTTTTGCATCTGTTGTTCTGGCAGGGTCTGGTGCTGCTTTGAATTGGTACGTCTGATCTCTGGGGAGCTTGCTTCTGATAATGATGTTGGGGGGTTGTTTGAAGGCCAGAAGAGGAGGTTTGGGAAAGATTTCTTTCAGGATGTGGTCCCGCTGGGTTGTACTTGTTTAATGATACCTCATGTGGGTTCCAGTGTGGAATGGTAGGTGACAACTGAGGTGTGCAGTCAGAGGTTCCCCCCCTCCCCTGTACAGAAGCAGATTTTCCTGGGATATATCTACTTCCACCTTGTATTTAGCTGTGACAGTCTGAGTACATGTCTCGGATCTGAAGAAGAGCTCTGTATAAGCTCAAAAGCTTGTCTCTTTCACCAGCAGAAACTGGTCCAATAAAAGATATCACCTCACCCACCTTGTCTTACCCATAGTCACTGGGATTTCTATTCTTCGTTTCAGTAATCAGTTACACACATTTATTATACATCTTTTAGTTCACAAACAAAATGGACATTTTATTAATGCAATCCTTGTGTGGTGCTTATAACATCAATGTTGATATGGATTAGCATCAGAGTTAATTGATCCAGCAAAGGATCGCTAATATGGGAGTGCTTTTGACAACAGCAAATCTTAAGCACTAAACACAGGAGTTGGAACTTAAAGATACAAAAGTATTTTGACAGTGGCCACCAACACCAGGGAGCTGATTTGATGAAGATTTTGAAGATTCAAGCAGAACCTCTGCTCTTGAAAAAGAATCTGTGCCCTGGGTCCAATGGGACTGTGAACTGAATTAGAGGCCTTGAGTGGGCAGACCCATTTGCAGGATGGAGCCTTAAACTGCTACACTGAAAATGAAATGGTTTCTAAAGCAATGACTACTTGGATCCAATGACTTAAACAAGCTGGGAAACTTCCCCAGAGTGATATACTTACACCTACTTTCAATAGGGGAGACCAAATTAATATTAACAGCCTCTAGAACTATAACTGAGACCAATTCCTGCCCAGGGGATAGAGGGAGAGAACATAAGAAGCCTGTGCAGCAGCAGGGTAGGATTCCTAACTAGCCATTAGAGGTGGTTACCACTTCTAATGGCACACCATTGATAAGCTGGCTAGGTGTATACCCAAATCTTCAGCTGATGTGCATTTATACTGTGGCTATCAGCATGAGTTTGTTAGAAAAACATGCTTCTGTTTTTTGGAGCAGCAGCAAGGCACAGTTGTGACCGTATGAACCATTCTTGTATAAACTGGCCATACATGCAGCTTCCACCAGCTTCTATTCTAAATTAATGAGGTTGCTTTACACATGAAAAAGATGACTAACCATAGCCTTATAATCAATATCATCCGTTGATCTAAAGAAATCCAGGCTCTTTGCTCCTGAGAGCTTTCCTTGATCTGAACTGTGTGTGCTCAGCGTGTCCAAAATCTCTCCCAGCAAGTCCATTTCTCCTGTGTGATAAGACTTTACTCCTGTTTCACCAGAATCGTCACTATCATAAAAATAAGTGGAAGCTTCCTCGCTGTCTTCAGACGATAACCTAAAAACAATAAACTTGCATTAGCTAAAAACGTAAAATATTTTATGATATCAGAATGGCAACTTCTGTAAGTAAATAAGGATAGCTTATTCAGAGGCCATTTGAATTTGAAAGTGGACTTAACCTGGCGTTTGTTCTGACAATTTCACCTGCAAATAAGAACATGCAGACAGATGTAGGTGCAAGCAGGGAGTAGGTATCTACATGCCCCAGGAATAAAAGAGGAGGCCAGGTCTTGTAAAGCAAGCATTAAGTAGTGATGGATTTATTTAATGCGTATCATTATGAAAATAATGTTCACAGAGTACAAACAAACAGCCTTTTAGAATATGGTCTACATATTAACAGCATTTGACTGGAAAATGATAACACAGACACCATTGATAAACAAGGAGAAAAATCATGCTGCTACTGGTAGCATGTAGATATTTTTTCTATTCATCAAAGTAACACCAACTGTAACTCCAGTCTCAATGTTTATTACCATTCTATTTAAAAACTACAGCAGGATGCAACAACTGTAGCCAAGTGGCTGGAAGGAGAGAATGAAAGTCAGCGACTCCCACCAGCATAAATATAGGTCCCCCATCTGCATTCCTCTTAATTTAGGTCCCACATCTACCCCAGTCCTAGCCCTCCCTCCCTCTCCACCTTCCACACTCATCGCCACCACCATTTCTACACTCATACTCATTCCCCTTCTTCCCCACTCCTTTGTTTCTCCCCTCCTCTTACCATCTCTGGAATGCTCACTCCATCTCTAAAAAGATCACAACTTCTTCGTATCTGGCTATCTCCAGCCCCTGGCTCTCACAGGGATCTGGATCCCTTCATCTAACTCTGCCTTTGCAGCAGCTCCCCTCTCTTATGGAGGCCTCTCCTTCTCACAGACTCCCTGCTTTGGATCATGGTAGGGGTGTTGAGATTCTCCTCTCCTGTTCCTGCCAGTTCCAAGCCCTTCACCCTCCTCCTTCCCTTCTGGACAGCACTGCACCCTCCTCCTTCCCTTCTAGACAGCACTGCATGGTCCTCTCCCCAACTCCCTTTGCTGCTCTCATCTATCATCCACCCAACTCCTCATCATCAGCCTGCCTCTCTGCTTTTGTCTCCTGACTCCCTCTCCTCTCCTCACAAGCTCCCAAATTCATCCTCAGTGACTTCAACTTCCAGGTTGATGTCCCACCTGATCCCTTAGACACAAGTTTCAGTGCCCTCACATACGCTGATTGACTTCACTTCCATGACCCTTCATGATGTATCCCCATACTATTTATCATCTTTCATTCACTATTGAGATGTTGACTCAAGTCTCCGATTAGCCCATGATGCCAGCCTTCATTGCCCACTCATCATTTTTCCAAACAAATACCTTTATGCTTTCTCCCATGCTATTCCTCCTGCTCGGAAAAAGCCCTTCATAAACATAGAAATGCAGGGCGGCAAGGATCATCTAGTCCAGCCCCTTGTGCTGAAGTAGGACCAAGTATACCTAGATCATCCCTGACAGGTGTTTATCTAACCTGTTCTTAAAAACTTCCAGTAATGGGATTCCACAACCTCCTGTGGAAGCCTGTTCCAGTGCTTAACCATCCTTATATGAGGAAAAACTTTCTAATTATATAACCTACATTTCCCTTGCTGCAGATTAAGCCAATGTCTTCTTGTCCTACGTCAGTGGACATGGAGAACAATCAATCATCATCCTCTTTATAACAGTGCTTAACATATCTGGAGACACCTATCAGGTCCCACCTCCTTTTTTCAAGACTAAACATACCCAGTTTTTTTAACCTTTCCTCATAGATCAGGTTTTCTAACCTTTTATCATTTTTGTTACTCTCTTCTTGACTCTGTCCAATTTGTCTTTCTTAAACTGTGGTGCCACAATTGGACACAGTACTTCGGCTCCTGGGGCCTCACCAGTGGAAACTAGAGCAGAACAATTACCTCCTAGGTCTTACATACAACACTTTGTTAATACACCCCAGAATAATATTAGCCTTTTTTGCAACAGTATCACATTGCTGACTCATTCAATTTATGATCCACTATAATTTTCACAGATCCTTTTCAGCAGTACTATAGCCTAGCCAATTATTCTCAATTTTGTAATTGTGCATTTGATTTTTCCTTCCTATGCGTAGTACTTTGCAGTTGTCTTTACTGAATTTCATCTTATTGAGTTCAGATCAATTCTCCAATTTATCCAGGTTCTTTTGAATTCTAATTCTGTCCGCCAAAGTGCTTGCAAACTCTCCCAGCTTGGTGTTATAAAAATACTCTCCTCTCCATTATCCAAGTCACTGATGAAAATATTGAATAGTACTGGATCCACTATAGACTCCTGTGGGACCCCGTCAGATGTATCCCGCCTGTTTGACAGTGAACCACTGATAACTACACTTTGAGAACAACAAGGAGTCCGATGGCACCTTAAAGACTAACAGATTTATTTGGGCATAAGCTTCCATGTGTGAAAAACCCACTTCTTCAGATGCACATAATGTGGGTTTTTTTACCCACACAAGCTTTCATGCATCTGAAGAAGTGAGGTTTTTTACCCACGAAAGCTTATGCCCAAATAAATCTGTCAGTCTTTAAGGAGCCACCAGACTCCTTGTTGTTTTTGTGGATACAGACTAACATGGCTACACCGTGATACTTTGAGTACAGTCTTTCAACCAGTTGTGAACTCCCCATATAGTAATTTCATGAAGACCACACTTCCCTACACTGCTTATGAGAATGTTTATTCCCCATATGGCTTACATTTGGGTAGAAATATCCACAAAACTACCTATTATTCTCCTTCAAAACCCTCCTAAAAGCTCTCCATTGCTGTGATGCCTTCAAAAGACTTGACAATCACTGACTTTCATGCTGACCAATATTGTCTCCTTGTTTCCTGGCACTACCTCATCTATTTGTTTCTATCAGTCTGTTGTCTCTTGTCTTGCAGGTAGATATGAGCTCTTTGGGAGAGGGACCATCCTTTTCTTGAGTGTACAGTGC
This sequence comes from Mauremys mutica, assembly GCF_020497125.1. Lineage (NCBI taxonomy): Eukaryota > Metazoa > Chordata > Testudines > Geoemydidae > Mauremys > Mauremys mutica. The sequence goes on along the minus strand of NC_059079.1, from coordinate 45,095,367 downwards.
CAAGCACAAAGGGGTCCTAGTCCATGACTAGGGCTCCTTGGTGCCATAATAATACAAATAAATAATAGTAATAATATGTTGCCCCTGTTTCTCTGCTACTAAAAGTAGGATTTTATTTCCATAGTAGCAGGGCCGGCTCTAGCTTTTTGCTGTCCCAAGCAAAAAAAATTTTGGCTGCCCCCCCGCCTGGCTTTTTTTTTTTTTTGGCTTTTACACGTTTGCACTTTGCCGTTTTGATTTGACTATTTCAAATTTTTTTTAAAAAATGAAAACAGAGAATTTGTAGTTAGTGAAATAAAAAAATTTCCTACTAGTAAAAAGAACAGGAGTCCTTGTGGCACCTTAGAGACTAACAACGTTATTTCAGTTATTTCGTGGGCTACAGCCCACTTCATCAGATGAGCTATAGCCCACGAAAGCTTATGCTGAAATAAATTTGTTAGTTTCTAAGGTGCCGCAAGGACTCTTGTTCTTTTTGTGGATACAGACTAACATGGCTGCTACTTTGAAACCTTTCCTACTAGTGTAATTTTAACATTTAATTTTAACAAAACCCTCCCGCCTGGCCCAACTCTTACCTTGCTGTGGATCTGGCCCGAGGTGGATTCATCTCCCAACACCGCCGCTCGCAGGGCCAGGGGTTGGGGCTGCTGCTGGATCCCAGCCCCGCTCATCCTTCGTCTTGGCCCTGGCACGAGCTGGGCTCAGCCCGAGCTGCCACTCTGCTCCCCTCTCCCCTCCCCTGGCAGGAAGCAGCGCAGAGGGGAGGAGGAGGACGCAGAGGCAGGGACAAGCCGAGTAGGAGCGGCACGCCCGGGCACCATGTTCCCCCGTCCTCTACAGCCAGAACAGGGCCGCGCTACCAGCTCCCACCTGGGGTGTGTGGGGTGGCCGCTGACCACGAGAGAGTGGCAGGGACAAGCCGAGGAGGAGCAGACTGTCCTCTGCAGCCGGGGAAGGGCCTTGCTACCGGCTCCAGCCGCTCCTGCGGTCAGCAGCCAACCCCTCTACCCCACCCCCAGGCAGAGCCGGTAGCACGGCCCTGTCCCGGCTGCAGAGGACGGGCCACTCCTCAGCTTGTTCGCGCCACTCTCCCTCGGTCAGTGGCCACCCCCCACATGGGAGCCAGTAGCGCGGCCCTGCCCCAGCTGCAGAGGACGGGCTGCTCCTCGGCTTGCAGCGGCGGGGACAAACCGAGGAGGAGTGGCCCGTCCTCTGCAGCTGGGGCAGGGCCGCGCGACTGGCTCCGCCTGGGGGTGGGGGTGGCCACTGACCGCGGAAGAGCGGCGGGAGCCGGTAGCGCGGCCCTGCCCTGGCTGCAGAGGACGGGCCGGTCCTCAGCTTGTCCGTGCCACTCTCCCGTGGTCAGCGGCCACCCCCCACCCTCCCAGGCGGGAGCCGGTAGTGCGGCCCTGCCCCGCCTGCAGAGGACGGACTGCTCCTCGGCTTGCAGCGGCGGGGACAAGCCGAGGAGGAGCGGCCTGTCCTCTGCAGCCGGGGCAGGGCCGCGCTGCCAGCTCCTGCCTGAGGGGTCGGGGGTGGCCGCTGCCTGCGGGAGAGTGGCGGGGACAGGTTCCCCACTTAGCCGGCTCCCTGCCCTGCCGCACTCGGCGGCAGAACAACAGGGTGGTTACCGCCGCCTGGGGCGGTCAGGATCCAGCCGGGACGCCGCTTCTGGTATGAGCTGGGGCCCCTGTATTATGCCACCCCATATATTTTGCCGCCCTAGGCACCTGCTTGTTTAGCTGATGCCTAGAGCCGCCCCTGCATATTAGACCCTAGAACATGTAGCAATTTTTGGGTCAGGAGTCACACTGGCAAAATATTCACTCATGTGAACTCAACTGGTTTAAAAATCCATTTGTGGGACTCACTGACATACATATAGTCTCTCTCTGTCTCTCTCACACACAGAGGTTGCTTACTTGCTTGTTCTGTCCATTTCATCATCGTCATCGTCATCCAGGGCAGAATCATGATTGCTGACATTGGAAAGGTGTTGGTTGAAACGCGTCTGGAGAGGAAAAATTAACATTGTGATCTTTCTTTATTTTCTTGCCTTTTGATCACTGTTCATTTGGGGTCTGACCACCCTCTACTCATTTATTTCAATGAAAGTAGAGGCCTTAGAAGAATTGAGCCTTTGATGGGGAGCATTATGTATTATGTATCGATAAGGGAAGTCCTTTAGGGATTCTCATAGGAGGACCAAAAGAACTCAAACATCACCAATAAAAGAGTAAACAATGCAGTACATTTTTCTTTATGGACATAGGTAGCCTAATAATTCATGTAAACCCTTAACACCAGTTGAAGAAGTTGAAGATGAAGAAGCTGCACTGAAGAGCACAGGGTATTTTTTCTTGCAAGTATCTTAGACAAATAACTGTGGTTCAGTGTCTCCAGACATAAACTTTAGAACTTCACACAAGTACAAGTGGCTAACTGTATATGAGAAATTAAGTCATTTCTGGAATAGTGAATATTAAATGAAGCATGAGGCTCTTTATGTATCTTCTTTACCATGTAGTATGCAGAATTCTGTTGAAGTGTTTTACTGTACTTGAACAAATGTCTCAATTACCTTAATAAAAGCTCTGGGACAGAAATTTTGGTGGCTTGTACAATGGAAAGGGCAGAAACCTCCCTCAAAATTCTATGCATCTTTAATACTTATGTGACAATTAACATATGCAGAAGAGCCACAGAAAATATCTTCACATAACAGAAAACTGACCATTTTGAAATGTGTGCGAAGTCGAAGTACCTATGTTACCTAACTTAAAAAAACCCAAAGAAACCAACCATACACTACTATAGAGAAGTGCTACTGCCAGAAATCTGTACACCATTATGACAGATGGTTCAGTGAATGTCTAAGCTTACAATGAGTCCCTGATGTTGAGAAAGTGTGGCTTTATCTCAAACTGCTTGGAAAAGCTCACTGAAGATTTCACTATGCCACCTAGTACAGATGCTGCCACAATGAACTAGATCATTGTTCTACATAAACACCAACACAGTGTCTACAATACTTTTTCTTCTCCATGAATGTCTCTGGGTATATACATTACAGGTTACCACAAATATGTTTTTCTTCAAGACTGAATGACAAGAAATGTTTTAATTTATGCAGCTACATTTTGTAGTACTTTTTTCATGGATCTTAGTCTTTTCTGCACTGCTTTACCACAGAGAGGAAACATATGGTCCTTAATGATTTACCAGTTGATAAGAACATAAGAATGGCCATACTGGGTCTGACCATACTGGGTCCATCTTCTAGCCACTATTTTGTCTCCCAAAAGTGGCCAATGCCAGATGCTTCAAAGGGAATGAACAGAACAGGGCAATCATCAAGAGATCCATCCCCTGTTGTTCAGTCCCAGTCTCTGGCAGTCAGAGGCTAGGGACACCAAAGAGCATGGGATTGCATCCCTGACCATCTCAGCTAACAGCCACCGAGGGACCTAACCTCCATGAACTTATCTAATTTTTTTTAACCTAGTTATAGACTTGGCCTTCACAGCATCCCCTGGCAATGTGTTCCACAGACTGACAGTGTGTTGTGTGAATTACTTCCTTTTGTTTGTTTTAAGCCTGCTGCCTATTAACTTAATCGGGTGACTCCCGGTTTTTGTGTTATGTGAAGGGGTAAATAACACTTCCCTATTCACTTTTCCCACACCATTCATGATTTTATACACCTCTATGATATCCCACCCCCGTCATCTCTTTTCCAAGCTGAACAGTCTCAGTGTTCCATACCTCTAATAATTTTTATTGCCCTCTCTGTACCTTTTTCTATTTCTAATACCTTTTCTGAGAAGGTATTACTTATTACTGACTTTTCTATTTTTAAAGGTGAAATCAGGCAAAGAACCCAGACTAAACTTTACAATGGAACCAATATTTGAGTGTGGAACAGAACACTGTATAATCGATATCTAATGAAACAGTGGACAGCTGACTCGTCAGTGATGAATGCTACTGAAAGTATCTTTTGAAACATATCCTCTTTATGGCTAGCAGCAGTGACACTCAGTTGTCTAAACATTTATCTGTGTTGGGGCCATTAAAATACTTTGATTCCATAGTATTGTGAATGAACTAATTCTCAATAGAGATTCCCACTGACGTGTTGATTCCAGATAAATTTCTCATTTAATACAAATTAAGACCTCAGTCCTGCAAGTGGAGAGCCCGGTTCTGTAGACACATCAGATTTAGTTTTTGCAACCATAAATCATCTCAGTGATGAAACAAGAAGTCTTCAAGAGAAGAAGGGCTATTTCAAAATGAAGAATTCATTCCATTTTTTAAAAATGCTTATCAAAAATACAAATAAAAAAAGCAACTGCAACAGGCTTTTTATATGGAAGCATTAATTCTATCAACAGAATAAAATCACATGGGATTACACTGACTGGCTCCTAGAAACAAACAGTAGAAATAGTTTCAAAGAGTGAATGTGTCAGGTTAAAAAAAAAAAAAAGGAAAAGGTGTGTCTTTGGAAAATTGGAACTGAACAAGCTGATTAGAACTGGCATATGCCACAGGGCTTAACAGTTACCCTGCCTGGGCTCTTTTGAGAGGTCTTCTGAAAGTATTACCGTTTCCCATTACTCTGCACATTAGTGGATACCAGCAGCAATAGCATAGTACACGAAGGCAGAGTATGACACAACATATGCCGATGAAGTAAATAAAAATAAGAGAGACATTTCTGCCTTTCCCCTTGACTTTCACTCTCTCTTTGGAGATGGATTTCTGAATTTTTATGGGTGTGGTTTTATCGGAGGAATTTTTTTTTACATCCAATTGGTGAATGCTAATATAAATAAAATGAGATGTACATAAAAATATTTAAAATCTTGATTAAAAATCTTAAAAGAAAGAAATATACTATAGGTACATTTTCAGGACTAAACAAGCACATTCACAATCATCTAAGGCACCATGAAATAGCCACTGAGACAAAATACAACATATGTTTTTGAATAGATGACTTTCTTCTCAGAGTTGCAATAAAAATGACTAGGAGGGAGGAGTATGTCCAGACTGCTTTGCAAAAAAGAAAAAAATCCTCTTAATAAATTCTAAATGGAGAGCCATAAATCTTTTTCAAAGCTCCACTAGATGAAGTGACATAGTATGTGCACCTGCAAAAGCTGTCAAAGTCATTTAAGAAAACCTTCCATTACTGATGAACCCTGCTGTTTGGAGTTATTTAAGCTTTTAATTTCTGTCTTTTCTGCATTTTGAAGTGTGCACACTTTTTATACCATTTCATAAAAAAAGAGACAGACCTTTGTTTCCTTCCTGATCAGAGTTCTAATAAACAGACCTCTTAAATTCATTACCAGAAAAAAACAAGATCGTAACCCTCCTTTCTTGCTGCACCAAAACTTTATAAAGACTTAATAAACTGTTGTCATAATTTGCTTTATAAAGTAAGTAAAACTTCCTACAATTACTAAACTCATATGGCTTCTTCCAGTTGGTACTGTTTATATAACAAATTTAATAATAAAATCTTCATAAAATTTATATATATATATATATATACACACACACACACACACACACACACACACACACGTACGTTTCATGCAGTCTACATTTTCCTTATCTTACTTAGAGTAAAGTGAAGGTTTCTCTGACAGATATCCCCACCTCTTCTGGCTCACACAGATTATTAACTATGTCATCTTTTCCTTCCTCTCTGTGAAATATAGTGTAAGTTCCACAAAGAAACAATTTAAGAAATGATCAGTTGGTGGCCTTCATAAGCCACTTCATTGAACCACCCATGAAGCTTAACTGGTCTGTACAGAAGCTATGGGAAAGGAGCAATAGTAGCCAGTGTGGGGATGAGTACAGAGACCCATCTCCAACCACCAGACGGCATCATGGTGCCTGCTGACGTCACTACAGCATGGGCCATTCATCTATCCTGGAGCCTCTATGGAGCACTGGAATTGGTGAGCTGGTGACATATCTGTGATGCTGTTGCTTCTTCCCTAATGCCAAGACATGTTTCCTTTCATCATTAATGTATGTTATTTTAATAAGGTTATGACTGCTTAGCCATAATTTTCACAACTCTGTCTTCTCTGGTCTTTGCTTTTTTGGAAAACCTCTATCTTTACAACGTTTGCTGTCTAGAGGACTGAGATGGATGCTGGCAACTGTGAATAAAGCGAAAATTATAGCAGCAACTATAAATATGGACAGAACCAAATAAAATGAGGAAAGTTACAAAAGGAAAAAAGTTCTCTCACATATGACAGTGGTTTCATAAACTTGCTATGATGGCCCCAAAATCTCAAAAATGTAGGAGAAATACATAACTACTAAAGGATTTAAAAGTTAATTTGTTACATGTTTGGTTGGGCATGAAAGCCAATCTTTGAAATGTCAGGTTTTTTATTTAATACTGCAACTTTCAGGATCATAACTTTCAGATAATGAGCCCTTATTAATCAGTACAAACACAGGAAGTTTGATAAGGCTACTGCCATTAATTGTCCTCAACACGAGAAACAAATAAGCCTTTGAAAAATGGCAGCTCAAATATAGTTTCACTTTTACTGACTATTCAATATATTAACATTTAAAGTTTTCAACTGTGTTTAAAATAAAATATGTGAAGTAAAGTTTCCTTCTGGTTTAAGATATGAAAGATACTCATTTAATATGAGAAAGCTAGATAAGGAAAACTCAGTCATCAGAAATTCTATTTCTCACAGTCCCCTCCTTCTCGCATCCTATCCAGCAACATGAATTACAGACAGAAACAAGGAGGCAAAAAATCAGTTAGTTCAGGGTACTATGTAAGCACTAATCCACCCACTCCTTTCCAGTTAGATACTTCCAGGCTATAGTAAAGGACAATGAGATCATAGGGAAAATACTTTTAGTTACACTCCTCAAGGGCAGACTAGAATGATGCAGGAAATGGGAGGAAAAGAGAGGACTATGACAAATGAGATTACAGTTGAGTAAATTTTCCCTCGTTCAGTGTTCCTCTTCTTCATTATACCAAGCAACCACATTTACAGACAAATGATGTCATAAGAAGTGAGCCACGGCAGTTATGTTTACTTGACAATTGTGCTCAGAGGACCTAATAGCTAATACGTTTCAGTAGGCAAGGACTGATCCAACTGGAAACAGCAGACAGTTGGGAGGAGATGAACAAATGGCCACTTCAAATTTCAGTATCATGTACTCCTGCTCTGAGAGTCTGGAACAGTTCACACTGGCCTCATACAAAATGGCATTTGGCTGTTTGCCCTGGACATAAATTAACAGGATATAGTCTTTAATCTGCCAAAACACTGTAGTTTTGGTACCTTTTGCCACTTGTTATAACCAACACAAACAGGAAACTTCTAAAACTATGAGTGCAAGATAGAAAATGACTTCAAAACTGCAGGGAAAGACACTTTCTCTGCTGCAGCAAATACAGATAAGGACACAACCTAAGTAAACCAACAGGTTAGTTAACATACAACTCTGAATTAATCCCCAGAACAAACTCAGTGGGAAAGTCAGTGAACTGTCTGGTTTTGAAAAACGCAAACTACCGAAGGAGAAATAATCAGTGAGTTTAATTCCCCCCTCTCTGTGGGATATCTTGACAGCAACTGAAAAGCTACCTTAAGAGAACCTTACTTATAATTTCAGGGATAGGTCTCTCAAAGTTTGAATGTGGTTCCATGTACCACGGGAAATTTGAAAACTACTTGCTGGTATTTAGGAATCTGTGAAAGAAGGGAATAAAGAAGCTTTGGGGCATAATGATGAGAATCAATTTCGCTACTTTTAATGGGGCTAGGAATAGTTCAGAAGGCTGAAGGATGGACCTGGAGAGAATTAATTTAAAGCAGATGTAAAGGTCTTACAGACCTTTCTTGAAATCAGTCAGAATTAAAACACTAGTAGTCTGGGAGCTGTAGCCCAGATATTAACATACTTCCTGAAAAACATGAGAACACAGGTTCCATTTCCAGGGATGATTACTGTTATAGTTAACAGAGGCTCATGCTAAACTAGTTCTCTGTGATGATGTCCTTCCCTTAAAGGTAAACTACTCACCAAGTAGAGCAAGGAATTAAATAGAGAGAAGGATGTGTGTGTGCCAGGGAATGCGGGCAACAAGAGAGTGAAACTGGTATATGTGTAGGGAAACATGGGGAGGAAGATGAAATTTGGGGATGCAGAGGTCAGGAGGTTGGGGAACCTGGGATGTACAATCTGGCTGTTTTGCGCTGCTCTGATGATACAAAACAGCTTAAACTCAGCTTAAATGGCCAGAACACTTGGGTTGCTTTGCGCTGCTGCTAAGTAGGGTGAAGCAGTCAGAACATATCAGTTAATCTGATCCTAAAATGTTAAAATAAAGAAAAATTGATTTCAGGTTGATACATCATATCTTCAAATCATTAGAAATATCACATGGTAACATTGTCTTTGGGATTTCTGTTAATAGTTCATATACAAAATTATTGCTGTTTTAAAAAAGGGGAAATTACCAGACCAAAAGCTATGTGAAAAGAGAGCTAAGGTTAAGGGTACATATGAGTAATTTGGAGTAAAAGATTACAGGGATGTTGTAATGATTCCCAGAAAAGCATTATACATTCAGAGCCCCAGAGCAAAAGAGACCCTGTCGCCTCTGCTGGCTAGAATGTGGGAGGAGGAAGATAGCCTATCAGCTCCCTCCATGGGGAGAAGGGCATCTGGAAGGGCATAACTCTTCCAGAAAGGTCATGAGAAGGGTCATTGCCATGAGAAGCTGGGCAACACCCTGATGGTAGGCATAGATTTCATCCAATATATATTTACAATATACAATATACATCTGAATTGGGAAGCATGGCATTGATAATATTACCAACCCCAAACATACAAAAGTCATGATTTTTGGGGCCCGATGTTTGCAATTGTCTTAACAATCATGAGGGTTGTTTTTTTTTTAACCAAAATAATAAATGTTGGGTTCTTTTTATTTCCCTTCTGATTTCTGAAGCCTGCTGAGGCTTCATGTTTTCACACAACCATGAGGACTAGAAACTTTTTAAAAAATGAAAACTGAGTTTTTCACATGAATCACAGGATTCCATGAGCTGAGGCTTTAGGAACAGACCCAAATAAGACTCACAATAAAACCAGGAGAGTTGGCAATATTGCATCAGCTGCAACCCTGTCATGCAGACCTACAGGCTGTGTTAGAGCCTATCTGGGTGAGGAACTCTCAGGATGACTGTGCAATCTACAAAGCTAATCTATGTTGTGGGGCAATGGAGTTGAGCCTTAGGTGTGATTCCAACATCATCTTAGTTCAGAGTCCATGATCAGAAGATTTAATCATGACGAGGAAATCTTCCTGCTAGTTCCATTTACATTTATCCCTTCCAGCTGCCAACTCTACTAGCTGTAAGGTCTCGACAGGAAAGGATTTTTCCTGTTGCTCTTCTCCCTGCTTTTTCCATCAGCCATACTCATTGTCCTATACCTGAATCACTTCTTCTTTCATTGCTTCCCTCTAACGTACAGGAGGTTAGAGACCAGACAGAAGGGGCGCTGAAGCTGGAGACATAAGGCTGCTCTCTCCATGCTTCTAGGTCAGGAGGCAAAATTAAGTGGGAAAGGAAGAGATGGATTGGTGTCTTGAATTGACAGAACTTTTGACTCCTTCCTTCTGCTAGGTGGAGCCAAAACACTATCTGTAACTGTTGTTTTTAGGTAGGATGCGAGAAGAGGGATGCATGGCAAATAAAAGTAAGATATAAATATCAATGTAATTTATCTTGATTAGTAGTCTACCCCTAGTTACTTCAGTTAATTATCAAATATTAAAGAGCTTCTTCTGATTCTCCACAGCATACTCAGCACAATAGTGTTTCTTTTTCAGAACCTTAAAAGAATCCTTTGTTTGTGCAACACTAAGGCTGTTTTTGTGACAGACTCGCAGCTGAACTGCCTTTTCATTCATTAGTTCCAGAACTAAAATAGATTGCATATGTCAAAAGAACCCACCTGCCAAGCTTTCACTTTCTAGGTTTCTCATTTGGATAAAGCTGAGGCAGTATGTGTTGGTGCCTTGGCCCTGAAAAGGCCAACTACTCATCTAAATGCCACAAAGGCCAGCAAGAGCTTCTGGACCAGCTTCCAGGCTCTCCCTTTTTTTGTTTGGAAACTTGATGACAGACAGAGATGGCTCTCAAGTATGGTTTTTCACTGGGGAGGCAAAACCAAAGAAGGGCGGATGTCTTCTATAGAATAAAATGAAACATGAGACTATAAGTCAATAATGAGTAAAGGAGAAACTTGCACCAGTAATGCAGCTAGTACCATAAGAGTTCCTTCTGTTTTGTTAAGATCTTAACTGGGGAAAAAGAAAAAGAATGGGCTAAGAACAGAAGAGAAACGATAGAGATAAAAATAAAAAGCTTTATAATATAAGCATCGTCTCCTTTTTCTTTTAAATACATCAGTTTGCTAAATAAACCACTGAAACAAGGTAGTCCCCCTTCAATATTTTTTCATAATTAATCTCAAGAGTATGGTTATGCCACAAAATATTTTAAGTAAATTAAGGAAACAGATTGTTACTGTTCTGAGAGTACATCTACAAAAATAAAGATTGTTCTGTTTGAAGGACATGGATATGACAAACATCTATAAGTCTGCATACTCTTTTAGATAAGAATTCTATTGAGATAATGGTTACTGTTTTGTTTCTAAAAGATCTTTTGATGTAAAGAGCAAGCATTCACCATATGACACTGGCTACATATATGCTTGTAATACATGGGAAGATATCAGGACCACCAGAGGGCACTCTCGTAATTTACAATTTGAATTTTTTGCTGTCTAGGTTTTTCATTTTTAATTAAAAGAAAAGCTGAACAATTTGCAGAATGAAGAGCTCTTACTTGACATATAAAGACAAAAAACCTTCCCCAGAAATTAAAAGAAAACTAAAATTGCTTGCAATATTTTCAAATTATGCCCTCTTTTGTTCAAAATATATAATTTACCAATTGACCGAAGTTTATTGCAGAACAAATACTTCATAGGAAAAGTTTCCCTAAAGATGAAGCACACTATTAAATTACAAATTCAAAACTGCTAATTGTTACTGCATATGACATCTGTCAATTATAATATTTTATCTTCATTACTTTAATTATTCAATGAGGATTAAAGCTACCCAAGATCCATGTAGGATTTTCAGTAGATAGGAGGCATATGGACAGAAGCTATTATTCTGTGTTTCCCAAATGTGACCCCAAACATTTCAGCTGAATCCAGATACAACAGAAAGCATGGAACCACAACTTTTAGATTTTTAACATTATGAAGATGTTTGATTTGTGTTTGATAATGGGACTTGTGTCTCCCTCTTTTGCAGTATTTATATTCAGCAGCACTCCAATGGCCCAATTTTGCTTCACTCTCCTCTTCTCCCATTTCCTTTCTATTCCCACCATGACCCGCCATAATCACCTTTTGCCAGGTTGGGAGGGTAGTCAGGTACTGGAGGCTCTTTGCAGCTAATATTTGTGTCATTTGTTTGCTAGCCATTGGAGGTGGTATTGATAGATGGGGCATTCGGTATTCTCCTGAAGATGCCGAATGTTGCCTCCTCCTCTGAGACTTACTATAGCTGTTGAGGAGGAGCCAAAGTACACATTCTATCACTTGAACTGTGGGTGTTCTATTCATTATGCTATATTTATAGTAAGTATCTGAAAGTCACATCTATGTTCTGCTTTAAAAAGAAAAGAGAAAGAATACTTTTATTTGGTCAATTCACTTATGTTTGGGGAAAGCAAGATAAAAGGTTTAATCCGAACTGGTTTTAGTTACACTTGTTACATAAAGAGGTTTCAATTATAAATGAGATTTTTAAAACACTATATTTAAAATACTGCATAGTCATGACAAGTAGTTCACTTGGTTGCTTTGATATATGTGTAAGTAAAGTAGCAGGGACACATTGGGATTCCCAGTAAATCCACACTTACAATCCAAATTCCCTATTTTTTATTATGGCTACAAGTTACTGCATGCCTATAAGTCTTACGTCTATTTCCTTTGAGACAAGGGTGCATTGGTAGCTTATTAATTATAAAATGAGCTCATAGCTGTTACACAGTACTCTGCAAATCTGCTAGCATGTTTTATAAGCCACTGAATACATAATAATTATTTAAACCCAGCAATGTTCCCTTTTAAATAAGCCATCAATCACCTGGGATAATGGTTACATATGGTAAAATTACATAGATCATATTCATGAAAACAAACAGATCTTCCTGGTATTCCTCCTTTTTTCTTACTGAAACTTTTTTTTTTTTTTGTATTTTAAGCAATATGGTAGAAACATGGTTGTGTCTGTGTACACTCCCCTGCCCCCACCCCGAAATCTGCACTGCATCAATGCATATAAAGAAAAGGAATTAAAATGAATTCTGAAAAACTGAGTTCTCAGTAGTTTAATTCATGTATTACCAAAAAATGTTGGTAAATAGTAAAAGCATAGTCATCAGAGTGTAATTTCCTAATAATATGTGGCAAAATAATGTAAACATGGGCTGAAACAATCTCATGTTTTGCTTTAGTTTGTCATTCAAAACATTTAATTGGAAATTTCTCATACTATCTCATGCACCTTGTCTACTTAGAATACAGAAAATATCAGAGAAATGCTATTAGTTCAAGGCATGAAACAGTTAACAGTAGTGTACATGCCAAGGTTTTAATAAGGCTTAACAATAAAAAGCTTCAATCCTCTACTTTCACTAGATTTTGTTGTTGTGGTTTTCCCTTGCTTAGGGCAATCCATCTGTTAATGTTGACTTGCAATACAGCTAAGCTCACGCACACACAAAAAGCCCAGAATAGCTAACCTAAGCAAGAGTGAGCTCAAACGTATATTAGAGAGAGAGAGAGAGAGAGAACGAACAATTTTTCTAACACTATCTATCTTAGGCTAGTTGAATTGTGGGATTTTTGTTTTGTTTTTTGTTTTGCTTTCTTTGGGAAAGATTTCCCAAATGCTAATTAAAGGAAACCAATATAATCACTATAGTTTGTGATAACAGATTTAATTATTTATCCTCTGATTAAGCTTCAGCAGCTCTTTTACATATCGTAATTCATTCTGATTTTTTTAAAGTCTAATTTTTTTAAAAACAACCACAAGGGCAATGATAAAGATTAGTAAATATTCATTGTTAAAAATGGCTCTGCATTGTGACCCGTGCCGGTATTCTCACTGGGCCAAACTGGCCTTGTTTTCAATAAAACCAGAGAAGAATCCTTTCCCTTGAGCCCTGTTAGGCTGAGGCTGCAGTTGGAACTGTCATCTTCACACAAAAGCAAAGGGGTTGGGTTTTACAAACGCAAAGCCTAATTGGAAGATCTTCATGGCTGTACCCTTGACATTTATTTAAGCCTCATCAACAAAACAGGAAATAACCGTACTAATTAGTAGACCAGCATACAAACTACTATTTGTTGGGGTAAAATGCAGATTCACATTCTATTGTACAAAATCTCCTGGTAATGAAACAGTCATTAAACTGATCCCTAGAATCAAGAGAACTTCAGCATCATACACTATTTTATAAAGTATTTTTTTTTAAATTATCAACAATATTTTTGAATTAATTTCAAATGACTAATTTGGCATTTATGGTTTGCTGGAAAGCAGCAATGGGGAAATAAAAACTCCCATCAATAGGCCTGACATGAAACAGAAAGTGTAACATTAAATTCTTTATGTTGCAGTACTTTAAAACGACTTACTGTGAGATGGTTGAGGATTGGGGGGCTGGGGGAAGCCCTCATTGTTTTGAGGTAAGAAGACTTAAAAATCTACACTGTCTGGGATTTTAGAAGTATTCTCATAGTTGATTTTTCAATGAACCACCCTTTATCCATTATTTAAAATGTATATTTAAATGCATAAGCTACTTGTGACCATTAGCACTATCTTATTTTTCAGTTACTACAGTGAGATGACAGTGAGCAGCGCCATTTTAGAAACCTGGACAAAAAGATTAATCAGCAGGAAGGAAAGCTTCAGACAAAGCTCTACAATTATGAAGTGTAGCAATGAATGCAATTCACTTGCTTTTAATAATAATATTAATAATAATAAGTAATATAATTTATATAGATGCAGGGTCTCAAAGCCAACAGTTAGTTCAATGGATCTTGCATTATTGTTAACTGATGCTAAGAGCCTCCATGTTTAAAAACAGCACCAATTATAACATGTAGGACAGCCTGAGACTCCACATAGATAATGATGTTTTGGGACCGCAAAGCCCAGTTTGCATTTTTTGGAACTGTAGAAGACCAAACTTCTTGGTCAGTGATTACAGCTTGTTTTTTCCTGCCCACTGAGTGCATGTGACATTCAGGGTAGAGGATGGGGTGGGGACACAGGTCATGCTGCTCTATCAGCTCGGCAAAGATATGGAGCCATTAGTAACAGAGCTTGCCTCGTAAACAAACCCCCACTTTTTAAAGCACATTAAGATTTTCCTTGTTCTATGTAGGACAAAAAAAATCTCAGCTGTTCTGACCTGATACACTGTATCATTCTGAAAGACGTGTATGCTGTTTCAAAAATAAAAACTTGGCTAGCCTGCAGAAAAGATGTATAATACTGAGATTTAGTACGATTGTATGAATGAAAAATCATATACATGTTAAAGTATTCTACAGTAACACAGTCCTTCAGAAGAAACGTTAATATCTAATAATAAAATTTACTTTGATACAATTTATTGGTGTTGACTCCAGTACTAAAACTAAACAATTAAAGTGGAACAGCAGACAGACCTGACCATGAAGTAAATTAATAAACTAACAGCTTTTCTATATGTGCAGCATTTAAAAGCATCTGAATATGCAGACACATATTTTAGATATATTTGTGTTGTACATTTGCATAAAAGTTTAAATGAACATATAAACAGATTTGGGTATGTGTACTGAAAAAAAGCAGTGTTATGCGGCACAGATGTGGTTAAAGAAAAAGTTTCTGTATATTAGAATGACAGTTTACCAATTTAAAATAAATAAGTATCAATCTCTGATATAAATACTACATTTTTAAAATTCTAAATGTATCTGCATATCTTCTGTCTCAACAGTCAAGTCAGGAAATTTAAACTACACAAGGTTCTTGAAAGAAAGGACACACTGTGTTAGTCTATGTGAAAATACACTGACAGCACACACTTGCAGACTTTAGTATTACTGTATTTAAAAAGAAACCTGAAAAACATGTTACAGAAGAGAATCCACTTGCATAATTAAAATAGATCTGCCTACATTATTTATACCACTGGAACCAATGGCCTCAGTATTACCATACATTTTCTAAAATTCTACTGAGCAAGTCATTAATCTACCCTAATTGTATATTAGTTTCCACAAACACTTTCTATTTTATCATTCAAAACACCTGAATACATGAGCTTACAAAATTAGAATTTTATCATAACATCATTATTATTATATATAAAGTAAAATAGTGTCAATAGTCAGGTAAATTCAACTGTCAATTTGAAGAGGTACTCATTTGACCTACAGGACACACTTCTTATCGAAGGAAGAAACGTGTGGTATCAAAAGCAGGAGTTTATATATATTATTAAAATATATATATTCTTATTCAAAAGAGATCACAAAACCCCAAAACTGTGTATTACTCTATACAGAATAAAGCAATAATTCAAATAGAATTTGGGCATTCGAGAATTAGTACTGGGCTAAAACTGAGATATTACACCTGTTACAGAGAACCAGACCCACTAAAGGAACTGAGAACAGAAAGACAAGACATCTGACACACTGTTAGCTAATTGACTTAGTAGTAAATTCTACTATATCAATTCACTATATGATAATCAGCTTGAGCAAGGTCTGAATTAAAGGCATGCCCTCTCTCAAAATCACCTGGCTTTAGGTAAAGTATTAACACATACCACTGTATTTTAGGGTTGTAGAAAGACAGTTTATCAGTGAAAATCGGCTTGGGCATATGTGAATATACCAGAATGACTTTATTCAAAAACTAATATTCATCCTTGACCTGAAATGTATGTTTTATGCCTATGAAATTATTTCTCTAACGAGAGTCCATAAAAGATACATACTACTAACTAAACTTTTCAATAGATCACACCTGCAATATTCCTAGCATTTATCTGTTTTGTACTCTTTCTTATAGTACTTTTAAACAGTATTTATGAAATAATTTTAAATATTTGTTTGAAAATATAGTCCTATTTCTAACAATAAATTGTGATTTCTTTTCCTAGAGATGTAGCTGGCAACCTCATCTCTCTGCTGAATTTCCTATTTTTTTCCCTCCAGGAGGATGATATATGATAAGCCATTCTCTCAACTCTCAAAACAGCATATTATGCAAGCAGTATTATTGTGAATACTACTTATCATATTTCCTGCATACAGATGGTAATAAAGGTATTTACCATAATATTTTAACACACTACTGTAACAGGAAAACAGTTTCCTTCCATATTTTAAGAAAGCGATAGCACAGGTTTCAGGTGACTTACCTGGGCAAGTCTTCGTTTTTCTGAATTTCCTCTTTTCTGATTGTGTAATGTGTACACTGGTGCACACTGTAGTACACCAGAGCTACAAGTTCCATATTCTTCATCACTCTCCTACACAACAGAATAGATTTGAAATCTCATGTTTACAATATTTATTTACATATCCTATGAATACATAGCGTACTAAAAATAATTTTGTTAATACAAATCATTTGTTACTAAACATTTGTCACAAGGTCATATCTATTAACAAAATGAAATACAGCATTGCAAAAAGTTAATAGTTATCAAATGCATCTTTCACAGAATGAAGTTTTCAAATGAAGCTTTTAGAATGTATATAAAACAATTTAAATCCATTAATGCTTATGAAATATTTTTTTAAACTTTATATTTGAGAAAAGTATAAAACAACATTGAAGTTAGTTCCCTCTTCTCACAAGGAAAATCATAAGTGAAGAAATAAAACTCATTAGGAAAACTGTCCTTAAATGCCTAAACCAAGCTTCATTCTGATATTTCTATGTTACTTTTCAAAGTTTAAATGTTTCTCTATTTTAAAACATTAACATCGTGCTCAGATCTTATGAATCCAAAACAGACAACTACACCTTCTGAATTACATTGTACTGCAAGACTATCCTGTCTTAAATTCTCATCTTGAAGCAAAGGCTTCAATTGTGATATCAAAGCAATCAGTTTTATGAAAACATACATCCTGTTAACGTATCTTTGAAGATCTCTGTTGTTCTATGATAAAATATGCAAACAATAAAGAGATTATTCAGTGGGTGGATAGAATGACAGATAGTTGCCAGAGGGCTCGTTATGAAAAATGTATTGTTGAACAAAGGGCTAAGCATATTTCAAAAGTCATTAAAAACACAAATCTCATGTGATTTGTAAAGTATAAGCTTCAAACTGATACAAGAAGCAAGGTAAGAAAGTAAAATTGTATTGCATACCTTGTGTTTTAACTTACTCCTCACTTCTTTTATTCCCTGCTTTGCATGACTTTTTGCCTAGAAAATTAAAACAAAAGGACTTAACCCGTGGTGCAAGAGATAGGCTTTGTTCAAAGAATATTCTTCATAAGCCTACTTAATAAGAAATATTTTTTAAAATTTTATGTGATATAAGGATAATAATCTCTATCGCTAATTTCACCCGGGCTGTATCAGTTAGCTATACTATGCTAATGGCAGTCAGTTAGTAAGAGTTGTGCATACATGCCAATGTTGTGAAAACACACTAATTTAGCAAATGTATCCTCACCTATTGCTAAAAACGAACCATCCTACTGGTCTCTAGAGTCCATCCCTTTATTTGAGATGGTCCTTCAAATTTGAAGTAGTATTTTAATAGCAACTCATGTTGGAAAACTGTTAAGATTTTCAAGCTCACTGCTATAGTGTTCCAGTCTGGTAACTTGCAAGGCAACATCAATCTTAAAAGAAATGAAGTGGTTTTATATGCAGATGGAGAATTTCTCCAGCGTTGCTGAACAGCATAGTGCTGATAGTTAGGGGGAAAAACGGTGTCTATTAAAATAGGCAGCCAAGTCCCATGATTGTTCGTGACAATAATTTGCACAGAAAATGGACCCAAGGGCATCCCTCTATTTAGAGATGAATTACCATTCTAGATGACAAGTAATTATATTCTAAATTTTCTACATTTTATTTTTGCTAGAAAAAATGCTAACCTGGTCTTAAGAGAAATAGGAAAGTTTTCCTTCCATGAACCCAGTTAGATTCAAGTTAACTTTTAGAACCAATTTTCAAAAGTAGCCTTGAAAATTATGCCTTTTCACATTTAAGGGCCACATATGAAAAACTTCAGACTCTACACATGAAAATCAGTGACACACACATCTTAATTATCGATTTTTCACCCAGGGAGATGTAGTTTGTGGGGAGAGTTATGAGTGTTTCCAAATACAGATGCCCCCCGGCCTACGCAATCGTTCCATTCTGGAAAACCTTGCGTAACTCGAATTTTGCATAAATTGGAAACGTATACCTGTATGTTACACAATAATTTCTGCACTTGAAAATCCTATTTCTGGCTTATGGAACTTTTTCTGTGTGAATTTGCGTAAGTCGCATCTTGCGTAACCTGGGGAGTGCCTGCACAACAACTTGGGATAGTTTTGAAGGCCAGATTAGGGAACTTTTGAAAATGTGACCCTTAAATCATAAGCTCAGTAGCTCAATAACAAAGCAACAGGGTGCCATGTAGTAGATGCATGCATGTATGGAAGGGGAAAGGGCAATATATAGGCCTGCTCCTGCACCTTAATCTATGCCTGAACATGCACAGATTCCCACTGAAATTAATAAGGCTTCATGCACACAAGGAGTCTGCTGATACAGAAAGTTGTATGATCGGGGACATAATGGGCAAAATGGGTAGCTGGGAGGAAATCATGAAACCCTATCTAAGCTCATGAAAAACAGAGGAAGAGAATAATTTCCTGCTAGCCTGTTAATGAACCATTTTTAAATTATAAATGAGTGTGTGGATATACAGTACCTTTAATTTATTTACCTGTTTCTTTCCTCACTACTTTTCTGGGAGTTTGAATTGATGTATAATTAAAAATTCCTTTTAAAGTTTTATTTAAAATCTGCTAGCATCACACACTAGCACTGATTTATTCAGAACTACTTGCTATGCATCAATCTAAAGAGCCCTCAGAAAAGCCAAAAGAAAGGCAGAGAAGATTCTTCGCCTGTGTGCTCTGAACCCAAACTTAAAATACTTATCATTGTGTCATTTCTTACGAGCTACCACATTGTTTCTATACCCTGGATAATATAATGTAATTCACATTCTTTATGATCTAGGGATATTTAAAGATAATTTAAAAACTGGACTGCTTGTCAAACTGAAGACATAAAATTAGTTAAACAGCGTGTGGCAAGCTGGGGTGTAAATCTTCACTGAACTAGCCTGTTGCACACTGCCAGTGTGGATCCTGCTACCACACACTAAAAGTTCCCTAGAACACTTTGATCCTAGTCCTGTTTCAAAGTGGGCTAGATTAAAATTCATCAGGTAACTTTTACTGTAGCATGGTTCATGTAGACAGTTAGCATGTGACTTGCTAGAGCGGTACAGATTTACACCCCAGCTTCATCTAGATAAGCTGTAAATCAAGGGCCAAGAGTGCAAGTCCATAACTTTTTGAATTAGTGCTATTTTATTAACACCATAACAATAAGTTTAAAAGATGCTCACACCCAAATAATAGCTTGCTTATGGTGGAAGTTTTGGACTGAAATTGTTCCTTGCACACAATATAAATGCTTCCCAACTGACTTTGGATAGGGTACCACTGGTGTCAAAGTGGAGTCCTTAGGGACTTATTGTTATTGACACAAAGACTCCTTTACACCACCTAGAACTATAAACAACATTTATACTGACTTTTAATTTACACTGCCAGGGAGGAGTAAAGGGCCTTAGTGTAAATGAAGATTTAGTATTTTCAGAGTCCATATTTTAAGATCATCAGTTAAGCAGAGGTTTTCAGCTGTATTTCAAATATGTAATAGGTATTCAAATAAGCATCTACTGTATATTTTGAATGAAGCCAATAATAGCATACTGAACCACTTAAAACAGTAACATGGAGTGGTTATTGTTCCCTCACAAGATAGGAATAAAAGATTAAAACAATTTCTTAGGCTGTAATGTTTTTCTGTAATACATATTGGAACTATTTCGTTTTTTCAGTTTTTGACAATAACTGGAGATTGTAGGTGGTTTCTGTAATTTTTTATGCACAGATTGTGTTGATCTTACAAATTTGTATGCTGTCTTCACAGCAGGGCTGGCTTTGGTCATGGCTGTGTTGATTAGTGCACCTCCTTTCTGAAACATACAAAAGCATATTTTAATAACCCTTATAACACAGGTTAAAAGTTAAGACAATAGCAAGAAAAATAAATGACAGGCTGACATAAAATAAAGCAGGAAAATAGTAGCCTTCTTTTTAAAGTAGGAAAAATTTCCACAGCTGCATTCTATCTACAACCTACTGTCTACATCTACACAAGGGTTACAGTATGTCATTATCATGGCTGACACATATTTATCAATGCATTCTAACATAATGACGTATTCTCATACCCATGCATGAACTGTTACCACAGTACATGTAATATTGGAAGCTTTCCTTGGCTTATTAATGTATATATTGTATCATTTAAAAAAAACTATTTTTATTGAAAACACATTGAGGTAATCATGTCTTATTTAATCACAAGAGTTTTGTCTAAAGTACTATATTTTACTAATCCTGCCTAGTACCAATGTTGTGCAACAAAGGTTCTCTTTTAGTCAGACTATGTAAAAACATTAATATTAACCAAACTGCTGTTTACTAGAAGTGATAAAATTCCTATCAAATCCTAGTGCCACACCTAACTCACAGTTATGGAATGTAACACAAAACAGTGTACAGAAAAACCCTTGGCTAGATGAACATTTAGCATTTATTTCGTGCATGAGACATTTTCTCATTTTTAAACTAATATAAAATATTGTCAAGACAAAGACACTAGTTTATGACAAAAAATATTTAGGTAAAAATAACTTTCTTACTCTGTTACATTAATACAAGGAACACTTAATTAATTAATACACAAATTTAGAGAATGCGGCTAATTGACCATATAAAGTCAAATATCCTTTTAAAGCTCGAT
Source organism: Mauremys mutica (assembly GCF_020497125.1). Classification (NCBI taxonomy): domain Eukaryota; kingdom Metazoa; phylum Chordata; order Testudines; family Geoemydidae; genus Mauremys; species Mauremys mutica. The sequence continues at coordinate 45,074,036 of NC_059079.1, read as the reverse complement.
GTTCAGTATGCTGATTTTTCCAAAGATAAATAAAAAAGTCAAATAAAAATAAAATTGTTATACCTTTACTGTATGCACCCACTGCTGGTAAGATTTTGAATTTCCTGAGATGTGAAGATAAAATAAAATAAAATGATCAGAAACACATTCAACACATTTTTGGGTGTTCCTGCCCTCTCCACAATACACTTTGTTAAACATGAGTTTGAGTCTTCCAGTACTGTGAAGGAGGGAAATCCATGTACACAAAAAGCAAAACTGGGGTTCCCTATTATGAACCCCTTATTTTCTTTCCAACAGTGCTTCTTTTTCACCATACCCAACTGTTTTCTCTGAAGAAAACTGCTAACTCTGATTCAAGTATGAAGAGAAATTAAAGTCGCAATCAAATATTCAGACTCACTAAAAACAAAATAAAAAAATAAAAGTCTGAAGGAGGGGTGTGTATATATTGTGCTAAGAATATATCTTGTATTGGATATGGTGATTTCCCCCTTTTTACCCAGAATTGGGTTCCTTCCCCTGTTCTTCTGGGCAAAAAGAAAAACTTGCAGTGAGAAAATGAATTGCATGGCAGACACTACCATCTTAATACCAGAGGGAAAAGGACTAGCAACAGGATAAGGACCTTAATATCTCTTCACATCTCCCTTGTAGGTAGGGTGACCAGACAGCAACTGTGAAAAATTGGGACAGGGGGTGGGAGGTAATAGGAGCCTATATAAGAAAAAGATCCAAAAATCGGGACTGTCCCTATAAAATTGGGACATCTGGTCACCCTACTTGTAGGGAAACCCACTGTAAATTACATGTTCTTTCTTTCACAGTGTAGAAGGCAAGTGAATGAGTAAGACAACTACCAACATAGATAAGATCATTGTGTGCTATCATATTATTAAATTGGCCACAAAAGATATGCTAAAATTTGATAAGGTGGTTGAGGTAGATAAGGTGGGGGGAGGGATAGCTCAGTGGTTTGAGCATTGGCCTGCTAAACCCAGGGTTATGAGTTCAATCCTTGAGGGGGCCACTTAGGGATCTGGGGCAAAAATCAGTACTTGGTCCTGCTAGTGAAGGCAGGGGGCTGGACTTGATGATCTTTCAAGGTCCCTTCCAGTTCTAGGAGATGGGTATGTCTCCTATTATTATTATTATTAACTGAAACAACAGCTTCAGAAGACACTTCAACTGAACATGCAAGACTGATTTCCTTACCTTTGAGAAATGTTAAAAGTAGCTTAATCACTTGAATTTACCGATATTGTGAAGTGCAATGATAGTTACCATGAATTAATACCTCCAAGCAAAATATTTGAGATCACAAAAATTATGTAGCTCAAAGAGAGAATTTATCAACTTTGCAAAGAACACACTGATATCCTTTGACAAAGCATCAGCTTTTTAACAGAAGATTTCAAAAGTTTAAGCTTTGAAATAAATCTTATAACTAGAACCTGGATTGGCTGGTGGAAAGCCAAAACACCAACAACCTAGCTCTCATAGAACATGTCTGAGGACTAACTGGATAATTGTAAAAGGTAATACAGCAATTTCTGAGGGAAACAAGTGAAGCGACTTAACTGTTTGGACTTATAGAAATGCTTTCATTTAAATGTTCCACACCATCACACTAAATTCCTTGCAAGCAGGAATACCCAAATTCTCAGAAATGGTGCAGTGAGTGAAAGGGATGCCACGTTGGAAAAGAAAGCTTACTAGCACTGACTGTACACTTATCCACAGCAGAAGTGCCTTAACCAATACGCTACATTCACAAAGACTGAACAGTTGTCCTTTTAAGATTGACTGGGCTCACTAGTGTTACTGGAGGACACATAGTATACACACAAAAACTATTTCTTCATCATAAAGTAGAATGTAGCCACTACTCATTCACTAATATAATGAATTTGCCAATGTAACAGTTTAGCGCTCATGGTCATGGCAAAATTAACCACATAATCATTTCGGGCTTAATCAAAAACCCATTGAAATAATGGACTACCATTGGCTCTTGCTTAAGAAAGAAATTCCCACACTTGAAGTATGTTTATCAGGGCCCCCTCTGAATTCCATTTGTTACCAGAGATTACAGTAGATGAGATTTTGTAATTTAATAAGAAATGTATTAGACCAGTACACTGGTGGGGAGGCTTGCAGATCACAAATCCTTCCAAAGTTCTACCATTTACTAGTCAATGAGTGAAAAAAAACAGACACATACTCAACCAGGGAAAACATGAAGCAAACACCACGTATGCTGAGCCACTATCTGAACTACCTCAAATTTAAATAGGAAAATGTTGAATTCTTATTATAAATCTCACATTCCCAACAGAGGTTCAAAGTCTCTTGACTTCTTCACTATTAAGTAGAATTTTTTTCTACTAGTAGCTCTAAGGTTGTCACCACAACCAAAAAAAAAAGTGCACTAATAAAATATGAATGCTTCCTGATATTTTCTTCACTAAATTTGCCAATACGTTCTGGTTATGAAAAAAAAAACCCTCTCTGGATGAATAAAATATATCTGTAAAAATTATTACCAAGCTCCAGTCCAAGAAAAATTAGGTGATAGGTGTAAAGGTGCAGATTGTTTGCTGTTATAGAAGCAGGAAAAATTCCCAGTTAAATTTCTTGCTAATACTTATTTATATATGAAGGCAATTTGCTGGGAATTACAAGACTTGTAGTTTTTATTTCTGAGCAGCCAGCTGTGACCAGGGGCCAACAAGTTTAAATAACTGTGCATAAAGTTTTAACTGAAAAGCAGCAATGCAACACAGGCTGACACTGGGTTTTAGTCTATTTTCCAATATGACCATATTAAAGAGAGTTCTACTGATAAAATTAATTTCATATGTTTTTGGCATAAACATGAGATACTTTTTCCATCAATAAAAATGCTTTTCCTATTGTGAAAGGGAATGCAGTGAAGCATAGTGTGAAAGTGTGTGAGAGAAAAAAGAAGAAAAAGCAGATGTCCCAAAGGGAACATAAAGATGATTAGGAATCCTAATACCCCTGCAATTGGTAGGCTTCTGGGAGATAGGGTGTTGAACACCTGATTCTCAACATTATTCCCAGGTCTTTGACTGCAATGGCATACCCTTCCCCATTCCCTGTCTCCACTTTACATTTACCTTGCAAAAAAATTGATTGAAAAAAGTTTTGCAGCAGGTGGGGATCAAACTTTCCACTACCTAACAGAATTGTTTTTTCATGTGGCACACCTAGAAGGTACAATAAGGACTCAACAACTCTGCCCCTCCAGCAGAGCTAACACAGAGTAGAAGAAGGCCACAGGGTGCACCATCAATAATCCTAGCAGTGCACTGAAAGTTACATTCACACTGATGATTCTTATATTTAGCTCTATAGGAGAATGCATGTGAGGGAAGGTGGAAACTTGTGAAAAAGTTTTAATGAGAACGTTGCATGATACAGAATACCATTTTGATATGGTAGACAATTTTTTTCACCCTTCAGACTAAAAAAGTGTATTTTCAAGTTACTATATTTAAAGAAAAATCTATTTACAGATATATAACTGATTAAATGCAAGCAATGCTTCAAATCTGCAGTTAAAATTTCTACATGGTTTAGCTATGTTTGTATTTGTTGGAAAATGCAATAAAGTATTAACGAAAATGGAGAGGGTGAAAGAAAGTCCATTCTTTAGACTCAATAGCATGAAAATCTTATCACTGTTCTTCATGATGTGTTCACCTGCCCCTTCAACAATGCATAGGATACTTTGACTTTTAGTGACCTTTCTGAAAGCTATCTCCACCCAGTTGTGTAGTCTTGAACCAATAGGAAAGTTGATGGGATTTAACTATGAAAAATACCACAGTTCTACCCCATTAGTGTCACAAAATGTCACCCTCAATTCCATACTTGTTGCTCTGCCTGCACCTCATAATGATAATGAGACAGCAGTTATGTAAATATTGAATATATGCCCTAAGCAATTTGTCCACAACGTGGTACAGCTTGTCTGACTTGAAAAGTAAGGATACAATATATTCTAACACAAAACTGCTAGTGAAGGTGAACATTCCCTCATGAGCATAGCCAGGTAAGACATGTGGTTGACAAAACATATCAACGTAGAGCCAAGAACCTAACTTTATCCAAGTTCTAATGTTATTTCACTGCATCCTTTTGACCTCTTAACTGCAAAGAGCAAAGGAACTTTAAGCACTGACATTACCTATCTGAATGGACATGTGCACTGCATAAAAACTATTCATGAAGTTGTATGAGTAAGTTGCCTTAAAAGCGGGGGACAGACTAAATCTTGGTGTTACTGCCATTCTCTCCTAACCTCTTCAGGGAAAAACAGACTGCCAGCCAGATCTCAGCAGAAGTCTGGGAAGATGGGAGAAAGAAAGGAGTAAGGTCACTTTATAGTCAGACTCTAGACAAGTAGGCTTCTATATCGAGAGTTCAGAGGACATGGCCCAGAATCTCTTACGGTGGCTCTGCAGGACAAATCCTCCATTGGCCAGATCTGCTAGCTTGAGGGTAACTTTGTAGCATAACACTGTCACAAAGCTGCCCTAAGAGAGACACGATTTGATTCAACTCACGCAGTTCACATTTATACAGAAAACTGAAGTTCTACTATGAAAATTGACTGTAAAAATGGCATTGAGGGGGCTCACATTTATTGTAGGAACTATAGCTGGTTTATAACTAAAAAGGTATAACTGACTTGCCATGTAACTGGAAATGATTAGACAATCCTGTTGGAAATGCAGAACATGGAATTGGATCCATCTTATGCTTTCTTAGATGTACTGGCTTGGCAAGGCTAGCAGGAGTTAAAAGTAGTAAAATTTATTTCAGTCACTGAAGTCAATGGATATGACTGGATACAAGCAGGAAATAGTAGGTATGCTTAGGAAGAAGATATACGTTTACACCGTCGCTTTTTAGAGTAGAATTGCATATTAAGATTATTTATTTAAGCATAGTGCATTTTGCTTGAGATAGTAATTACTCATATTTTGAAGAAATTTGGCTTAGGTATATTGCAAATCTACATGAGATGCATGAAGGAATTTTTAAAAGAGACATTAGAAAAATAACTAAATTAACCATTATTAAAAAGAAAAGGAATTAGGGAACTAAAGTCTTGTAATTATTACAAAAATATACTTTAACCAGTAAATATCTAATCAGTTATTAAGCAAGCCAATACTTTAAAAACATCTAATAAAATCTCATCTGATCTTGATTTTATAAAAACTAGTTTATTAAAGTAAAACAATTCCATTTATTTTCATTTAATGCACTGGAAATGTTTGGCTAAATAGCTAATTAGCTATTCTGCTACTGATATATAATGGACTGAAACCCTGCTAGGAATGAATCAGAGGTATTTAAACCAGATAAGTGCTTATCTGACTATGTTTAAGTCAATATGATATCATCCTCAACAGTTCCTGTGGAAGAGACAATGATATATTGAAACAAATGCTCCTGAAATAATTCTGTACCTCCACAGAAGCCTCCAGAAGTGATCTCTTCTTCAAAAGCATCTGAGAACCCTCTTCCAGCATTTAGCTTTGCTAGTCGACCATCAATAAACTGGAATATAAAAAACATCAGTCGTCAAAACTATGTTGACCTTTTCTTAGGTTTCACAATATTAAATTAAAGTATATATATGTGTGTGTGTGTGTGTGTGTTATATGTAAAATATCTATGTTAACAAGAATATTACAGTTCACAAGAATGCTGTAATAATTTTGGATAGATATTGTATCAGTGGATATAAATACAAGTGGCAGAAATATTATCAGCATTGTACCAGTGGTTTTAGTATTCTCTACTAGTGTTGTTGTGTGTGTGAACAAATATAAAACTTGAAATATTTTAAACTAACAAGGTCATTCCCGGAATGAAATTAAAAATCACTTGTTGCTTTGAAAGTATTTTAAGTTGCTTTCTAGCTCATTCTTTTTCACAGCAGATGATGTGAAAGTTTATTAAATTTATTTCATAATAAATGTTTAATTTCAGGTTTAAAATTATAATCACTTATGGATATTGAGACGTTCACTCATGTTGTGTTTGAAGGGTCATGAGCTGGCCTCATCTCACGTCCCTTATGTCTTTCCAGATAAGTATCACTGAATCTGAAGAAAAAGCTAGTTGAAAAATGCAGAAGATTTGTAGTTGAAATTTGGACAAATTTTGACCATCTCTAGTGCAAATAAAGGCTGAGCTGGGATATCTGATGCCCACTGACTGTGCACTTGAGAATCCTGGCTGAGGATAGAAACTCTGCTGGCTGAAGAGTTATGCAAACTGAGAAGAGTTTGGATCACAATCATTTTATATGGACGGAAAGAAGCTGGTAGCTGCAGCCTTTAAAGAACAGTGGCAACAGGAACGAGAAGCTTAGAAGGATATTTCTTTTAAATGTAGGCGAACTCAATGCACTGAGTGCCAAAATAGAAGTACAGTACTGTGTAATACAGAACCATATTTTAAGCTTGACCTCTGCCAGTCTACACCTGACTGTGTGCTGATACTGATCCATACAGCCACACTTTTCAGGTGCAAACACATACATGCCTGCTTGTTTGAAAATTCTAACACCTGCACATTTGTGTGTGTGTGCATGAATCCATGGAAGTATCAGATTTACATGCACAAAACAACTTTCACTTAATGGGATTTGCAGATGCAGATTCTAACACATGTCCATATACAGGTGCATATGCAAGTGCATGCATTTGTGTTTGCATATGTGTGCATGCAAAGGCTAAAAATGAGGCCCAAATATGTCAGAAACAAAGAACGGTAAACATAAAATAAACAATCATCTACTATAACCTCCCAGAAGAGATGAAAACATTCTTTTAAAGACTCAGTTTGCCTTTCAGGATTAAGACTAGAAACGTTGGCATTTCTAGAATGCTTTCAAGAACTAATCTATGCATTTTAGTTTGAATAGGCTAGCTCAAGTCTGAGCAGAGATAAATTGTGAAAACATTTTACTGATAATTCGCTTTCTAGCAGGAGTTACTAGTTATTCACTTTTACTAAAATAGCGCATAGAAGCTAACAGAAATTAATTATTTGGCTGAGTGTCATACACTATCACAGATTATCCAAACAGTACTGTCAGTGGCAATCTGATGCTTGTCAATGGATAGACTGATGACATGAAACAAACTCCATTCTTCAAGTACAAAAAATTCCAGCAGCAATAATAATAGAGCACATGCTGTCGAAGATAATCATTCCCTGTTCTTTCTTGGCTAGATTCCTTTTTATTTTTTCATTCTGACTCCAAGTAGGCTTCTTTCCAAATGGGTTTGGTTCATGGTCAGACCACTATGGGATCACTGGATTATTTCACAGTAAGAAAAAGAGATAACAGCAATAAGAGCATCTTTAGCTACTGCTGTGAGAAAACAGTCTTTGAACTGCAAGACATTATCTCTTTGGGGAAAGTTATGAATTCACTCCATGCCATAAACCAACACATGATTTATGGGCACGCTCATCATTTGGTAAAGTATCAACAGAAAACGGAGAGGCCGACTTTTAGTTTTCAGTGCAAGGATTAATCTGGCAAAACATTTAAAAGTAAATACTGCCAAATATAATTGTTAACAGAAATGGTAGAAACTTATTTGAAGGAAGTGATAATATTATTATTAATAATATTGAGTATCAGAAGTGAGAGTAAAGCCATTCCAGGTTGGGTTTTTTTGCTTTTTTTTGTTGTTGTTTTTTTTAAGTAGTACATACACAGCATGGCTCTCTGTCCCCCTTCTTTGGCAGGACCTCAGAAAGACTTCTGAGTCTGTATTGTCTTTGAGCTATTAGATCAGGGTCTTTTAGTTAAGGTGGTAGAAGCTCATGCTTTTAGATCCACAGAACCAGAGTTTGATACCCACTATTGACAAACCACTTAGTGGCACTGCATAATTAACACAGAAGGAAAAATACTTCTCTACAGTTTTGCTTCTCTGAAGACATCATTCTGATAGGATTCTTCCTTTGGGTCTCAGCTCCTTAGTAAAAGAATATTAGGATTTCCAGAGTTCTTAAAGAATTTTGCCCTTTGAGGATACAATATGAGCCAATTCCTTTGTGGGATTTTGTAGCGAACAGGTGATGCCAGCCAATTCATTGGGTTGTGCAGAAGACAAAGCTCCCATGATAAGTCAATTCAAAATTAGGTAACACAATCTAAAAGTATGCTTCAGAGGAAAAAAACCCAATCAAGTAAGAGAAAGAAATCCCTTATAGAAAATAATTTCCACCCTCTGAAGTGACATGGGCGAATGAATGAAAATCCTGGCGTAAATTGTATCTTCAGGGAAGCAGAATTACAGGTACGTAATTTCTGCTTCTCTGTAGATATAATCTGTGAGTATTCTCACTTTCGAGGAGGTGGAAGCTTGAGGAGTGACTCATAAGAAAAAATGGGCAAGGTTGTAACAGCTTCTGCAAAAACTGGAGGAAACAGTTTCATTTCTCATGAAGTTGCTGTCTTGGTGCCCCTTCATAGTGGATATGTATCTGAGTCCAGATAGTCGTCCTTATCACCCTGAACTTCTGCCTGCTCTGACTCAAGCAGCTAGAATTGTGTAGTGAAGTGGGGGCCTGGAGCACCAACAGAACTTCATATAGTATTCACACTGCCTTTGCTGGAGTCGTTAGGGAGGGTTCTAGCACTGAGCTCCTGATGCTCACTGGTCTTGGCTGAGCAAGCTTTTTCTTTCAAGGGTTTACACTTTGAATGCTCTAGCCAGGTTATTCTGTGCTAGACTTACAGGTGTTTTCCTGGGATGTTCCAAGAGGCTTGAGAAGTGATCCCTGTGCTTCCTTATCACATAGGGTGATATCTGAATGCAAATATAACATTTGTACACTAGGGTTGATTTTTAGGCACAGTGCAAAGAGTATGGTTGTCTATAATGAACATAGTTCTGCTGCATGGCTTGAAGCTGCAGAGCAGGGCTCTTTCCTCCTTTGAAGATGGGGTACATAAAAAGAAAAAGTATGCTGGAAACACTAAGTGGCTGCTGATGCAACGAGAAAGGAAAATGTACATTGGAGCCCCAAAACAATAAACACCAACACACTAAAGAAATGCGTCTGAGTGCTCAGGCAAAGGTCTCACAATTCAGGCAACTTGCCAAACCAGCTGGATGTTTGTAGAAAGAATGAAAAAGATATAAGCAGTGGGAAGAACTGGAGCAATGCAGAGTGCAGTGAGCAAAAATGCCAGTATGTTATATAGGAATTTATAGTTAACAGTATGTACCTTAGAAAATTTCCATGCTGGTCCAGATATTCCTTATGACTGAGTTATTATTTTCACTGGACACCCATCAAAAATATTTAAGGTCCAAAATACAACTACTTCTAGCTGGTGTTTGAAGTGGGGAACAAGCAGTAGCTAAACTTCAGACTTCTAGCATGAGGTTTAACAACACCAATATTATTACATCCTAAGAAAAGGAGAGCCTTCTTAGGACTGGACAAAAAGCCGGGGTATAGATCCCATATATTAATAAGCCATCCCGAAAGGCTGAAGGAAAGCAGTAGTAGCGAAAGGAGTAACACAGCCATCAAATCTAAGGAAATACAAGCTCTTGAGCCTGAAGAAAAAAATCAGCAGATCTGAGTTATTTATTTAAAATATGACTTCTTCTCAGGCACAAAGCTTTATCTATTGAAATTAAATCTCCTCTTAGAACTAAAGAATAAAGCTATCTTGGTTTTAAACACAAAAACTTTTGATCAGGGCTGAGGGATACTCTAAAACTCTAGTCTGCAAATGGGTTATAAAAAAGGGCACCAAATGCCCTCAAGGCTATGAACCCTGTTCCATATAAAAATGCTTTTAGTTAAAATATTGCCATGTCAATGGGGAAGTATAGCAGGAGGAGGGCCAGATTCTACTAAAAATTATATAATGGAGAGGACTTTAATGATTCCTGTTACGAAGGCAGCAGTCCCCTGCTGACACCATGAAAAACAGTCTAGTGTGTCATTAAAAATAAACTGAATCTGATCTGGGACCACAAACCCTAATATGCATAAATCATAATTGTATTCTTACTGCATAGTGTCACTTCAGGGCATAGTGAAGATGGTTAGATTTCTTTTAAATTTAACCTGAACTCTGAATTTCCAGGATTTATTTATGCTTGATTTGAGGATCATTACAAGACTCCTGTAATGTGTACCCTAATCGAGCTTAATGTATTTTTGTCTTGAAAATACCAGTTTTTAAGCAGACAGTCTAATTTCCACCTATGAAATTTTATCCTTCGATTTGAAATCTGTGTTCTTTGTGGCTAATGCATCATCATGAATAACAAAGAATATGTCAGTCAAAGCCTGCCCTCCGTTACACCAATCCTACCCCATTGACGTCAATAGAGTAGTGAAAATGTGTCTGTGAGTAGAAGTTTGCCCTATAATTGGCACGTAGTTAACATCTTTGATGATGAAATGATCCAACTGCCTCTCCAACAAATGCAAGGCCAACAGGAGGAAAAACTAGTAATAAAAAAATGTTTTTGTCACTAAAGTGAAAAGATCTGACTCTGGACATACCCAAGGAGCAGATTTGCTGAGTAAGGATGTTAAATTTGTACATGGTCACTTCTTAGAGTCAAAGCAGTCAATACATTAATAATCTAAGAAGCTTTACGAAAAGAAACAAGGCATCTAAACCCAGAATGCTTGCCCTTTTTGGTTTACTTAATTCCAAGGGCTTCTTTTTTTACTCCCCCTTCTTCTTTTTCTTTTCCACAAAACAAATATAGGTATGTCTTGAATTTGTTTACAGACTACTAGTTAAATGTCAGCATTTGCGAAGTTATCCACTGTGGTAACACAATGTTCTGATGCACTTTTGATATGAAGTAACTTTAGTATCTGAGACACTGTTATGTGCTAAACAAAAGAAATAAACTATTTACAACAAAAGATAGCAGAGGTGTTAGGTGCAACATTTCAGTCTATAGCTTCTTCCCTGACCAATCTCAGAGATCTTGAAAAACACACTTCACAACCACTGCTCTCAACAGTGGCCAGGCCATCTTTGATATTAAATTTCTATTATAAAGCTTAATAATTCATATTATTATTCAAATAGCATGTGGGATATAGAATAAGTTTGGTTAAATACATAATAAAGTAAACAACAGACAATGAAGACAAGTGTTTGTCCTGGAAAATAAAGAGCTACAGATAATTTAGGTCAACTATCAGAATAGTCATGTAATGGTTCTTGATTTAGCTATTCCCTGGTGCAAACCCACCATTGAAAGTACTGCATCCATTGCAAAGTGTTGCAGAGTTTGGTGGTAAGAATGGACCTCCGTTGCAAAAACGAAAACAGAATAAGTGCCAGGGCAGCACTTCTGAAACTGGCAGACAAAGCTTATATGCAGCAAAAAAAATGCAGTTCAAATACCTCCAGGCAGTCCAGCCTAGGTGTCTAGGCTGCTTTCAAGAATTATTTTCTGCTAAAAAGAATGCTCAGTATCAGGAACCAGTAAACTCATGTTAGCCTTTGAAAACACAAACAACCTTGAAAGCAGCCCAGTTGTCAGTGGGGAACTGCTGGAGATGAGGCAGCTGGGCTGTGGATTAATTAGAGAAGCAGGAGGAAACACAGCAGATCATAACTAAGGGAAAGGCAACATATTAGCTATTAAAAACATTTAAAATATAATAATTTTAATATATTCTCATCTTCAAAGGTATATTACTTCCCTTGGCATGAAGAAACATTAGAAAAAATAATAAAATTGTTAAGTGAAATATAAATTACAATTGAACAGCTAGATGTAAACTGACATAGCTCTAATAACTTCAGTGGAACTACTCTAATTTACTCCATCTGAAGATCTGGCCACAATACTCATATCATAATTCAGACTCTTCAGCATGTGCAATAGCTTTCTATTGATAAATATCCCTGATAGCTGAACATATTCAGAAACATGTAACATTGGATCACAGCAATAAAAATAATGATGTTTCCATGTTATAGTACTTTCTCTGCCACCAATCTTAATCTGCTGAACACTTATAAATGTTTAAAATACCTCTTTTAATACTTCATATAAATGAAACCTTTCCCCTGCACATATAATACAGTAAAATAAAATAAATTGGATTCTAAGAGTTGATCCCTGGAGTACTCTATTATGCTATTATTTTTAAAGTCTGTATTTATGTTACTTATTTGTAGGTATTTCCATAATTTTGTCCAATTAGAAAAGTGTCTATCTATGACTACTACAAGCTAGCATCCTTGTATTCCATAAATCTCTACCTTAGCTATTAATTTCTGATACAGAAACTTGTCAAATGCTTCTTGAAAATCAAAGTATTCTACATCCAATGAATTTTCCTTATCTATTATGGTAGTATATCTTCAAAGAACACTAGCAGATTAGTTAAGCATTCACTCCCCTGCCTGAATTCATTCAGGCTATCTTCAATCAAACCATGTTTTTTCTAGAAGTTTTCCCACTTTATCCCTTAAGATGTTTTCTCAGATTTGCCCACAAACAAAGATAAGCTTACTGGTCTACAAGTTTATGGTTAGTCTCTTGACCCTCTTTCAAACAACTAAATTACATAAGGGAATCGAAGGGAAGACAAAAAGAAAAGCCAGGAGATAATAGCATAAAAAAAGTGTATAATGGATCTTGTTGAAGCCATGTTGTGTTAATACTACAATAGTTATTACTGAGCTGTAAATCCTCCATAGGAACTGTTGTTTTGTGCTCAACCAACCTCAATATGGAGGAATTTTCATGAAACTATTAATTTATTTGTTTGGCAGAGGTCTTGATTTTGAAACATTCTGTGTACGCACAGTTAGTGGATTCTACCAATCAAAGAAGCAAGTACAGTTTGGATCCAGTACTTAAAACAGACACAATCTCTGACTAACAAAGTGCTTTCATCCTCTGTCTCTTGACCAATAGAGCCTGACTATACTGAAGAGGCTGAAAAGTTCAGATTCTAAAGCATGGAGCGCCTTGCTTTTTCCTTTTCAAGAGAGTTCTTGATTCGCTCCAGAAGCAAACACAGACAGTCATTTTGAGATAAAAGTGGGGACTGTGTCTGTGCCTGTGTTGAGATACAATAGGATTGGGAAGATTTTTTCCACACTCATTGGAGTTAAACATTTGCCATTCCTCCTCTCTCCTATATTTCCTCTCAAAATGGTCTTCTTGAGAGCTTTCAAATGCTAGCAGGCTACAGAGGCAGAGAGGAGAACATATATATCTGATATCTGTTAAAAGGAAACTGTTAGATCACAAGGTCAATTGGCGTGTCATACCTGTTTAAAAAGTTGAAGATTCACTGCAGTTTCCAGGAACTGTTTGGTCGTACTGGAACGATGCTTCACAAAACTGTCCTCACAGAAAGTGATAGGCTCTCCCTAAATTTAAACAGAGCGAGTTAGAAGGTACTCCTAGCTATAACCAGTATTGGCACATTTAAAATTCTCCTTCATCAATTTTCCCCCTTAAAAGTTAGCACGTACAGTTACTGCCCATCAATCAAAGAGGTATTTATTGAATTCAAAAGGAAAGTAGGCAGAGACAGTGTAACAAAACATTGAAGACAAAAATGTAGATATCTTTAAAGTTTTCACCAAAGTACATTTTGATGGTGACAGTGCTCATCTTGAGTTATGAATCTTAACTACTGTACAACATTACTCTGATTTAACTGCACTTAAACCAATGGCAGAAGCAAGCAGAAATTCTGCCTAGACACCAACATGTTATGATTATCACCAGATTATTTGTCTATTTGTTGTGCTAAATATAACATTAATGTGTGTGCAGCTAATTTGATTAAGCAGGAAATAATTAAGAAAACATAACTATTTTCTTTCATCAATTTCACTGTCAAATTAAAGACTCCTCCTGTCTTTTCTGGGAGTCATTACATAGTCATACAACACGTTTAAAAGAGGTCAGATGAATTGTTAATGCAGTAAATTGTGTGGCCTTTGGAAAAGAAGGTAAGAATAATATGAAGAATACTGAGTAGACATGTCAAAAACAGAGTGATGAGACAAGGTAAATATATACAGTATTTACTGCAAGCTAATAGATGCTAATCAAAGTAACTGGAAACAGTAAAATTACATTGTAACTCCTGTGTTATCCCTTAATTGCATAAAAGAGTATCTATCTCTACTGTATAGTGACCATATCTAATTACAGGAGGAAGACTCCCCTAAATTATATTATTCTGGTAACTGTTTAATTTCCATAAACTCCACTAGCATAGAGAAGGTTTTAAATATTTTAATACATCAATGTATAGTCTGCATATTATTTCCATGATAATGATTCAGAGAGATATCCTGCAGGGAGTATTGTCATGCAGGCAAAGGACCTACCCGTCAAGAGCATATGCCTTCATGGTTAAAAATAAAAAAATAAAATAAAAAAAAAATACACCAGGTTGGAGGAGTTTCTTCCAGATTTAGGTAAGGCAGACAATTTGAGGTCCTGCATAAAATATTAGAATACACACCTGACTCAGCTAATAGAACATTTTACTACCACAGACTTCTACACATAGTAAAAGCCCAGAATAGGGTAAAAGATTTTTCTGGCATTGGGAAGAAAAAGGATCAAAGACATCCCTTATGTGGATCCTTACAATAATGAAACAGAGGAGCGTTTCAGACACAAACTGCAGGCCACTTTGAAGACAAACATATTTATGCCAATGATCACTGCCTCCTCCTGCTCCTACTCCTATTAACTCTGGCAACCTTAGGTGCTGCTTTACACAAATCCTCCTAAATTCTAGTTTAGAATGTAGTTCAATGCTTAAGGATTGAGAGAATGAGTTTCCCTCATGTGATCTGTCAGCACATTACTGAGTTTGTCCAAAAGTATCCTTAAATCATCTTCAAATGATCTTTATGTTATATTTATTTGTAAATGGTAAGAGTATTATCTAAAGAGTTATATTAAAGCCACTGACATGTCATTTTAAAACCCTGTTTTGATATTTTCAAGCGCTCCCTTCCATATTGATTTTTCAAAGACTAGATCTTGGATGCCTTAGGCTCCAGTTCATCAAAGCACATAAGAACATGGTTAAATTCATCCCTGTTCAGCACAGCACTAAAGTACATGCTTAATTTTTATAGTACAATCCTCCCTTCTTCCTGGGGTGGACGGAAAGCTGTGGTGCACAATCCCTTTTCAATGCAGTACTTGGTAGCTCACCAGCTATACCGTGTCTCAGGGCAAACAATTTAAGTTGCCTTAGCTGCTAGGCTGTAGTACATATTGGATCTGAATAAGCAATCTACCAAGTATCTTCAAAATGTCACCCTTCCCCCAGGTGTCCCAGATCATCTGCCTCTCTGACCAACTCATCATCAACCAGCCCCTCAATTCCACAGAACCTTTCTTTGTTCAGCAGATTTGTCAAAAAAGATCACAACAGCTGAGATAGCAGAAATGCTTAACCTGAATCCTCAGATTTAAATGGCTGCAAACTGGAAGCATGACGTCTTTCAGAGAGCATCTCTCATCTGGAATTTACTTCTCCCATTTGTTCAATACATCACAAGTACACTGCAAGGTTCACCTCCTTACATAGGCCTTTACCTGAGAAAGTGACCTGTGGCACACTTTTGGGAGTGGAAAGTTGTTGATTCTTTTAGAGACATTGAGTCAGCTTGTAATGATTACTCTTTAATATGTACATGCACCTAGAAATGTCAAAGAGGCATATTTTATAAATAAAAAAAGCATCTAAAGCTCCATGTAGAGAACAGCCATCCCTTCTGGTGCTACCAACATATGCCAGGGAAATACCATAAAACCTCAAACTCAGGACACAACAGGTAAATAACTATGAAAATTATTTTCAAATATTTTGTTTTGAAAATGTAAGGACTAAACTATGTCCCCAATGTGTAAGAGTACTGAAGAGAGGAAGTGAGCACAAATGAATTGTTCCCTTCCAGTGCATCCATATAGGAGAGGCTAGGTCCCAGTATAAGAGGAAGTGTAAAGCATTGGTGGAGGAGTGGCTAGTAATAGCAAAAGCATTAGCAGCCTAAGAGATGTCAGCTCTGTGGTACTGTCATACCTTTGTGATGTGATGACCTTGTTGGGGAGGATGCTTCATACATATTTTTAAAGCATAGAGAGGGTTGTTCCCCAGCGGGCTTTTTCTAGCATCCAAGGGGACATCATATTTCCAGTAAGCACTGGTCTATCTGCACTCCCTTTGCAGTGCAACTCAGATTCACAAGCAGAAAAACTGCATGTTAAATGTAATTTTATTTAGATCCATAAACAGTTTATACTGAAAAACAAAAGCCTTTAAGAATACATTAATGTATTGTTATTCTCACCTCTTTAAAACAGGCTTGCTTTAAAAGTTTCACCAGTTTGAAAGATTCTACTCAGGAGATCAAACATACAGAATAAGAATTCCTTTAGAACCAGCAGAATTTTTCAAATCAGTGCAATTTTTTTCACTTCTACTTCTGAAACTCCATGTAGCAATTTAACTCACACCACAGAGTTATTCAAGCCCTTATGTCTTGTATTTTATCGGGTAAAATATTTTGATTAACATAAGATTGCATAAAGAATAACCCTGAAATACTGTAATTATAAAAGGATTCTGAAATGCTTTACTTCAAAAAGTAGAATGAATTACTAAATATGAATAAAAATATTTATATCAGTTTCCTGATATGAACTACACATTTCTAACAGATTTATTTTTACAAATACTATTGAATAAATTCAGAAACTTTGAGTTTTGGAGGAATGTTTCACTGATATTTAACTAGCACACAGTCCATTAGCCCTTTTAGTATTGATCTACAATGTACTTTCAAAGCAAGTTCGATCAAAACCCAGTAGGGATTCTATATTGAAAAGTAGACAGCTAATACTCAGACCAAACAATCTATGCCCATACAAGATATCTGTCCTTTTAACAACAGTTGCTATAGAATTTTTTTGCCCTTTTGTGGGTTGCCGCACACAGCAGGAATCAGTTTCTCTAAGCTGCATTCACATTTTCATTAAGCTATTTATACAGACTCAGATGGAACATAAAACATTCAGCTAAACCTATATGATTATATTAAAATCAAAATCAATCTTGGTTAGCAGAGATAGTGTTGCTTTCCAAATCTAGCAATATTTAACAACAGCAATAAATACATATTTCAATTATTTCCATGCACAGAAGTAGTTCAGAAATTTCTTATTTAGTTTTCTTTTCCTACCAAAGAGATGCAACACTTGTAGCAGTTGCTCATTATCATTACTATTAAAGTTTATTTAACATATTTAATACAGTTTTGGTATACAGTATACAGCTCTGTGTTGGTTACATTATGAGAACAAGGGGAACTGCAGTCTCCAACTCTGCATTAACCAAACTCTGAGTCTTTAAAAACCATCTCTACTTTTACGTTAAACCATTGCACTTTGTAACAAGAGAGCGTCTAATAGTACCAATATTAGTTTGTTGTAGTACTGTATTACGTGAGAGCAATGGATTATTATAGCTTTTACAGGGGAATAACACCAAACTAAACTTTTATGAGCAAGACTGTGTTTCTTATTATTATTCTTTACAAATGATATGAACTGTCACCTTTATAGATGTCCTGCCTTTAATGGGATAGTCCCAAGTTTCCACATGATGTGCTGGTGTCTCAGAACTTCTTTCAGTATTCCACTTTTCCATTTCATCAATCATATTTTTTTTAATAACTACAATATGTATGTTGAAGACATACTGTTATGATGAGGAAAATTTGTTCTGTGTTTACTAGAAACAAACAGTCCCATGGAATAAGTGTTTACTGTGAAGAACAGTGTTTGGAGTGAACGGGAAAGTTGAATGAGCGCAAACACTAACAAAGCTGTTCTTTTACCCAAAGTGAATATTCCATGTTTCAAGCTAAATTCATTCAGTGCATTAGGGTACTGGGAAAAAATCCACCAAACTGAAAAATATGCTTGTGAGTCAAAAGCAAACAGTAGTAACCCCAACACACAATTAAAAGAGTGTACTTTTGTATGGCTATTTTGTGACCATAAAAATGGTGCCACAAAAGCACTCCGTATTCTGAAAATATGGTCAACTTATTTATATCATTATAAATGTTTTAAAATTATAGATTGAATTTTCTCATTTGAGTATATCCCTTTAAAATGCCAATGTGAAACATTATATGAAGCCCAATATGAAAGTAGATACAATCTGTGACTCTTATTTGAGTTTTCATACTGCACCCATCACTATGGTTTCCAGAATGAGAGAGGGTACATTCTCTATACCCATTCAATACAGGACACATCTCTTCTGAGAATACTCCCAAATGGTGCCAATTAACTGTGATGAGGATTTTTTGTGATTTAGAGCCATATTCACTAGGTATTGAACTGAAACCAATTCATTTCATGTAGGTCTTTGATCAGTCATTAGACAACTCTCAGTCACTATTAACCTGGACAAAGTTCAAATTGGTAACCCAGAGATAAAACCGTAACAGCACACTAAGAATCCTGTAAATCAGAAGCCTAAAGAAATAATACATGAATTTCATAAACAAATATTGTGTACTGCATTTGTATTTTATACAGCAATTTAGAAGAGGTCAGATTTATCTCCAAGGAAAAATAGCTTCTGGGCATGGTGGGACCTATATTAGTTAAAACAATATGAACAGCAATTGACATTGAATATTATCAGTTGAAATAATGTTAAGTTTTAAATATACTAGGTATTTCTTTTCTTAAGTTATATTTTCCAGTTTTGACCAGTATCTTCCAATCTAAGACAGGCTGACAATGGCCAGCAGGCTGAGAAATTCCAAAATGGTGCCCTAATTGGACCGTTTCCCACAGTGAGTTCACATATAAATTTCTCTTATATATGACCACTGGAGTAAAAAAAAAAAAAAAGGAGGGGAGGCAGAGGGAGTGCAAAAGCAAATAATCCTGAAAGGAGAAGCTACACAGGTTATTATTAGAAAATATTTGCCAACTTGTATTACAATTTCATATTATTATCAGTACAATGGAAAACATGCGTTTCTCAAATCAGAATGGAGCAATTGATGAAAAATGGTGACTTTTTAATACCACCATCGTAAAAAGAGAAGAAGTTGTTAAAAGGGAAGTTGAGCTGAACAAGGAGACCTCATGCAGCACCTTGAAGATAGTTATAGCTGAACTCCAGCAGACTTACTGAACCAAAAAGGACCTGTTCCTTGGTCATTTCCAGATCAAACATCAGGTCAGAATGTAAGGAGAGCCTGCTCTACCTCAACAACACTTTCTTGTTCACATATATTAGATGTAGATTAAGACTGAAAGATTAAAACTGAAATTAACTTGTTTGTACATCAACAGTCAATGCAAACTGCAAAAAATCAACACTGAAGACTCCCTCACTCTTATAGCAATGAGCAGATGGACAAACCCATTCTGCAACGGCTGCAGCTTCCAAATCAATTTCATATAAATCTCATTTGGAACAAATTACAACAATCTATTATGGAGACAGCAAAAGTAAGAATAACTGTGAAGGTCTGTAGTGGGGAGAACTTCCAGGGAAAGAAGAAGATTGGGTGTCTGAAATGCACTCATAACTCGAGTCCTGCACTGGATTCTACAGATCTTGAAATTTTGCATAGACATTTTGGATACTATTGCAACATGGACTTTTGGGTCAAATAGCAATTATTTTAAATCTAAAATTCTGTAGTTGCCATAGGCCAACCATGGACAAAAGAGAGCACATTCACACATACCTTAAAATTGCTTATCTCAGTTGCTTATCCCTGGTACACCATTTCAATCTTATATGGGTCAACTTAGTTAGTTGTCTTTCATCTAAAGAAAAATGCCTGCCAGTCAGAATACAGTGTAGTTGTAATTATGTCAGTCCCAGGATAGTAGAGAGACAAGGTGGATGAGGTAATATCTTTTATTGGACCAATGTCTGTTGGTGAGAGAGACAAGCTTTTGAGCCACACAGCAGTCCTGAAGAAGAGCTCTGTGTGGCTTGAAAGCTTGTCTCTCTCACCAACAGAATTTGGTCCAATAAAAGATAGTCCCTCATTTGCCTTGTCTCTGCCAGTCAGAATGACAGTGAGGGATCAGTACAAAAAAGGTCAACAGTAAACAAAAAGAACAGGAGTACTTGTGGCACCTTAGAGACTAACACATTTATTTGAGCATAAGATTTCATGGGCTACAGCCCGCTTCATTGGATGCATAGACTGGAACATACAGCAAGAAGATATTTATATATACAGAGAACATGAAAAGGTGGAAGTAGCCATACCAACTGTAAGAGGCCAATCAATTGAGATGAGCTATCGTCAGCAGGAGAAAAAAAAACTTTTGAAGTGATAATCGAGATGACCCATAGAAGGTGTGAGGATACTTAACATGGGGAGAGAAACACCTACAAGATCTCTATCAAGCATTCTTAAAACTATAATACCCACCTGCTGAACTGAAAAAAACAGATTGACAGAGCCAGAAGAGTACCCAGAAGTCACCTACTACAGGACAGGCCCAACAAAGAAAATAACAGAACGCTATTAGCCATCATCTTCAGCCCCCAACTAAAACCTCTCCAGCGCATCATCAAAGATCTACAACCTATCCTGAAAGATGATCCCTCACTCTCACAGATCTTGAGAGACAGACTAGTCCTCGCTTACAGACAGACCCCCAACCTGAAGCAAATACTCACCAGCAACTGCACACCATACAACATAAACACTAACCCAGAAACCTATCCTTGCAACAAAGCCTGATGCCATCTCTGTCCACATATCTATTCAAGTAACACCATCATAGGACCTAATCACATCAGCCACGTCATCGGGGCTCGTTCACCTGCACATCTACCAATGTGATATATGCCATCATGTGGTAGCAATGCCCCTCTGCCATATACATTGGCCAAACCGGACAGTCTCTACGCAAAAGAATAAATGGACACAAATCTGACATCAGGAATCATAACATTAAAAAACCAGTGGGAGAACACTTCAACCTCTCTAATCACTCAGTGACAGACATGAAAGTGGCAATTTTACAACAAAAAAACTTCAAAAACAGACTCCAAAGAGAGACTGCTGAACTTTAATATGCAAATTAGATACAATTAACTTAGGTCTGAATGGAAACTGGGAATGGTTGGGCCATTACACTAATTGAATCTATTTCCCCATGTTAAGTATCCTCACACCTTCTATGGGTCATCTCGATTATCACTTCAAAAGTTTTTTTTCTTCTGCTGATGATAGCTCATCTCAATTGATTGGCCTCTTACAGTTGGTATGGCTACTTCCATCTTTTCATGTTCTCTGTATGTATAAATATCTTCTTGCTGTATGTTCCAGTCTATGCATCCGATGAAGCGGGCTGTAGCCCACAAAAGTTTATGCTCAAATAAATTTGTTAGTCTCTAAGGTGCCACAAGTACTCCTGTTCTTTTTGAGGATACAGACTAACACAGCTGCTACTCTGAAACAGTAAACAAGGCAGCCTGTAAAAGGGAGTCTTGGGCAACAAGAAGGCACTCATCACTACTTTCTGATATCTCTCATCCCAGAATGAGTATAATCAGAGATCAACAACAATTCTGTCTGTTACTATCAGGAACCACAGCCTACTCACTTACATCTAGTGATCATCTGAATCAGAGGTTGACAGATTTCAAAGGACAGATCCCTCATGTCTACCATAAAATCACCAACAATTCTGTTAACTAGAGCTGAATCCAGGACATTAGGCAGTCAGAATTTAGACAAAAGTGTCAGAAATATCAGATCATGATTATACTGGAGTTACGAAACCAACATGATCTCACTATCCTTCCCCAAACGGAGATTAGAGACCACTCAGTAGTTTGCAAATAAGTCAGTGTTAGAGGAAAGTATTTTAAGTAGGCTGCTTCTCTGAACATCTATTTACAGCTGTGAAAGTGCCACCTTTTCATAGGCATTAACCACATCTGTCAGCAACAGTCTCAGCATTACTCCACTAGCATTAACAAAACAGAAAAGACAAAGATCCATGCTAGCTCCAGTCTACAAAGCACCAACTGAACATCAGAAACACACATATTCTGAAATGTTGCTAAGACAGACCATGCTTTCATCCCTTCCTGCCCTATTACTGATATCAAAGTAGGAATGTCACAGGTCATGAGCATGCTGGATTCACCAAACAGCCTGTCAGTGATCAGGGCATGGGCGGTTGTACCGAGTGGTTAGAGCAGGAGTCAGGCTCAGTGCTTAGAGCAGGAGTTGGTAGTCAGGAATTGGAGCCCGGTGTTAAAGACAGAATCAGAGGCCAGATGCCAGAGAAGAGAGTCAGAAATCAGGAACTGAAGCCAAGAATCAGGAGCAGGTTATCTGAAGTGAGGCATGGCAAGCACAGGCGCTAACACAGCCACTGGCAAATATTTTGAGCAACTGCTGAAGGGCTTCTGCAGCAGGGCTTAAGAGCTGGTCTGCTGCCTCTTCTAACCAACCAGTCAGTGTAGCCAAACAGGCAGCCTACTACAGGCCAGCTGTGGTCGTTAGGTTGCTTGGAGACTGGCTCTGCTGCAGGCCCTGCTTCCTGACAGCCAAACCAAAAACAGTTCCACTAGATGATTCCAAACCTTTGCTAGGAGGTAGTAAAAGATTCTTGGCTTCCACCACATCCCACTTTTGGGGGATTTTAAGTAGAGAAAATGACCAACCTCCAAATTAGCCAGCCCCTTCCCCAACCTTATCAGTTCCTGCAGTCCATCACTAATCCTAAGTGAGCCATACAAGTAGTTTCTTTATTAGAGCTCCATTTTTAGTTTCAATGAATGAGACAAAGGGAAACTAGTTTTGTCATAACTATAAAGGGAAGGGTAACAACCCTCCTGTATACAATACTATAAAATCCCTCCTGGCCAGAGGCACCAAAATCCTTTTACGTGTAAAGGATTAAGAAGCTTAGGTAACCTAGCTGACACCTGGCCCAAAGGACCAATAAGGGGACAAGATACTTTCAAATCTTGGTGGGGAGGAGGAAGGCTTTTGTTTGTGCTCTTTGTTTTGGTGGTGTCCGCTCTTGGGACTAAGAGGGACCGGACATCAATCCATGTTCTCCAAATCTTTCTGAACAAGTCTCTCATATTTCAAACTTGTAAGTAACAGCCAGGCAAGGCATGTTAGTTTTATCTTTGTTTTCTCAACTTGTGAACGTTCCCTTTGCTAGAGGGAGGTATCCCTGTTTTGTTGTAACTTTGAAACTAAGGCTAGAGGGGGTTCCTCTGGGCTCTTTGAATCTGATTACCCTGTAAAGTTAGTTTCCATCCTGATTTTACAGAGATGATTTTTACATTTTCTTTTTAATAAAATCCTTCTTTTAAGAACCGGACTGATTTTTCCATTGTCCAAAGACCCAGGGGTTTGAGTCTTTGATCACTTTGTAACCAATTGGTTAGGATATTATTTTCAAGACTCCCCAGGAAAGGGGGTGTAAGGGCTTGGGGGGATATTTTGTGGGAAGAGGAACTCCAAGTGGTCCTTTCCCTGTTTCTTGTAAATCACTTGGCGGTGGCAGAGTACCAGGTTTTAACCTAAGCTGGTAGAAATAAGCTTAGGGGGCTTTCATGCGGGTCCCCACATCTGTACCCTAGAGTTCAGAGTGGGGAAGGAACCCTGACAAGTTTGCTGGCGGGCAAGTACCTACTGTAAAACACAGATCGTTCAGATGCTCAAGGTACAAAAGGCAAAGAAGCATGTGTACCCAACTTCTAGAATACCAGCTTATTATCAAGTTTAAGATAACGTTTAGGACATTTTGTTTTTTGAAACCCTTAAGATTGTGATAAGACTTTAGTACTTTTCTTGCAGACAGTAAAATAATGAGTTTCTGTTCTTAAGAATAAAGGAAAACAAATTAAAACAATAAAAAGCCTTACAGGTTTGTATCTTAGTGCATCTCTGTAGGATCCAAACAATGCTGCCTGTGTCCTAAGGAAGGCCCTAGCTACTCCATCGCCCGTAGCTGTAGACTGCTTCTTCAGTTTATTTTTCAAGGCTGAGACCTGCATGACAGAGAGGAACAGTTAAATTAACACCTCAGAAATTGGTACAGCAAGGTATGAACCCAATCAGCAGGCAAACCACAGTGTCTACAGGTCAGCCAAAAATTCATCCTCCTCCTTGATAGCTTATCTTTTTAACTGCAAAGAGCACCTGCTGGTCTGTTAATTGAAACGAAAGCGGGGGATGATGGTAAAGTGCTAATGTAAATTGGTTTATGCTCTCTTTTTTTTCCCAAGGCCTCTTGACATAAATAAGCTTTAATTATTTTACAGTAAACTGCTTGTGAGCCACTTTTCTGCAGATTTTTTGCAATCATAACATGTGTCTGCTTGTCTGAGATGAAGCCAGTTGGACATCTTTCATTTATGCTGTGGAGGGTTATTTTTTAAGGGCACTTAGAGCTCACTTACCACTCAATTTTAGATTTTTGTTGCCAACTTATTAGCATGCATCATTTTTCATGCATCATGGGAACAGTTGCCACTATTGTTTGCTAGTTGGGGAAAGCCTCTATAAATTCAATAGTGCAGAGTCTTTAGGATTGTCCTAAGGAATAAAACATCTGAAGGGGGTGGAGGGGGGTGAAAGGGATGGAAAAGGGAGGGGATAGCACCCTTTTATTAGTGATGAGGCACCTGCATTAAGAAAAAACCATTAATTCCAGCATCTGATTTCTGAAGATCTACTCTGTTTTATGTGGTAAAGAAGTTCTGATGGTACAACTCTGGAAGGGATGAGTAATGTTAGATTAAAAGGCCATTCTTTTGTTAAGGAAGCTTTGGGGCAAGATAATATATTTTGGAATTATTCTGATATTCCTAAAAACAAGAAAGATGTGTGATTGTAGTTAATTAGAATAGTTCTTCTACCCCTGTTTTAAGATGCCAAATACCAGACAGTTGGAGAAAAAAAACAATTGCAATTATTCTGAAGATGTATTTCCATATTAATTTTATTGCAAAGTTCCTTGCAAAACAATACATAAGTTATCAGACGCTGTCCAAAGCAGTATTTATTTTAAGTCGGGTTACTCTTTAAACAGAACATTTAGGCTACTCTTATAAGCACGAAGTATCACCAAAACAGGTTTCATTCTTTTATAAATGTATGCAAAAATGAATATCTTTTTGTTTCTTTATGCAAGCAGTCATGGCTGTTCTTGTAGATGATGATTGTAATTGAAGTGTCACCCTAATTAACAACTAAACTTTGAATAATGCTAATGAGAACTGAACATGGCATCAGAGAAAAGACCAGCTCTACAGGTGATAAACCTTCACAGTAGTGACATTTTCCACTGTAAAGTCACAGTTACTGTGATCTGATCAAAGAGAGAGACCCCCATTGGGTCCAATTATAACTATAGTTTTGAAAAAAAATTATTGAGTTATGATGTTCATAATCTATGCAGAAAGGCCTTTACAGTATAGGTCTTCTCCCCATAGCTGTGATCTTTTCAATTTATATCCAAGCTCCATAGATCCAGATAAAAGTTTAGAGTCTGATTCGGTTAGCCCATGGAGAGCACACACCAATGCTCATTTAAGTTTTTTTACTTGCACCTCAAAAGAAAAAAAAAAGAGTACAATTCACAGTACAAGAAACAGTTATACAGTTCAAGGTTGCAAAAATAAATGCTTGTCATTTCACTTTCTTTGTTCTGTAGTTTATGATTATTTTGAAAGTTATTAAAACTGAAGCTTGTTTAATTCAATGGGAAAAACATTCATAAGTCCTTTTAAAAGGAGAGATGTGTCAGCAATTACAGTTATATTTCACTAATGTTGAAATAAGAGAGCAAGGGTCACTGTAAAGAAACCTGGTTTGTCAAAAATGAAAACCAGATTTCCACTTTTTTTTAATCCAGTAGAACATTTCCTAAATGCAAGAGACAGAAGTTTCCCCCCTTTCTTCCTTAAAAAAATAATTTGCATTCATGTAAATTATATATTATTAATAGGGCTGTGAAAAAAAATGTGAAAAAATGTTCATGTGATTCCAAGCCATCTTTGGACAGCAAAATTTTGCATATTGCAATTTAATTTTTTGTATAAATGTCATGTCTTGTACGTTTTCATATGAAAGCTGATCTTCATCAAATTGAAATTGCACTCTTTAAAACAGAGTATTTTGTTACAAAAATTAGACCAATCTAAAAAGCTATAACAGAAAATAAACAAACAATAAAAATCTGGCAGGTTTTCACAAAATGGAAACAAATTACAAAAAGCTCAGACATTTTAAAACATAATTGAAAATATTTCTCACCTACCAAATAATGAATTAGGAGACTTTAGTTTCCAACACAATTATGTCAACTGAATTAATTGGTTTATGGTAAAAATTGTTTTTGAGATAGCATGCATTTTTTAGAAAGGTCCTATTACATACTGGTGAGAAACGTGTAATTTACCTTAATTGAAATCAATGGAACTATGCATGGTTTTAAGATATGCATGTGCTAAAGTGTTTTACTGGATAAGTGCCAGAATGCTGAGCACCTTTCAGGCTCAAGCTGCCATATACAAGAACCAGGAGTGTTTAGTGCTGGCAGTGCACTTGACAACCAGAGAAAATAAGACCTCAAGCCTACTCCCTATACATCAGTCTGCAAAGAAAGGTCAACAAAGGAGGACCTTATGCTGCGCCCATCTGAAATAGTGTTGCAGCTCCCCTTCTGTCACATATTCCCCTCATCTCTCTGAGGCATTCTGGGTGTGAGCCAGAATCCCTTTGTGGGCTGCCACTTAGGCAACTCCTTCCTCATCCCAATGTAAGATCCAGCTATCCAAACTAGAGGACAACCCTTATTGATGTTCTAATGTAGCTTCTGGTGGACCAATACTTATTTTTTGCCCAGAGTCCTAAAGAAGCGTTGCTACAAGAAACAACTGAGACAAATGAAACAAACAGCACCTGACACAGATGTCTACCTCACTGATAAAAAAGGGATAAACCACACTCTGTTGCTGCATCACCAGCTTCACCACAAGGTTAACCAAGTAAGAAATGGAGCAGAGAGTCCTGTGGCACCTTATAGACTACCAGATGTTTTGGAGCATGAGCTTTCGTGGGTGAATACCCACTTCGTCGGATGCATGTATTCACCCACGAAAGCTCATGCTCCAAAACGTCTGTTAGTCTATAAGGTGCCACAGGACTCTTTGCTGCTTTTACAGATCCAGACTAACACGGCTACCCTCTGATACAAGTAAGAAATTAATCTTAAATATGATTATTACTTCTACAGTGCCACAGCTGTGCTCTACAGACATTTAAAAATAACAGACCACTCCCCTGAAGAGCTTACTATCTAAGGCCCCCATCTTGCAAACAGTATAGTTACATGCATAAGCACTTGCACAATCAAGCTCCAAGTTTAAAGATCACTAATGATTAAATTAAGCAATGGCAGTGTCAGAAGAAGGGAGGGCACGGATTATTAAAAAAAAGATGTTGCTTTGGCATGACATACATGGAACTTGATGGCGCTATATTTTTTTTTATGGATGGATGGGACAGCTAGGGATTACCAATATATGCTGATGAGTCCCCCACCCAACTATCTGTGTAAGCAAGGACACAACACATAGTCATCAGTGACAGACTGAAGAGCAGGGGAAGGTACATTTTCTGTTGAGAGGAGGAGAGACAATGTTGCAGTGAGCACAGGAAAAGGAGCTGGATGGGAAATAAGGCAGCTTGTGGGAAGAGAGGGTGTGTAATGGTAGAGGTGAGGGAGGAGAGTGGATGTAAGGATAAAATAAAGCTTGGTGAGGGAGGGACCAGCCTATATGTTCAGTCAATAAGAGAAGTTAAAGATAAGCAATCAATACGGTCAAAGCCTTGTGTGATAAGAAGTAAGCTAGTAAGGATACCCAGGGGAGAACTTCACCATCTCGTGGGTCTATCTAGTATAAATAAGAGCAGCAGAAAGCAGAGAACCACCACCACTGCAGCAACCACAGGGTGTGTCAGCATAAAGGCAAAGGTACTCCGCTATAAAACATGGTAAGAATTCTACATACTCCAATAGACTGCACTATAGCAGTAAGAGTTGTGTTAACAGCTCCCATACAGACTGCTAATGAAGGCAAATCTATCCTTCAAAAGATTATTTTGTAGTTCAAGGGAAGCTCCCTCAAGCTCCCACCTTCCCCAAGAACAGAGAAGGGGTAGCTCCACCAGATCACAATGGACTTTCCACTCTTGGCAATTATGGTTTGCCAGTGGTCCAGGTCTCTCCTACAGATCATATGCAGTGGCAAGAGCTTCTTTAGCAGTGTCCCAACAAGAACTGTGTCACTGGAGTGGTATCGGCACAAGGTTCTCCAAAAAGAGCGTAGCTAAAGAAAGCTTAAGGTGGTTAAAACAAAGGAGAAGC
This sequence comes from Mauremys mutica, assembly GCF_020497125.1. Classification (NCBI taxonomy): domain Eukaryota; kingdom Metazoa; phylum Chordata; order Testudines; family Geoemydidae; genus Mauremys; species Mauremys mutica. The sequence goes on along the minus strand of NC_059079.1, from coordinate 45,045,501 downwards.
TTGAAAATAAGCCAGACTGAACTAGGATAAATCAGTACTTGTAGAGTGATTCCAGTGTAAACAGAGGAGGGAACAGGTGCTGTGAAATGCTCCTGAATGGATTAATTTCAATTACTTGGCTGTGGGGGGGAATCTTGGAGCATGCTAACAGGGAAAGCTGGAAAAATAATTTGCTAGAGGTGAAAAGAACAGGAGTACATGTAGCCCACAAAAGCTTATGCTGAAATATATTTGTTAGTCTCTAAGGTGCCACAAGTACTCCTGTTCTTTTTGTGGATACAGACTAACACGGCTGCTACTCTGAAACCTTGCTAGAGGTGGTAAGCCAAAGAGGGGAAATGTGAGTCACTTAGGGTGACTTGATAGTGGCAATATTATTAACACAAATGCATAAAACAAAAGACTAACAAATTTCAAATGTATGTTTACACAATATCAGTAACAAAACCAAACATGTTATAAGGTTGAAAGTGAATTGTTACGTAGCTTGTATGGCAGTTGGTGCTCAGGAAGCCACAAAAGCTAAAACTGGAATCAAGCAATTCACAGGAGGCAGGCATAACAGTCAAGTTTGCTTCCAGGAGACACTAGTGATCCATTAGGGCAGTCAGAGATGGGGTTCTTAAACTGCACTGAAAGCAAAATGTTTATCTTTATCTTGCCCTGACCAGTCTTGGATCCTCTTGGGAAGGTCACTTCACTGACTGTTAACACTAGAAAGCAAGGGTAAAGCAGAGATGTGGAAAAGTTGGAACTAATAGGATATCATCAAGAGACTGTTGGGGTTTGTGTGTCTCTGTGTGTGTGGGGGGGGGGGGGTTGTTGGGTCTTTTTGGTTGGTTGGTGCTTTTTACCACATGCCGGGACAATCTGAAACGTAAAATCTAGACATATTAAAGAGATAAGGAAAGAATGTGTCACAACTTTGGAAATATTCATTGTATTTCCATGAAGATTTTAAACTTTCAAAAATGCATTTGAATCAGGGTAAACTTTAATTAAATTAAACACATGTGACTTGTACCTTGATTGCTTGACATAATGTGTCAATGAAACACTGTAAAGGTGATTGAAGGCCAAAATCCACCCTTCATAAGAAGAATAAATAAAAATATTTTATGATCAATATATTCACATATTTATATTTAATATTCCAATGAAAACATTATTTGGGGGGATTTTTAATTGAAACATTCCCCTGGGATTCTTGCAACCCACATACTCTGTGCTATGTAGTGCACAAAGGCAAAAAAGTAAAGATGACAAGAAACTGACTAGAAATAAGAGTGAAACTGATTAGTTTCTTTTTATTGCCCAAGTAGAAAAATATAAAAATAGAATGAGTGATGCAAAATAAATTCATAAAATTATTTCAGTTTTCATCATTTAAATTAATAACAACAGAGTTTAAAATATTTATTTTTAACCTCACTGTGGACCCAGTCCTGCAGCCCAAATTTACGCAAGTTTTCACAAGTTTACTTTAGAGAATTTACAACTAAACTTTAAAGGAATACTGGATCCAATCCCGTAATCTGTAAAATTCCAACCTCCAAATTCATTCAAGTGGTCTTTCTGAAATCAGTGGGACTACTCACTTACTCACCTTGATCCTGCAAACACTTATACACGTGCATAGGCCCTACTCATGGTAGCTAAGTAAAGCAAGTGCTCAAATGTTTACAGAATCAAAGTTGGGTGAGTAGTCCCATTGATTTCAGAAACCACCTGCATGAATTTGGCCTGCAGGATTAGAGCTTCACAGACTGTCGGACTAGATCCAGTATTCCTTTAAAGTTTGGTTGTAAATTCTCTAAAATAAACTTGTCACAGGCCTCTTGACACAAATCACATGTTTGTTTGTCTACACACCTAAGCACAAGGTACTCAAATCTTCCAGATGGATATTCAAGATACTATTTCAATATGAGTGGGAGTTGCTTATGTTTCAATCAGCATTCCTATTAAATCAGGCCACTGGAAGAATAAGACAAGTCACAAACAGTGAGAAAATGGATTGGCTAAAGAACAGAAATGGAGGGCAGTTTAAAACAAATTTACTTAAACAAAAGGTAACCTCAGAATATGTAGATCATTATTTTAATGAAAGAGTTTCTCTATTCGCAGACTTTGGACATCTCTGCCCTTCAGCATTTAACACTAAATATCCAGTTATTTTTAAACAATGACAGGTATCTGCTTAAATGTAGTATTTCCAAAATCAAATAGGGTTCAAAGAATGCTGTCATTTTTACCTAATATTCTAAATTCTAAACTTATACCAAGGTTCACTGTGATGCCAAATGATTGTAAAAATCTCTGCACATAAGCAGTTGACGCTCACAATATTGCCTACTTTACTAGCCATTCTGGATTTCTAATGGATTAATAATTATTTTATACTACATTTTCCTACTGACACTTCATAAGTAACAAAATTTAAATATTATGACTAATGCAATCAGTTTCACAGTTAGGAACTAATCACAATTTATTTTACAACAGCAATAACTTGTACTTTGAGGAACAACACTCATAGGAACCACTATTCAAAGCAAATATTCAGTTTTCTGAATAAATTAGAGTCTACTTATCAAATATGGAGTGGATTTACAGTGTTGAAACTGGTTTACTTTACGTATCAAAAATGTATTTTGTGATGAAAAGGACACATATAGGTACTGTTCTGCATTCTAGTGTCTAAGTGCTATACAGACCATCTCTCTTTCAGTTGCTCTACAGTTTTTTACTACTTGGCACCATTATTTAACAAAATGCAGAAAATATTAAAGAAATCATAATTTTCCACAAATCACATAAATATTTCTCAAAGCACTGACACACAGCAAGACAAGCAGAGGGCCCAATCCTGAGGTCAATGAAACTGCTCGTGGTATTAAACACATGACATCAATCTTGCAAGTCTTTATGAACATGCTTAGCTTTAAGTACATGAGTAGTCCCACTGACAAAGTTAAGCACGTGTGTAAGTCATTGCTGGATTGGGCACAGCATTTATAATTTTGAGATGCTTGTAGTCTCAACCATCACTGAAAACTTATAATATAAGGCCTTACAAGAAGAAAAAATGATGTTCTAAGGACTATTGTATTAGAAAATTTACTCTTACTGAAATAGCTGCTTATTTTGTTTTTCTTTAAAGAAATGAGACAAATCTATAGTGAAATGATGAAATCTAAAAACAAGTGTTCTTGTCAGAAGACAGGAAGAAGGCTTTTTCCCCCCTTAAGGAAAACAAAGGATTCCTGAAAGTCTTGCATTGATTTATTTTTCCAATTTTAAATACCTTAGGAATAGCGGAACTGCTACTGGCATGGTAGTATTTCTAACAGTCAATAAATCTAGAATATTATGTGTGAATATTGGAATGAAGCCATTAAGAAGATTACAGCATGCAACGCAGCAGAGGGTCCACATGAAAAAAGGACTGGTAATTCAGGACAACTGTGACCACTGACCTTTGAACAGTCAAGCCACTGGTCAATCTGACAAAATAATAGAGTTCACATGCACAGAAAGTTATCTAGCATGTAAGTATAATTTAAATGCTTAAGTGAATGATTTTAAAAGGTCCTTTAAATCTCAGTTAATTATAATGTATTAGACATAATATCAAATAGTAATTTTTTTCAGATTTCATATTATATTTTTTAAGAAATTCATTCACAATAAAAGAAATATTAACATTTTAATAGTCATATTACTAGACTTTGCTAAACTGTTATATGCCTCACCACTGAAAACATATTATCTTCAGGCTTATTGATTAAGAAAGCTGTTATCCAATTTCCTTTTAGACACAAGAGACAGTTTTAGAATATCCTTTGAAAATGTGAAATTTATTATGGTGGCTTGTTAATTTGTCTGAAATCAGTTTTTGGAGGGGGATGGTAAACTTAAAGCTGCCTTTATCCTTTCAGCAGTTTGTTCTGGTTTAACACTCTTAATTGCTATTCCTGATTATATATTTTTTCATCAAAAGGTTTATTACCCTTGTCTATACATTTGTGGGCTTTATTTAAATGTATTTATATGTTTTACATCTGCAAATATATGCTGTGATCTTTTCAATTTGAGCTATCATTTTTGTTCTATATTGTTTATTATATATTTGAAATATTTATATCCATATATTAGCAGTTGTAATTGTAATTTCTCTTATGAATGAAAGACAGTTTGCTCTCCCCAGTCATGTTATATGCCAAAATCTGTATACTGTCTGTACCCTTTGTTTAGGATTTTTCACCCACATTTGTATGTGTTTTTAATTAACAAATTAGTTCCACAAGGAAAACTGTTTCACTGCTCAAGTCAGAAAGAGATGGGGAGACTCAAACGAAATATAAAGTAACCTACTAAAACTTGTTTCATCCAAAAAAATATGTTCCAATAAAATCTGGCAAGTGAGACATCTATAAAAACACAGTTTCCCTGTTTTGTTCCATACTGTATATGGAATGTTGTATTTTATAAAAAGTCCATTGTGCACTCTATGTGCCTGGGTAACCCTTATTAACATTAATAGGACTTACACGCATACATCCTGGGGGACAATATACCTCTAAAAGTATGGGAGTTTGTGTTCACTAATTTTTTTTTAACCCAGCCTGCCTAATCAGAGTATTTTGATAAGCATGTTTAAAAACAAACAGATTTCCTTCCAATGTGTGCACTCTTTTTACAATTTGAAATCACTGTCACTTACAATACTGGTATATAACAGAAGATAATGCTTAATTCTGAATTTCACATCTAACTATCATGTGACAAAGGATATATACTTTATGGCATACATTCTAACCTCAACAAAATAACATTTTTCACTTGATGCAAAGTCAACCAGAATTATTGACACAACAATGAATGACCAGTAGTTTTTGACTTAACTTGTTATTCTTATGCAAAATACAATATATTTAAAATCACTGGAAAATATACCACAATCAGATTAAATATAAACAATATGAAATTCTTTTATTAGACCTTGGAGAGTGCAGTATTTGACACTTTATCTGGTCAAACTATGCCTTCATTATCTCAAAAAAGTTCAGAATGTAATAATATTAAAATAAACTGTCTCTGACCATAAAGTAAGCATCAGGATTTTGCTTTCTGTTATATATGTACTCAAATTACCATTGAGATACAGATAGGACTTATCAGTCACTGTAGTGCCTTAGTTTGGTTAAAATACAGAGTTTAAAAAAAGAATGCAATTTTGTAAACAGGCTACTATTTGATTTCCCTCCTTTCTATAAAATACTTTTTGTTGACACACATTTAAAATAGCATACTACTATTATATCTTGACTATCTAAAACTCAAAATACACACATTGGTATCAAAAGGGTATCCTTTCAGCACTATATTAAGGAAAAGCAAGGTAAGTGTAATGCATTTTTGAGAGTATTTAACATGAAATACAGAATATGTTCCATTATAAGCAGCAGGGGAAAAAAATCTGTGCAAGATCAAAGTCCAGAAAGAACTGGCACTTAATTTATCATCCTTTACAGACAAAAGACAGTTTTCGTCATTTCAAAAGGATCAGATGTCTTTTATGACAAACTGGGTAAGCAGTTTAATTTACAAATAGAATTCTAAGTAAGCAGTCTTTGCTCTGCCAAAGCAAATGACAAAGAATGTAGGTTTTCATTCATGCGACCCTCAGCAGGATAGACGAGATTAAAATAAAACTGAAATAATTTAGAGAAAACAAATAAATGTTTCAGAAAGTTGAAGATGATCAAAGCCTGAATTTTCTGACCCCAACTGTACAAGCATTTCTTATTATATTGACCAGTGCCATCAGATCATTAATTAAAAGGAAAAGCGCTGGCAGGTGGCAGGGAAGCAGAAGCCGATAATTGGCCCCCTTCTTCTTTTTGCCTTCAAAAACTCTCTCGTTCTTTTGCAAGACATGCCACTAGGCAGACAGAAATGCCTACTTTGTAATATAATGATTAAGATGAGATGAAGAGACTCTTGCGTTTAAAGCAGCAATGCCTAATGAATGCAGCTAGCTTTATAATTATGATCCTGCTTTTACAATAAGGAATATGATGTTCCATTCAACATCTCCTCAACTGTCAAAAAAAGTAAAAATCTTAAATATGGGGCCACAGCTGGTACTTTTTTTTCCTTATTCCTTTTATTTCAGTTAGCAAAAGCAGGCAAAAATCACTATTAGTAATTCAAGCTACTAGAAAAGAAAAAACAACAACAACATGAAATACCCATCAGACTTACCACTTCACTAGGTAGGTTGTTCAGGTCATTAAATGGGTTTTCTAGAGTGTTTGTGTCAACATTTAGCATAACCACATCCTCCAGTGATCTATTTTTTACTCTCTGTTCAGGAAAAAATTCAAGTGGGTATTAGTATTTTAATACATTGTCCACATAAATTACACAATTTTCTATGCTTAATTGAGGATTATATCAATTTACAAACAAACAAAAAGGCAACATTTTCATGTTTTGGATCAAGGATATCATTAGATGAAGTTTTAAAAAGTACTTTCCTCTTCAGTGAACGGCAATAGTGCAAAAACTGCATACACTTTGCAATAGCAGAATGTACTGTATGGAACCTCAAAATTAAAATCTGTAATTTTATTCAGATATTTTTCTGGACAATTTCTGTCCTAAACTTAGATCCATGTAATCTGCTGCAGGCAATGGGGTTGCACAGATATAACTGAAGGTGCAATTGGACTCTTCATGCTGAAACTGTTTGGATAACTATTAACCAGTTCAAAGAGATTTAATTTGTTTATTTTGATCTCAATGCTAAAATAATGTGGGATGAGACTATGAGTGGGCACTTAGAGGACACAGAATACTTTAACAATTGGTTTATGATATTTAAGCCTAGTACCTATCTTTATGTGTTTCAAAGTTTTCAAAATCACAAATGAATTATGTAGCCCCAAGAAGTATGAGGATTGTGAAAGTGGCAAAATTGGGTTTAAAAAAAGTACACAATCACCATTTAATTTCAGGGAAATTATAAAAGGTAAAATGAATATACAGTAATCTGTGACATACTATAAGCACCCAGTTTACCTTTTATTTTTAAAGAAAAAAAATCAAGCTTATGATAAGGAAAATATGTGAAGATTTGCCTAATAACCTCTATCACGGGAGCCTAACAAATGATTTGGGTAACCATAATGCTACAGCAGTTTGACGTCTTTTACATCAGCATGTCAGAACAGCATTGTCTGCCAGCCAGCCAAAGAGCATGACGATTCGTGAGACAGCTGCAGCTAGAATTCATTTACTACTGAAACAAAGGAAGGTGCTGAATAGCAGTTGAACTATAGATGGGAAGGGCATGGCATAAAATATAAGGAAGAGGAGAGCAAATGATCTCAAAACCCTTACTGTAAAAGGACTAGTCAAACAGGTTCAGCACTAACTAAATATCAAATTAAACTGACAGCATTCTTTTAAACTAAAATCAGAAACGTTAGGTATCATCATTATTTGAAATCTATAAATGACAGGAAGCAGATCAGGTGAACTTGTAGTTGTTTCTGTCACCAGGAACAATGGAACAGGGAGGTCAATGGAGGCTAGTGCCACCACAATGGAAATATTGTGGGGGCTGATATATGTTTCTGTCCCCCCATGTCTTCTGCCCCACAATACCTCATAAAGGTGTGTTTCTAACCCCTAGCACACACAGGAGGGAAGGGGGAAATAAGAGTGGGACCTGGAGGAAGGGCTGGACTGCCTGCCCTGGGGTCTGGGATCAGGCCCACCACCTGTTGGGGAGCGTGTAGGAACAATTATCCTCTTCCTGTTTTATTTCACTTCAGTAGCTGTAGAGGCTGTGGGTTGGTGTGCAGCGCCCACACAGGGGTGACACAGCCTATGCCCTGAGCTGGCTGGGAGAGTTGGCTGCTCATGTGACTCCCTGGTCAAGCCTGGTCAGTCTTTGGGCCACCAAGGGTCCTAGAGAAGGCACTAGGTCTAGAAGCACATGTGTGAGCCACCGGGATGGAGTGGGAGACAGGGTACCGCATTTAGGCAGGGGGCAGGGCGCATCAGCACACAGGAGACCAGCCACCAATGGAATGGGGAAGCACAGGGCACCAGCGACCAAGAAACTGCCATAGGACCAGCAATAAAAACTATGCCCCCACCAAGCCTGGAGCAGGCTATTGCCCCCATTTTCCCCCCACTGAATCTCAGTAATTGCCCTTGCTCCCCTCATTCTCAGTGTGTCTGCCCTCTGCCCCGCCTCCTGACATTGCTTTCCTTAAACAGTTGATCTTGTTGGTAAAACAGTACAACTTAGGTTTTCCAGCATCTTCTGCCCCAATTAACTACACTTACAGATAGGGTATGAAACCAGAGATTTGCCTGCAGTTCATTTTACTAAATGTACACAAGCTACCATGTGACCCTATTACTAAATACTTTAGGATATGAATCTGCCTCTTTATTCTTTATTTATTTTCACAAACTCCATTATTATGCAAGAAAATGGGAGAGAGAAGCTGGTACAATAAAAGTTATTACCCCATTCACTTTGTCTCAGAAAAAGAGAGACATTTGGAGAATTCCTGTCTCACAGATTAGCAAACAGTGAACATTATGAGGTGAGCTAATGAAGGTTACTTAAGGAAAGGTAAATGTGAGGTTGCATTATCAAAATTCTCCTTTGAATCAATGTAAATCTCCACAAAGTATGTCTAGAACTTTGCAAATGTACTTAAATGAAAAGTGAAGCACATGGGCAATTCTACATTAAACATCCTAACATTAACCTGAATCTTCCATGACCACCGAATGTCTGCTGCCCTACAATCTGTAAGATAGATACATTATCCACTTAGAGATCTGCTTGGAAAATATAAGTCAGCTGGATCTAGGCAACTAAAATGTTTGAAGAACTCACATTTAGAATTCACATATCACTTCAAGTTTATGTAGAACAGTTTCACCCCTAATTTGTAGGCAGAATAGTCTCTGGATATAAATTCATTACAATAGCACCTTATATTTGTGGAACACAGAAGATGAAGATAAGCATATAATCACACTAAGAATCAAAGGAAATATTAGCTAATGTTCTCAGAATTCATGAGAGTTCAGAAGTCTTGGGTATCTATTCACTTCATAGAAGTAAAGGCAAAAAAGTTTTTAATGAAAGCAGGTGATCACAAGGTGAAAATTCTGTGAGTTGTTCTTTGGGGAAAGGTGGCTAAATTGTTGCCTATGTAGTCCTGGAAATAACATGGCTCAAAGGAATAACTCAGTGGTTTCAGTTTCATAGTAAACCTTTCTCAGATGACTTACTGTCTTAGACGACTAAGATAAGAGGAATCTAATGTTTCATGCCATTGTGGTCAACACAATAGCATGTCTAGATGCAGGATCTTTCCCGACAAAAGGAATACAGAAGACCATGTCTGGAATCATCAATACAGGTGACATATGTGTCTTTTTCAGGGACATAAAGGTGTGTTGTGCTGGATGACAGGGCTGGAGGAGAAAAAAACCCTACCTCAACATAGCAAATGTGAATATATGGCCTTATCTATATGGCCTTGTTTATATATGGCCTTATCTATTGCAAGTCTAAACCAAAGAAAGCCCTTGAATGGGAGACTGACAAAGTACCTTTTATGAAAATCAAGACCCAGACCATACAAACAGAGCCAATGACATCTTTAAATGATTACAAGATGACATAATATGAGCTGCTGTCTCCAAAGTGTTAAAGACTGCCCAGGGACAGTGCCTAGAAACTAACATTCTTTCTTCCAACATTCTTAAAACGTAACCTTTAGTCTTTGGGCAAAACAATGTTTTTTAAAGCAATTGTTATGCCTGTATATGAACATCTGATAACGTGGAATGGTTCTTACAGAACGGGTTACAGCAGAGTAAGAATGTAAAAAATTTCATTGGAAAAATCAAATCAAATACCCTTTTAGAATAATGTCTGATTTATGAGTGGGGAAGCCACAGATGCTTAGCAGACTCCATGAGCGTCTAATTTACTATTATCATTATTTTTGCTTGCGCATTCAGGCACATTTACAATGTCTACAGCATTAGTGAACCAGTTTTTCCAAGTTTTTTAAAGGTCAGAGATTCAATAATAGTTTATGTGATAACAACTGTATACAAGGAGATGAAAACAGCAGTTTTTTCAACCTTTCTTTCTCATTCTGTTAAATGAAGTATTGTAGCCTGAGGGTATGTCTACACTGCAACAAAACATTTGTGGCTCACCTATGTCAACAGACTTGGGCTCACAGGGCTATAAAATTGCAGCATAGACATTCAGGTTTGGGCTGGAGCCCAGGTTCATGGGTAGAGACTCCATGAGGGGGGAGGGCCCCAGAGCCCAGGCTACGGCCAGAATGTCTACACTGCAAATTTATAGCTCTGAAGCCCAAGTCCCGCAAGCCTGAGTATGCTGACACTGGCCAGCCGTGGGTGTTTTATGGCAGTGTAGACATACCTATGTTAATTAAGTTGACTTTCCACTAAAGACTAGTGAAGCAGGTATACCCTATTTTACACAGGAGGTTAAATACACCAAACATAATGCACAAGAAAATTCATACAAAGATAATGAAGTATAAGCAAAAACACATGATGCAAGCCCTCAATATTCACACAGCAAATTTGAAAACACAACTTTTACTAAGGACATTTCTACTTTCATGGTGCTTCCAGTGTTTGTAGTCAGTCATTTAATTATGCTAATTAAACTGGTAATCATTCTCTAAGCGACTTCATTAAAATTATTCTCTATAATATGCATGTTCTTAATAAAACAATTGACAAAATGCTCACCAATCCTTTCTCCATAAGGAAAAAAGATAATGTCCCCTGTAATCTTTTCCATTCTCACACACATATATGAAATATAAAGATTAGTTTGAAAATTACTCACTTCTATTAAGCTTAAGTGAACTCCAATTAGATAGGGCATCGGTGCACTGAAATAAAAAATGAAAAAAAATCATTTTTTTCTTGAAATACAAACCACCCGTATCTTCATCTTCTTAATATGATAAACAAATATAGAAAATCTCGACACAAAGCAGACTCCAACTAGTCTTCATCATTTAAAGCAGTACTGGGCATGCACATCTTTAGTCTAAACTAAGCAAAGGAATTTATTCTCTTTTTAAATCTCCAACAGAAGTGGACTCTGTAGAACTCAAGACACAGTACCCAACTATGGGAATTAAGATAGATAAAATCAGATGTGTAAGGCCGGCTGAGCAGTTTGGCTGGACACACATTCTAGCCAGCCTGAATCAGATCTCTTTGGCTTGGCTTGAACTTAATCTGAGTACTGCAAGTTCAGGTAAAGCAGACACAGCTGTAGTGCTAACCTGGAGGAGCCCATACTCCAAAAGTTTGGCTCCAGAGTGAGAGTTTCATGAGGAAGAAGCCTTTTACCTGCCATTCTGAAGAGTGTGTTCTTCTTGGCTGATGTAATGGGAATGATTACATCACCATCTTGTACATAAATATCATAAAGATGTGATGCCAGTTTGGGTTCTCTATGCTTTATGGCTACAATCCAGGCTTTACGCCCTGTACATTAACCCAGATCCTAATAACTATCTTTGTTATTGGGAGTTTTAAAGTTGTATACTACTGAACTCTATACCATAAGTCTCTCATTCCATATCATAAGTCTGTCATTTTAATGGTGAACTATGACAAGAAACTATATGCCATCCAACAACAACCCAAGTAGAACATGAAATGCTGCATTGCAATGCAGGTGAAGCCAACAGATTTAGACCTCTAAGATGCAGTAAGATATTGCAGTCAAGTTGAGATGCTAAAAGCATTTCCATACCTTTCCAATCCAGTAGCTTACTCAGTCTCACAATTAAACTGATTATCAAAAGAAAGATTGGATGCATACTAAAAAAAAAGACTTCACGCTCAAAGGAAAAGTTAAAGCAATGCTATTGTTGGGAATTAAGAGAATGGAGCATCATTTAAAGAGTGCATATGACTCATGGTACTAAATAATAACATCATTTTACTTGAATTAAATTTCCATAAGACTACAGCCAATGCTTGATATCAGGGGAAAATACTGACAAAACTAATGTTGTGGAGAAATTCATTAGAGTTAGCTACACTGATAATACCCATATCTGTAAGAAAACAATTATAAATGGTGGAAAAAAGATCCAGGAACCAGTATGTAAACACTGAACAGAAAGGTAACTACCAAAGGTGTCAAGTATCAGAGGGGTAGCCGTGTTAGTCTGGTTCTGTAGAAGCAGCAAAGAATCCTGTGGCACCTTATAGACTAACAGACGTTTTGCAGCATGAGCTTTCGTGGGTGAATACCCACTTCTTCGGGCCACTGCTTGCATCCGAAGAAGTGGGTATTCACCCACGAAAGCTCATGCTGCAAAACGTCTGTTAGTCTATAAGGTGCCACAGGATTCTTTGCTGCTTCTACCAAAGGTGTACAGCATAATAGCACATTAACCCCTAGATACATGAAACAAACTTGTGCACGGTGATCATCAGAGAATATTTGAATAAATATAAAACAAGCTGGGGATGTACTTTAAAGAACTACATTTTCCACATAACCATATAATAAAGAAAGTTTAAAGTTGTGAATTTTTTCATAAAGATAATATTCTGTCAAATATTCTTCCAAATGTGCTTTCCAGCATTCTTTTCTATTGATGCCATGTGACAACTAGAATTATATCCCAGTCATGGAGCTATCAAAGCCTGCTTAAGAATACCATGAAAAAAAACCTCAGATTACAGTGAGGTACTGATAAAAATCAGAATTATTGGACACAAAATATAAATTCTCCTTAATCACTATTGCAGAGTTTGGGTCCAAATGTTACATAGATCACAGCCTGCGGACAAGATGACAAGTTTTTAAGTTGAAATAAATAAGCATATATCACTTTTGAACATAAACTTTCACCAATGAGAAAACAAACCAAATGTGATTGTAGCATGTTCATTCACATGAAAACAGTCATAGAATATTAAAACCTTAGTTTTAGTCAATAAAAACAAGGGAAGTTCAAAGTTATGGCTGAACAACTCTGTGCTTAGCGCACCCCATTTTGCTTACTTGTGGCAGCTGATATGTTGTCAATTCCCCACATTTTCTAAGACCTCCCTGATTTAAAGCTAAATTAACAAATGCTGATTGTTCCAATAATCTAAGTCAGACTTTTATTATTACATTTTGTAGACTGTGTATATAAAGACAGAATATCAGGGTTGGAAGGGACCTCAGGAGATCATCTAGTCCAACCCCCTGCTCGAAGCAGGACAAAGCCTTACACAGGTTTGTTTTTTTTAAAAACACCCCAGTTTCCTAAATGGCCCCCTCAAAGATTGAACTCACAATCCTGGGTTTAGCAGGTCAATGCTCAAACCACTGAGCTATCCCTCCCCCTGTTTTCTTCTATTTTTCCTAATTCAGGTCAGCCCTCCAGCTGCTTTGCCAGGTGTGTGAGAAAGGATAAAGAGAAATGGTAGCCCCCCAACTTTACAGGGGTCAAGGTATGGGAAACAGCAGTGACATTTCAGACTGACCAGCCTGCCACATTTGCCAACTCATGAAGGGCTGTCATGCTATGATGGAGACCCTAGTTCTTTTGTCCCCTTCCTCCCCCCATGAAGGTCAACACTGTTTCTATGGGGAGAAAATGAGGAGTCCTTGTGGCACCTTAGAGACTAACAAATGTATTTGGGCGTAAGCTTTCATGGGCTAAAACCCACTTCATCAGATGCATGGAATGAAAAATACAGTAAGCAGTATAAATATTACAGCACATGAAAAGATGGGAGTTGCCTTACCAAGTGAGGGGGTCAGTGCTAACGAGGCCAATTCAATTAGGGCAGAAGTGTCTCAACAGTTGACAAGAAAAGGTGAATATCAAGAGAGGGAAAATTACTTTTATAGTGCTAATGAGGCCAATGCAATCAAGATGGATGTGGCCTATTCCCAACAGTTGACAAGAAGGTGTGAGTATCAGCAGAGGGAAAATTACTTTTTGTAGTGACCCATCCACCCCCAGTCTTTAGTCAGACCTAATTTGATGGTGTCCAGTTTGCAAATTAATTTCAGTTCTGCAGTTTCTCTTTGAAGTCTGTTTCTGAAGTTTTTTTGTTGAAGAATTGCCACTTTTAAGTATGTTATTGAGTGTCCAGGGAGATTGGACTACTGGTTTTTGAATGTTACAATTCTTGATGTCTGATTTGTGTCCATTTATTCTTTTGCATAGAGACTGTCCGGTTTGGCCAATGTACATGGCAGAGGAGCATTGCTGGCACGATGGCATATATCACATTGGTAGCTGTGCAGGTGAACGAGCCCCTGATGGTGTGGCTGATGTGGTTAGGTCCTATGATGGTGTCCTTTGAATAGATATGCAGACAGAGTTGGCAATGGGGTTTGTTGCAGGGATTGGTTCCTGGTTTAGTGTTTTTGTTGTGTGGTGTGTAGTTGCTGGTGTGTATTTGCTTCAGGTTGGGGGGCTGTCTGTAAGCGAGGACTGGCCTGTCTCCCAACGTCTATGAGAGTGAGGGATCATCCTTCAGGATAGGTTGTAGATCCTTGATGATGCACTGGAGAGGTTTCAGTTGAGTGGTGTAGGTGACAGCTAGTGGTGGTCTGTTACTTTCTTTGTTGGGCCTATCCTGTAGTAGGTGACTTCTGGGTACCCTTCTGGCTCTGTCAATTCTGTTTCTTCACTTCAGCAGGTGGGTACTGTAATTTTAAGAATGCTTGATAGAGATCCTGTAGGTGTTTGTCTCTGCATGAGGGATTGGAGCAAATGTGGTTGTATCTTAGAGCTTGGCTGTAGACAATGGATCGTGTGATGTGGTCTGGATGAAAGCTGGAGGCATGTAGGTAAGTATAGCAGTCAGTAGGTTTCCGGTACAGCGTGGTGTTTATATGACCATCGCTTATTTGCACTGTAGTGTCCAGGAAGTGGATCTCTTGTGTGGACTGGTCCAGGCTAAGGTTGATGGTGGGGTGGAAATTGTTGAAATCCTGGTGGAATTCCTCAAGGGCCCAGGTAAAGACATAGAATATCAGGGCTGGAAGGGACCTCAGGAGATCATTTAGTCCAACCCCCAGCTCAAAGCAGGACCAATCCCCAGACAGATTTTTGCCCCCGATCCCTAAATGGCCCCTTCAAGGATGATGATGAAGATGTCATCAATGTAGCGCAAGTAGAGTAGGGATGCTAGGGGACGAGAGCTGAGGAAGCACTGTTCTAAGTCAGCCATAAAAATGTTGGCATACTGTGGGGCCATGCGGGTACCCTTAGCAGTGCCGCTGACGTGAAGGTATAAATTGTCCCCAAATCTGAAATAGTTGTGGGTGAGGACAAAGTCACAAAGTTCAGCCACCAGGTTTGTTGTGACATTATCGGGGATACTGTTCTGATGGCTTGTAGTCCATCTTTATGTGGAATGTTGGTGTAAAGAACTGCTACATCCACAGTGGCTAGGATGGTGTTTTCTGGAAGACCACCGATGGATTGTAGTTTCCTCAGGAAGTCTGTGGTGTCTCAAAGATAGTGGAGAGTGCTGGTAACATAGAGCCTGAAGAGAGAGTCCAAGTAGCCAGACAATCCTGCTGTCAAGGTGCCAATGCCTGACATGATGGGGTGTCCAGGATTCCCAGGTTTATGGATCTTAGGTAGCGGATAAAATACTCCAGGCCGGGGCTCTAGGGGTGTGTCTGTGTAGATTTGTTCCTGTGCTTCCTGATGAAACTCACCCTAAAGTTCTTAAGGAAATAGCTGAAGCAATCCGGGAACAATTAGTGATTTTCTTTGAGAACTGATGGAGGATGGGTGAAGTCCCAAAGGACTGGAGAAGGACAAACATAGTACCTATCTTTAAAATAGATTACAAGGAGAACCTGAGGACTTACCGACCATTTAGCCTATCTTTGATACCTGGAAAAATACTGGGTAGGCTGGTTAATTGGTGTAGGGTGGAGAGTTTTGGTTTTGTAGAACATTGGTCCCCCTTCTGTGCAGAGAGGGGGCTGTATAGCTTGGATGGCATCCACCTCAGGAGAAGGAGGACCACTCTTCTTGGGGACAGGCTGACTAGAGTAGTCAGGACGGAGTTAAACTAATAGCGAAAGGGAAGGGTAAAAGATGGAAGATATGAGCACTCAGCACAAAATCGAGATGTTGAAAAAAAATTAATCAAGGAATTAAAAGACATGAAGAGAAAAAATTCCTGAATTGCCTATACACCAATGCCAGGAGTCTGGGTAACAAGCAAGAGGAATTGGAATTGCTCTAGTTTGTATTACTGAAACCTGGTGGGATGATTCATGTGAATGGAATGTTAAAAAAAAATCAGTGGCTTTAACCTATTTAGGAAGGATCCAGTGTGGGCAAAATAGGTGGGGGAGTGGCACTCTGTCAAAAATTGCAGTAAGTGTTTCTGAGCCACTGATAACTCAGAAGAAAATCATCTTGAATGTTTATGGATAAATGTCCTAACAGATAAAGCCCAAGATGGGGTATTAGTTGGTGTCTGTTGTACCACAACTAAATCACACTAGAGAACAGGATGACCACTTCCTTATACCTCTACCTATAATGTGTAGACAAAAAACCTGCGTGATCATGGAAGACTTTAATTAAGTGACGTATTCTGGAGGTCTCACACAGTCAGTACTACAACATCCTTGGAATTTCTAAACATTACAGATCACTATGTCCTAACTCAAAAAGTGTTGTAGCCAACACAGGGGAATTCTTTATTAGACCTTGTCCTAACAGATGAAGAGGAACCGATAAGAAAACTAAAAATTAGGTACATGACCTGATCACATTTATAATGTGCAAGCAAAAAAAAGTCCAGCCTAGTAATATCTATATACACTGTGACAGAGTCAGGCCAGATGGCTACAAGAGAGTGGTCGAAGGTAGATACATTAGCTCCAGCTTAAGCAGGTCCCTTTTCCCTGGGTAAAAGAACAGTGACTATTCCAGAACACTCAGGAACTTTCTAGAACTAATTAAGGCAGGCAGGCTAATTAGGACACCTGTAGCTAATTGGGAAGTTACTAGAATTAATTAAGGCTAATCAGGACGACCTGGTATAAAAAGGCTCTCACTCCAGTTAGTGAGGTGTGAGTAAGGAGCTGGGAGTAAGAGGATGTGCTTCTGGAGGACTGAGGAGTACAAGCGTTAACAGATATCAGGAGGAAGGTCCTGTGGTGAAGACAAAGAAGGTGTTGGGAGGAGGCCATGGGGAAGTAGCTCAGGGAATTGTAGCTGTCGTGTAGCTGTTCCAGAAGGCACTCTAGACAGCTGTAGTCCACAGAGCCCTGGGCTGGAACCCGGGTAGAGGGCGGGCCTAGGTTCCCCCCAAAACCTCCCAACTCCTGATCCAACACAGGAAGATCTCTGAGGCTAGCAAAATCCGCCAATAAGCGCAGAACCCACCAAGGTAGAGGAGGAACTTTATCACAACACATAAACACATAGTTGGTACTTAAATAGGACCATTTGCACAAAGCTGAGAACAGTTACAAGCCAAATCAGCTGTGAGGAAGAGTTTAATCAGAAAACTGTGAGCGATAATTGGGAATTAGTTAAGAATATCTTATTAGATGCCCCAAAAGCCACAAACCAGCTGTGCTGGTTAAAAAAAAAACCTTGGTCAGAAGGGAATTGAAGGCAGCTATAAAATATATATTACCATATTTTCCGGCGTATAGGGCGACGGGCCGTATAAGACGACCCCCTAATTTTACAGTTAAAATATAGGTTTTGGCCTATATTCGCCCTATAAGACGACCCCCCCTTCCGAGGGGGGGAGCCCAGAGCCTTTCAAATCCCAGCCGTGGCCGGGAATCAGAGGGTTCTGGGCTGCCCGCTGCGGCGGGGAGCCCAGAGCCTTTCAAATCCCAGCCGCGGCCGGGAATCAGAGGGCTCTGGGCTGCTCGCTTCGGCGGGGAGCCCAGAGCCTTTTAAATCCCAGCCGCGGTGGGGAGTCAGAGGGCTCTGGGCTGCCCGCTGCGGCGGGGAGCACAGAGCCTTTTAAATCCCAGCCGCCCGCTGTTTATACCCGGCGTATAAGACGACCCCCGATTTTTGGGGGTTGTTTTTTAATATAGAAAGTCGTCTTATACGCCAGAATATACGGTATTTAGAATGAAAGAAATGTAAAAAATCAGCAGTTGATAGTAATGAAAATAAATCAGAAGTTAGAAATTGTAGAAAATTGATAAGCACAAATCTATGGCTAGCAGAGCTAAGAACGATAAGGAGTTTTTAAAAAATATATTAGGAACAAAGAGAATCCTGACAATGCTATTGATCCATTACTAAATGGAAATGGTAGAATTATCAGTAATAATGCAGAAAAGGCAGAAATGGTCAAGAAATATTTCTGTTATGTATTTGGGTGGGGGAAAACAGATGACACAGTCTCTTCAGAAGGTGCTGATACACTCTTTCCATTCTACTAGTATTAAACAAAAGCTACTAAATTTAGACATTTTTCAATACGCAGATCCAGGTAACTTGCATCCAAGAATCTTAAGAGCTAGCTGAGGAACACACTGGACTATTGATTTTTCAGTAAGTCTTGGAACAGTGGGAAATTTCCAGGAGACTGGAAGAAAGAAAATGGTTTGCCAATTTTTAAAAAGGATAAATGGGATGACCTGGGAATTTATGGCCTGTCAGTCTAACATCAATCCCAAGCAAGAGATACGGGACTTGATTAATAAATAATTAAAAGAGGGTAATGTAATTAATGTAAATCAAAATAGCTATCACATGACATTTTGATTAAAAAACTAGAATGATATAAAATTAACATGGCACACATTAAATGGATTAAAAATTGGCTAACTGAAAGGTTTCAGAATGTAATTGTAAACAGGGAATCGTCATTAAGCAGGTTTTTTTCTAGTGGCGTCCAGCAGGGATAGGTTCTTGGGCCTACACTATTTGTCATTTTATCAATGACCTGGAAGACAACATACTATCATAATTAATAAAATTTTCAGATGATACAAACATTGGGGGAGTGGTAAATAATGAAGAGCACATGTCACTGATTCAGAGACAAATGCAAAGTACTACACGTAGGAAAGTAAAATCAAATGCATAACTATAAAATGGGGGAAAACTGGTAGTACCATTGAAAAGGATCTGGGGGTTATAGCGGATCACAAACTGAAAATGAGTGAACAGTGTGATGCAGTTGTGAAAAGGCTAATATCATTTGGGGTTTATTAATAGGAGTGTAATATGTAAGACCTGTGAGGTAACTGTCCTGCTTTACACATCACTGGTGAGGCCTCAGCTGGAATAAAAACCTGATTATGAGAAAATGTTAAAAAAAACAGGATTTGTTTAGTCTTGAGAAAGGAAGACTGGAGGGGAGGGGGAATTTCATAAGAGTCTTCAAACATGTTAAGGGCTGTTATAAAGAGGACAGTGATCAATTGTTTTCCATGCCCATGCAGGATGGGACAAATAGTAATAGACTTAATCAGCAGGAAGGGAGATTTAAGTTAGAATTAGAAAAAAAACATTTCTTCGAACTCTAAAAATAATTAAGTACTGGAATAGGCTTCCAATGGAGGTTGTGGAGGTTTTTAGGAACAGGTTGGACAATTATTTGGACTCAGCCCAGGATGCTGGAGTAGATGATCTCTTGAGTTTCCTTCCAGCTCTATATTGTATGATTTCTATTGGGTCTCATGGGGTTACTCACATGTGTAAGTGTTTGCAAAATCAGGGCCTACTTCCTTTAAGTAGACTAAATCATCTTAGTTAGTTTGGGTTTTTTAACTATGATTTTAAAACAGCCAAACCTCTCTGGCACAAACAATTTCCGTGGCAAGCTGCTAATACCTCAGTTTCTTGAATTGAGTTTCATGTTACAATGATGCTGTGACAATGTGACTAAGTCTATGGGAGACAGCATAATGAAGTCCAAGTGAAATAATATTGGAGCAATCTCTGGTTATGACATGACATATTGGGCCAAAAGGAAACAATGACAATACTGTAAAAATACAAATAACATTTTTATGTCAAGACAATGGCAACATAATAACAATGCACATGAAAGCCTATTAAGGTCATTTTACTCATTCTGAATAGTGGCAGCACCCATAGATTGCTCTCATTACATTTAGGCACTGAAATCATACAGTAGGGTCCTATATTTAACTAGTGTTCCTCAACACTCGGTCATGTTATATGCCTATGGGGAAAATATTTACTTTGCTAATCAGAGCCAAGAACCTGGGGAAGGAGAAGTATTTCATGTAGCCCTTATTGTAATACTTCTATCTGCCTAAAAATAAAACAGCCCTGTAATAGAAGCGCTCAGATAGAGAAACATATATATGCAATAAGCTGAGCAAAAAAAGTTGAATTATAATTGCTGTGGTAATTTCCCCTATCATGCGGTTGCTTTTGTGATTTTTATGTCGCAACTTGAAAACTTTATAAACTTGTTTTCCTCTATAGTGCTAAAGAAACAAAGAAAGAGAATATAAACAAGTCTTACAAGTTTAGAAACTTCTTGTTTCTTTAGTGAGCGAATCAAATGTTTGGATCATGCCATTAAGACCTAGAATCTCAACTATTAACATGACAATCAACTGTGCACAGGACTTGCCACTACAATGTCTGTGTATACTATCCACAGCTTAGTAGTGAGAAATAAAAGCCCTGTGGTACAAGATAAATATTGTAGGGTACCAGGTGAAGAAAAGGGTGAATTCAGGTTCAGAAATCTGCCTTCTTTCTGAGAAGAGCAAAGATGGATGATGTTGAAGAAGAGTCAGGAGTTCTGATTCTAAGTTCAAGTGACATGAAAGCTAAAAGAACTGTGTCCAAGCTATACCCCTGTCTTGATGCATTTTCTCAAAGGCTAGAAAGAAAGCAAACAGGAATGAGTTTCTCCAAAAGAAATGTATCATTTGAAATGAAGGGCTTGGGTATGCTTTGAAGGGAAAAAAAGAGAAAAGATAACTTACTAATAAAATAAAGATACTACCATGGAGAGAAAAAACAACCCACACAAATCAACCATCTGCTTAAGAAGAGACCACCAAGAAGCCTTAAGCAAATATATTTAGAACTTCTTTAGAAATCAAGATGATACCGATGGATTGAACAAAAGTCAATGAAACAAACACCAATACTCATAGGTTCTACAAAAAATCCAGCAACCTACCAAACATTTCAACTGCGGGGGATACAGGAAACATTAACCAAAGACAGGAAAGAAGGCAGATATTGTTGGTAAGGCACTCAGGAGATCTGGGCTCTATTCCTGGCTCTATCACACACTTCCCGTCTAACCTTACTCTACATCTCTAGGCTGCAGTTCCATATCTGTAAAATGGGCATAATAATTCTTTTTCCCATTCTTTTCAGAATTGTCTATTTAAATTACATGCTCCTTGGGGCAGGGACTATCTCTTGCTATGTGTATGTACAGTGACTAGCCCAATGGAGCCTCTGTTTCAGTTGCATCACTAAGGACTATGATAATACAAATAAATGAATAATAAATCATTGGTATTCCTAGGTCTTAAAGCCCAAGCCTTTTCTGAACAGTAAATTACTTCTGAAAATACCCTGACAGTCCTAATAATTCATGGCCACCAAATATGTATAACTGGAGCCACTTTCTCTTGAACAATTGTGAGAAGTGGCCATAGAGGCCAAAAGCACAACTTTCAACTGTAACTTGACAAGAATACAAAGTCTTCCATGTGATCAGCACACTGCAGGTTGGGGCAATTCTTTAACAGCAGTATTTGTTGACAAAAAAATTTCCTCTCCAAAGATTCTGAATACCCAAAAGCAGACTGTAAGCTTTTTGGGGCAGGAACTGGATGAGGTCCTGATGGTGACTGGGCTTCAAAAATGCTAATGGAATCCAAATATTAAATAATAATATAATATAATAATATTGCCCATTAATTTTTGCTCCTAAATCAAAACCCAAGAATCAGACTTTAGCTTACAATTCCAGTATTTTTTAAAGTAAAACAGCTTTACATAAATGAAAACTATAAGATACTTATATTAAAATTACTGCATTCATTCTCTGTTTGGAAAATATACACAGCTTTTGTAAATATGCTTCCAAATGTTATATTGATAATACATAGTATTACAGTTTAAGGTCACAATACAGGAAACCACTTAGCCACATGCTTAAGTTCATCTTTGTTCCAGTTTAAGTGCCTTCCTGAATTGGGGCATGCATCATTATTAGTGTATTCATTCACACAATTTATTAATGTTTTCATGAGTTACCTAGATTGACAAAGCTAGGCATTATTATAGCTACGTATCTCAGAATTAAACATAATATAATATATTAGCTATCTTACCAGCAGTAGTCCAGAAGGTGTGGAGGAAGCACTGGGATGTATATGTGTTGCCAATACATTGGATATAACAATGCAGCTGACCCATGAACACAAGCAGTTAACTGAAAATAAAAATATATACAAAGAATTGACAACAAAAAATTTTTAACACAAAGTACAAAATTTAAAATGAAAAGTTTATATTTTTAAAGTCTCAACTGCATGAAAAAATGTTTAAACGTAGCATTGTTAATATTATTTTCAACTGTTAAGATGTCATAGTTTAGGGCTAGAACAGACCACCAGATCATCTAGTCTGGCCTCCTGAATATCACAGGCCACCAACACCACCCAGCACCCACACACTAAACCCAAAAAACAACATTAGACCAAAGTATTATAGACCATCATAACCTCTGAACATAGACTCATAGACTTTAAGGCCAGAAGGGACCATCACGATCACCTAGTCTGATCTCCTGCATATTGCAGGCCACAGAATCTCACACACCCACTCCCACAGTAGGCCTTTAACCCCTGGCTGGGCTACTGACATCCTCCAACCTGGATTTAAAGACTTCAAGTGCACAAACATTTACAAAATGATAAACTGACACAATTTGAAAAGGATGCCCCTAATAGTTATCCCTCCTAAGCCATCCTCCCTTAACAAAACAAAAAAAATAAAAAAAAAGAGCAAACAGATGTCCTTGCATCAAGCCTGCAAACTCATATGTCAGAGTAACATCAGAAATTAATCCTATACTTTTTAAATTTTGTTTTAAATCCCCATTAATAAGCCAAACAAAGGAGCCAAGAGCATAGCAAGCCCGCTGCATGCCCCAAAACTGAAATAGTTTTCCAGCTAATAATTTAAAGAGCCAAATACCCAAACCTTCTGCCTTCCACAGACATCTTAGCAAACAAATAGTCTTTGTCTTTGGGAAAATGACGCAATTTCCTGCAAATCACCCTTGGTAATCTTGGATAAAAGACCTGAGCCACAAAAGAGCAGCTTCCTCTACTCCTGTAACTCAACACCACATCATGATCAACAGTGTCAAAGGTAGAAGACAGATCGGGTATCATCATCATGGATATTTGGGACTCAAGTGAACTTACACAACATTCCATTCATCTGAGAAGGAGCATAAGTAACTTTCAGACACTATTCCTGAGGGCTGAACTAAATTCTCCTTAGTCTTTTTCTGTCTTCATCTCTAAACAACTTTTGGAAAAAAAGACTCCAGTAAATCAGGACACTTCAAATGATATGAGACCAGCTTTGTCACCTTTTCAAATAACCCCTCCCAGAAAATTCGTGATGAGAGACAGGACAGAAGTTGACAAGAGATGGTTCTCTGACCAGTAGGTGAACAACTTCTGGTATGAGGCACCATGGTCTCCTGTAATGAGATGTTAGTCTCCACTAATATTGGTCCCAGCAGCCCAGTTTGTTTTACCATTCATGAGGTGCTATCTTGCAGGCTGTATGCCACAGATCCTTACCTGGAGGACCTACTTCTACACAGTATTGTGAATAAAACCATTTGAAACAACCAATAATTACTTTGCATTTGCTCTCCCATCCTGGGCCCTCCTACCATGAAGACAGATAAACTGGACTGAATCTGGTTGATTTTATTCATAAAATAGGTGGGAAATTGCACACAATGAGAAAATAGCAACACTGTTTCCAAACAGAGGTAGCCCAGATCCAGTACATGAGACATCACCAAGAACACAATCCTACTGATCTGAAGTTCTCAGATGGAGTAAAAGAAAGGAAGGGAGGGGGAAGGAAACACCTTTCCTATGCATAGGATTTTGGAAACCCAGCCATATAATAAGACTCAAAATCTTATCTTTTTAGTTCCACTATTGGTGCTACAATTGCCTTCCCTGGTACTTGATTTGCCACAGATAATCCGATGGTGATCTATGATAATGGCACAGACAGAAGGAGGTTTAGAAGCCACCTTGTTTATGGAAGACTAAAGATGGTTATAATGTCTTATTAGGTCATCGATAAAGTGACTATCCAATATTGACTTAATTAGTACTGGTCTTTATTAAGCATGCATTTCTACTGTAGCAAATGTAAGAGCTAAAAAAATGTGGATCCTGCTAGTACAGTGCTGAGATGTTATGGATTTTATAGGGGAAATCTCTTCATGGAACAAAGCAGAAATTAAAGTTTTAGCATCCTGGGTATCTTGGACAGTTATATTTGTTTATAAAAATTATAGAACAATTTTGCATATACATTTTTATAATAAAAACGGAAAAAATAATTATAAGAGCATCTTGGCAGAAATCACAGACAATTACAATTTGTGCAGCACAGTTTGCTCATCACTCAGATTAATATAATACGATTAAATATGGAAAAAAAGAGGGTCTGAAAGCTCCTGAGGGATATCATTAGGGCAAATTGCCAAAGAATGAAACATGAGCCAGTCAGGAGAGTCTGGAAACTGCAATAATACCAAGGGACTTGAATGTTCGACAGTTGGAGCTTCAGTAATGTGTGAACTGCAGGTTACGGTATCAAGAGACTCTGTTCACTGACACATAGAATGTCACTATTGACCAACGAACTGCCCAAGCTTGACAGCTATACTACAGGAAGCCAAGTATATCATAATTCCATATTTAAACTGTTCATTTCAGATTAACATTTTGTTTCTTAGCTTTATGTCAAACAGCTACATTGTACTGTTTTTGGCATTAAGGCAATGTCCAATTTAATAATTATTGCTTTGTTACAAAGAGTTAATTATTCATTTATCTTTTGGCAAATGAACATCCTTCCTTTCTCTCTTGCACTCATTATTATTTGTTGGATTTATCTAGGATTGCTTTCCTTTACATTTTAAGTAATATTCTTGAAGCTGTACAACAAATTCAATACTGTTTTCAAGTATTTTATACAAAATAGATGTGGATTCACAAATATAATATAATATAAATATTTTAATTTTGTATTTCAAGCCAAACTGTTCATATAAAAATATTGTTGCAGACATTTCAATCACAGACTGAAATAAAGCAAAGTGCTGGTTAGAAGATTCCCAAAATTTAGATAAAGATCTCTTTATCTAGTTAATGAAGTTGTGTTAATCAAGAGTCTAAAATTGTATATCTTATATTTACACATACATAAAAAACAGATACATGCACACAAGCATTTCTATTTATAGTTATGCAAAAAATTGAAAAATGTGCATTATGTTTTGGTTTGCGCTCATTACCAAAGCAATCTAGGAAGCGAATAATTACATTGCACAAGATATTTAAAGTTCTATAACTGGTCTTTACTACTTTGCGATCCACGTTTTGGGCTGACATTCAGAAGATAAAAATGTTAAATTAATGCATAACATGACTTTACTCTGTTCTAGCAGTGAAAGTATGGACTTAACTGGTTTATTCATTTAACGAAGTTCATTATATTTCTCCCTACATTTTGTACTTAATACACTAAAAGTGTATTGTTTAAACATTTCTGTCTATTCCTTACACAAGAGTAAGTGGATTTATAAACATACCACTGGTAGGTATATAAATATTTAGTGTGCATTCTAACTTCTAATGAAATTTGGTAATTTAAGCATATATGGGACAAAGATGCTTTTCATCTGAATGACACTGAATACTGCGTCAACTCTACATTACAACATTTGTGAAGTGATAACTGTGGCCATTGTGTCATGAAAGAATTTTGCACTTTTATCTTGATATTTTATTGTGCTTTTAGTTTACCTTGTGATTTTACTTTTTCAAAAAATTACAAACTGTACTGTTATTTCCCAAAAGCATTAACCATCTAAATAACTGCATCTTAATATTTGTTGTATTCCCCCCGCTAGGTGCAGGAAAATATAGGGAATTCTGTAGCTATTGGGATAAAACTATCTTTAGCTTTAAATAACCAGATATTTAAGGAAAAATCGAAAAATATTAAAGGGACATTCTATACTTGATCATTTGACCTCTTATGAACTCGGCAGTTTATAAGTCCACCATTTCGTGCAGTGGGATTCAAGAGAAACCTCTGAAAGTCTTAGAGGGGAGTGGACACCTGTCTCTAGGTTCCAGTGGTGACTGCTAAGGGAGCAATTAATTGGGTATTGAAGAGCTGTTGTTCATAGGACTGCAAGGAATGGTAATATATGACCACCAGAGTGCAGTATTTAGCACGCTGTGGGGAGCTGAGTAAAGAAGGCATGGGGCAGAAAGTGGAGTCTGAATCCCTTGGTGCTGATGCAGAGAAAAGTGGTATAGGTAACAATGATTGTGGCTGAAACAAGTAGTGAACAGTGTGGTTTATGTGAGTCCCTGGCAGAATGCAGGATTGTTTTTGCTGTCTGGGGAGAAGAGTGCATTTAACTGGAGACTGCATCCAGACTGAATTCCATTTCTCCAGGGATTATTGAGAATTACAAAAGAGAGTGTGGTTCAGATATTTTTCAGGGCAGAAAACATCTTTAGTACATTGTCTTGGAGTTGTCTTCAAGGTTGTGGCCAGTCCTACCCATCCTGTCAGTTGCTACTGGAGATTACATCAACTGCAAAATCTGATCAATTTCTGCATGTAGAACTGGTATTCCGTTCCCCTGCAAAAACTTGTGGCTTACATCCTTGTCTGGCAAAATTCCTTTTGTAACATGAGATGTTCTGATTGGCACATAATTCTATTGTTTTAAAGAAGATGGAGAAAGTTTGTTGCATGAACTTTGCTAGACCCGACTGTTTGGTATTTCTATACCAGTATTTGATTTTCTAGGTCTTGAAAGTGGTGGCAAAACAGCTATAAAAACACCTGGACAGAAATGTTTGTTTGCTAACTTTTTGTTTGTTTTCAGAGAGGGAGCTGAAATATGGTGCTGAGATAGCCTTTGTCAGTCACAAATAACATGATGGAAAAGGCCTGCCTTTGTTGGTATTATTATGGCTGTCAGAATCATTTGATACTGTCTGTCAATAGATTCTATTGCATTTTCAAGTATGACTGGGAATGTTTACATCTGTTTCCGGTGCTATCTGACAAGGGATTCTAGTCAGTATCATCAACATCAATCAACATCAATCATAGGTGCTGGAACTAAGGGTGCAGGGGGTGCTGCAGCACTCCCTGACTTGAAGTGGTTACCATTACATTTTAGTTCAATGGCACACAGCACCCCCACTATAAAAACTGTTCCAGCACCCCAGAAATCTTGTGTTGTGTTCCCATGAGATTTGTAATAACTCTAGTGCTCTTTAATTCTATCTGCTACTGCTTTGAAAAGTGTGTGGGAAGTAGGTGCTTACTGATAATACCAAGCTACATATGCTACTTTCTCCAGATACTTAGGGGATTTCGTTGTTTAAGAAATTTCTTTAGTGAAATTCATGACAAGATGGCACTAAATTAGCAGAGACTGAATCCCAACAAGATTGAAATTACGCTGAGCAAGTTGGGCAAGAAATACGAGGAGAGTCACAGTTTCCTTACATCTTCCTATTTCAGATAGTCTCTTCAGAAGCCTGACAATGTTCAAAAACTGAGGCACCCTTGAAGAGCGACTGCTGTTAGATGGTGCTAGGTCAGATGTAGTTAAAGCAAGTTTGTTCTTTCCCTAAGAACATCAAAAGACTATAGCTTTCTTTCTCTCTTACACACAAGGACTTGACAATTCTGATATGTGCCTTTGGTACTCCAACGTTCAACCCTATCAATGAACCTTTACTATGAGCTTTCAAAATGACTGGTCAACTGCCTGCAGCTAGGGCAGTCTGAGGTAAAACAACTGTCTGTGGTGTCAACAGAGAGGATTCTGCCTACCCGTGGTTATACTTTGCACTGGTTTCCTGCTTGGGTACAGACATGTTTCAGATTTTGATCTTAATATTTAAAGCTCATGGTGGACAACAAGTATATTATTGAGGGTCTGGTGTTCTATATATCTTCTTGTCTTCTAGGATTCCATTATAACGGCATGGAACTGAATTTGGAACTGTTTTTAAAATCAGCTTAAACAAGTCTCCAGTTAAACTATTTTCTTATATGTTTTGTCAAGCCAGCGAGGATGGTATTAAACTTTATACGAATCATGTTTTAAAATCATGTTTATAATATGCAACCAAATCATGTTCAAAATCAGTTTAAACAGTTCCTAAACTCATTTCCTAGTCTAAAATGTTTATACTTATTGAATAAATATCCACATATGATATAGGAGGCGTTGTAATCCAGTGGATAAAGCAGTGGACAGACTCAGGAGACTGGGTTCTATTTCTGGTGCTGGACAAGTCACTTTGCCTTTGTGCCTCAGTTTCCCCATTTGTAAAATGAAAATGATTATACTTAATTCCTTTGTAAAGTGTTTTTTTAATACCTACAGATGAAAAGAACTATATAAAAGCTAGATATTAATTAATTTACTATTATTAAGAAGGTGAGTATGGCTGCAAGAGAAGTATATAATTTATAAAATGTTTCCAGTCCTGCTTGTGTTATCATCTTTTTGGAATGATTCAATAAAATAATATGGCTTTAAAAGGTCATTTGTCAATTCCAGACTGTGAAATGCATGAGTCTTTTATGCCATAAAGGAACATATCCTTAAAACAAACCAACAAACAAAACTTGACTACACTTTCAGAAGTTTGTATGATCTGTACACAGTGGAGTCAATGTTCTGTCAGGATTTGTGGGAAAACTGTAACCTAATCATGAGACTTTGCACAGCGGGGACACATGTTTAATATGTATGCTCTCTCAGCAGCAGTACATGCTCAAACATGTCAGATTTATCGCTAAAAAACATCGACTAGCCGAGAGCTGTCAGTAAAGTATCCTCTGGAAATCTTTACATTTGTACCTCTATTTTGATTTTAGATTATTTCTATTTAGGTTCTTACAACAATACCCAGCACCACAGCATCTGAGCACTAGTTAACAATATTTAATGCATAACAATGCAAGTTTGCATGCTACACATTTTGACAAGCCAGAAGGATTTGCCTTTTGGAAATACATCTCTCAAGTAAACTAATTTAATTAAAAGTAGCAATAGAGACTGACTTAAGTTTATACTTTTTCGCAGTCTGGAGTCTATGTCAACAAGAGAAGCAATTTTCTACAATATTTTACATTTTTTTAAATTTCTACAGAAACACTGAAATCTTTTTGAAACAATGCTATTTTGAGTTGAAAGCTTTTTGTTAACAGATTTCTACAATATATTTATTTGAAAGCTACTTGCAGATCCATCTAATTCAAGTGAATGATCTGAAAACAATAACTCCATATATCACACAAACCATTTTTCTTATCTGACAGTTAACATTCTATCAGTATAAATTACTTTGTTCAAAGCACTTTCTGCAACCTCCAGTGAAAACAAAACTGAGAGAATACAGATGACAAGATTTACAATCATGACAATATGAAAAATAGGAATTTATAAAAACTTATTAGCAGAATGTTGTCTGTAAGCCAAACACAGTGACTCAAATTACACAAAATGCGCAAGTAAAATTAACCTGTGGTGCCGTACAATCACCTTTAAAAAAATCTACCGTATGAGCTACAGCATCAAAAATCAATTCCCCAAAACATTTTCTAATGTTGTCAGTGGCTTTGAATGTCATGTCTAGAAATGAGCCCTGGCACATTCTTTCTCAAAGTCCCATAGACCTAATGGTTTGTCTGCCTCCCATTACAACCCCAAGGATGATGATCAGACCCCTCTATTTAAATTTATCTTTTCAACCAAGGAAATAAAATGAAGTGTTGGACATTGAATAAATAACATGAAAATGTTGATTTTAAACTTGTAGGTATAGTTTAAAAATAACCTCCTATTTTTCAAATTTTGTCCTCTTTTTCATCTGTATTTTCAATATGTTTATTCTGTGCATTTGACAGCATTTTGTGTACAGTCATTTCACTGTGTTGCTGATGGGCAGTTGCTATTTCTCTCATGAATGCAGCATGGTGATATCACTCTTGTATACTACCTTGGAAGGGAAAAGAATTCACACAATTCTTGCCTAGCCTTATGGGCGTAGGAAAAGGGTGTTTCCCAGTAATAGCAGCAGAGCAGAAAATGAAATCGAGGAGGCAGTGGGCAGGTGAGTGCCCAGAAAGGAGCAGGTGCAAGGAGGAAACTGGGCTTATTTTCCTGCACAAAACACCTTTCTAGGCATAAGTGGAGGCTTAAGAGGTAGCAGAGACAAGCCCTTTGTAGTTTTTTAAAAATGTTTTTCCTCCAAAAAAAGCTAGAACATATTTTAAACGGTGCTCTTTAGAAGAGTGTTTTGAAAAATACTAGTCAAGTTTAACAAGTTCAAATTGAGTGTCCCCTTATGTTTTAGACTAAATAAAGAATGTCTCTCCATTCTGGTGCTCCTTTAATCTTGAAAAAGCTAACTCCACCTACCACTGCTTTCTTCTCACCTTTTTGTCTTTTCTGATGTTTGCTTTCAGTCTCCCGGTATTCTTTCCATTTCCATGTGCTATCCTTCCTTCCCCTCTTGCTCACTTATACCTTTACTTTCTAAATCTCTCCCTAATTTTTCCCATCTCCCCCAACCTCTCTTTCTCCCACACCCAGGTTTCCTTACCCGTTTCCCTCCTCTTACTACCTTCTGTCTCACCCTTAATCCTTTCTCTCCCTCTTTCCCCACATCCCACTACTTCCCCTCTCTATGCAAAAGAAGTGGCTCTACCATAAAACAAGGGGGGTTGCATATGTTTTTCCCCTCTGAAGGGGGAATTCCCAAGAATAATTTTTTTATCCTCCCTCAAAAGGTAGAGGAACTCTATGGCATGCTTTCCTGCTGTCCACTAATTAAGGAGCAGCAGGGAACAACACTCTTTGTGAATAGCTGACAAGCGACTTATTTACTGCAAGCAAGACTAGAGAGCATCATTGGCTATGTTGTAATTCATCTTTTGAACAGTGAATATGAGGAAGAGAAATGATGGGATGGGCGAGGAGCTGTGCTAAGTGGGAAAAAGCAGATAGCTAAATACTGCTGGTATGGTATGCGGGCAAGAAGTGCAAGTGTGACATACCAATTCAGTTCAGGCATTGATCACATCTCCTACTTTTACGC
The DNA here is from genome assembly GCF_020497125.1 of Mauremys mutica. Taxonomy (NCBI): domain Eukaryota; kingdom Metazoa; phylum Chordata; order Testudines; family Geoemydidae; genus Mauremys; species Mauremys mutica. The sequence continues at coordinate 45,013,979 of NC_059079.1, read as the reverse complement.
AGCCACTGATCAACTGAGTAATAGTTTTTTTCAAGGGACCTTATTGCTCTGGCAATTCATAATGGAATATGGAGCATTTCACTTTTAGGTCACCAGTTCAAATATGGCCCAGCTACATAGTGACTCAGCACCTGAAGAGTTTTTTTAGTGACCCTTAGTCCAGGTCCACAAAAACTGCCATTATCTTTGGCACTTATGGCACTCTTGTTTGGCAATCCTTACTGAATTGCCAGGGATTACTGGACATGAAAAGTGAGGAGGAGTCCCAGTCAGACCAGGAATTTTTTCTTTTTGCCTTAGTGTTAAACTGCAGATGGTGGGCTTTGTAAAAGGTAATTTGCTGATCCACCTTTGAATCACGATCTTTTCTTGAAAAGAAAATGAGCTCTTATTTTTAGAGCACGATAGTTATATTACTTATGTTTCTATACAGATAGCAGGTAAGGAGAGAAAAACTACAACACTGTTATGTAACTCCCACCTAATCAGATAAAACCAGAATTGTCAACAGTGTAATTCCTGATCACAGGTTTCACTGCTTTTCCCTAATTCATGTCTAGTGTCACTCATCTTGTTATTGTATTGTAAAGACAGGAAGGATGATCCAGTGTTCATGATACCAGCGTAAGACTAGGGAGACCTAGGTTCAATTCCCTACTCTGCCCAGGTCTTTTGGTGTCTCCTTAGGCAAGTCACTTAGCCTCTGTGTGTGTCAGTTCCCCACCTTAAAATGACATTTATTTTTGTACTGCTGCTGTTCATCATTTGTTCGCAGGCACCAACAGTGGTAATAATGCTGTGTGTGTGTGTTTTAATGAGATTTCTGGGCATTCACTTAATATCAGTTAAATCTTTGCAATGCTTTATGAATGGGATAACAAATTAATATCACTTTCCTACTTTCCAGAGCTAAATTCATCCCTCAGCTATGTCCACACACATCCTACTGACCTTACTGGAATTTTGTGCATATATCTGAGAGCAGAATTTCACCCTAAGTCTCTATTTTGCACAGAATTATCAGGATAACTCTACTCGACATGATTGCTGCTATAAAGTTTACAATCAGTTTCTCAGATGAAGAGCAGCCATATTGCACTGCACCACCAAAAGAATCTGCTTAAAGTAGGATCACCCCAGTGTAGGGGGATCACTCTGGAGGCACAGAGCCATCACAGCAATTTCTATGCCAGTGCCTTCCCCCAGCATATAGGCACAACTGGAGCTGATCCCCAGATACTGTTTTGGATCCTTCAGTTTACACCTGAGGAACATTCCTGCAAACAGTCAACCCAGGACTGAGAAGTAAAAAAAGTCAACTCCAAACCCCTTCCTCACTGACTTACACTGTGTGCTCTACAGCCACTCCAAGGATCTGCCCCACTACCAAAGTAGTGGTCAGCAGTTATTCTTTAAACATGGCCAAGGATGAATCTGCAGCCTACGAACCACAAAGATATTATTAAAGGAAGGGCAAAAATAGACAATTAATGCTGAACTTGCTTTGTGACTCAGTGGACAATAATACCACCTAGGGACACATCAATTTGGGAACAAACTCATGAATCTCTCTTTTAAGGTCAGCTGCGGAAGCAGCAAAGTGATGTGCAAAGGTGATGCGCTTAGCATTTAAGTTAAGGAGACTGTGCTTTGCATTCCTACCAGCTGGTCAGCTGTATCACATCCTCAAAGGACTCATCTGGTCTTCCTAGTCCCTGGTTGACTATAGATACTATGACTGTCAAGGCAAGGGAGCTGAATAGAATTTAATGGGTAAAAATAATCTATACAGGCTCAACAAGATTCTAAAGACCCCATTCAATCCAACTAACTATGCTGTATTCAGTGACTGAGCGGGGCTGCTCTCTTTGAATATAAGCAAGGAAAAGCCCAAAGTCAAATACCTACAAAAATAGTTACATCTATTATTAACATAATGAAGGAATTCCTAGTGCATTCCTTTATATGTAAGCTTCTCCAGAAAGGGCTCACAGACAGTGAAGTCAAAACTTTAACTACAGTGCTTACAGACTTATCAGGCTGGTATTAGCTAAAACAAATATTGGTCAAAATGGAGATAACATTTAGACATCTGCTTTAAAGTGAAGCTTCCTTTCCACCTGCCACATAGGCCACAAAAGATACACTCTAGTTAACATATTACTGACAGCATGATGAGAAAGCTCCTGTCAGACGCTGGCCAGCCGGGTGTTTGAGACAAAATGCACAGCCCCAGCTGACTAGTTAGAGAAAGTCTGGTGAGGTACAATTATAGAGGCATATGACAAGCCTTCATGCTTGACTGACTTGAGAACCGATGACATGGCTTTAAACAGCAATCCTTCCTACCGCTGGTCACAAAACAGCAATAAGTCAACTGATGCACTGTTGTAAAATCATGATTTATTCCTTTGCTTTGAATACATGAGACTATGGTATGATGTTCTGGTAGACTACCACAGCAGGTTCACTTGGGGCCTAAACATCTAAGGCCTGTCTACAGCATGCATAAGATCTATGTTCTAGCTCAGCCTTACTAGAAAAGCTTTCCACACTAGCTTAATAATGTATGCAAACATTGAATAAAAAATAAACGGCATTAAAACTTACTATTATATCCCCATTTAATTAGTAAAACAATTTATACAAATATAGCAGTGGATGCTAAAATACTAATATACGAAAATATTCAATATTTTAACATGACATCTAAGACCAGTCCTCCTTATTCAGTTAAAGTGAAACAACAAAAATCACCTCTGTGACTATATCCCACGCGTTGTTTCATACACTCATTCCAAAAGGTAATTTGTTTTTCTTTTATAGATACCTGTTCAAAAGCTACAAATTGTAGTTTTTGCTACAAACAGATCTTACAGAACATGCTCCTCAGGCGAGGTGAATCTAGCCCACTCTAACACTAAGCCCCAAGCAAGCTGCAAGGTTGATGACAACCATATTATTAAAGGGAGTTGGAAAGCTGTACTAGTAAGAATCAAAAGCTAGGGAAAATAATGACCATGAAGCTATAATAGAACTGAGTGCAGGGAAGTTTCCACCTACACCTTTTTGTGCTCACCATGCAGATTGCTATTAAAATTCAAGCAGAGGGAGTTTTTTAAAAATAGAAGAATAACCATAGCTAATCAGTTATAGAAACATGCAAAAGAGTAAACAGAGTTGCAATTATGAAAAGATGCATACAAAACAGAAGCCTGCTTGGTTGGGAATGAAATGCAAGCGTCTCACTGAGTTAAACCTATTAGAACAAATTAGATTAAAAATGCAAATGGTCCAATCACCAATTAAAAAGGCTAACTGATAACTTAATGATTCAACCCTCTCTTCTATATACTCCCTCCCTCAAAGTAAACCTTCTTTATAAATGCAATATTGTATTTTTCTCTTGCTTTCATGCCAGGGCCAGTCCTTTATCTCGAATACAACAAACACATCAAATTTATAGCAGAGAAGTGCTAGACTTAAAAGAATTTTTTTTCCAGATATATTCAAGTAATTTTGCATCCCCCACAAAAGAAGGGTAAGGAGAGATTGAGGGAAGCCTTGAATTATGCCTTCTGTTATCGGTCCTTACTGCCCTGAGATAGTGAACCGAAACAGAGCTGATAACTTGAAAGTGACATCACAACCCAGTCTTCATGAACTGTCATAAACAATTGGTATTAACTTAACCCCAGAATAAGGGACAACTCCCTTAACAATAAAATGCATTTGATATCATTGCCTTTGAAAGATAAATTTGCTTAAGAATCAAAATTTAATATAGGAATATCAAAAGGATACCTTTTCAGCTCAGTCAAAAAATTATTATTTTATACATGCAATAGCCAGGAGAACTAAATCTAGCATACACATCACTCAAATAGAGACTGTTTGTTTATTTGGAATATTTTTATTAATACACATGCATATTTAAACCCAGCAGTCTATCATTTTAATGAAGCAATGTATTAATCACACCAAAAAGCAAATGTAATCATTCTTAACTATTGAAAATACTTTTGATAGAATAATTTAGAAGAGTTTATAGCTGTACAGTGCTGTTTATATATATATAAAAACAGTACCATACAGCAATAAGTAATTCTACCACCACTCCTTTTCAATTTGTAAGAGAGGCTGTTATGGGAGATGGGGAGGCAATGTGTACTGAAGTCCTATGTCAGTGACACTCAACTCTACATCTCTATTTTATCAGACCTCACTAGTATGGTTGACCAATTTACCAAGTCCTTTGCCCAACATTCCCTGTAAACTGCATGCATGCACAACTAAGCAACTGTTCTGTATCCACCACACGTCACATAGCTGGAAGCACAGCTGGTGTAGCAGCACAAATTGCTCCCTGGCATGATTTGCTGCTTTGCTGTTATTGATCCTGGTTGGGCAATCGGAGCATGCTCAGTAACATCTGCTGAAGCCTCTGCCGACTCTTCCCTCAATCAGAACTAAAATTGGCTCCTTGCTATCAATGGGGGCTACTAGAGTACAGAGAAAGCAAATTGGAGGAGAGGGATGGCCTGAATTTATGCAGGGAAGTCAAATTGTATGTCAAACAGGTGGAAGCAGAGAAAAGAGAGAGGCAGATAGGCAAAATCAGGGATGGGTTAGGAGCCATGGTTAAGAAAGAGGGAGAGGTGCTGCCTGAGAGTGGCAGAGGGGAAAATCCCAGGGACAGGGGACAGCAAGAAAAAAAAGTTAGCCCCAATGAGCAGCACTTGCAGAAATAGAATGTAGGTAGCAGATGGGCTTTTCCCCCCTCCCTTGGAAGGACAGGGCATCTCAGCACCCACTTCTCAGTGCCAACAGGGAGGGATAAGGAGTGGGGTTGAGGGAGATAGGGGCTCCTAGGAGGAGATGGTAGGATGGCTCCCTCAAGGACTGATGCTCCTGAATGTGACACAGATGTTCCTAAAATACCTTAGGTAACAATTACAGTAGCCAATTTTCAAATATCAATAATGTGACTTCTTTCATTTTTTTGTATTATCATTAATTATTGCATGAACATGGCAAAAATAGGTTTTGTTTGTGAGTACGGTTATCCAGAGTACCAACAAATGCCAAATGTGGTATTTTTAGTTTCATACATGGTCCTGAGTTTCATGATTGAATCTAAGAATCCCGAACAAAATTATTGTCATCGCTACTAGATATGGAAGAAGGTCTAACGCATTCCAACTGAATGTTCAACTATTGGCACACTACTGCACAATAATACATGTCTTTACAACTCCCTGAACACACATATACATGATACTCTATTGTAGTACACATTTTTTAAAGTCCTTAACTACACATTTTCATAATCCATACTTTAAACAGTCCTGAAATACTCATTTATACAATAGAATGTAATCTTTCTAAAAAAGCAATTGCAATCCATTTTGTATGCTCTCACACAGTTCTGTGAGGGATTTCTCTCTCTCTCTCTTTTTGTCCTTAATAATAAATTGTAAGCTTGCCCAAGGACAAAAATGTAACACTCAGTAGAGTTTATAGCCCACTCAGTACAAAGAAAATTTAGAGGAAACATTGTCTTTGCCAGTACTGTGCCTTGGAAATGGGCTAGATGACTAAAATTTAATCCAGTTAAGACTCTGATGTTGTTGGTAGGTTGGGAAAAATAACCAGAAGAAACTGAGGAAGTGATATCAGCTCCCCCATTCATGGGAATTTGCTGCGATCTGTTATTCAAGTTGACAACTTGGGGATTTTATTGTATCTTAAGCTGTTTTGAGATGGCATTGATCACTATCTGGACAAGAATATCTTTTCACCTATAGTTGGTCAAGAGATTGCAGCATTTTCTTTCTGGTGAAGATTTCACCATAGTATCTATGTCACTTCACTAGTGGATTATTGCAATGCAATTTTTATGAGGCTGCATTTTAAAACTGATCAGAAACTTCAGATAGTTCAGAATACAGCTGCCCGTCCCAGACCCCCGCAGACCTCCCTGTACAGGTAGCAACAGGAACATACCAACCCCTGAGGGTTCATCCACTGAACACTCACAAAATTAACAGGCCTGAAGTTCCCAAAGTAACAGTACACACCAGCTTGCAAGATTCAACTCAGAATCATCACTTTGCTTAGTACCACAGCACTTAGATACATTTATAGTGAAAACAAGAATAAGTTTATTATCAAAAAACAGAGATTCAAGTGATAGAGAGTAAGAATATTAGAAACAAATGGTTACATATAAAACAATCATGACCCATTTTCTACAGACTAAATTCAAAGTAACAGGTTAACATACTGTCTAAAGAAGTTTATTTCACCCAAAGTTCTCTACAATGTTTTCAACCAATCCTGGCTGAGACCCCTTTGTCATGAAGCAAACTCGTTGCACATTTACTTTCTCAGTGAAGGATGATAGGGGTGTTTTCTTTACCCCCCAAATATAATAGAGCAAACCTTTGAGAGCACCTCCAGATAAGGTTCTCTCCCCCTCTCCCTCAGTTAGTTTCTTTCCGAAGTGCTCACAATCTTTCATCTGCATTCAGTTCAGACTGGTGATAGGAGACCCATTGTGAACAAGACCATACTCAATTTATATGTAAAAAGATATATGGAAATACATCTGTTGTCTGACAGAAAATCTGTTTCACACCTTTGCTGCTGACTAGTTCCTAGACACAGAAATTAAGAACATATTTTCTGTATATATACACATAATTCCTTGCACAACATTTGCACATGCGTTTCACAGTGATATTGATGATGCACGTGATACTGGCTTTTATTTGAGACCTCACATGACATTCTTTGGTGATCTAGAATGTTCATATCAGACTCAGGAGATTCCTGTAGCCCCTATGGGGGGCCCTCTGTGCCCCATGCCAGTTGGAACTATGCCATTGAGATCAACTGAGATATTAAGGCTAACAGCCCTAGTCTTAAATGGGAGGGAACTAGAGGCAAAAACAGGTCGGATTATACATCCCATTAAGCTTTCCAGCATAAAGCAGACTTAAACCTGTCTTAACTGACTAAGGGTACGTCTACACTATGGGACTATTCCGAATTTGCATAAACCGGTTTTGTAAAACAGATTTTATAAAATCGAGTGCGCGCGGCCACACTAAACACATTAAATCGGTGGTGTGCGTCCACGGTTCGAGGCTAGTGTCGATTTCTGGAGCGTTGCACTGTGGGTAGCTATTCCGTAGCTATCCCATAGTTCCCGCAGCCTCCCCCGCCCCTTGGAACTTCCGGGTTGAGATCCCAGTGCCTGATGGGGCAAAAATCATTGTCGCGGGTGGTTCTGGGTAAATGTCGTCAGTCACTCCTTCCTCTGGGAAAGCAACAGCAGACAAGCATTTCGCGGCTTTTTTCCCTGGATTGCCCTGGCAGATGCCATATCATGGCAATCATTGAGCCTGTTTTGCCTTTTGTGACTGTCACCGTATGTGTAATAGATGCCGCTCACAGAGGCGATTCAGCAGCGCTACACAGAAGCATGCTTTTGCTTTTGCATGATAGCAGAGATGGTTACTAGCCATACTGCACCATCTACCATACCATAAATTGGTAATAAGATGGTCATGGTTACCAGTCCTTTTGCACTGTACCATTTGCTGCTGTCATAAGTGCCCCTGGCCGATCAGCCAGGGGCGCAAAAGCCAAAATTGGGAATGACTCCCTGAGTCAATCCCTCCTTTTTGGTATCTAAAAATAGAATCAGTCCTGCCTAGAATATGGGCAAGTGTACTAGAGAACCACTGTATCATAGAGCTAGAGAGCACAGCTGCTCTGTGTCAGATCCCACAGAAATTATGAGCTGTATGCTATTCACAGGGGGTGCTCCTGCAACAACCCCACCTGTTGATTCCGTTCTTCCCCCAGCCTTCCTGGGCTACCATAGCATTGCACCCCCACTTGTGTGATGAATTAATAAAGAATGCAGGAATAAGACACAGTGACTTGTTAGTGAGAAATGAGTGGAAGGCAGCTTCCAGCTGCTATGATAGTCCAGACAGGACAGTAAGGAGTGTGGAGAAGAGGAGCCCAGCATCCCTCTGCTAGTCCAGGGGCAATTGAATCTTTTCTTTACACATGAAGGGTGGGGGCTGATGGAGCTCAGCCCCCTGTTGCTATTATGAGGATGGTTACCAGCCATACTGCACCATCTACAAGGAAAAATTAGGGCCAGGCGCCCTTGATTGACCTCACTGATGCTAGTCGGCATGGTTACCAGCCCTTTTGCACTGCCTCATGTGCCAATAGACTGATGACGAGGACGGGTATCAGTCGTATTGCACCATCAGCCACCCATGGCGGGGGGGGGAGTGAGGATGTTAGTGTTGACGGCTGCAGCATCGCGTCTATCTGCAGCATTCAGTAAAGATAGGGTGACATGTAAAAGAGTCAAGAGAGGATTGTTTTCCCTTTCACTTCTGGGGGTGGGGGTGGGGTGCGTAAATTGCCGAGCTATGCCCTGACCCACCGCGGACACGGTGTTTGACCCTAGAAGCATTTGGAGCTCAGCCAAGAATGCAAATGCTTTTCGGAGACTGCAGGAACTGTGGGATAGCTTGAGTCCTCCAGTCCATGAGCGTCCATTTGATTCTTTGGCTTTCCGTTACGCTTGTCACACAGCAGTGCGCTGAGCCCCTGCTATGGCGTCTGTCTGGAGATTTTAAAAAAATGATTTTGAATTTCGTCTTCTGTAACGGAGCGCTGATAGAACAGATTTGCCTGCCCTTACAGCGATCACGTCCGCATGGTCCATGCGGGAGCTCTTTCTTTATTTTGATTTTTAACTGCATCGCCACACGTGCTGATCGGAGCTCCATGCTGGGCAAACAGGAAATATTCAAAAGTTCGCGGGGCTTTTTCTGTCTACCTGGCCACTGCATCCGAGTTCAGATTGCTGTCCAGAGCGGTCAGTGGTGCACTGTGGGATACCGCCGGGAGGCCAATACCGTCGATCAGCGGCCACACTAACCCTAATCCGATATGGTAATACCGATACTAGCGCTACTCCTCTCGTTAGGGAGGAGTACAGAAACCGGTTTAAAGAGCCATTAAAATCGATATAAGGTGCCTCCTAGTGTGGACGGTTGTGGCGTTAAATCGGTTTTACGCTCCTAAAACCGATTTAAACGCCTAGTGTAGACCAGGCTTAATACAGGATTCTTGTAGGGGAATAAGGAACACCACAGTGACTCCTACACATCTCTTCTCCTAGAGCAGCACTGGGGCCTTATGGCTATTATATCACTTATCAGGGACCAACATTCAGCTGGATTGGTGAGCTGCAAAGATGGCTTAATTCTATGTATTGTCCAACCTCTCTGGACTTCAGAAAATAGGTCAGAGTTTGTTCAGCCTAGAGGGTGAAGACCAAGTTATTTTCTGTGAAGAAGCAACCATTTTAGAAGTCTCTTCCCTCATTGGTTTGACAAAGTCCAAATTTGTTGTTCATGGTATGATGCTATTCTGTTTTCCTAGGCTTTTTCAGGGAGAGAGGATGGGTGAAGTGATGGGAAGCAGATGGTGTGAGGTGTTGGTTTGGGGTAGGGGAGGCTGGGAGGACTTCTGAGTTTGGACATCAGTTAAAACTGCTTATTGTTTATCTTTTATTGATAAGTTTTGTACATGGACTACTCTTGATGGATTTATTTTAGATAAACTGAAATAAATCTTGGACTGTATGCTTGAAATGGGAGATTCTAGCCTAGTCTGAATTTAAAGGAAAAGATCTAGCTTTTAAAAGTCAAAGGCACAGGATTTTAATAGAATTTTTTTTTGAAAGCTTACAGTACTTACATCATCAACTGCTTTCTAAAAGCTGCACATCACTCATTCAATAACAAACTATTTATGGGTTATTTAGCTTGGCTCTGCTCCTGCACCTTGAGGCATGTGAACTGATGCGCTTGCATTAAGACCCACTAAAGTCACATGGGACTCTGCACGATGCAGCAGCCCACACAACAAGTTGTATATTTGGGGACTTCTGATGTTTTCATTTTCTTTTTTAATTGTCGGAACTGCTGCTACTTACTAGCATCCTTTCGCAACACAGGGTTTTTCCCACCCCACAAAATTTCCTTTTTGGCTCAATGGAATTTAAATTAATCTTTATATACCATATATTCTCCGAGATCTCAAAAAATATTACATAATATAGAAATTTGTTTTTTAGAAACAAAATAGAACATCTGTCTATCTCTGAAAAGTTGCTCCGAATTGTGTTTTTAAAACTGCATCTAAATCCTGCTCCCAAAGAAAACTGTTCATTTGCTGTTTAGTAAAGTTGGTAATGTTGAATTACTACTATGGAAAATGTGTCAGATAAAAGGCTGTATAAGCACTGCTTAAAAGAAATAAAAGGATTTTCTGTGACTGAGTTTTAACAAAAGATTAAAGCTACTAAATGACAAATATATACTATGATGCAAATTGGTTTGTAAAATGATAGTCACTTGCAACCCGAGTTAACCTCTCAAGCATCCAAACTATAAGAAAATCTCAGCGTTTAAAACAAAGGAATATCTGAATATTTAGATATGTTTTTGTAACCAAACATAGACATTCTTTCATTTCACCAGTCTAGACTGACATAAGGAAAAACATTTCAATGTGGGCAGTACCCTAAAACCTGTAATAAAAATGCTATTTTGAGTTGTAAATTATCATCAGCCACAAGAGCTGTTCCAAATCAGAGCTATTACAGTATATGCCCCGAACTACTACTCTGCAACAAAGATGAATCTACCTATTACCTGGTTAGGATAGCAGCTATTATTATGGCCCCTTGATTTCCTTCAAGTAGCTCCAATGGAATAAGCCACAAGTGAATAATAAAGATCTTATAATAGCCCTTAAGAATTCTTTATAGGGTAGCAGGCACAGAAATGAACTCTGGAGAGTTAAAGAACTCTCATCTCCTGATAAGAAAAAATAATTAACCTGACTTAATGTATCTGAGTAGGTCTTATATAAATCAGACTTTTGTACTTCAAGAGCCAGATTAAAACCATATATCAAAAAAAGTATGTAGATATTGTCTTACAAGTACACATGGAACATATCTAAATCTGCAGAGGTCTGTAGGTCTTTTTATGAAATGCTCAATATATTCTACTTAAAAGGAGATGTGTGAAGTACTTACAGTGCTTAGTTTGCTAGAGGTAATAATGATTCGTCTCTCATTCAACATACTAGCATAAAGTTGCATCATGTTGTTCACATCCACAGCAACAAAATATTCAGTAAGATTTCTCTGTTTAAATAAATAAAAAAAGAAATGTTAACATATATTAACAACGGTAATTGAGTGGAACATTTTGTTCATTTTTTATAAAATTTCTTACCACACAAATGAAAATCAATCCTGCCAGAGAAACATGTCTGTTCATTAAATATCTGCATTCACACAATTCCTTGCCATTTTAAACACAAAGTAAAATTAACTTTAAGGTCTCTTCATTTTGTATGTTTAGTTATCCTTCTGGGTGGAGGGGAACTTTCTATTTTCAAGAAATTTGGAAACATGGAAACTTTGGAACAATATGTGCTAGTTCTGTTTAAAACAGCTATTCATTTTTATTTATACTTTGGGTTTTTAGTATGAATGCATCCTGGGCCCTAGGTGAATATACATTAAAATTTTTAAAAATGCATTGCTATGTAAAATATATACAAAAGCATTCACAAGACTTAGTACTAACCCTAGTAAATTCAACTCGTAAATTGCTCATTGTATGCAGTGTTGTTGTAGCCATCTCAGTCCCAGGATATTAGACAGACAAGGTAGGGGAGGTAATATCTTGTATTGGACCAACTTCTGTAAGCTTGAAAGCCTGTCTCTCTCACCAACAGAAGTTGGCCCGGATATAACCTTACTCACCTTGTCTCATTAGTAAATTCCTCCTCATTGATGTATAAACCAAGACATTTAATCTGTATAATAAGACTCCAGATGTGTCAATATATGTCACTCTGAAGCCTAAAATGTCTGTCGAGGTTGGAAACAGCTACAAGTGTTGCTAAGGGCACTTGTTGAGCATATCACCAGGTTCAGTCATCACTGGGATTCTCAGTCTGTTACTGTCACATTTTTAAATTCTCAGCCATTTTGACTTCACAAATTATTCCCATGTGGCATCCAGCTACAGTAAGGCTTGTATGTATACCATGCCAGGAGTCCTAGATCACTATGATATCAGTGGTAACTCAACCAATCATTAGCCTTACTCTATAGCTAATATGCACACAACAATATCATTGGTTGTATGAAGGAGACTACACAGATGGTGGATTATTTGGCCCAGCTGCCATTGTTCTGCAGAATCACCCACACAACAACAGAGCCGGCACATACAATATCTAAAATATATATATATATATATATATATATATATATATATATATATAACACCTCACCACAGTACACACTTCTGATCTGCCACCTGCACAAAACACCACAAATCTCCAGCACAACCCCACCCCCACCAAATGAAAATGAACACAATCACACACACCACCACTATCTGGGATTTATGGTCTGTCACTGTCAATTTGTTTAAGTTCTCCGTCATTTTCAGCTTTTATATGCATGACTTTATGTATTACACCTGTGTAACAACACCGGCTTTCAGCTACTAGTATTTTTATTAATGTGAAATGGTAGAATGGATCTGACTAGACAGCTGCCTTAATTTCATCCTGAGAGCTGGCCATTGGCAGTACCTATACAGGGTAACCATTTACTCCATAATGGGCTGAGTCCCATGGTTTAGGGTATGCCATGGTTGGTGGGGACAAGGAACCCAAATGGGACTCACAGCTGTCAGTTAGGCTTCTCCGGCCTCTATGGATGGTGTGGCCCAGCATCTGCCCTCATGGTTCACCAATTACAGGGGGATGGGTGTCTCAGATTGCATGGTCAGGGACGATAAGTCTTAATTTCATAGGTCCTACACTGAACAGGAAAGCAGCTATCACTGGCCAGCCAGGGGGCTCAGAGTACAGAGAGGGTTTCTTCCTGATGACCATCTCACATTCCACCACCCCCAACCAATTGTATCATCAAACCTTCCCCCCTACTTCAGGTTTCCTGCAAGTGCACACCTGTACAATTTTTCCCTTGGTCTAGTTATGACACCAGAGTGTGCTATCCTGCCAGGCTCTCACAATGCCAAAAAGATCAGGGGCATGATGATTAATGTTACTCTCAGCTCTATTGGTTGGCCCATAGGTGCTGTGCTCTCAGTGTACTGGGGTGGGGGTGGATGAGAGAAGGTGCTGAGTCCCTCTGCCATTACCTCCTCCATGTGACAAAGATGCCAAACACAATCACCCCCTCTAAGGGGGTAGCGGGAGCAAGATCACTTCCAGACCACACCAGGCGGGAAAGAGAGGGAGGAAATTCCTGTGCACCAGAACTGTGCTAATACTGCAAATAAACCTTAAATAAATAAATATTTGTTTACATTTTGCTTGGATAAGAATGGTCACTTTCTCCCTTGTGATTGTACTTCTGGGTGTGGGGTAGAGAAAGGAGAGTGAGTAAAAATTGCAAGGTAAGGCCTTGACATTTTCAAAGCATGAGGATGCAACTGTGTGAAGGACCCAATTTCACATAAATTGGGGCATACTGAATAAATCCCAGGAGAAGGCCTAAAAAGTAAAGCCTGGCCCCCAGGGCATCAGGGTTCAGAGCTGGTTTAAGAGATGAAGGCAGGGGCTGTTAGGACCCAAATTGTTGTGTGGAGAAAGGAACCGTGGCTCTTGAACAGCATGTTAATACTCCATCTGAGAGAGATGTGTGCCACAATGACTGCATTGATTCTAATTTACCAAGGACTAGCTGCATAGCATCTTATTTATATCGCAGTTCTCTCTTGCTAAAGCTGCAGAACAGTCAAAAGATACATCTAGCTCTTCACTTCAATAAAGCACTCTATATTGCTATATAGATTTATTTTTTTGCTAAAAATTGTCAGATTTATTTATATTTTAAAATGTAAAATGTAAATGTTCATTGCAATACTTTAAGCTTCACAGCAAAGAATTAGTGGACTAGAGTTTATTATTAATTTACTACTGTTTGCCCCCATCTATTTACTCCCCATGTAAAATCACAGCATCTTATTACTTCTCAGACTGAAAGGATGGGACACACAGCTACAAATGGAATGAGTGGGAAAGAGAGGGTAGAGAAAGGCACCTCTACTTCCATTTTATTTCCTTCCTATGAACTGTATAAAAATGTACAGCATTACTTTCACAACAACCACAGCATCTATCAGCTGCAGGCACAGATTTGAAATACTTTAGTGAATTAATATTCTGCTATGTGCATCACATAATTTCTTCATGCCACCGTGCAGACTTCATTTTCTGGGGGGGGGGAGAAGAAATATCATAATTTCAAAACTGTAGCAAATGGCCAGCTATAGCATGAATGCCCTTGATCCCACATTTAAATGCAAGATTTAAAGAAGGTGGGCTATTTAAATAAGCTACGTTTTCAATGGCTAGCTATTAAACATGCAGTCAAGCACACACTTGAAGATCACAGACACTACATTTACAGCCTGCTTAATGTATTTATTTGGCCTCCATCACATATTTGAATTCCGTAGAATGCAAACCTTCATTTAAACAAAGAAAAATCTTTTAACCATTAGAGCTGTCAAGATGACCTTCCAAATGTGAACACGTGTCTCTTAGGTAGCTTGAAACAACAGCACTCAGAAAAATAAATTGCTTCCATTCATCTCAATGGGATGTTAATTCTGGCAATTAATTATGCTATTTTGGGGGGCCAGATATTCAAATAACTCAGGTGCATAAGTGGCAGGCATGATTTGTATATATAATTACCATAAATGCACACACAAATTGGGTAACTGAATGTGCAAATGTTCAAACAATGTACAGAAATAGTGGTAGTCATAGAAATACCTTGTATAATTGTTTATCACTGGATGATGCTTAATGCAGCAGTTCTTTCACTAACTAAAGATTCTGTTATTAGACAAAGGCTGTATTCTCCCCTCATTCTTTGTAAAAACCTCCGACTGACACCAATATGAGATCTTCTGTGGGAAGCAGTATATGGCTCTAACTTTGTAGGCCCAGCCATAGACCATAACTACAAATGTAATTCAGCCACACCCATCGAACAAGGTTAACACCGCTGGTTAGATATTTTAAAAAAACAACATACTTACGCTTTCTGGGATTGTTGGCAATCCAGTTAGATCAGGAGTAATGAAGTACGAATGCTAATTAATGGGGGGGGAAACAAAATTAATATTTTGTGCAGAAAGAGACCAAGAATACAAATTGTGTGTGTATGTGCGTGTATATATTATAAAATAAAGCAGACCAGAACACCAAAGATTCAGCAGATCAAAAATCAACATGCCATTGCTTTAGAGTCATAATGAAATTATGCAAATTTTAAATATTGTGTCAAGATTGAGCGTAAGAAACAGCAGATTCAATTTGGGACTAATGATTAGGAGTTTATGACAAATAGGTTTCCCCCCACAAAAATTTACAAGAGAACAAAATCTAAAGTTAGACTGGAAGAGGAAAAATCATTTACCTAAGAAAATAAATTCATTAGGACAGAGAGAATGTTACTGCAGGTACAGTTCCCCTCAATTTCACAACAATCTTTAAACAGAAAATTAGGACAAGATTACTTTACGTTCCACATTAATCTATGACAAATATTAACAACCTTATACAACTTTATATATTTAAAGGTTGAGCAACATTCAGGATGTAAATACAGACCAGATCAAACTCAGTACGGGTGTAATTCACTAATTTATATTAATCCAGTGACTTCAATACTTAGACCAGGAATGAATTTGGTTCAATAAGTTTAACATATCATAGTGTCCTAGCCTAAATCTTGTACGAGAAAAAAATTTATTTATCCCATTTTCTTAGTGAGCATATACTCTACAATTTAAAATAACTGCCTCTGTTTATATCTATATCTATATCTAGATATAGATATTTGAACAACCAATATAAAAATAAAATGTATTTCTAGTCAAACTTTAAAAAGATTAACTAGAACATAATGAAATATATAAAAATATATAAAAATGTTAATATAGCTTGTGTTTAATCAGCAAATGTAATTTATTATTGCTATTTACTATATGCATGTACGAAGATCTTACTGCACCAGACTGATGGACTTAAAGAACATTTGCCCCTTAACACTAATTAGCTTATTTGGCACTAGCTAAAAAGTCCACACACTAGCTATACAAAAAGAATGCATTACATGACACTGTGCCCTGTGCACAATAAATAAACCAAGATACAGATGTGATTAGTATACAGATGTGATATTAATAGTAATGAAAGACAAAGAAAATTATTTTTCCAATTGCCAAGGCCAAGAATACACCCAGATAGATGAAAAAATCCTCTGTTTTCTGTTTATACCAAACTTTTGTACACATGACTGGAGTACTGTCATGGATGGATATAAACTGTTCAGGAAGGACAGGCAGGGCAGAAAAGGTGGGGGAGTTGCGTTGTATGTAAGAGAGCAGTATGACTGCTCAGAGCTCCAGTATGAAACTGCAGAAAAACCTGAGTGTCTCTGGATTAAATTTAGAAGTATGAACAACAAGGGTAATGTCGTGGTGGGAGTCTGCTACAGACCACCAGACCAGGGGGATGAGGTGGACGAGGCTTTCTTCCAGCAACTAACAGAAGTTGCTAGATCACAGGCCCTGGTTCTCATGGGTGACTTTAATCACCCCGATATCTGCTGGGAGAGCAATACAGCAGTGCACAGACAATCCAAGAAGTTTCTGGAAAGTGTAGGGGACAATTTCCTGGTGCAAGTGCTGGAGGAACCAACTAGGGGAAAAGCTCTTCTTGACCTGCTGCTCACAAACAGGGAAGAAATAGTAGAGGAAGCAATAGTGGATGGGAACCTGGGAGGCAGTGACCATGAGATGGTCGAGTTCAGGATCCTGATACAAGGAAGAAAGGAGAGCAGTAGAACAGAGACCCTGGACTTCAGAAAAGCAGACTTTGACTCCCTCAGGGAACTGATGGGCAAGGTCCCCTGGGAGAATAACATGGCGGGGAAAGGAGTCGAGGAAAGCTGGCTGTATTTTAAAGAAACCTTACTGAGGTTGCAGGAACAAACCATCCCGATGTGTAGGAAGAAAAGTAAATATGGCAGGCGACCAGCTTGGCTTAACAGTGAAATCCTTGCTCATCTTAAACACAAAAGAACAGCTTACAAGAAGTGGAAGATTGGACAAATAACCAGGGAGGAGTATAAAAGTATTGTTCAGGCATGCAGGTGTGAAATCAGGAAGGCCAAATCACACTTGGAGTTGCAGCTAGCCGGAGATGTTAGGAGTAACAAGAAGGGTTTCTTTAGGTATGTTAGCAACAGAAAGAAAGTCAAGGAAAGTGTGGGCCCCTTGCTGAATGAGGGAAGGAACCTAGTGACGGAGGATGTGGAGAAAGCTACTGTACTCAATGCTTTTTTTGCCTCTGTCTTCAGATGATGTTCTGTCATCTTCTACCACTGAGAACAGTCTAGATCCATCCTCTTTGGAACCCCCTTTCAGGTAGTTGAAAGCAGCTATCAAATCCCCCCTCAGTCTTCTCTTCTGCAGACTAAACAATCCCAGTTCCCTCAGCCTCTCCTCATAAGTCATGTGCTCCAGCCCCCTAATCATTTTTGTTGCCCTCCGCTGGACTCTCTCCAATTTATCCACATCCTTCTTGTAGTGTGGGGCCCAAAACTAGACACAGTACTCCAAATGAGGCCTCACCAGTGCTGAGTAGAGGGGAATGATCACATCCCTCGATCTGCTGGAAATGCCCCTACTTATACAACCCA
Source organism: Mauremys mutica (assembly GCF_020497125.1). Classification (NCBI taxonomy): domain Eukaryota; kingdom Metazoa; phylum Chordata; order Testudines; family Geoemydidae; genus Mauremys; species Mauremys mutica. The sequence goes on along the minus strand of NC_059079.1, from coordinate 44,996,092 downwards.
GCAAGTCATGCCTGACTAACCTAACTGCCTTCTATGATGAGATAACCGGCTCTGTGGATGAGGGGAAAGCAGTGGATGTGCTATTTCTGGACTTTAGCAAAACTTTTGATACAGTCTCCCACAGTATTCTTGCCAGCAAGTTAAAGAAGTCTGGGCTGGATGAATGGACGGTAAGGTGGCTAGAAAACTGGCTAGATGGTCGGGCTCAACGGGTAGTGATCAATGGTTCCATGTCTAGTTGGCAGCCGGTATCAAGTGGAGTGCCCCAAGGGTCGGTGCTGGGGCCGGTTTTGTTCAATATCTTCATTAACGATCTGGAGGATGGTGTGGACTGCACCCTTAGCAAGTTTGCAGATGACACTAAACTGGGAGGAGTGGTTGATACGCTGGAGGGTAGGGATAGGATACAGAGGGACCTAGACAAATTAGAGGATTGGGCCAAAAGAAATATGATGAGGTTCAACAAGGACAAGTGCAGAGTCCTGCACTTAGGACGGAAGAATCCCATGCACTGCTACAGACTAGGGACCGAATGGCTGGGCAGCAGTTCAGCAGAAAAGGACCTAGGGGTTACGGTGGACGAAAAGCTGAATATGAGTCAACAGTGTGCCCTTGTTGCCAAGAAGGCTAATGGCATTTTGGGTTGTATAAGTAGGGGCATTTCCAGCAGATCGAGGGATGTGATCATTCCCCTCTACTCAGCACTGGTGAGGCCTCATTTGGAGTACTGTGTCTAGTTTTGGGCCCCACACTACAAGAAGGATGTGGATAAATTGGAGAGAGTCCAGCGGAGGGCAACAAAAATGATTAGGGGGCTGGAGCACATGACTTATGAGGAGAGGCTGAGGGAACTGGGATTGTTTAGTCTGCAGAAGAGAAGACTGAGGGGGGATTTGATAGCTGCTTTCAACTACCTGAAAGGGGGTTCCAAAGAGGATGGATCTAGACTGTTCTCAGTGGTAGAAGATGACAGAACAAGGAGCAATGGTCTCAAGTTGCAGAGGGGGAGGTTTAGGTTGGACATTAGGAAAAACTTTTTCACTAGTAGGGTGGTGAAGAACTGGAATGGGTTACCTAGGGAGGTGGTGGAATCTCCTTCCTTAGAGGTTTTTAAGGTCAGGCTTGACAAAGCCCTGGCTGGGATGATTTAGTTGGGTTTGGTCCTGCTTTGAGCAGGGGGTTGGACTAGATGACCTCCTGAGGTCCCTTCCAACCCTAAGATTCTATGATTCTATGATTTTTAATTCTCTTCTCCTCCCCCACTACCCACAAACACAGAGTATTTAAGGCTACAGAATATTATTCAGTTGTAACTTAGAAGTGAAACAATCAATGATTTTCTAACTGTTCATGATTTTAACAGAGAAATAATCAGTTCAATGAGCAGAACAGCAGAGATGTGCTATAGGAAGCCATCACCCACTACTGCCAGACACCAGAGCTATGATCAGCTACAGTAGAACCTCAGAGTTAGGAACACCAGAGTTATGAACTGACCAGTCAACTACACTCATCTGGAACCAGAAGTACAAAATCAGGCAGCAGAAATAAAAATAAATAAATAAATAAATAATTTTAAAAACGGCAAATTGTGTACAGTACTGTGTTAAATGTACACTACTAAAAAAAAATAAAGGGAAAGTTTAAAAAAATAGATTTGACAAGGTAAGGAAACTGTTTCCATGCTTGTTTCATTTATAAACAGCATTTTTTTTTCTGCATAGTAAAGTTTCAAAGCTGTATTAAGCCAATGTTCAGTTGTAAACTTTTGAAAGAACCAGCAAAATGTTTTTTTCAGAGTTATGAACAACCTCCATTCCCGAGGTGTTGGTAACTCTGAGGTTCTACTGTATTTCCAGTGCAAATAATATAGCTTGGAGTACTTCAACCTATTCTGAGGTCTCTTAGGAAGAGATTATAATCTGTTGTAATAGGTATGAAATTAACAAGTGCTGGCCACTACCATGCTTCTGCTATTTAAAAAGTGGAAGTGAGACTAAATGTAGGATATTTATTCCATCATCTCCATTTTAAATTTTGTTTTGTTTTTGCAGTCGGATTATAATTCACACATACTGCAGTTTTGAAATAAGGTCAGTATAAACAGAAATATATTAATAAAGATTGGGTTTTTAGACTAGAAAGCCACAGAATAATCATTTTTCAAAAGACCATATAAGAACAGCCTGAAATCAACAGAGAAATCATCTGTCAAGTAATTATTTCTTTCATTGGTAGGATTTAGGTAGCTAGTTCTCTTAAACTCACCGATACTAGGTACGGCTGATTTTTCAGAACTTGCTCACTTGCAAAAAACATCTCTTGATTCTTATGCAACATGAGAGAAAAATTGAACATTTTGTTTTTTAAACCAAAAGATTAAATCTGATTCATAATATTGTAACTATAAAAGTAACTGGGGCAAAGATTTCAATATGCAATAATCTTTTTAGAAGAATGAAAATGTCAAATGACTTAATCAGTAGAATTTCAGGTTCTGACCTTCTACATATCAATGCAAGACTCATTTGTTGTATATAATTAAGTAAAATACTATAATAGACCAACAGAGAATGCATAATAGCCATGGATAAAATGGCAGGGCATAAAATGTATTTGCAGGGTGATTAAGCAAAGTTAAAGATTGGGGGGGTTGTATTTTTGTTGGTTAGAAAGTAGAAAATGTCATTACATTGTGTTCTGTATTTGTGTTTACCTAGGAGTTAGACTTCAGTTTTTTAACAATTAATGATGACATCACCCAGACCTTGGTTCCATATATTGAAACAAATTTCCTAGGTTGGACAGTTCTGATTTAACCTCTTAGCATCAAAGCAGTAACAGTGTTATAAAAGCATCACAGTGCAGTTGAAGTATAGGTATCAGTAAGAATCCATAACTTTCAACCACCCCTCAATAAAGCTCTATCTAGGGGTGCAGCTTTCTGACCCACACATTCAATGTACATGTAATCAGGGGAATGGACAGGCTTGAAGTGTGGTAATAGTCAAAGGAGTGACTCACTCATCAGATCTGTTACCTGTGTATATTCAGACCACAACTGGCTGACATTTCTGACAAAAGTGAACCATTATTACGCAGGGCTGCCCAGGGGGCGGGGGCAAGTGGGGCAATTTGCCCCAGGCCCCGCAGGGGCCCCCAAGAGAATATAGTATTCTATAGTATTGCAACTTTTTTTATGGAAGGGGCCCCCAAAATTGCTTTGCCCCAGGCCCCCTGAATCTTCTGGGTGGCCCTGTTATTACGTTTTATTCCTGTTAGCTATACAAAGCCAAAACATCAAAGGGCTTGTCTACACGGCACCACAATGAACTACAGGGCTGTGAACTGCAGAGCTCACCAAAGCGTGACATGCTAACTTCCCTGTGTGGATGCTGCTGGTGCAAACTAAAAGATGTTTACTTCACAGTAATATAGTACTTCCAAAACACTACAGAACAAACTAGGTACTTTTTAGTTTGCACCCGTAGCATCCATGTAGGGTAGTTTGCATGCCACACTTTGATGTACTCTGTAGTTGACACCTCAGTAGTCTGGGCTTCAGGGCATTGTAAACAGAGCCTGAAAGTGTGTGACTTGGATTGCATTCTGGCTCACATATCATCGACAGAATGCTTTAACATGGTAAGTTCCATATGAAGAATCTTTTTTTTTTTTTACCAGTGCTGATGTGTGAGACTGAAAGAACACAGCTTGGCTTCCAGATCTCAGAATGAGTTTGTGGTGTTTTTTCCAACTGTCAGTATCCTTTTACTTCTGCACCAAGAAATTTGACCTAGACCCACTCAGGGACAGTAAACAAGGAATTCCATAGTGCCATTTTTACAGTCATTCTTCAGAATAGAACTTAATTTTAAATCTATTAGCATCCACAGTTTTAGACCGTGCCACTTAAATATGGGAGAAAGGGACACAACAAAGAGATACAAATTTAAGGCAGATGGCAGACTAGAACAGCTTCTGGATTCCTGCAATAGTGCCAGTTACCAGAGCACATGGGTCTAGATCAAGTTCAGCAAGGAATTCTCACCCAGTTTGACTGATTTAGTCCATTTGTTTATTTGTTAAAGGTATTAAAATTTGATCCCACACCACTTCCTGTCTTGGCATTGGGTCTCCATTTATATAAGTACCTTTCATGTAAATGGATTCCAAAGCAAAAATTGTTTGGCACAGTACTCTCCCCTTTCCCCAGACACAAAGGGGATCATGGCCAAGGGATGATGGCTAAAGGAATAGCTTCCCTTCCAGTCAGCCTGCAGTTTAGCTAATCCCACTTTTTCCCTCCATCCTCTTAACCCAAGGGAAAGGGGGAACCATTAGAGAAGCCATGACCCCTTTCTTGCTACTGGCCAGACAACGCCCCACCCCTTTAAAGTAGCCTGGAACACATTTTAACCCAGGCAACCTCTCTAAGATGAAAGGCAACAACTGTAAAAGAGAATAGTAGCAATTCTCAAGGTAAGACAGGAAGTGAAGAAGTCTGCTATATCCAATTGTGACTAGAGTAGAAATTTTGAATAGGAAGGATGTAAATTGCAATACTCTTGCAATACAATACTACAATACTCTTCCAAAAAGTGCCAAGGTGTAGTATTAAATGATATATTTATTTTCTTTTCTAAAATATATTCCACTTGGTTGTTGTCTTGAAATGTTATTTTGAAGATGTTGAAAAATTTGAGAGCTATAAAAATTATTTGAGGGCTAGATAAAATGCCTTATAGTGAAAGACAGAGCTCAATCTGTTCAGTTTAGAAAAAAAAAAGAAGAGTGAGAGGTGACTTGATTACAGTATATAAGTACCTTCATGGGCAGAAATACTAGATACTAAATGACTTCAATCTATCAGAGAAAGGTATAACAAGAACCAATGGCTGGAAGCTCAAGCCAGACAAATTCAAATTAGAAATTTGGCACACATTTTCAATAGTAAGGGTGATTAACCATTGGCACAAGTACTAAGTGGTAGATTCTCCATCTCTCAATGACTTTAAATCAAGACTGGATGTCCTTTTAGAAGATGAATATAAATCAGAAGATAGGAACTGTAGAAAATTGATAAGGGAAGCAAAGGGACACAAGGTGAAATCTATGGACAGTAGAGTAAAGGACAACTTTTTAAAGTGCAACACGAACAAAAAGAATCCTAATAACAGAATCAGTTCATTAGTAGATGGAAATAGTCGAACTATCATTAACAATGCAGAAAAGGCAGAAGTATTCAATACATATTTCTATTCTGGTAGTTGGGAAAAAAACAGATTATGCAGTCATATCATACAACAACTATCTTTCCATTCCACTAATATCTCAGGAGACTGTTAAACAGCAACTACTAAAGTTGGACATTTCTAAATCAGCAGGTCCAAATACCTTCCATCCAAGAGTTTTAAACGAGATAGCTGAGGAGCTCACTGGACTGTTAATGTTTATTTTTAATAAAACTTGGAACACTGGAAAGTTCCAGAAGACTGGAAGAAAGCTAATGTTGTGCCAATTTTTAAAAAGGGTAAAAAGGATGACCCAGGTATTTATAGGCCTATCAGTCTGACATCAATCCTGGGCAAAATAATGGATCAGCCGATATGGGTCTCAATTAATAAAGAATTAAAGGAGGGTAATGCAATTAATGCAAATCAACATGGTTATATGGGGAAAAAGAGATAGTGTCAAAGCAACGTGATTTTTTTTAATGAGATTACAAGTTTGGTTGATAAAGGTAATAGTGCTGATGTAATATATTTAGACTTCTGTAAGGCTTTTGACTTGGTATCACATGACCTTTTGATGAAAAAATTAGACAGATATAAAATTAACATGGCACACATTAAATGGATTAAAAGCTGGCTACTGATAGGTCACAAATGTAATTGCAAATACTAAATCATCATCAAACGGAGGTGTTTCTAGTCAGGACCCACAGGATCAGTTCTTCACCCTACGCTATTTAATGTTTTTTATTAATGATTGGGAAGAATGCATAAAATCGTCACTGATAAAGTTTGCAGATGACACAAAATTTGTGGGAATGGTAAATAATGAAGAGGATAGGTCAATAACATAGAGCAATCTGGATCACTTTGTCAGCTGGATGCAAGCAAACAGTATGCATTTTAATATCACTAAAGGTAAATGTATACATCTAGGAATTAAGAATGTAGGCCACACTTACAAGACAGGGGGCTCTACCCTGGGAAGAAATGACTCTGAAAAAGAGTGTCAGTCATGGTCAATAATCAGCTGAATATGAGCTGCCAATGTGGCCAAAAGGGCTAATGCGATCCTTGGATGGAACAGGGGAATCTCCTGTAGGAGTAGAGAGGTTATTTACCTCCATATTTGGCACTGGTGTGACTGTTGCTGGAACACTGTGTCCAGTTCTGGTGTCCACAATTCAAGAAGGACGTAGATAAATTGGACAAGGTTCAGAGAAGAGCCACAAGAATGATTAAAGGATTAGAAAACATGCCTTATGGGGTAGACTCAAGGAGCTCAATCTAGTTAGCTTAACAAAGAGAGGGTTAAGGGGTGACTTTATTACAGTCTACAAGTATCTACATGAGGAACAAAGATTTAATAATGGGCTATACAATCTAACAGAGAAAGATATAACACGGCCCAATGCTGGAAGCCAAAGCTAAAAAATTCAGACTGGAAAAAGGGTGTAAATTTTTAATAATGAGAGTAATTAACTATGGAACAACACACCAAGAGTCATGGTAGACTGTCCATCGCCGATAACTGAGATTGGATTTTTTTTAAAAGATATGGTCTAGGTATTTTGGGGAAGTTCTATGGCTGTGTTATACAATTCTAAACACAAATCTGAAATGCTATATATTATATGCCAAAAACGTACAACCTAATGCTTCATTAATGTTACAAATTCAAAATACAAAAAAGGTCAAGAACTGCAAAAATTGTGGTTCTCATATAACATTAACTTGCCCACATTTGGCATGCTGCTTTATTTTTCTACCCAACCAGTATATATTTTAGCATGCCGTTCAAAAACACCATTTCAGCCAGAAAAATATTAACTATGAAAGGTGACCTCAGGGTAGGGTGACCAGACAGCAAGTGTGAAAAATTGGGTGGAGTGGGGTGTAATAGGTGCTTATATAAGACAAAGCCCCAAATATCACGACTGTCCCTATAAAATCAGGACATCTGGTCACCCTATCTCAGGGAGTTGTACTCTTTGAAAAGCAAATCCAATATGATAGCAGTAAGTGATGAGTGCAACACTTTGCTGTTCCTGTGGGAGCCATAATCCGCTACAATTTTAGGACACATTCCCACATCATCTTACATGTTTGCAAATTCATTGATCTGGACCTGCAGAAATCTTTACACAGTTCAGTAAAACCCTCCTTTTCTTTTCTGCACTCCACCCTGGCATGATCAAGCACAAGTGGGAAAAGGGGGCAACTGCAGGCAGGCAATAGAAAAGCCAAGCTCAGACTGACATATGACATACCCTTCCCTACTCAGGTGTTCAGAAGCCAAGGCACAGATCTTGATCCACAGCAAGAGTAACTAAAGATACTCCTCTGAGACAGCAGGCAACGAACAAGATAGGGAGTAGCATTGCCAGTTGCTATGGTAGCTTGCCCTCTTACCATGAGCAAACCTCAATTTCTGCTAGGTTAGGATTGGAGTCTGCATAAACAGACACACACACTTTTTACATGGTAAGTGAATACAGCATGGCAAGCCATTTAACAATAGGAGGCAATATGATGAGATATTAATAATTTAGCACCAATATCCAGGTTTTGTCTGGGTTTTTGACCACAAGAAACTGTACATTTTTACAATAAAGAAATAATACACAGGATACCTACCACGTTTAAACTGACAGGAGTGTTTGCCTTTGGCACAGGGTGGCTATACAGTGATTTTAACATATCATTCAAGTCATTTTCCTACAGAAAATATTTAAAAAGAAGTACTTAATAACCATACACAAATAATACATATTCCATTTTAACAAGTATCTTTTCATTTAATCACAGATAACTTCATCTCATAGTGCAACTGCCATATATTAAAGTACACGCACAATCTACTTTTATGGCTCAGAGAATGATCATTTCTTGCAAGTTCTGAAGTCAGTTTCTTTAACATTTATTTTCTTTCTCTACACTTCCTGATATACACATGTAATTTAACCATGTTACTTGAACCCCTTCAAAATGGTTCATGCTAAAAATGGTATTAACACAGTTTATCTGGCCTGACAACACCTTTCTAAAATTGTATTAGCTTTGGGACTTCTCTGTACAACATTTAACTGAATTAATAATCAAACAAAGATATAGTGTACTCTACATATGGCTTGGATCTGTACACAACATGGTTAGCACAAGTTTAACAACCATGGCAGTTAATGTGCCTAGGCTGCCACGAGGTTGTCTTTCTGTGACCTGACCAGGTCATTATACTTATGTTGCTTCAAAGACAAGACTCCCTAATCATATTTGTGTTACTGAGCTGACTGCGTCTTCTTTCCTCCTACCTCTACATATAATAGGACATCACAGGAAGCATTTCCTTTTGGATTGCTTGTTGCACTCAATGTCTATGTCCTACAGGCACTCTAACCCCTACTGAGACTATGGGACAACGCCTCTGAATTTCCCAAAATGCATTAACGCAAACATAATTAGGCAGAGCGGTACATGTGAATGCATACAGATGTCATATGGTAGAACAGTAAATAAAGCTGCCGTGGAAACACAACACAAATGTGTTTTTTGTTACTGGGTCTGTTTAGGGTGTCACAACCTGGTTTCCAAAACTGAATTGTATTTAGGAATGGTAATGGAACCTAGATCATGATTTTTATATTCATAAATTCAGTCCTAAATTGAACAGGCAAAGCACAACAGCTTGAAATATTATAAAATAGTTCGGCTAATGAGATCAAGCTAAATGTGGAGAAAGGGTCAACATGTCAGCAGAACTGTACATTCAACTTTCATATAAACTTATCCAATTTGTCTGAAGAGGGCTGTCATCTCTCTATGCAAAGATGGGTGGAGTTACTCAGGTATTAGCAAATAAGGCCTTAGGTTTAGATCTTTGACTGGGTCAGGGAGACAACAAGGAGCTCTCTGATAGATTTATTAGTTCAAGAGATGGGGGAAGAGGCAGTACACCAAATCAAATACTTCCACTTTGTACAGTGCCAGAAAGAACTTATGGCCCACTAAAGCACAGAGTTCTTTAACATACACGATAATAAAGTTGCAGCTTTGTCAGCTAAACATTGAACTACTATTTATTTGTTTAGTGCCAACAAGCATCAGGAAAGGCCCAAAGGTAAAGACAGGCCTTGCCCTGTATGAGGCTTGTCATTCAAGCAAGTAAAAAGCCCTATTACAATTAAATAGTAAGATTAAGACAAAACAAAATTTAATATGCTAACAATGGGACTTCAGTGACCATTACATTCTGTTTTACTTAAGTTAATGCAACTGGGCTATTATATTTTCTTTATATATAAAATGTTATTGTTTTCTTTAACCTGTTTCCGATAGGTAAAATTATTGCACGTATATTCTTGCAATCTCAGCATCTGCAGCCAACAGCATATGGCTAACCTTTTTCTCTTTTAAAAATTACATTTAGTATACCAAGATACTTGAAGCAGGAAAGTATATCTTTAATACTTTTAATAAAGACAGATGCCAGTATTTTCTTTCCTGTGTAATCCTGTGAATATATCTAATGGCTCATGAATATGCAAACTAAACTATCATGATTCTTCACTGAGTGCTGCAAGCAGTTTCCCCCTTCTAGTCAAGATGACAGTTTGATGAAGTAGTTTTTAGTTAATATGAAGGACAAAGTAGTACATCAAATCTAATGCAGTTCAGAAAAATTGTATCTGATAAACCCCAAATCTCAGGAACTATCTGGTTAACAATCAACATATCATGGAGTTCTCCAGTGGCTTGCCACTGTGCTTACACTTAGCCCAGGATTTGTTTACAGAAGGACTGACACTTTGCTGTAGTATGTTCTCAGCAGCTTTTTTAAATTAATACATGACATCCACGTAATAGTGGGAGCAGCATATCCAAAAAAAGTTTTAATAACATTGGAATATGGCAAACTTCCTGTCCACTTAGCAAAATTAAAATGCATACATTTTTTATTTTGTTGCAAATTTTAAATACATTGTTCAAACATGCAGACAGTATGGAACAGTTTTGTAGGATTTAAAATTATGATGATTAATTTCAAGTAAAATATTTTATTAGAAATAAACAAATATCTAAAAGTACCTGTTCTTTAGCCAAATAATCTGCCAGAGTATTTAGCAATTTGTAGTACACCTCAAACCATGGCAGGTAACTGTAAAATAGAAATATGTATATTATTAGTAATAGTATTACCAAATATAATAAGAAAATTATTGCCTATTTTCCAGTTTCCCATAATATTTATTGCAGATTAACTTTAATCATACTTCCATCATAAACATTTTGAGCAAATGCTAACTTGCATTTTTTTATTTATGACAGTATATTATTTCCAGAAAGCATAATAATTACATTTCTTAAAGTTGTGCTTATTATACAAAACTATACTTTTAAACATCCAGTTCAGCAGTACTATTAATGCTCATACTTCAGCACATAGGTAAGCCATTTCTGGTTATACAGTAAGACAGACAAGCATTACAGACAAAAAGTGAAGACACATCTCAAAACTGTTTGATTTTTCTAATGATATTTTAAGACCAAAAGCATTTTAAACATTCCTGAATTGATATAAATGTAATTCCTCGTGTGCTTAGTGGTTGTAGTTCCATGCACTCATGCAATTTGTTTTTATGAAAATAGATTTGCCTTAGACCCCAGTCCTATACTGTGTAGTTCATGGGCAGACTGCCATAACTGTATGGAACCCCCAGTTAGTCTCTGGGGCTTTCTGTGGACACAACTGCTCAGCCACACACACTACCCCATGCAAGACTGGGTCTTTAAAGCACTATTCAAAAATATGTCAAATAAATATTGGTCTCTCTGCAAAATAATCTCTACATATAGACTTTAGAAGCCATGTTCATGTACAAATATTAGTCATTTACATGTACAAATATATGAACATAAAGAATATTTAATAATCTTCAAACCCAAGTCTGCAGTCCGTATGCATGCGGTACTCAGACCTCAAAGTAATTATCAGATAACAAACGTGGTCCCAATCCTTCCAGTTCTTACACACATCAGTAACTTTGCATCAGCAAACTATTATGTTTCCAGATGATGGGCTTTTATCTCTGACATCACAAATAACTGGACATTAATTCTTTTAAAATGTAAAAAAAAACTTTCCAAAATCATTTTTCATGCACACAATTTAAGTTTAGTAAATCTTACCATTACTACCCAAAACAATACCAAGATAAATTACATATGTACAAGCTACTATGTACATTTTCTTCTGTTTTAGTATTTCATCACAAATATAATGGTACCACTAGAATACTGCCAATTGAATATTACAAGGTCTATAATTGATTTAAAAGCTTTGGGAGGAAGGCTTTTTTTAAAAACTGAACATTATTTCATTACCAAAATACTGTAATGTAATTTTATCACACAGAAACCCACAGATGCACATCGTACAGCAGCATATTATAAATGCAGTATTTCTCAGTATTTTTTTTAACATCCAATACGTGTTTTGGATATAGTTGTGAAGTTTAAAGGATATGTATCAGAGAGTATTATGCTAGCTGCATGTCAATTGCCAAAGAAAACTCCCAGGATGCAGATTCTAGAAGCTTTTCCTCAGAGGAAAGGGAAACCTGTTAAGATTGTCCTGGGTTGGTGTGAAAGCCAGTCTTGTCCAGTGAGTGGACTGAAGAGTTAAAGTTTTTTCATAAAAACTCAGTTGATCAAGCCAAGTGAATAGCTGGCCAGGCTGAAGAAACAGAATCTCCAGTTTTCAAGGCAGGGAATGGTATACATTTATTATTTTAGTTTGGATTTGGGACATGATGATTGTTTACATTACAAAGTAATTTTAGTTTCCTATTCTTATAGTTACTTCACTGTTGGTTCTTATAGTAATTCCTCTTTTGCCTGATTCAGTTTTCCTTTTCTATCTTTGTATGTTTGGGAATGGTCCATTACTAAAGTTATAGTCTGCAAATCAATGTTATCTTCTAATCTATTTTCCCACATCTTATGGAGAATGTTTTATTAAAAATAATAGTAGCAGTGTTCAAAAGGGATGAAATAGTATCTGATTTTACTGCCTTTGCAGCACACTACTAAATACTGTAATCCAAGAAGAAGATTATTAAGCCACGGAAATAAACAACATTATTAGTATTAGTTACGTGCCTACAGAATGCTTGAAGCAGGGCCGCCCAGAAGATTCAGGGGGCCTGGGGCGGAAGGACCCCCACCGTGGGTCTTCGGGGCCCTGCGAAAGTTTTCCAGGGCCCCTGGAGCGAGAAAAGGACCCCACTCCAGGGCCCCCGAAAAACTCTCGTAGGGGCCCCTGTAGGGCCCGGGGCAAATTGCCCCACTTGCTCCCCCCCCCCGGTGGCCCTGGCTTGAAGCTGCGTAAGACACATATAAAAACAGTCCCTGTCTCATGAAGCTTAAATAGTAGAAGGCTAACATAGAGGAGATGGGATACATTGGAAGCCAGAGCTAACTTGCAATGTTTTTCTTTTTCTTAAATATTATTTTGCATTCACTTCCTGTTGGCAGGGTTTAAAAATAAGAGGCTTTTGGAGGATAAAGGAAGGATGGTTTGCTTGGAGAATTCGAAATAGGCAGTTATTCCATGTCGAAGAGGAGGTGCAGAAAAATGCACCAAGATTGGGGACCAGCAGAAGGAGATAAATGGAGTGTCTGTAGAATGACAATTCATGATCCATGGGTCAGGTGAGACCCAGAGGAAACTGTAAGGTGTTCAATTTATCTACCTCAGAACAACTTCATTGATTCTGACTGACTTTTTATCCAGGGATTTTACTCCAAGGAGTTTCAGAACTTAAAATCTAATCTTTGACCACCAGAAATCTTTCCACAGAATCTAAAAGCCCATCCTATGTTTTCCACATGTCTAACCAGACATGTCTGTAAGAATAAATTAATTAATGGAGGGTAGTGAGGAGTTGATTGTTTCCACAAGTGGAGACAGAATAACCAATATCTTCCATCTGAAATATTATGCCAGTTCCAAATATCTCACCATTATTTGTTTGTTTGTTTTTTTAAAAAAGCACACACTATTCTGCAAGCATGACTATACAATACACATAAAATATGACATCTTTGCCATCTGATTTAAAACTGCCTGGTTTCGTAATTCTAACATTTATTTATAAAAGTATGTAACCCAAAAAAGGATCAATAATAGGCAAATTTTCAGAGGCAAGCGTGCAAAAGTGAGCATTTATTTTGAAAACTTTCCTATTTAAAGGAGATTTTTAAATGTATGTGGCAAACATCACCTCTCTCCTACACAGAAATTTTATCAAACTCAAACTCAAGGTTTTAAAATTTGAACTGTTTTTTAAGAAGTGGGGTAAACTGACTGATGGTAGTTCTGTACCATGTGTATCTAGCATACAGGAGACCCTCCGAGTTACGAACTGACCAAACACACAGCTCATTTGGAACTGGAAGTACGTAATCAGGCAGTAGCAGAGATAAAAATAAAAATAAAAAAATAAAGGCAAATAGCATACAGTACTGTATTAAACGTACACTACTAAAAAAAATACAGGGAAAGTTTAAAAAAATAGATTTTATAGAATAAAAAACTGTTTCTGTGCTTGTTTCATTTAAATTAAGATGGTTAAAAACAGCATTTTTATTTCTGCATAGTAAAGTTTCAAAGCTGTATTAAGACAATGTTCAGTTGAAATCTTTTGAAAGAACCACCATAATGCTTTGTTCAGAGTTACAAACATTTCAGAGTTACAAACAACCTCCATTACTGAGGTGTTCGTAAATCTGAGGTTTTACTGTATCTTTAAAATGGAAGAGTTTGAAACTACTTAGCTATTTTAGCTGTTCATATATCAATATGCTTATGAAAACAAGTGGCAATGTGTTAACATCTCTCATTATTTCAGCTGAGGCTGACTAGCTTTGAGTCTGAAAGAAAATATTTTACCATGAAGCAGCTTTTGGGAAATATATTTCTGCACCCTAGCTAATTCACAAGAGTAGATAATCCCAGTTCTGTACACTTCCGAGAGACTGGTCTTCTCTCCAAGAGAGCTGACAAATTTGAACTGCTATTTTTTTTAATAGATGATGGGTAAGGTTTAAAATATTGGAAAATGCGATATAATAAAAAATTTAAAAAAAGATTTCAAGAATCTGCTTCTGTCTGAAGAGACAGACATCTCCCCAAACTGCGATGACTTCAAATGTCCTGCCCAATATGTGACTGTAGCTCACATTGAAGCAGATGTCTTTCTGAAAGCTGCTAGAGGCTTTAGGCTCCTGCAGGGAGTCAACAAGTCAGCAGAGTTTGGGCTGAAGCAGACTGTTTCCTGAAAGCTGCTACAGACACACTCTAAACAGTTAGCTTTCTTTAAAAGGCTTTAATGCACATTGTGCCGTCTGTTAACTACATCTGAGTCCATATCTTAGTGCTTTAACAGACATTTATGCTACCTGGTATTATTTATGGTAGTTAAAGTGTGACTTTATTGCATAACTTGATTAGTATTTGCTCTTCAATACCCTAGGACAGTGGTCCCCAACCGGGACATCTATGTGCGCCCGTGTACTGTCCGGTGGACGAGCATCCACTGAAATGCCGCCGAGAACCAGCGCTGGTTTTTGGTGGCGACGCCTCTGGATGATGCTGCTTGTCGGCAGCAACGTCTATTGATGTTGCCACTTCTCAGCGGCATTTCGGCGGATGCTCGTCCGCCAGCCACGGTCCTCGGTGGCTCGTCGTCCGGTGCCTGCCAGACGAAAAAGGTTGGGGACCACTGCCCTGGGATATAATTGTTCAGTGTACCCCATCACACCTAACTAAAGGGCACACAGCGCTATAGATGTGAGTGTTGTGTGTTATGGTGAAACACTGACTAGAAAATTCCAAGTTTCTTCCTGATAGATGATGTTTCCTGTTATCTTTTGGAAATATGTTAATAGTAGAGTTTATTGGGTGGCTGAAATGCAATATATATGTCTAGTGGGGAAAGTGTTAACTGCAAAACCCAACACAAATCAAACACTGTACTGCAGAACAAATAAAAAGTGGCTCTCAGTCTAATATAGTGATGTAGATTGGTGTTTTGCTCTAAGTATTTATCTATAAAACCATCATACAATTTATAAATTACAGAATCATTTTTCATACTGGTCACAGGGGGTTAGTTTAGACTATCCATAAATTTTCCTGTGTTGTGCTATGTAGCAACATCTCAGCAGTAGTACTACAGTATCTTTTCCTACTATGTTTCTCTTTTCAGTAGAAAACACAAAGCTCTAAAATATACGTCCCTTGACTTCTGAGCCTTCATTTTTCATTATCAAGAGTACACTGCAAAAACAAGTGTTCCCATTTTAATCTCACATAATGCTTATATTTATTTTATTTATTTTATTATTTATCTCTACCAGTCTATGAACTTAGCTCCCACTTACTACAAAAACAAAAATTGATACAATATTAAAACAGATGCAGAGAGAAAGGTCATATTCATATTCTGAAACTAGTGATGCTTAGCACACAGCTAAGGGAGGTTTTCCTTCCTTATAAGCAGGCATACTTACTGTACTTCTAGTGCCCCAAATATTTCTTCCTTTAAGAAAAAATACACTGATTTTATATGCCCACATTCTAGATGCTAACAAAAACTTGAATTATAAAAAATAAAGTGAAGGAAATCTTAGTAGTTGAATACAATATTTTAAATGCTGTAGTAGAAAGCCTTTTACTTCATAGTTGGAATACTAAAACAATAATTACCTTTAGCTTAAAAACTGCTAAAATCATAGAAAATTAGGTTAAAATAATTTTAAGCATGCTACTTATAACCAAAAAAATCAAGGGAAGCAAATCTTAACTCACACAGTTGCAAAAAAAGAAAAGAACAATATATACACATCATCCTGACAGCACAAAACTAATTAAAAAAACCAAAACCTCAGAGTGGTAGTCTATACTTTTTAAGTAAATCTTTTTTTCAGGTATCCAATAGTGCAAATTAAGTGTTTCTGCCCAAATTTTTAACTTTACTTTCTTTACAATATTTCAACAGTACACTGCAAAGAGTGAAAAGAAGGCAACTGGACCTCCTGAATTTTGGGGAGGGGTGTGTGTATATTTGTCTAATAAGTGCTAGTAATCATATGAGAATTTTATTCTTAAAATATCATTTAAGCATTTGTTTTATCTTGATATTGAAAAAGAAAAGAAAATATATGTAAAAGCAGCACTACATTAATACACAACACTGCAAAAACAAGTATTTGTACACAACAAAAAAAATATCAGTGAGGAAATTTGTCAGTTTCAAGCTTACAGACACTACTATACGTGTTTAAAAATTACTTCAAAAGGTATGTGATACAGTATTATTTGTCACTGGACAATAGAGGCTCTTGTAGAGCAATGGCAGCCTAATATCAAGGCCTGAGCTTGCAAACACTTATTCCCATGAATAATCTCATTGATTTGAACAGGATTACTTGTGAAAGTATTTGCAGGATTCGGGCCCTACATTTTTATTCAGTAATATGTAGATTTTTAATACAGTGCTATTGTGTTTATGCACCAGACCTATAAGCATAAAAAGTGTTGTGGAGGGAAGAAGCTACTCAGCCCCTCTCAAGAAAATAATTCAACCAAAGCTCATTACAATTTTGATAGAAAAAGGGCCTTAACGCTTTTATTAAAAAATAAATATGAGCTCAAAACTGCCAAACTGATTTATTCTGAGTTCAGGTAAAAAAAGAAGTCTCTAAATAAGGAAGAACTTGCTACCCAAGTTTGAACTCATACAAATATGCAAGATCAACTTATTAAATTATTATTTCACTGCCTTACAATAACAACAAAAGGATTGAAGCCCCATTGTGGTAGCCACTGTAGAAACACAAAGGACGATATGGGATGGAATTTTCATAAGTACCTGAGTGACTTAGGCTGCTAAGTCCCTTCAGAGGTGACTCAGGGTGCGCTAACGCACACTATGGGGGAATGAATTCTAAAGCTTACTCATGTGTTGCGCATTAATCGGTCCATGAAGACCCTGTTGGTGCATGCATCTACACAGACCAACTAATGTACACCACATTTGTGCACTTTAGGAATCACACCCCCCCGGTGCGCAATTCCCCACCAAGCAGACAAGCCCTCAGACTCTTGGAAGCGTAAATCTCATTGATTTGCAATGAGATGTGAGTTTCTAAATGTCTAAATTACCTTTGAAAAATAGGACTTCAGCTCCCAAATCATTTTTGAAAGTTTTACTCATGGTCTCTGCCCTGAAGAGTTTACTATGTATAAGTTTTGAAAAGCAAATTTGGAAAACTTGACAATCTCTTCATTCACTGGTGTATAAGGTGCTACAATAAACTTTTCTTGAAATGAAAAGAATAAATCCTATAACACAACTTCTGCGATAAAGATCACGAAAATGACAATGTTATGCTTTTAAAATCCAGGAGATTTTATCTACAAATGTGCCAATCACTGTAATGAAAAAAACACTACCACAAAATCTTTCATGGGTAATTAAAAAAGTGTATTTAGCATTTTCTTCTAATCCAAAGTAGCAACAAGGCAGGAGCTCAGACTTTTATTCAAAGTCATGCATCATCTTTGTCACAGTAAGTAGACTTCCACCTCACTTATGTTTCTACAATAGCTCTGATAAAACTTTTACATTCATGAGTCAAAGGTTAAATAAAGGAAAGGAAATGTTTTCTGTCAAATAGTCAGGTAACCACTAACAGTCCTGAACTATCAGCAGGAATCTAACTTCTAGTAATCAAATAAAACTAAGGAAACCGCCTTTCCGTAGCTAAATGTCTAATGTCTAGGGGCTACTTTTCTGTCTGGAAAATTGACACAAAATGTGTAAAATTGAAACATTCTGCTTCTAAGGGATTTGCCTAAAGGAAGAGTGAGAAAGCTTCAAGCATGGTCTGAGTTGAAGAACTACAAAGGCTTACCATATAAACCTGTCTTCCTTATTAGAGCATTTCATTTGGAAATGTAGGTGACAATTTTATAGTCATAAAATTTCATTAATCAAATCTAAGGCAGAAAATTTTTAATGATGTCTTGCATTTCTCAGAGTACATAAGGTCAACATTAGAAGCAGTCAGCAGTTGCAAGATTTTAACAAAATGAATCATAGCTGTAATAGTTGGCCTTTCTATTCAAACAATTTAGTTGTAGACAATACAACATTAATTTAGTATTGCTCAATATCTGTAGTATATGTTTTTTTCTAAATAGTATCAAAATATTTAGCAATAAAATATAAAAGAATCACACTTCCCCCCATGATAACAGAAGAATACTTAAAATTTACAAACATATTATAGGATACCAATCAAATCTGAATTTGCAAACATTTGCCATTATTCATATAAAAAAATGAATTAGAAAAAAGACCCAATCTAGCACATAGGCACAACAGGGTACATTTAAAAAAATACTCTGAAGGAGAACCCCATTGTGCTTACATACTAGAGGGCATGTATGGCATGTTAGCTGAAAAGTTCGGAGGGGACAACGCACACAGCAGGACGCTACATTGTGAGCTTCACAAAGCAGTCTTAAAGAGTCCTGCAAAGAATCATGCACAACTAATGGAGGGGAATCCAACAGATTTCTTTTTTTCTGGATTCACTATATGGTTGGTTTCCCACTTATTTGTAATCGGCTTTGGGTTTGGTAGCTGGAATCAGAATCAATTAAGGTACATTGTATCAATGTCTCTTTCTTTAAAATTAAAAGGTGTTAAATCTATATATTGGGTTATTTTTCTTTCACTGTGTCAACATAAACAAAATATACTTACACTAGCTGCCACCTTATAGGAAACTTTGAAAAAAACATTCTAACTTACAGACAATTTTCCCTGTATACACCTACACACACACAGTCTGCATTTTTCTTCCCCTTCTTTTATTACTGTAAGAATTTCATGAGTACAAGAAGAGTACATCTTGTGGTATTTATTCTCCTGTGGCTACAATGTCAAAACTGGTTTCCTCATATTAAAGTTTCAAGTGAAGAATAAACTACAAGAGAAGTGAACCCATTAACTACAATATGGGCAGTATTTTACAGCCAGCTTTAACCGCCACCCATGACATCATGTTTACCTCAGCAGGACTGCCATTGATCAAATCTTATTACTTCAGAGGTCTGGGACTGGCTAGCACATTGCAAGGTGCCATCCATAAAAGGAAGCTATAGGTGGAAGGATGCCTGCGTTTGTTCTGCTTCCCACCTGCCCACTCAACAACTCACCCAATATCTTTACTTTCTTCTCTCCTTTCTGTTTGGCCTACTCCTGCTTTCCCATACAACCTTCACAGGCTGTACTGAATTTAGTTACACGTTACCATGGCATTATGCCCCATATTCTTCATAGAGATATTGTTATGATATGATTAGGGCATAACTATGATGTATTTTATGAAAGATAGGTCATGTGACATATCATTGAAATGGTTATGATTTATTGAATATGATTATCCTATTATATGTATGTATCATTTTTGTATCTGAAATTAGGAATATTGTCTATGCATCTATTACAAATATGTTTACATCTGGAGAATGCCCACTAGGCAGAATGCAATCAGTCTAGATGGCAGGCCATTATGGAGAACAATAGGTCTTTGAAGATTCCAATCTCTCACCAGGAAGACTTCCTGGGGACACTGCAAACAGCCTCTGAGTCATGGCTGTGGTGGCCCTACAGGGATATCTGACCAAATCACCTGGTACTGGACTCCATCATAATGCTAGTGATTTTGCACTGATGGGGGTGGGACTCAAACTGGGAGAGAAAGGGTTCCTGACATATGCAAAAGCTACTTAAGGCAGGGGAGTGACATCATCATGGTTCACTCTTCACTGACTCCCCACCCAAGAAAGAAGACTGCTGGAAACACCTGAGAAACAAAAAGACTGAATTTGGGGGGGAAAGGGCTGAACCCAGACTAGACAGCTGTCTAGCCTGTGAAAGGAATAACTGGAGTTTTAAGCTGCAACAAGTGTAGCTTGCCTTCAAGAATCTCTGCAATCTGGCTAAAACAACATTAAGGATGAGAATTTGCTACAGGCATCCACTTTCTTTAGTATATTAAGCTTAGATTGTGTGTTTGTTTTATTTGCTAGGTAATCTGCTTTGATCTGTTTGCTATCCCTTATAATCACCTAAAATCTATCTTTTGTAGTTAATAAACTTGTTTTGTTTTGTTTTGTCTTGTCTAAAATCAGGGGGGGAGGGATAGCTCAGTGGTTTGAGCACTGGCCTGCTAAACCCAGGGTTGTGAGTTCAATCCTTGAGGGGGCCACTTAGGGATCTGGGGTAAAAATTGGTCCTGCTAGTGAAGGCAGGGGGCTGGACTCAATGACCTTTCAAGGTCCTTTCCAGTTCTAGGAGATTGGTATATCTCCAATTATTACCTTATTACCATAACTGTGGGGCAGAAAGCTGTGAATATTCTTCTCCACATTGAGGGAGAGGGTGAATTTCATGAGCTTATTCTTTACAGATCTCTGTGCAGCACAAGACAGTATAATTTTGGGTTTACCTTCTAGAGGGGGTGTGCACTTGAGTACTGGGCAGTTCCTTAGCAGAGCCTTCCCATGTAGAGCTGATTGCAGCATCTGTGTGAAGCTGCAGCTGGGTGCGTCCCTACCTGTATGTGTAATGGTAAAGTGCAGTCTGAAGCCTGAGGGAGGGCTCGGCAGACTGAACAGGAGTACAGTGTAAAGGGGGCCCCCTCCATCTTCTAACCCTCGACTTTCCCCCAATTTGCCTTTATTAAAGCTACAGGAAACAATCTTAAGCAATCCTTAAAGGAACAAGTAATGTTCTTGCAATCAAAAATTAATCTTTTGTACAAGAATGTGCATCAATTTAAGATTTTCTTTGTATTTGGTCAATCTTTAAAATAAAAACTGCATACACTGGGGATACTCAGAGGCAATTCTAGCACAAATCTGTGTGTGAATACTAACACATTTGCTCACTGATAATGAATTTTGGATGCACAGTACAGACTACATTGGATCCGAATATGTATCTATCAGAAATACAGACACATACATTCTATCAGCAAAGTTTCAATGCAATCTCATACAGTCAGCTGCTAAAGAAACTGAAATCTCATATTTGTGAACTGTACATTTTCGGTATTAAGGACTACCTAATACAATCACCTTACAGTACCTGATGCTTTTATATTGTACTCCATTTGTACAAAGAAAACAATGGAAAAACAATACTCATCCTGCTGGAGATAAAGATTTAATGTGTTACAAAGTAAAAGCATGATCTTTTTGGCAGCATTCTACTCCTAAAAAGTTTTCTTTGTACTCAGAGTTAATGATTTTTTTCCACACCCTTCCCCTTGAGTTAAAGATGAATATTTTACCAATCCAGAAGTACAGTTTTATAAAAGCTGGTACAACTATGTATTCAGCATTGCATTGTAAATTTGAAATTGTCACCGCAGAAGCAATAAACACAATGTTTTTATTATGACGCAGTGAAAAATTATAGCTTGCCACTTTTCATTTCACTAGTTATTTCTACAAAGTAGCAGACCATCAGCCAGATCCTCAGCTTATGTATATCAACGTGGGTTCCACTGACTACAGTAGAGCAATGCCAATTTATACCAGCTTAGGATCTGGCTCCAATACTTTTTTTTAAGTAGACAGAAAGAGTGTCACTTACAGTATTTTAACATTAGCACTTGGGTATGTGGAACTGATGAAGCATTTATTGTTATAACATTAGAGACAAGTCAGACAAAGTTAGAAGAACAAGTAGAAAATGTTAGTTCTTAGTCTGACGTGGAAAGGCAGGGTCGTGGGCAATGGGAGTGAGCTAAAGCAGTTGCTCTCAGTCTTTCCAGACTACTGTACCCCTTTCAGAAGTCTGATTTGTCTTGCATACCCCCAAATTACACCTCACTTAAAAACTATTTGCTTACAAAATCAGACATAAAATACATTAGTACTGAAAAATTGCTTACTTTCTCATTTTTACCATATAATTATCAAATAAATCAATTGGAATATAAATATTGTACTTACATTTCAGTATATAGTATATAGAGCAGTATAAACAAGTCACTGTCTGTATGAAATTTTAGTTTATACTGACTTCGCTAGTGCTTTTTATGCAGCCTGTTGCACAACTAGGCAAATATCTAGATGAGCCGATGTACCCCTGGAAGACCTCAACGTATCCCAGAGATACATGTACCCCTGGTTGAGAACCACTGAGCTAAAGCACAGGAATAAATTTTCCCTGAGCCTAAACAAGACATACCAGCAAAAGGTATAACAAAGAAAATGGTTCAGTATCCTCATGCTCCACAAAAGCCAAGACGGATGTATTTTTCAAGTGTTTTTATTAAATAGTTATCATCATTACTATAAGAAAGCCAATTAATATACATGAGAAAATACAGACTTCCACATTCATACCCAGTTCCTTATTCACTGGTTTGGACAAAGCAAAAAGTGACCACCAGACAGTTTCTCATTAATATATTGATTTTTTTAATCACTCCAAAAACCCTGCCTGCAAGGCAATGTCATTACATTAGAGGCTGCTGAATATGCTAGTAAAGATTTGACTGGGTATTTTCAGCAACAAAAATGCTCTTTCTACAAACTTCTCTGCTGCCATTTCCCTTTCTCTCTTTGTATCCAGCCTACCTATGCCCATCTTCCCTACACACAGTGCTAGGCCTTTTCCCTAGCTCATGTCCCTAACCTCCTGATGCCCTTCACCATCTCCTCTAGACCAGTGTTTTTCATATCGTGGGTCAAGACCCAGTACTGGGTCGCGGCATTTCAGGCACTGGGTCGCCTTGCTCTGGTCAGCACCGCCAACCAGGCTGTTAAAAGTCCCGTTGGCGGTGCTGCCCAGCTAAAGCAGGTGAGTGCCTACCTAATCCGAAACCGCGCTGCACCCCAGAAGCGGTCAGCAGCGGGTCCGGCTTCTAGGCAGGGGAGCCACGGGGCCCCGCGCACTGCCCCCACCCTGAGCACTGGCTCTAAACTCCCATTGGTTGGCAACCAGCCAATGGGAGCGGGGGGCGGTGCCTGCGGGCAATAGTCATGTGAAACCACTTGCGAGCCTCTGCCTAGGAGCTGGACCTGCTGCTGGCCGCTTCCACGGTGCCAACACAGGCAGGAAGCGTGCCTCTGTACCCCAGCTGCACCACTGACCAGGAGCCTCCGGAGATAAGTCCATGCCCCAACCCTGTGCCCCAATCCCCTACTGCAGCCCTGAGCCCTCTCCCCCACACACAAACCTGGAACCCCTTCCTGCACCCCAAATCCCTCATCCCCAGCCCCACCCCAGAGCCTGCATCCCCAGCCCAGAGCCCTGACTCCCTCCTGCACCCCAACCCGCTGCCCCAGCCCTGAGCCCTCGAAACCCAGAACCCCTTCCTGCACCCCAAACCTCCCATCCCCGGCCCCATCCCAGAGCCTGCACCTCCAGCCAAGAGCCCTGACCCCCTCTCACACCTCAACCCCCTGCACCAGCCCTGAGCCCCCTCCCACACCCTGAACCCCTCATTCCCAGCCCCCCTCCCACAGCCCTCACCCCCACACCCCAACCCTCTGCCCCTGCCCTGAGCCCCTCCCACACCCCAAACCCCTCATCCCCAGCTCTGTTGGGTTGTGGGCATCAACAATTTCCTTCAACTGGGTTCCCAGAAAAAAAGTTTGAAAAGCACTGATCTAGATGAGCTGTCCAGCTTCTGATCCTCTACTTCCCAACTCCTCTTCACAGGCTATCCACCTTCTCCACTGTTCTTCAGGATACTCTTCTCCCACTGGCAGGTCCTGGCTCCTTTCTCATTTGTCTGTGGTTGATGGCTCCAGTACTGCAGCTGGCTCCCATTTTGAGACCAACTTCTGTTTCCTGTCCTTGTCCTACACTGCAGCTAGACTGGTTCCTCCAGTTTTTTCCTAGTTGGTTTTACAAGATGTTTGTTTTGATCAACTTTTAATTAAGTAGTTTGCTACATTCTTGTTCTTTAGGTTTTGTCAGCTTTAGAGCTGCTAGATAAAACTTGTCAGGAATTTTCAGTCAGAATGATTTTTCAATGGAAAATGAAGTTTCTGTAAAATTAAAATTTCCCATGAAAAAATTTTGACTGGCCTTTTTGTTTTTATTTTCCATAAGGAAAACCAAAACAAAATATTTTGCTTTGCTCAGTTTGAAATATTTGGTACAAGAACTACATCTCCTATGATGCAATGCAGTTGCTCCTCTAACCAAGCAGCATGGTGCATCATAAGAATCACCTATCTGCAGGTGCCTTATACCAGGTGTAGTCCAGCCAAGGAGCTCAGACCACAGGAGAGAATGGCGGCTTCACCACACAGAAATGCAATTTAATGTCAAACTAACATGAAAGGACACATCTCAGGTCAGTACAACAAATCAAATTAAAACATTTTGATTCGGGAATATCAAAATGTTAATTGAAAATGCTGAAACAAAATGTTTTGTTATTTCTGAATCAAAATGTTTCAAAATATTTTGATCCACAAAATGTTTGATATTTTAACTTTCATTTTTGGTGAAAATTATGCACACATAAAGGAACACAGATAGAAACGTTGCTGTGATGCAATGATCTTCAGGACTCAAGAATTCCAACTGATTAGCTCTGGAATATCACATCAGAATTAATACAGCTAGTAACAATATTGAACTACTTGAAACATCTGTATCAATTGTTTCATTAAAAAATATATTAGCACACATGTAACATTTCAAGACAGAAAAGCTACATAATATTTTCAAATATCTCTTTAAAGCACATCTTTCCTATTATTTATGTAGGAATATTTATTTTATCCCTAGGTTCAATTTTATAAAAATCATTTAACTTATTCCTTTGTCAAAAATTAACTCAAGTTTTAGTTATACTCACTCACCTTACAATACAGAGGCAGACTTTGCCTCCTGATGTTAACCGGCAAAATCCAAACTTTTGTTTACTTTCAATGTCTGTAAGCACAAAGGTAAAGTGCTGTCCTACTTGATTTTGGGACACTCTAAAAAAAATTAAAAACAGATTTTAAAATGGCTAAATAATATATGACAGTACACTGGGGAAAAAAACAGTTTTAAATTTTTACAAATATTTATTTCAGTTAGCAGCATGGACAATAGGAAAAAAAACAGTATTTTAAACTATGGAAAATGAGAACACAGTGATACGTTTTCACAATCCTGTAATCAAAAGTAAGCAAGTTTTGATCCTAATCTTCAAGGTGCTCAATGGCTTAGGTCTAGGATACCTAAAAGATCACATAACACTCCAAAATAAGGACTGATCCACCATGCCACACCTCAGGCACAATGGAACATTCTACCACAAAGGTAAAGCTTGTCTGTGCAGGAGACAGTGCTTTCTAATTTATTACAAACACACACATACATGTTAAAGTAATGTTAGGATTGCAAAGTCAAGCACTCAAAAGTCACTAAGTGCCTGTGGAAAAAAATAGTGTGAGATAATTGAATTAAAGACGGTATCATAATGCAAAAGCAGCAAAGAATCCTGTGGCACCTTATAGACTAACAGACGTTTTGGCCACAGGAGGAACGCATACACACAAGGAGGCCGAGTTAAGGTTGCAGAGCAGTAACCCTCCCCAAGCTTCTCATTTCTCTCACCCTGAAAGTCCTTGCGCAAGTCTTCTTGCCCAACAAGATCCAGTCTCCACCCCAGGTTCCCATTCCTGTCAGCCCCACACTCATCCCAGGCTCCTTGTCCCAATCTACTCCTCTATGTAACAAAAGTAACATCTTAGGGAGACAAGGTGGGTGAGGTAATATATTTTATTGGACCAACTTCTGTTGGTGAGAGAGACAAGCTTTCGAGTTTCTTCAGGTCTGGGAAACTTACTCAGAGTTGATCCAACAAAAGATATTACCTGACTCACCTTGTCTCTCTAATATCCTGGGACTGACATGGCTAAAATAACACTGCATTCAATGAGTAACATCTATCACGTGTGGTTTGTTCCCTCTCAGAGGCCTGTCTGAGACTATGGAATGAACTCCCACAAGAACAAAGGACCATTACAAGCTTTACCACCTTCCACTCCGAGTGCAAGACACACTTCTTTAACCTGACTTCTGTCATATAAACACATAGCAGCACGCACATTTAAGGGTGCTTTCTCCTGCACCTTGCCCCTTTGCATCAGAGGATGTCCCTATAAAAATCTGCACTAGAATATCTTCTTTCAAATCTCTCCCTGAACTCACAGCTGCTTTGATACCCATAATTCACTCAGCAATGGCTGGTCTGTAGTTACATACTGATCACAGTATATTTAGCATAATCATCTCACTTACCTTTGCTTTCCCTATTTGCTTGTTGTATCCTATTGTCCAAAGTCTTATACTTCAAACTGAATCATTTGGGGGAAGAAATTGTCTTTTTGTAGTATGTGTATAGAATGCCTAGCACAGTGGGGTTGCAGCCACTAGGCAATATAAATAAATAAAATTAATTATTTCTCCTTCTATCCATAGCTATATGTGTTTCTAATGTACTGTTTCAGTAGGAGGTTACATTAAAGGTCCACCTTAGCATCTTTGATCCACTATACCATCTACACTTGTCTGAGCCAACAGAGCTTTATGCTGGAGATAAGACATTCTCAGTAGCGGGCCACTATCTCTGGAAATTGCTTCCCAAAGAAGAACACTTACGCACAAACCTAGCACATTCAGAAAAAAAGTGCAAGAAGTACAGACCTCTTCATCCATCCTTCCCCAAATGATAAAGCCTCTGATGCTGCAATCAAAACTGTGCAAGCAAACCTTCAGGCCTATGTGGGCTCTATTTGCTTCTGTGCAGCTGCACACAGATTCAAGTGTCCCCCAACCTGGATCAGATTGCAGGATCAAAGCTTAATCTATAGTATTAATTCCTGGGTTCCTATCTGACTAAAGAGAGCTTGGAGTTTTCTCCTCTTATTTAGAACACAGGCTGATCCAATTCAAGCCTCATAACAAAATTCTGAGATACTATGGTGATAGGAGTCTTCTGAATATAAATAATAATTCAACCTAACCATATATTGTAAAATTTATGAAAATTCAGCAGATGTTACCAATACAAACAAATGTTGACACTTCCAATTCATGTACCTACTGTATACATTATGCTGTGATAAATTCTCTGATTAAAGTGCTTTTGAGTGATGTCATTTAAAACCAATTAGTTTAATATATTCAGCTTCTTTGGACCCAGGTCTCTCTTACAGAAATACTTAACAGTCCTTTCTGCAATTACCAGAGAACAAGAAAGATGGCTGCTGCAAGCTTTCCTCACGGTGAAAATTCCCCTCAGATCGTTGTGACATATAAATGATTACATATAGTTCCACATTTCATTATAGAGCACAGAATTAATTGGTCTAGCTCTGGTTGAAAAAATATTTTGCAAAGTGTTGGTCAAAAGCAGATAATTTTAACTGAATACAGTCCACTCTTCTTGAGTAAAATGAACAGATGCAAATTGTTACATATTCTGTTACTGCCTTTTACTCACTCTCTCGTTCCTCTTTTCTGCCTTCCTTTTTATACGCAATTCCTCCAATGCATGCTTATATATAATTTTAGTTTAACAGTAATAAATCATTAAATAGTGAAGGATGTGTATAAACACCTATTAACTCTACAGACTACAAAGGGCTCTTTCAGGGTTACTATAATCTATCAAATAAATAAATCAAGTTTTTTAAATTGTCTACATCCATTTTTACATAATACTGAAACAGCTCTTTGGATTATATAGTAGATAGGGAGTACTTTTAAATATCTTTGTTCGTATTATAGAGACATAAATTGAAGGCTTCCTTGAGATCTTTGGGTAAAGTGGGAACTAAATCCCTTCCTCGCATATAGAAATTAGTGTGCATCATCCCTAAACTTACACCACTTACTCTAGGAGACAGAACTATTTTTCTGTGATTATATGCAAATCTGTTTAACAATTTAGGAGACTGAAGACATTAAAACTGACTCCTTGTTGAAGTTTTAGGATTCCTCTAAATGGCTTTGTTTTCATTTGTGAAACTTCAGAAAGATATGTTACAGTTAAACAAATTTTCATACTTGGGCTAGGGTTTGAGGATATCTTTTAAAGAAATGTGATATAAAATATAATAGCATTATTGATCCTAACCGTGTCTATTTATGCCAAGGAAAACTGATGGCTATGGCACTATTCTGATTACAGCTCAGCCAGTTAGGTTCTGAAACACTTAACGTTCTAAACACAAAAATCTTTCAGCATTTCAGCACTTATCTGGATGAACTGTAAGCAATACCAATTTCCACAGACACTCAAGGAGCTGTTCTAACTCAGAGTACAGAGTAGCGGTGCATTCTGGAGCCTGGGTTAAGACCTGGAGATTTGGGAGATGAGGCTAGAAACAGGTTGATGAATGGTGAGATAAGGACCTCTGACAATCTCCAGCTTTGGGTCCTCAGTCCCCAACTAATTCCCCAGTTCCAATCCATATTCTATAGCTTTAGCACTTTCTAAGATTTGATTCTCGCTCCAGCCAACTTGGAGTAGCTGTTTTCTAGCTTCCCTGATCTCTTATGCCTCCAACTGAAACAAGCAGCAGCCTTAAAGCAAAGAAAGATTTAAATAGCTCAAATTATAAAAAAATACCCAAACTAGGAAACTCCCACATTAAAAAAACAGTTAACAGAGTTAAGGTTGCTAAAATGTATTTTTCAATCAACATAAAAACTGAAAGAAACCAAATTGAACAGGATAAGGTGATTCCATCATTCATTTGATAATTTATCCACATCTATATGTTCAGTCTGCACAAAATAACTAAATGATCCATTTGGATCACAACCTTAATTCTAACCTTTCCTTGACCAAATTAGTTACTTGACCAAAAAAGTCTTAACACAAAATGTAACAGAACAGCCATTTTCAATAGATATATAGAATATATACCTTATACAACACAAGGATTAAACAACAATCTAACATTTCTTTTCCATATCCCTGAAAACTTACATAATCTTCCATTCTAACAAAGATCATCTATGTATAAGCAAATATGGACTGAATCTTTAATAAACATTGTCTTTAGTAATAAAGTATGCAGTAACAGACTAGCTAACTACTATATATTATGGTCACAGCTAAAATTGTACATTGATCTGGGATGAGTGAAGTATAGAGGGGATGCTGTATATAGTGGAATCACTTTAACTCTACATTTCCTTTATTTTCAGTGTTTGCCTGGATTGAAAATGCACTTTCACTACTTACTTCTAAAGCAAAGTTTTCTGTATGTGATAAATTACTTAGGTACTTTGGTGAGGACTGTAGATCCAGTGACCTCCCACATCCACTGACTACCATGCTTTCAGATCACACCTGGGCTGCTGCACCTAGCAATTCCCCTAGACACATCAACAAAAACAGCATCAACCAGGAGCAGCAGAGTGAAAGTGACATCATCCCCACCATTTTCATTTGTTGATCCTATCTGGTCACTGGGGAAATGCTATGCACAGGAGCCAAAGTGTGATCCAAAAGCATAGGAGTGATCCTCCATTCCTAGATTTCTTCCTTCTCCTCCTGTACCAGCAGGGGTAGTAGGACTCTGGCACATAATGCTTCCCAAGTGACACAGCAAGAGCAGCAGGTGAAATTAATGAGGTATATCAGTGTCACTTCACTACTCTTTGTGATACTTCTGGGAATGTGCTACCTGCAAGCGCACATTTACTGTACTCTCTCCTTCTGGGAGGTGCTCTGCAGAAGGATCACAAGCTGAAGGGGAAAAAAGAGATAAACAGAAGGTAGGAAGAAAAGATTAGAGGGCAGAGACAAATGAAAGGAGACGAGATTCAAAGCAGAAAGAGGACTGAGTAGTCTAGGGGTTACATACTGCAGTTTGGGACTGAATTTGATCCTTCACACCCTGGGCAACAAATACCATGAAGGCAGCCACAGGAGAGATGACACAGCTTGCATGGCACTTTAGTGACCCTCTGACCAATTAAAGGGATCTGCAGTCATGGACTCTATAGGGAGCCACAGATGAGACTCTTTGGCTGGAGGGAGGATAACCATGATGAACACAGGTTGACAGAGAAAATGGGGAATGTGAGGCCCCTGAAGAAATAGGAGAGACAGACAGACAGACACCAGTTACAAGCAAAGAACACAAAGACATGGAGAAGGAGGAGAAACAGAACTGATGAGTTTAATTTGGTTGAGGAAGGAAGGAAGAAGTTGTGTTAGCAAACAATACAAAAGAAATGCAGAAACACCCTGTACCCTGAATGGTAGAATCCCTCCGCCCCATATGAAAAGGAGAGGAGAAGGGAATCCCCATGATAAACAGATGTGAAATTAGCCACCCATTAATGGTACCAAAGGAGCTATTACAACTATTATACAACTAAGTGTCATTTATTAAAGTCTGAAATTATTTATTTACACACCAGATCTAGAACTCCTAGCACCAACTGAGTAAACTCATAAGAACTTATATGTATGGGTTTGACTTTTTCCCTTAAGAAAAAAATCAACCACAATCATCACTAATGAAATTCAAGGTCTGAGTTAAATCACCAATAGTACAGAAATTGAAATTAAAAACTAAAATCCTGATGTGCACTTTATACAACTGTGTCCTCCTTTGGTTAGCTTTTCAGTCTTTATTTATTGTACCCTGGCTAAATTAAGTATTGATCACAGATTTTTAGCCTCCATTCATATTAGAAGGAATAATGTCTTAAGTATTTACCACATCTGCCCTGCTTCCCCTATCCTTACTTATGTGTTTGAGGTTTTGGTTGTTTTTTTTAAGTTTTCATCCCAAAAGAGCATTCTATACAAAAACAAATCAATTAAAGAGACAAAGCTTACGTTATCAGAAGACCCTGGCTGTAGCAGAATTGATGCAGTTCCACTGCAAAGTGAAGTGAGACAGATACTGGACCACGTAACCAGCCCCAGCACACAGAAATTTTACATAGTGAGGTGATGAAAAAGACGGTTACTCACCGTAGTAACTGTTGTTCTTCGAGATGTGTTGCTCCTATCCATTCCAGTTAGGTGTGCGCGCTGCGCGTGCACGGCTCTCCGGAACATTTTTACTCTAGCAACTCCGGCGGGCCGGCTGGGCGCCCCCTGGAGTGGCGCCGCTATGGCGCCGAATATATACCCCAGCCGGCCCGTCCGCTCCTCAGTTCCTTCTTGCCGGCTACTCCGACAGTGGGGAAGGAGGGCGGGTCTGGAATGGATAGGAGCAACACATCTCGAAGAACAACAGTTACTACGGTGAGTAACCGTCTTTTCTTCTTCGAGTGATTGCTCCTATGCATTCCAGTTAGGTGATTCCCAAGCCTTACCTAGGCGGTGGGGTCGGAGTGAGACGTGGCAGAGTGTAAGACTGCTGAGCCGAAGGCTGCATTGTCTCTGGATTGCTGCACCAACGTGTAGTGGGAGGCGAAGGTGTGGACAGAAGACCAGGTGGCCGCTCTACAGATGTCCTGGATGGGGACATGGGCCAGGAAGGCGGCCGACGAGGCGTGCGCTCTCATCGAGTGAGCAGTGAGGCGGCATTGGTGGCACGCGAGCAAGCTTGTAGCATGTCCGGATACATGCCGTCACCCAGGAGGAAATCCGCTGCGAGGAGACCGGCTCGCCCTTCATGCGGTCGGCGACTGCTACAAACAGCTGGGTCGAACGCCGGAAGGGTTTCGTCCGCTCGATGTAAAAGGCAAGGGCCCTGCGGACGTCCAGGGTGTGAAGCTGTTGCTCCCGAGGGGAGGCGTGCGGCTTCGGGAAGAAGACCGGGAGGAAGATCTCCTGGTTGAGGTGGAACACCGAAACCACCTTTGGGAGGAAGGCCGGGTGTGGTCGAAGCTGTACCTTGTCTCCGTGGACCAACCGTTAGAGCACGGAGCTCAGAGACTCGTCTCGCTGATGTAATTGCGACGAGGAAGGCTGTCTTCCAGGAGAGGTAGAGCAGAGAGCACGTGGCCAGAGGCTCGAAGGGCGGTCCCATGAGCTTGGCCAGAACGAGGTTCAAATCCCAGGTCGGGGCAGGATGCCGCACTGGCGGGTACAAGTGGTCCAGGCCTTTAAGGAAGCGGGAAACCATCTGGATGGAGAAGATGGACCGACCTCCCACAGATGGACGAAAGGCGGACACTGCTGCCAGGTGTACCCTCAAGGAGAAGACCGCAAGACCTTGCTCCTTAAGGTACCAGAGGTAGTCCAGGATGGTAGGGACAGGGACTACGAAGGGATTCAGTCCTCGTTGATCACACCAGAGCGCGAACCGCTTCCATTTCGCAAGGTAGGTGGAGCGAGTGGAAGGCTTTCTGCTCTCTAGCAGGACTTGCTGTACTGCCGCCGAACAGTCCCTCTCTGCGTGGGTCAACCACGCAGGTACCAAGCTGTAAGATGGAGGGACTGCAGGTTCGGATGGCGGAGTCTGCCGAAGTCCTGCGTGATGAGGTCCGGCCATAACGGGAGGGGGATGGGATCCCGAACGGAGAGCTCGAGCAGCAGGGTGTACCAGTGCTGCCTCGGCCAGGCCGGAGCTACGAGTATGACGTGGGCTCTGTCCCTCCGAAGCTTCAGTAGCACTCGGGGCACGAGCGGGAACGGAGGGAAGGCGTAGAGGAGGTGATCCGTCCAGGAGTAAATGTGTCCGACAGGGAGCCTGGCGAGCGACCCTGGTACGAACAGAACAGGTGGCACTTCCTGTTCTCCTTGGAGGCAAATAGGTCTATCTGGGGAAACCCCCACCTCCGGAAGATTGTGTGCACGACATCTGGACGGAGGGACCACTCGTGAGAGAGGAACGACCTGCTGAGATGGTCGGCCAGCGTGTTCTGCACTCCCGGAAGAAAGGACGCTTCCAGGTGAATTGAGTGGGTCACGCAGAAGTCCCACAGGAGCATCGCTTCCTTGCAGAGCAGGGAGGAGCGGGCTCCGCCCTGCTTGTTCACATAGAACATCGCCGTCGTGTTGTCCGTGAACACCGCTACGCATTGGCCTTGCAGACGGGCGTGGAAGGTGTGGCACGCCAAGCGAGTTGCCCGCAGCTCCCGGATGTTGATGTGGAGGGAGAGCTCCTGGGGCGACCAGAGACCCTGGGTGTGGAGGTCGCCCAGGTGGGCCCCCCATCCCAGCGCCGAGGCATCCGTGGTCAGCGTCACGGATGGACGAGGAGGGCGGAACGGGACTCCTGCACACACGACCTCTGGGTCCAGCCACCAGCTGAGCGAAGCGAGGGTAGGCTTCGTCACCGTGACTACCCTGTCTATGGAGTCGCGGTGCGGGCGGTACACTGACGCCAGCCAGGATTGAAATGGGCGAAGGCGCAGCCTCGCGTAGGTGGTGACAAACGTGCACGATGCCATGTGGCCCAGGAGGCGTAGGCAGGACCGAACTGTCATAGTGGGAAAGGCGTGCAGGTCTCGGATGATGGAGACCATCATCTGGTGCCGAGTTCGAGGGAGGCAGGCCCTGGCCACCGTGGAGTCGAGGACCGCCCCGATAAATTCCACTCTCTGCGATGGAGTCAGTGAGGACTTCTCGGCATTGACGAGAAGGCCCAATACCCGAAACAGGGATAGTATTTCGGAAATTTGGTCTGTTACCAATTGTTGGGATGGCCCGCGAACCAGCCAGTCATCGTGAATGGGTAGACGTGAACTCGACGATGGCGGAGGTCTGCAGCAACTACCGCCATGCACTTGGTGAAGACCCTCGGCGCGGTGGATAGGCCGAAGGGTAGTACCGCAAACTGGTAGTGCGCACTGTTGACCATGAAACGTAGATAGCGTCGATGGGGAGGGTAGATCGCAATATGGAAGTACGCGTCCTTCATATCGAGGGCGGCAAACCAGTCTCCCGGATCCAGGGAGGGAATGATGGTCCCCAGGGTTACCATGCGAAATTTGAGCTTGACCATGTACTTGTTGAGCTCCCGGAGGTCCAGTATGGGTCTGAGACCTCCTTTCGCCTTGGGGATGAGGAAATAACGGGAATAGAATCCCCTGCCCCGCCTGTCGTGCGGCACCTCCTCTATGGCACCCAAACTCAACAGCGACTCGATCTCTTGTAAGAGGCATTGCTCGCGAGAGGGGTCCCTGAAGAGGGACGGGGAAGGTGGGTGGGAAGGAGGGGGCGAAATAAACTGAAGGCGGTAACCATGCTGGATAGTACGAAGTACCCAGCTGTCTGATGTTATTTGGGACCACGCCGGGAGGAAGCGGGAAAGGCGGTTGCAAAACAAAGGGGTTGGATCCTGGAAAGAGTCTGATGGGCCGTCCTCGGGCGTCCCATCAAAACTGTTGTTTGGGCCCTTGCGGGGTCTTGGACGACGCCTGGGCCTGGTTGCGCCTGCTGCCGGAAGGCCTACGGCGGTTTAGACCATTCCGCTGACTATTATAGGGCCTTGACCTGGCCTGGGTAAAAGGCCGGTAGGGTTGTTGCTGCCGGAAAGAGCGCCTCTGGGTAGCTGGTGTGTGCATACCCAGAGTGCGGATAGCTATACGACCGTCCTTAAGGGTCTGTATCCTGGAGTCCGTTTTCTCCGAGAACAGACAGTGAGTCTCAAAGGGGAGGTCCTGTAGAGTATATTGCACTTCCGGTGGCAAGGTGGAGGACTGCAGCCAGGAGATGCGCCGCATAGTCACTCCGGAGGCCAAAGTTCTGGCCCCTGAGTCCGCCGAATCCAGAGCAGCCCGGATGGAGGACCGGGAGGCTTTTCTGCCCTCTTCGACCAGAGCTGAGAACTCTTGTCGGGAAGCCGTCGGGATCAGCTCCGAAAATTTAGGGAGGGATACGAAAATGTCAAAGGTGTAACGAGCTAGGAGGGCCAACTGGTTTGCAATCCGCAGCTGGAGACCCCCCCGCCGAATACACCTTCCGGCCCAACAGGTCCATGCGCCTGGCGTCCTTGGACTTTGGCGCCGGGGCTGGCTGTCCGTGCCTCTCATGGTCGTTAACAGACTGCACGACGAGTGAGTCTGGAGCGGGGTGGGTGTACAGATACTCGTACCCCGTGGGGGGGACCGAGTATTTTCGTTCAACGCCCCTTGCAGTAGGAGGGACGGACGCCGGCGACTGCCAGATGGTAGTGGCATTTTTCTGTATTGTCTTAATAAACGGGAGGGCCACCCGCATCGGGGCCTCGGCTCCGATGACGTTGGTCTCCGGGTCTTCGTCTTCCGGGACCTCCGCCACCGGGAGATTAATAGCTTTCGCCAGCCTGCGAAGAAGGTCCTGGTGGGCCCACAGGTCAATCGGGGGAGGGTCCGCCGTAGCGGCACCCGCCACCGCCTCATCCGGTGAGGAAGACGAAGAAAGAGTCTGTACCACCACATCTGCTGGTGGTTGCTCCGGGGCTTGGGAAGCTGTATCGTGCCCCGGATGCACTGCGGGACCTGACGGTGACAGGGCCACCCCCAGTGGTGTTGGGGGAGGCCTGCTCACCGTGGCTTCTGGCACCCTGCGTTCAGCACCCGCTGGGCGCTGGGGAAAAGGGAGCCCTTGGGGCTCATGGTAGGCCCAGGGGACCCAAAAACCCCACTGCTGAGATCCAAGGTCCTGGCTCTGCGTGGCAGCCCGGAGATCTGTCCCGCTGCCTGCCTGGGAGGCGACGGATGGCTGACGCGAAGGCCACGGGGGGGCAGAGGCGCTGATGGAGTGCGCCGTGGAAGGAAGCAGCTTATCCCCGGACGGTGCCGAGGATCGGTGCCGGCCGTCACGGTGCCAGGATGGAGATCGGGACCGTCGACCACTTCGGTAGCGGGAGCCTGACCGCGACCTCGATCGGCGGTGACAGGAGCGGCTTCGGGAGTCGCGGTGTCGAGATCGGTACCAGGAGCCGGACCTCCGACGGTACCGTCGGTCCGGTGACCGGGACCATGAGCGTCGCCGGGAGAGCGACCGGTACCGCGATACTGAGCGGTACCGGGACTGCGACCGGTGCCGAGACGGGGAGCGGTACCGAGACGGAGATCGGTGCCGGGATCGGGATCGGCGTGACGGCGACCGTTTCCTGGATCGGGACCGGGTCCGAGACTTGGAGCGCCGTCCATCCCATCTGTCGGGGGTCGGGGGCCGCAGCATTGCCGGCTTGCCCACCGACTGAACAGCCCGCACCGGCGGTGCCGGGGGCCGGAGGCTCGGTGCCTCTGCGAGCTCAATAAGCTCTCTCGCCGTCGCGAATGTCTCAGGCGTGGACGGGAGATGCAGCTCGACCGCGGTCGGCACCGGGGAGCAGGGAGGTACCGGACTCGACGGCTCTTGAGGTGCCGGAGTCAACGGAACCGTGCACAGCTTGTGCACTACCACAGCTGGTGCCGGAGGTGCCGGTGATGGCTGGGTAAGCTGTCCCGAAGTTGGAGGCTTAGGAGTCGAGTGCGCCGTCTTCTGCTTCCTCGGTGGGGAGAGGGAACGGTGCCGGGACTTCGGTGCCATCTGCGACTCTTTAGCTGCGTCGGTACCGGGACGGCTTGGTGCCGCTGGTGCGCTGCGCGCCGAGGACGGTTTTGGTGCCGCCGGGGACGGAGCGGGAGGCTGAAGTGCCGACTCCCTAAGGAGCTGTTTGAGGCGAGAGTCTCGCTCCTTTCTCGTGCGCGGCTTAAACGCCGTGCAAATCGGGCACTTATCTGTCCTGTGAGATTCCCCGAGGCAGCGCAGGCAGGAGTCGTGCGGGTCGCTGATGGGCATGTGCCGCTGGCAAGCCGCGCAGGGCTTAAACCCCGGTGCCTTGGGCATGAGCCCGCACCGGTTGTGGAAGAAGAGGGGCTAACCCCTCTAATTCCCTCACTATACTATAACAACTAAACGTATTGAACTAATCTAACAACTAAACTAAGTTAACCAACTATATACACTGAAGAGATGGAGAAACGCTAGGGCTGTGGAGGTGAGAGAGCACTCCACTGTTCCAACTGGCCGTCACGGGCGGTAAGAAGGAACTGAGGAGCGGACGGGCCGGCTGGGGTATATATCCAGCGCCATAGCGGCACCACTCCAGGGGGCGCCCAGCCGGCCCGCCGGAGTTGCTAGGGTAAAAATGTTCCGGAGAGCCGAGCACACGCGGCGCGCACACCTAACTGGAATGCATAGGAGCAATCACTCGAAGAAGAATAGCCGGGCAAGGGCACTGGGTCCCTAACTACAGTCATCCACTGGCCATTCCTCAACCCTGCAAGAGTTGGAAGTAAGAGTACCTGGGGCTACTGCAGCCTCAAGCTGTTGCAGAGTTGCCCTACTGATGCTTAGTGGCCTGATGAAGACTCTGCACCTCCACACAGATCTTCCCTCGAAGTCTGGAGTATCCTGAAGCTCTGTACTAGGTGTAAGATTTGGCCCAAAGGCAACAGTCCAGCACTTCTGAGCAACTGGATAACAACAATCTGGTGTATACATGTAGTGCTGGATAACAGATCCGACAATGCACTCATGTTTGTCACATGACATACACAAATGAGATATTTCATACATCTACACGAATTCCTTTTGTTATCTGAGCCATGGAGTTCCCAATGCTAGTGACCAAGCAAAATGCCACATTTGCAAACATGTTTAGAAATTCCCTAACTCCACCTACCGGGTGTGCTGAATCCAAAAGCTCTATTTGCTTCTGCCTATGTGGGTGAGTGGGCTCCTGGGCTCAGGAAGGAGGTATCAAATCTTTCTGTAGGAAGCTACTGCCATTGGCTCAAAAATGTAGTCTTCTATCACCTTCTTCCCTCAAGACTAGCACCTCTGAGGCACACTTAGGCCTTGTCTACACTACAAGACTATTTCGAATCAACTTAGTTCGAATTTGTGGATTCGACCTTATGAAGTCGAATTTGTGTATCCATACTAAATACACTAATTCGAATTTCTGAGTCCACATTCACGGGGCCAGCGTCGACTTTGGAAGCGGTGCACTGTGGGAAGCTATCCCACAGTTCCCGCAGTCCCCGCTGCCCATTGGAATGCTGGGTAGAGCCCCCAATGCCTGCTGGGGGGAGAAATGTGTCGAGGGTGGTTTTGGGTAAGTGTCGTCATTGAACCGTCAATCACAACCTCCCTCCCTCCCTCCTTGAAAGCGCCTGCGGGCAATCTGTTCGTGCACTTTTCTGGTCAGTGACAGCGCGGACGCCACAGCACTGCAAGCATGGAGCCCGCTGCGATCATCGCCGTTTTCTCCTCCTCGCACTTTATCGTCCACCTCTTCCACAGTCAGCTGATGAGAAATTGGGCTACTTTTCAATGGTGCTGCAAGCACTGGGGGACCATAGGGGACGTTTTGCAAACATCAACGTCGGGTGGCCGGGCAAGGTTCATGATGCGTGTGTTTTCAGGAACTGTGCGCTGCTCAGACACCTGCAGGAAGGTAGTTTCTTCCCGGACCACGAAATAACTGTTGTGGATGTGCAGATGCCTATAGTCATCCTCGGGGACCCAGCCTGCCCGCTAATGCACTTGCTCATGAAGCCCTATACAGGCGCCTGGGACAGCGACAAGGAACTCTTCAAATACCAGCGAGCAGCAAGCAGCGTGACCTGTGACTGTTCAGTTTCTTTACAGAGAAGCTGAACCTGCCCCTGTTTCTTTACCCACTGACTGTTGTCTCTCCTCTTCGGTTACATACCCCGTTCACCCCGTTTCCCCCACTTCCAACACACGTGTAAAAATAAAATACATGTCCCATTGTTACTTAACAAAGGTTTCTTTATTCATGACTTTGCGTTAAAGGGTTGAAACTGGGAGGCAGACTGTGCTGGGTAGGGTGTGCGGTGATGTAAAGACCGCCTCTAAACTCAACGAATGACAGGCTCCTGCTCCTAGAGCGGTCCGCAGTGCCGGAATGCTTCTTTCAAGGGAGCCTGCCATCCCTCTTTATGGAATTCTGTGTGCGGGCGGATATGTGACCTTGTGGTGGAGGAGGACGGATACAGATTCCTCAGCTGCGTGACTCAGCGGTCCAGGACAAGGACCGCTGTATAAGATCTGTAACCGCCCTCCCCCGCTGCAAAGTCACATCTCCCCCGCCCACACAGATCCTGGAAACCACCTCCCATACCGACCAGGGTGCCTACTGACTGCACCGTGTGTGTGACCCGCTGCTGATCCTGCCCCCGTGTCTGTACCCTGGGAAAGGTGACTGTCCTATGCAATTAACCACCTCCTTCCCCACGCCCCCCATTCAAACACAGTCTTCTTTGAAAAAACATAACGGAAACAGTAATTAACAGCAAAGCATTTTTATTAATTAAGTAGACAGTTAGGGAATGGGACTGGGATTGGGACTACTGTGAGTCTGGAAGTGAAGGACTTCGGCAAATGTAGGGTATGAGAGCTTTTGGGTACTTGAGCACTGTGCTGTGGTGCAGTGACAGTATTCACGTCCCCGGCCGCCCCTCCTCCTGATTATTTTCGGTGAGGGGGGTATGGGACTTTGTGGCGGGGAGTGCAGTTGCAGATACACTGCAGGGTGTCTCTGTCCTCCTGCGGTCCTGCAGAACATCCACAAGGCGCCTGAGCGTGTCCGTTTGCTCCCTCACTAGTCCAAGCATTGTTTCAGTCGCCTGCTTGTCTTCCTCACGCCACCTCTCCTCCCGTTCGCTGTGTGAGCGCTGGCACGGAGAGACGGTCTCCCTCCACTGGCTCTGCTGGTCCGCCTCTGCTAGGTAGCAGCCCATACGTTCCTAGAACATCTTGTCCCTTGTCTTTTTCTTTCGCCGCCTAATCTTTGCAAGCCTCTGCGAGGGGGATGCTGTGTCAGGTCTGGAGACAGTGGAAGCTGTGAGATGGGAAACAGGGAGTGAATTCCTTGCAAATATTCTTTTTTGCGAACAATTAACTGAGTCTAGGCTGTCTGTGTGAATTCTGGGTTGAGACCCCTGTGCCTGCTAGGGCACAAATCATTTTCACGGTGGATTCTGGGTAAATGTCGCCAGTCATTCCTTCCTCCGGGAAAGCAACGGCAGACAATCATTTTGAGCACGTTTTCCATGAATTGCCCTGGCATACGCCATAGTGTGGCAACCATGGAGCCTGTTCTGGATTTGGTGTATGTCACCGTATGTGTACTAGATGCCGCTGACAGAGGCGGGCCAGCAGCGCTGCACAGCAGCATGCTTTTGCTTTTGCATGACAGCAGCGATGGTTACCAGGCATACTGCACCGTCTACCATACCATGAATTGGTAAGAAGACGGTAATAAGATGGTCATGGTTACCTGTCCTTTTGCACTGCACCATTTGGTGCTGTCATAAGTGCCCCTGGCCGATCAGCCAGGGGCGCAAAAGCCAAAATTGGGAATGACTCCCTGAGTCAATCCCTCCTTTTTGGTATCTAAAAATAGAATCAGTCCTGCCTAGAATATGGGCAAGTGTACTAGAGAACCACTGTATCATAGAACCAGAGAGCACAGCTGCTCTGTGTCCGATCCTGCATAAATTATGAGCTGTATGCTATTCACAGGGGGTGCTCCTGCAACAACACCACCTGTTCATTCCGTTCTTACCCCAGCCTTCCTGGGCTAC
This sequence comes from Mauremys mutica, assembly GCF_020497125.1. Lineage (NCBI taxonomy): Eukaryota > Metazoa > Chordata > Testudines > Geoemydidae > Mauremys > Mauremys mutica. The sequence goes on along the minus strand of NC_059079.1, from coordinate 44,955,237 downwards.
CATAGCATTGTCCCCCCACTTGTGTGATGAAGTAATAAAGAATGCAGGAATAAGACACAGTGACTTGTTTGTGAGAAATGAGTGGAAGGAAGCCTCCAGCTGCAATGATAGTCCAGGCAGGACATTAAGGAGTGTGGATGAAGGAGCCCATCATCCCTCTGCTAGTCCAGGGGCAACTGAATCTTTTATTTACAATGAAGGGTGGGGGCTGATGGAGCTCAGCCCCCTGTTGCAATGATGAGGACGGTTACCAGCCATATTGCACCATCTGCCATGAAAAATTAGGGACAGGCGCCCTTGATTGACCTTACTGATGCTAGTCGGCATGGTTACCAGCCCTTTTGCACTGCCCCATGTGCCAATAGGCTGACGATGACGACGGGTATCAATCGTATTGTACCGTCAGCCACCCATGGCGGGGGGGGGGGAGCAAGGATATCGGTGTTGAGTGCTGCAGCATCGCATCTATCTGCAGCATTCAGTAAAGATACGGTGACATGTAAACGAGTCAACAGAGGATTGATTTCCCTTTAACTTCTCGGGTTCAGGGGGGGTGCGTAAATTGCAGAGCTGTGCCCTGAACCAACGCGGACACGGTGTTTTACCATAGAAGCATTTGGAGCTCATCCAAGAATGCAAATGATTTTCGGAGACAGCAGGAACTGTGGGATACCTTGCGTCCTCATTCCCCCCTCCCTCCATGAGCGTCCATTTGATTCTTTGGCTTTCCGTTACGCTCGTCACGCAGCTGCGTGCTGAGTCTGTGCTATGCCGTCTGTCCGTGGATTTATTAAAAATACTTTGGACCAGGCGCACCATAACAGTAATTCCACTACTTAGATGCATGAGTCTCCTAGCAAGATCACCGTGAGGACAGGCAATGAAGGAGATAGAGAGCGCATGCTGCGTGAAATCTATCACGAACCACGGACCGATGCAGCCGTGCTCAGGGAGGCAATGCTCCCTGAATACCGCATGAAAGCCTCACGCGGAAAAGGGTGCTATCACGGAGCACCCAATAAGGCAGCTCTCCCCAGAAACCTCCTGCTGATGCTTATCGATTAACGGAAGGAGAGCTTTGTGGAGATCTCCCAGGAGGATTTCTGTTCTATCACCATATATAGAGAGACCTCCTTCTCACACACTTCAGATTCCTGTTATATTAAGAATAAAAGTTAACATGGTTAAAGCACTTACCGACTGCTCCTTCCCCTGATTCAGGATCCGGGTTCATGGCCGGGGAGGGTTGGTAGGGGATCTCCGTGACGGTGATGAATAGATCCTGGCTGTCGGGGAAACCAGCGTTGTAAGCGCTCTCGCCTGCCTCGTCCTCCACAAACACTTCCTCATCTTCCCCGTCCGTGAACATCGTCGAGGAACTGTCCGTCGACACTGTCCCATCATCAGAGTCCATGGTCACTGGTGGGGCAGTGGTGGCAGGCTCCGTAGCGTCCGTTTGCCGCTTTGATTTTTTGGTAGCCTTGTCTGGGGTCCTTGGTTTTCATGCGGCGATGCGTTGCATGACGGCTGTATCCTCTGTCTGGATCATGGCTTTGGAGACCTTCTCGTAGGTCTTTGCATTCCGTTTGTTGGAGCGCAGCTCCGAAAGCACAGACTCCTCGCCCCACACACCGATCAGATCCAAGAGTTCCCGTTCAGTCTATGCCGGGTCCCTCTTTCTATTCAGAGATTACATGAACTCCTCTGCTGGAGAGCTCTGCATTGCTGCCGGTGCTGCTGAGCTCGCCCCGATGTCCAACCACGAAATGAGATTCTAACTGTCCAGAAAGGAAAAGGAATTCAAATTTTCCCGGGTCGTTTCCTGTGTGGCTGCTCAGAGCATCGAAGCTCGGACTGCTGTCCAGAGCGTCAACAGAGTGGTGCACTGTGGGATGGCTCCCGGAGCTACTAAGTTCGATTTGCATCCACACCTAGCCTAATTCGAGCTAGCCATGTCGAATTTAGCGTTACTCCACCTGTCGGGGTGGAGTACCAAATTCGAACTAAAGAGCCCTCTAGTTTGAATTAAATGGCTTCCTGGTGTGGACGGTTGAGCGGTTAGTTCGAATTAACGCTGCTAAATTCGAATTAAAGTCCTAGTGTAGACCAGGCCTTAGTTACACTTGCCAACACAGTAAAAGTTCATGGGATGCTCTCAAAACAAAACATCTTCAAAACAATGACCTTTCTTTGAGGTGACTAGGTCACTATGTAAAAGTTTACCATGTGGAGTTTCTGTCCAGGAAAACAACTTTAAATAGTAAATACAAAAAATGTTACATCAAAAGAACATTAAGATTGCAGCACTCAACTTTTTATAGGCTTTCCCAGGGTTTTCATTAAGTATCTGAGAGCCTCACACACCTTGAATAATTTATCTTCACATCACTACTAACAGGCTGACAAATATTATCACCATTTTATAAATCCCAAACTGAGGAACAAAGAGTAAGTTCAAGATCATACAGGAAACCTGTGGCAGAGGCAGAAATAGAACCCACATCAGATAGATCCCAGACTACTACCTTTATCTTCCCTTTCTTGCAGGCTCTTATTTCATTTCTGACAAATCATACAACTAGTATGGTGAATAGGGCAAGATGTTCTGGACCCAGCCCAATTCACTACATAGCTTTGCCTTATTCACTGTCCAGTTTGTGCACAGAATTAGGAAGGTGTCCTGTGGAAAGATGTAATATGTGATCACACAATTAAGACTTCATCATAACATGTAGGATGTGCAGGGTGCCTTGTCATTTCCAGACTTCAGAGAGCTTACCTTTGTAACTTTAAAAATTATTAATCTACTTTTTTATGGATTTCCATTTTTAAAATTTTTTACTAGGTTTAGATAATCATGTGTGTACATTGTCAGAAGAAAGTTTGGGAGTTCCTTAGTTTTAGGGCTAGAATAAACCAGCATATACGCACAAAATGAACATTTAAAATCTTTATAACTTGTCCAAATTAAACCCACCAAACCAATCATTAGCACATCTATGACCTAGAGAATATGTCCCTGCCAAATTTCAAATTTCCATTATCTTGTATTTGGGCATTACAGCCATTTAAAAACAAACAAACAACAAAATTTTCTTAGCAAAAATAAATGCTTCTTTTCCTCACTCCTGCACAGAGCACACCTACCAAATCTCAGCCCAACAGGTAAAACTTTGAGAAAACAGTAAACTGAAAAGAGCCTTTAAAATGAAAACGCTAGGTAACCTAAACTACAGACATTGCTTTGCCTGTTAATAGCTAACAATCACACACAGCAATTTGTAGAAATCATTTATCTACTGCTACTGACTAAGTTTGTGCCACTGGATGGCAGCAACAGAACCTTACCTGCTTCTGTCATCATCAAATTTGATTTCCATGCTGCACCTTCACTATCAACTTGAAACAGATATAACTTAGATAATTTTTTCACTTCAAGGTCCAAGAGACACAGACAAGGTTTTCATCTCGAGGCCAAAAGACCAAAAACATCAAGACACTTGATCGCGGCCTTGGATAGACCAAGAGACTACTTACACTTGATCTTAGCTCATAGAGCCAGTACATATTGTAAGCACAAGAATGTAAAGGCTTTAATGCACGAATATAAAACATTATCAACAGTGTTGGCTGAGTCATAAAACTTGTATAAGGGATTATGTGTTTAACCAGTTCAAAAGCCAAACAACTCAACTGAAGCGCAACATCGAAGAGGTTAGGTGACCAAGTTTACTATCAGATAACATGTATTTGTGAGGTTTTATGTTGCACCTGGCTTCTCTTCCAAGCCCTTCTTCGCTACCACATACGCATTAGTTTTCCTGTCTTCTGTTTCCTAAATTGTAACATCTTTGGGGGCCTTTCTCCTCGAATCCCGTCATGCAACTGATGCTAATACCATTGAGACCAGCGAGATCTGAAGGCTAGCTGGGTGCACATTCATTAATTGTACAAACCAAGCTTCTACCAGTAACACAATATCAACTGACTCACGGACAGACACAATGTGAATTTTCCAAACTACAAATCTACAGAATTGGTTAAATTAATAATCATTAAACTCATTATCAAACATTTTGATGAAGTAAAATAAATATTTGGAGCTTATAAAAAAATATCTTGTACGAACATTTGAAATGAGTAACAACTGATATGCGGAAGCCACACTAAAACTGATATCAGGAAGGTGAACTACCATTTACAAACAAAGGTCTTGAATCTACCCTCAGAAAAATCCGTTGCTGCCCGTGCACATTCAGTTACTGGCATGTAATTGAAGTTCTTTTAATTCTTATATAAGGTGAAACACAAATTGTGGGTTATTTTTAAAACTGCACAGTGAATTTTTATATTCTGGTATATTGCACCATTTCTTTAAAGCTGATATTGGGAGGAAACTAACTATCTTGTATCTTTATATTACACAGATGGTGTTTACAATTGGGCTGGAGGAAGTTGGGAGCCAGGATGCAGCTTTATATCAAAAGAGAATTCTTAAAATCGTAGCAAGGGTGTATTATACTGTAATATTTTTCTACTAGTGCCTAAATACATACTTGGAGAACAAAGGAAAAAATGTTTAGTGTTTATTCTTTCACCTCCAGGTGCAAGACCAGAGGATGCAACGCATTTTGTTTTGCTCTTATTTCTTTAAGTCTAGACTTTCAAAAAGTTATTTTCATTTTCACTAAACAGATATATAATTTAGAATACATTGAGTTAAATATTTTAAATGATCACTGTACCACAAACCTTTCAACGTCAAAGGGAAAGCAGAACTTCGGCACACTCTGCAGCACCTCCTGTAAATACAGATTAAAGAAATAATGTTAGGATTTTAAAATGACATTTTATTTAAGTATTTCTGCTATACTGTTTGCTAGAAAAACCATTTTAAAGAAATATTTGGTTGCAAGAAATATAGCACACGTTCCTGGACTGAAATAATTGATTATTAAAAAGGAATTAAGTTTGTGCTTTGGCAGATTGCAAAGACAATGCCATAGAAGCCCCAGGAGGGAAAGGCCTGGCCTGAAGGGTATTAACACCCTTCACATCCCCGCTGGGATTCCCTTCAACAAGGCCATATGGATTTTACAAGAAGCACTGCACCATATGGGTAAGCCACGTCTGCTGCTACTTGTACCACAGACTAGCCACAGGGACTTCTGACAGATCCTGGCTCAAAAATACAAATGTTGTTTCAATTAAAATGCAGGCAGAGAAAAGGGAATGAAGTTGGCAACAGAATGAATCACTGAGAGGTATAACAACTCTATATGTGTTTCATAGTCAAATGCTGAAAAAGATGAAAATCTTCTGTTGGTACAAAGTAGAAATTTATATGGTTATTTCTTCAGTACAGCAGTAAGGCTTTCACAAGCAAACCTCATTAATTAATTAAAAGTAAGACCATTCCTGCAGTGTTCAGACCATCATGTAATGGATACTGTGTTTCTTTTCTGCACATTTTTATTTAAGAAGCTGTTTAGTGGCAAATAAAATGTGTTAATTAAAATATAAAAAATGTCCTAATGTTTTTAAGAAGTACAAGACCTCTCTAGAAAAATCAGAGCTAACAGATCAGCTGTCAGAAAATCTGAATAAATGTATAACACTGATCTTACAAGATCCAAAAACTGTATTTATTTTCTTGCTTCCAGCAAACCAGTTGGGAAAACAAGTCCTCTGTGAAATGTTTAAACTTAGGGGGAAGGTTGTTGATGATGAAATGTAGTTGGGTCAGTGATGTGCAGCACTTGCTTACTATACCAAACCTGCAAGCACTTCTGCATGTAAAGATACCCATATCAGTCATCCCACTGAGTGTTTGCAGGATTGAGTGTGCAGGTTCCAAACTTCCAGTGCCAAGGGTGATCCTCCGAGGTGCTGCAAACTCTCAAAACTCACTCAAGTGAAAGAATGCTGAGCACTTTGCAGGATGGGACAGCAACTACCATATACTGAAAGTCATGCAGTTAAATTCCTGTGCACTGCACTGAATGCGTACCTTACCTTAAGTATTTGCCTGGTTTTACACAGTGTAAAACATACATGGAAAAATATTAATATATTAACCAGCAAGGTCTGTATATTTTAAAACTTTGTAAACATTGCATGAGTGAAATGTTTATACCTTTTTTCAAGGATTTAGTGTGTGTCCTGATAGACCACTACCTTAGTACATACAGTAAGAATGAGAAAGCCTATTGTCCCTGAGTTCTGGAGCAGCTTTGGGATTCTCACCGTAAGTGATAACAGAGATAAAGAATGGGATGAAAGTAATATGCTGTGTTTTGGGGAAGGATACTAATTCTCTTGATTATGGAAAATCTCTTTCTATGTAGTAGCACATATAATATTCTCCAAAGAGACTGCTGTTCAGTCTCAGTTTTGGCTGGCAGCAAAGGGCCAATGTGGAAATTGCAGGGAATAAAACATACACACACAAACACATAAAGTAGAAAAAAAGCAATTAAAAAAACCCCACAAACTAAAGAAAAAAACAGTCCAAACTTGTAACGTATTAATTTTCAAATAGATCATTCTTTCAGGCTCACAAAATTTTAATTTTCTTCTGTCAAAGAAATAAATTAATTTTTAAATTTTGTGTCCTCAGGTAATAAAGCTCAACACATGTACCCTGCCACCTTCAACCATTTTCACTTTTAATATACATCTTAGTTTAAAACATCATTTTTGTCTTACTACCAACAATATTAATTGCTGCTTGGTGACTACAGAACTGATTTAAAATAGGGAGGGAAATGTAATTCCAATATTCATCTAAGTTTCCCACTGGAGCTTTTTAAAAAAAAAAAATTACTGCACAAGGAAGGAAACAAAAGAAAGATATTAACAGAACATAAAGTACATTTTGCATTACATTTTTGAGACTCAGATGAACTACAGTACTTTGCCATTGCTCTGCCTCCCACCCCTCCCCCACCCCGACCGGCACACACATACATACACACACAACTTCTGCAAAACACAGCCTCAGCTCGCTTCCCAACTGGCAGGAGCATCCCTCAGGGGACAAGTCTTTAAACCTCCGCACTCTTTAAAATTCAACCAGCCAGCAGGTCTATAGACTGGTGTATAAACAGTATAGACAAAAAAATCCTCTCTCAGCTTATGTCAGTGACAAAGCAGCTCAGCAGTTGACTGCTTCTCCCCTGACAGTGTAAGCTGGGTTTACACAGATCAATAGATGGAAGTCCTACCTAGCTTCCAGGGCTCAGTTTTCTCCCTTAATTACAGGTGCTATTCAGATTTTAAAAATGGAGGAAAATAAGATGCATCTAAGATGCTTTCTAGGTGTCTTCTAAACACTGTTTGAGTGTATTAATTGTAAATAATCATGTTATACATGGATTCATGCATATTAAGTATTAAAACATATTTAAAATTGACACTTATTGTACAGTGACCCTTTCTCCTGAATGAAACTTGAACTCCGTTTTCTAATCGATCTTCATTTCCAGGGGCCTGCACCTAAGACATACCTGCTTGTTGGACAGAAAGATGTGTACTCATTAGAAAAAGAGCACTACACTAATTTATATCCCCTTTCATTTTAAAGGTTTAACACAAATATTTATTCTTGTCTGATGAAAAGGTTACATGAATCTTCAAACACAAGAAATATCCTTGATTCTAGCTTCTAGTGGATTATTTTAATCTATGGAACATGTAATGGTAGATTTGGGTGCTTTCAGAAGTGTATATACTGTTTAACTTGGGAAATAAAATTATTTTGCAATGTATTACCTAATGCTAAAAGCAATAACATTGTTGCCTTTAAAAATAGGAAACCTCATATATTTGCATAAGCAAATTAACTTTGTAGTTAAAACAACAGGCAACTACCTCACTCTTCAGAAAACTTTCTGTATATACATACAAACATTAACAAAACCATTAGTGTAGTTATGCAAACTTCAAAAATCCCTCAACTACAAAAAGGGTAGATTTATTTTCCTGAAATATCTCACACTATGGGTGAAATTCCAGTCCCCTGTGCAAAGCCCAAGCAGAAGGGTAATGGAAGTCACTTTCTCATTCCAGAGGCAGGGCATGAAGCATCTCAGCATAGTCTATTTATTTATATAATGTTGTAGCAGATATTGCACCTGCCCTAGGGGTTATAGTCCAGTAATTCTTGGCAGTTCACAGTTTCACTGACCACACCGTACCATTCCTCCAGTTTTCCCACAAACATAGATCTCTATGCTTCTGTGGAGAAAGCCACTGCGGGCACCCGAAATATAAGAATAATTTTCTTTTTCTTGCTTAATTGTACATCTATCTATCTGGGTTACTATTATATGGCATCCATCACCATGGTATATGCATCATCCAAAAAAAGTAGAGCTGAGGAATATAAGAATGATGTTTAATGCACAGGTGATGATGACCATCTGTTGTAGGAAATCTCCTGCCAACTCACGGCATTGCTTTTGAAAAATATTACTGGTCTGTTCTTTCGGTTAGATGACTGGCATCACATTCATTACTAAGGTTGTGTGTCTGTCACGGAGGTCACAGAAGTCACAGATTCTGTGATTTTCCATGATCTCCATGACTTCTGCAGCAGCCGGTGCAGCAGCAGCAGCAGTTTGGGTGTGGGAAGGCACTCGGTGCTGGGGCAGTGGGTTGGGGTGCAGGACAGCGCTTACCTTGGGGGGGGGCGCCCAGAAACCGGCTGGTATGTCCCTGCACCTCCTAGGGAGCTCTAGGTGGTATTCTCATTGGCTGCAGTTCCCAGCCAATAGGAGCTGCGGAGCCAGCGCTCGTGGTGGGGGAAGCAACCTGAAGCCCTCCAGCCCTCCCTCCCACTAGGAGCTGCAGGGACATGCCGGCCATTTCTGGGGAGCTGCTGCCTGCCTCACCCCAGCACCCGTGGTGGCCCCGGCCTGCCCTCCCAGAGCACCTATGGCCACTCGGCCCAAGTTTTAGTTAGGAGTATATAGTACAAGTCATGGACAGGTCACGGGCTGTGAATTTTTGTTTACTGCCCATAACCTGTCCATGACTTTTACTAAAAATACCTGTGACTAAAATGTAACCTTATTCATTACTAGTTAGGAAGGACAAGGCTTGAATTTTAAAAATTACAGTCATCATCAAAGAGAAGTAGATTTTCATTAACTTACACAGATCAATACTCAGAAATGCAAAATCCTACTTTAATTAATCTTCATTTTGTGTAAAAAAAATCATCAAGAATAGATTAATCATATTTTCTTTTGGTCAGACACTAAAAGTACTAAAATGTTGTTCAATATCCCCTTCCCAACCAGAACACCACAAATGGCTAAAAATATAGTGTGAAATCCTGGCCTTATTTAAGTCAATGGCAAGACTCCTATTGACTTCAACAGAGCCAGGATTTCACTCATAATGTCTATACAATACATTTTCATAAAGGTTTTGTAGGATACATTCTTTGCTCACCCCAATCTTATCCTAAAAAGCAGATTTATGATCCTCTATAAACAAAAAAGTTCAAATTGTGTCATATTCCGAAAGTTGGAGTCTGAAATGCATAATGGAATTTTGATAGTTGATTTACCAACTTGAAAGGAGAGACTATTACATTAAACAATAATGCTTATATACCAGAACGGGAAAAGGTAACTTGGGAAATGTACAAATTTATATTTATATTTATATTTTTCTTTACACAAAAAACACTGGCGCCTAACTATAAATGAATGGAGACTAAGGTGCTATCTACATGGGAAAGTCATACCAATGTAGCTTAGGTGTGAATTTAAACCAATATAGTTTTACCAGCAAAACCCACTATGTAAACACTCTCATTCCACTAAGAGTGCCTTTTTCCAGCTTTATGACACTTTGGAAGGAGTTTAACTACACCAGTATAACTGAAAATTTTTTCCCACATAGACAAGGCCTAATACTACACCAAATTTGAGTGTGGTGAACTCGCTAGAATTCTTTGTACTTGATTCTTTAAAACTATACTAAGCAAGTTACTTGGTACAGCACAGTGTTTGAACTGAGTAACTTTTAAAATGTGTTGGGTGAGGATTTGCAGGTATACCATCAGACAAATTTATTTATTTTTCTTTTTATAATATATGCTGCTAGTATGTACAATCTGGTGTATTTTAATGGGATGGATGAGGGTTGGGGGCAGGGATGACTGGCTTTTTAGAAGCACCTCTATCTTTCCTAGCAGGGATGCTTTATGTATCCAGAACTGAACTTCATCAGAGGCAGAAAATCCATTTTCCCATTTAGTTCAAACTTTTTTTCTTTTTAAAAAAAAGGAACAATACCATTCCAGCTGGTTCGGTGTATGATCCACAACACAAGACTGGGCCTCAAGAAAGCAAGCAGACCCTCAACTAGGTCACCACCCTAATTATAAGCAGAGGAATAGAAAAGAGAATGTGTCCTTTTAGGAAGAAGGGATTAATCCTACATCAAGAGACAGGTACACTAGGTCCACTCCAGAAACATTTCAGAATTGCCCAGGGGAGGGGGAGAAATATTTTTTTTTAAAAGTAGCAACCATGACAACACCAATTATTTAACTACAGAACTGAGATAAGATAGCCAACAATCTTCATATAACAGGTGCTCAAAATAACTAACCATCCCCATAAACTTGCGGAGAGATAGGACATCTGCTAGGGAAATATTATCACATATAGGAGCATAAATATAAATCACTAACTTAGAAGTGACAGGTTTTTTACGTCTTCTTTCCCCACTACCCCCTCACTTATTCTATTTCGTTATTTCCTTTTTCTTTCTCGACATGTTATTTTTCCTTTTCTCATTTCTTCCTAAGGCTTTTTTTCCCTCAATCTTTTTTTTTTAAACTCTCTTTCATTTTCCTGTACCTCCTTTTCCCTTTTTCGAAAGGAAGCAACTCCTCTTCTCTGAATCCTTTACCTCTTACACATCCATCCCATTCTATTTTGTACCTCCTTGCTTTTTCCCATGTTGCTGAATACAGCTGCTGCTAGTTAGGTCCTGCTCTTTGTTCTCTCCTGTATTCCAGTACATCTCACCTGTTTTTTTCTCTCAATTCTTCCTTGCTTCCTCCTTGCATTCCCTGTTTCTCTCTTTCTCCACTGTAAAAGGCCCTGTTTGGGTGTCATCCTGGTGGTGTTTCCTTTGCTCTTCCTACCCCTGAGCTCTTTCCCCTCTTGGAACTCCCTCAGGTCTCTTTCCCTCCAACTCCCAATTTTCTCCTTTCTTGGGACCCATTCAAACTTCTTCCAAGTTCCTATCATGTTTTTTATTCCTCCTTTGACCATTTAAAAAAAAACACACTGAAGGCTGTTATTGTGCTAAGCACCTGGGCCTGATCCATTGACATCAGTGAGATTATTCAGATGCTTAAAGTTAAGCAAATACTTAAGTTCTTTGCTGGATCAAGGCCAAACTTCTCACATCTGAGCCCTTCACCATTAAGCCCCTAGGAGAGTGAAATCCTGATACTGCCACATAAGACGGCCAATGCAAAGCCAGGCAGCTCAATCCTCTCTCTGATCTCTCTCTGCTGGCTTCTCAGTCACCCCCTCTGTATGAGACACACACAGAGCAGAGAGCAGCATGAACTTAACAAAAGGAGAGCAGAGAAGAGAGAATCATAAAAATATCCCCTAGCAGTGGAAAGATGAAGGAAGAGAGCTATTTAGCCCAAACTGACAATTTCTGCATGCAAGAGAAATGCACTGGTCAGACTACTGCACTGTTCTATGAAAGCGGGATAGTTAGTGACACTGTTAATAGTACAGAGATAAGGTCTCAGTACACCTTATCAGATAATTCCCAGCACAAAAAAAAAACCCTTTTGTTATATTTCAAAGACATCATCATTTACTTCTGCTAAAATATTAAAACATTAAAAAATCCAAATTAAATCCTTGAAAGCCAGGAAATTCCAGAATTTAGATTACATGTATGGAAAAACCAAAAGGTCTGAAATCTGGAAATTCAGAGTTAAGTTTCCACATCGTGGCTCCTCTCTTTGCTTTGCAAAGCATTGGGGCACAGACTAGTTAGGGAACCAGCAGGAGGGAGGAGTCCCAGCTGCCTAGCCAAAAGGAAGACAATAGTCTCTAGTGGCACAGAGGATGCCACAAAAGAAAGCTGTCAGTACAGAGGTGGGACTCAGAAGCCAAAAGTCAGCCACAACTGAACTGAACATACAACTGAACATACAAACCGCAGCTGCACCACTGCCCAGAAGTAATGGTAATAATGTACCAAGTTTACTCAAAAGGCTCGTACATTTTACGATTTTTTTTAAAAATGTCATTCTATGGATGGATGGTTTAATACAGGGATCGGCAACCTTTGGCACGCGGCTCACACCGCTTCCCGCAGCCTCCACTGGCTGGAGCGGCGAACTGCAGCCAGTGGGGAGCCACAATCAGCTGAACCTGCAGATGTGGCAGGTAAACAAACCGGCCTGGCCCGCCAGGGTGCTTACCCTGGCGAGCCGTGTGCCAAAGGTTGCCGATCCCTGGTTTAATATATAAAACGAACAGAAAAAGGGAAACACACTTTTCCCCATATTTTCAAATATTAGGGCACTAATTTGCATTTTTCTTTAAGTTTGGTACAATGCTACCAAACAGAGAATGATTCGTAACATTGTCCTTTAACAATCATCTGTGTGAATCTGGGCAAAAGATACATGAAAAAAACTAAGTGATTGCTTTTTCTACAAATCCAACCCTAAAAAGGGATAATTTTATCTCAAAAGGAAATGCTTTTATTGAAATAGTAATTTATTTTAAAAACAAAAAAAGAATAAGAACAGCCCACTGAAATTTTGAGGAAAATAAAAATAACCTAATCACTCTTGCCATACCACCAAATTGTGGGCCTCTGAAAAATCTGTTTGTACATGGTCATTAGAGATTTGTTAGACTTTGGAAACTAAATTCCACAGAGACTCCGCCTACACTGAGTATGTTCCAGCCCAGGCTGCCAAGGCAGAACTGCACTTGCCCTACAATTGCTCCTCCCAGTGGTCAGGAGCCACTGTGGTACCAGGCACAGGATACTAAAGCAGAGTGACTGTCTCTCCTGCGCTCTGAATGCTCTCCCTATTCAGACCAGGTACCATGAAGGAATAAACAGACTAGAATGCAGGGTGGATAAAAATCAGTATTTTTTTTATTTAAATCAGATTTTTTTGATAAAATGCTTTTTCAGGAAAACATCTATCTAAAGAGTTTTAATTAAGATACATTATAGCTCAAAGATATTTCACCATGGAATAGGGATTATAAATTCTAATTCTTTAGTATGAGACAATATATTCAGGTAATGTTTAAGAAAAGTTTTGTAAATCCAATAGTTAATGGATTAGGGACCCAATCTTATGGGACAGGGCCGGCTCTACAGTTTTTGCCACCCCAAGCAGCGCGCGGAATTGCCACCACGGACAGGAGCAGTCCGTGTGCCCTTAGGGTGGCAGGCGCGTTTCCGCGGCAGCGGCAATTCGGCAGAAGCTTCTATGTTTAGCTGAAGCCGCCCCAGACAGCTAAACATAGAAGCTGCTGCCGAATTGCCCTCACCACGGAAACGCACCTGCCGCCCTTAGGGCACACGGACTGCCCACCCACCCCGCCTCCGGCAGCAATTCGGCGCGCTGCTTGGGGGCAAAACAACAGGGACTGCCGACCCAAGCACCAGCTTGGAATGCTGGTGCCTGGAGCCGGCCCTGTTATGGGGTTCCAGAGGCTTCTGTATAGATTATTTGGGTTAATCTTTCTATCTACCCAGTGGGACTCAGTGCTCAGACTAGAAGATACCATCAGAGATGTTTAGTTTTGGAGTTCTCAAACTGTGGATTTGTGTCTCCAGAGATAACATGTTTGATAACAGCAAAAATGTTTTTAAATAAATAAACAAATAATATACAGAGGTGAGAAATAACAGACCTCAACTCTGTTGCCCCTCTGCAAATTTGTGTACACAGAGTCAATCCCTTACGTCTCCCTAAAAGTGCAAAGTTTCAAAAAGTTCAATGAATAGAAGATTGTTGGGGGCAGAATAGATCTGGACAAGGAAAAGAAGTCTGGAGATAAATGTGAGGAGGGAGGGACAGGCAGTTGAAACAAAAGTGAAACTGTTTGAGCAGCATATTCCAGAAGTCTTGAGGTCTTTCAGAGTGTAGCCTTCATTGATTTGAGATCTACCATTCTCTCACTAGAAGGGAAAACCTATAATGGCAGCAGGCCGTAAAAGAGAGGGAATAAGAACCATTCAAGAAATATGTTTGCTGATGATGTTTTAAAGAAAGTCACACCAGTGAACTGGTGGAAGTCACTTAAGCACTTGGATTTAGAGACTGTTGAAGTGATAATCTCACTTTTAACAGTAGTAGCTTCTTCTGCTGGTGTAGAAAGAATATTTTCTTCCTTTGGACTAATTCATTCCAAATGGAGAAATCGTTTGGGACCTGAAAAAGCAGGAAAGCTTGTTTTTCTTTTCCAGATAATGAACAAACAGGAAAATGAAGATGAAGACAACTGAGTTAGCTGTAGAAGCCAAATATTTTAAGTTTTTCTTGTTGACCTGGCTAACATATACAATTTAATTTTTGTTTTTTAAAAATTATTTTAGTTAAAAACAATTTTAACAAAAATAAACTTGATTTTAAAAAAACCTGAATGTTTAACTAAATTAAAAAATTCATATACTTGTTTTATTAAAATATTATATGTTTGCTGTTGAAGAAAAAAATCCAGAATACATAACACTGTTGTTTTAATTAAATAAAATAATTTAAATGTCTGTCTGGTGATGTTCTCCTCCTAAGACAGCATGGCAAGAAAATCCTCCAAATATGAATGATTAACCTGTTGAATTGGAGATAGTTCACCTCCCACTGACTTCAAGAATATCTGCTTCAATTACCTTTGGTAAATGAAATAACCAAACAATCATTCATTTTCTGATAGAGCTGTAAAACTAATCTGAAAAGTTTTCAAAATAAATCACTTTAAAAATGTATAGTGTGTACCTTCTAAAAATGAAACCTACATCTATCTCTGAGTTGTGAAGAATATGTATTAAGGTTATAACAACCAACAAGAAGGCACTTTTACGTAGAAATCCATGATTAAATTGAGTCTTCCTGACTAGTGATTTAAATCATGATTTAAATCGAATCCACCCTGCTAGAATGCAAAGGGATGGTGAGAGTGGAGACTGGGGTAAGGGTCTGGAGCAGGGAGGAAGAAGGTGGGAGTCTGAGGTCTGGAGCCAGGGGACTGTGATGTAGGGCCTGGGGGCCGGGACAGACTAACGGGGTCAGGGGAAGAAGAGTCTGTCATCATTAGAGTATATTTCCCTCAGAACCAGGATTCCTGAGTGTCAGCATTGCTCTGCTGGCAGCAAATACCTATGAAATGCACTGACAAATTGTGTGCCTCATTTCCCTCTGGTAGATGGCCCACACAGCAGCAGTAGGCTGTCATCCTTTATCAGCTACTGTTACCTCAAGTGGCTGAGGTCTGCATGGTGGAGATAAAGGTTTGAACTCTGCAGATGAACCATGGTTCCACATTTGGAATTTGGGTTTTTTCCACATTTAGTTAAATAAACCTGGCAAATTGCATATAAAAAACTATATTAAAAGAATGTTAAGTTTGCAGAGTTAAGCATTTAAAATTTAGGTAATGCCAAAATTAAGGCTTCCTGTGTGACTGCCACCTGATTTTATTAACATTTTATAGCACTTTATTTGTTCAGAGCACAATTATCAGGGCTAGAAATTTAATTTCCTTAAACTCTGAAATTCTCATGTAATCAACTGAGTCAAGCCGCTGGGGCTTTGAGAAAACAGCTCCAAATATCATGGAACTTATGATAAAAACCATGAGAGTTAGCAACACTGCATTCCACAAAGGACTTCTCCACTACAGAATGTTTAGACAGAGGTAAATAACTGTTGTAACTATTGCTGAACAAACAGGAGTATGATAAGGACCACTGTGTTACTGCAGGGCTAGTATGGTAAAGTCCAAAGTCTGTCTGTTACATCATGCATCCACAAGCGTCTACTGATTTTTTTTCCCCATGATTCTGGCTTGTGAGATTCTTATTCCCTGAGCAGGATGGGAGGTCTGGGGACTGCGGGGGGAAAAAGGGAGTACCCTTCCATCAAATGCCACTTGTATAGATTATTATGTGGACAATAATTATCTTTTAAGATAGAAAATTTCCAAGTTGCTTGCTGGTACATAAATACTTTGGGCTCTCCACTTGCTAAAAGATAATAAACATTCCTCTATTATCATCCAGTAAATGAAAAGGAGTGTCTTCACCAGTATACCGCTTCAATGACAGCATCTCTGGTTTTATTCAGAAACTGATCTGAAAAGCAGTTGAAACTAAAGATAAAAAGGTAATTAGTGTCTGCAGAATGTTTCATGAAGTACAACATAAATCTAACATACATATGTAATTACAATCCTTTCACCATTCTCCACAAGCAGAGAGGGTACTAATATACAACATCATATAAGTCTAGTCAAAAGTTCCCACTGTTCCTAATACGGATTGAGCTCCATTCTAGTATAGGTAGCCACAAACATTTTAAGCATTGTGTCATCTAACCTGTCTTAGAGCAGGTGATCCTCAAAATTGACGTGATCCTCAAAATACTGGCGGCAGCCAGTGGCCCATCGATAAGGCGCCAGTGTCCGGACTACAGGGGTGTGATTTGCAGAGTGCACTGAAGTGTTGGGCTCTAACTGTTCCACGTAGACTCTACTGGCATGAACTAAAAAGGTACCTTGTTCTCACTATCACACAGGACTACAGTAACACAAACTAGGTATTTTTTCGTTTGCCCTAGCAGGATCTACATGGGGCAGTTATAGTACAACACTTACTGTACTATGTTGTACTATAACTGCCCCATGTAGATCCTGCTGGGGCAAACAAAAAGATACCTAGTTTGTGTTACTGTAGTCCTGTGTGACTGGACTGCAGCATCACGTACACAAGCCTCGAGATTCCCAGAGTTGAGAATCTTAACCAGTGTTAACAAAGTAGGATTTTTGCAAAGCTCTCCTTTGTCTCTTCAGTGGTGTATATATAATGAATACACACAGAAGAGCACAAAGTTTAATTAATTAATTCCTATATGGGTATTGGTTCATGTTGGTAATGTTTGTAATCTCATTTACGAAGATTTCAAGTTAGTGGCTCAGAGCAAGTTCACAAATTTTATTAATTTCTTTAAATATTCAAAACTCCATCTTAAAGCAGTGGTTTCACTCTGAAAAGCGATTGTAAGAATAGCATCAAGGGATTCCACGCTTCTGAACCCACAATGACTTTCAGATCAAAACTGCTCAGGTTTACAAGTGAAAAGACTTTTTATCCCCTTATCCTGACATCAGAAATTCAGCTGGGTTCTTTCAGGGCCCAAATGATGATGATAATAATAATAAAGAATCTTTCTTAACTATTCTGTTTATGATGCAAAAGAGACAACAGAATCCAGCTAACTCTCCCATATCTGTATCGGTTCTGCAAAGAGTACACACAGTAAACACTTATTTTAGCCAGTAAAGGAGATATTACTTTGAATACTCTCAAAAAACTGGTCAGTAATAATGTGCCAATTTCACAGAGTCACTTTTCAGAGTACAACTGAACTATAAAGTAAAAGTATACTATGTTTAACAGTACAGATCATCTGCAAAAGAAACTGAGCCACATCAGTATTCTTGATTTAACACTGATAAAACCATTTAGGAAACAGCCAGAGTGATGTACTCTGAAAATACATGGTCTAGATCTAGTAGCATAGTTTTAGTAGTAACTAATCACAATACATTTAAATAAGTTACAGTAGAAGGTAGATATTTTAAATAAGATCAGAATCTAACATTTAAAGTATCGTTTTCATCACTTTAAATATTTGAAACCACTATTTTAAACAACCCCAAACATGTTTATTTTTCTTTGTCTCAAGTTAAATGATAAATTTGAATTTTAGTTTTTACTTGTTAATGAGTACTAGTCTCACTTCCTAGTTAACAGTAGTAGTGAGAGTCAAAAATGGATCATACCCATACTATTTCTGGTTATTGTCCCATAAAAAGGCCTAATACTAAAAACAGCAGAGCACCTGCAATTCCCATTGAAGGAAAGAGCTGAAGGGACATATCATTATTCAGGATTAGATCCAAAATAAAAAATCAAGGGAAAAAGAAGAAGCGGACTCCCTGGGGTGGAAGATACAGGATTGCTAAACTTATTTTCTTTACAAATCAGATACTGGGTTTTTTCCCTGTCAATAGTATTTCTCCAATGGAGTACATCAAGAGCTCTGAGCCTTTTGGCTATGCGACCAATGAAACAACAGATTTTTGACAACCAATACAAGTTGTTTCAAGGCTCCTGTCGAGCATCACCAACACAAAGGCTATAATGGTAACATAACAGTCATGTTGTTACAGGCAGATAGATGAGACAGATCTGGTCACAATGAAATTATAGTAATTAAAAAATAAGGAAGTTTAAGTTTTAAAGGAAATCAACTTTTATCCAGGAACATTTCAGAAGCAGAACAGGAGCAAACAAACAACATTACTAATGCAACACACAAAATTAGAGTAGCAGCTATGGGTGGGGGATTCTAACTACTTTTTACAGACAATGTAGGTCATGCATAATTTTATTATAGCATAGCATAATTAGAATCATACAACTTAATTAGAATCACTAAATGAAACTCTGGTAACTGGGGAGAACCAGTGTTCTTCAATGCAAAATACTGATCTCATAGTTGCAGATGAGAGGACCACCTACTGGGAATGGGAAGCAAGTGGGGAAAGACATTTCATGAGCATAGTGTAAAACCTGTTACACTTTGCCCTGGTGGTAGCAGAAGCAATTAGATGACCTTACTCTTTCACTCCCCACCCCAGAATAAGAGAGACACATCTATGCATCCAAGTGATGCAGAGTACTCTGTTCAATGTCCAATATCCAGAGAGGCGGAGCTAATTGGAACACCCCCCAATGGATGGCCTGAAGCTGAGGGAGACAGAATCACCAGTGGAGGGACGAAATACTTCAATACAATGAAGGCTAAAATGGAAAAAATGAACTGAAAAGGGAGGGAAGACAGTGTAGCAGAAGAGTAGAATGAAGGGAAAAGTAAGCAGTAAACTGGAGTGGAGTGAGAGCAAAGTGTAACAGTGTCTATTAACTATTTTCAGCATTCTTGATCAAAACGAATGTCTAAAAGATTCATCATCACTGATCCAACACCTGATCATGACTACATTTTTCCCCCTTTGGTATGCACATTAGTGAGGGTTACAGGGTAAAGTCAAACCACTAATATAATTAAATTTTGAAGTTTGTATCTGAAGGACAGTCAAATATTAAGTTAATACTGTACTTACTTGAACACACACAGAAGAGAACATTTTTACAAAATGTAGTACCTAATATTACAGCTGCATGATAAAGAAAAAGTGGCTAACATATGCATACAGTCTAATAAAATGCACACAGTCTATTAAAATGCACATAATTTATTTGACTCAAAATGAAAACATATCTAACAAGTAATTCCATTCATCTGGCCCTTTTTCACCCAGCCTTAAGATATACAAATGCATGCCTTTTCACCAGAAACAGCAGCTGGGAATGAAAAGGAAAGCATTCAAATGATCATTTTCACATCATATTCCATCGTCTTTTCACCAGCTTCTCCTCAGTCTTTCTTTGAGCTCCATTCTATTACAAGAGAGCTGCTTTTTAAATCAATTCATATTTCCATAATCCACACTGCTGTTTCTCCCTCTTCTCCCCAGGGTGGACTAACCCCTACATCCAGAACTATGGCTTACAACTGTCATTAAGACCTATAACAATAACAAGATAACAAAAGAGCTGGTAGAGATGAGGCTAGCTGGTACCATATGCTGATCAAGTTCAGCATTTTTAACTCATGGAAAACCTCTATAAAACAAAGCCATCACATCGTAACAATAAGTATACTTGCAGTTGCCACCTGTCTCCAAAAGTGCAGGAAAGTCTGATTTTTGAAACCAGTGCCGCATCCACTTTGTAAAAAATGGTGCCCCCATATAAATTATTTGTTGTGTGTTATGAGGTGAAAGAGAGGATAAATGACATTGCTTAGACTGCATCTTGGAACATTTTAAATCCTGAATGTTATGGGGGTTTTAGTGACTGCTTTCAAAACATTTAAACAAATAATTGTCCTAAAACAAGTTTTCCAAAGCAAAGCGGAAACCTTCTGTTCAAACAACTCTGTGTAGCAACTCACATTTATAAAATGGCTAAAAATAACTGTTGTTATTCCATTAGCTGCAATTTACGCATGAAAGAAAAATAAAAGCATTCCTTACTTACACACACAGTTTCTTAATAATTTTTCCTTAAGTCCTTTTGACTTAATAAATATTAGATGCTTTTCAGCCATAAAGGAAGTTAAGGCGCCAGCAATTCATAGGAAATTATCTACCTTAACCTCAGCAGGGTTTAGCTAACAGGCAGAACATTGCTATTATCTGAGTTGGACCAAGCATTTTCCTGGATGTCACTTAAGGCTGTAAGTTAGAACATAAGAACGGCCATACTAGGTCAGACCAAAGGTCCATCTAGCCCAGTATCCTGTCTTCCGACAGTGGCCAATGCCAGGTGCTCCAGAGGGAATGAACAGAACAGGTAATCATCAAGTGATCCATCCCCTGTCGCTCATTCCCAGCTTCTGGCAAACAGAGGCTAGGGACACCATTCCTGCCCATCCTGGCTAACAGCCATTGATGGACCTATCCTCCATGAACTTATCTAGTTCTTTTTTTAACCCTGTTATAGCCTTGGCCTTCATAACATCCTCTGGCAAGGAGTTCCACAGGCTGACTATGCGTTGTGTGAAGAAATACTTCCTTTTGTTTGTTTTAAACCCGCTGCCTATTAATTTCATTTGGTGAGCCCTGGTTCTTGTGTTATGAGAAGGAGTAAATAACACTTCCTTATTTACTTTCTCCACACCAGTCATGATTCTTCCCAGGGTGGACTAACCCCTACATCCAGAACTATGGCTTGCAACTGTCATTAAGACCTATAACAATAACAAAACAACAAAAGAGCTGGTAGAAATGAGGCTAGCTGGTACCATATGCTGATCAAGTTCAGCAAGTTCCTAAATTTCTGTAAACGTTGCAGTGACAGTACCATTTAAATAAAAGAACACTTTCAAGGTTAAGCAGAGACCCATATCTGACACATTCAGAGTATGTCTACACAGCAAAGAAAAACCCACAGCTGACCTGTGCTAGCCAACTCGGATTCACAGGGCTCATGCTGTGGGGCTGTTTCATTGCTGGGCTTGGGTTTGGGCTTGGGCTTGAACCAGAGCTCTGTTACCCTCACACTCTGCAGGGCCCTAGAGCCCAGGCTCCAACCCAAGCGCAGAAGTCTACACAGCAATTAAACAGCCCCACAGCCTGGGCTCCACGAGTCCAAGTCAACTGGCATGGGCCAACTGTGGGTTTTTCTTTGCTCTGTAGGCATACCCTTAATCTCAAATCCATAGACACAAATATTCTCCAGATAACAAAAACACCTCAACTCACCAGCATAAGAGCAGCATCAGTAGCTTAAATTCCCCTTTCAGATTGGTTGACCAAAGTAAAAAAAACAAAGATTTGTTGCATCTCTGAAGCAAACACCCTTGTATTTCCCATGAGCATGTGAAAGGAGCATGTAATGCCTCATCAGTGCAGAAGAATGAAGGGCAGAAAGATAGTGAGATGCATCTCCTCGTATCATCTCTGCAGCCTTGACAGAAGTACAGATCACCTGATATCCTGGGCTTGTGTTGGTCTCACAGGTGGGAAGCTGGTATTTCAAGCCTATTACAGCTGTCTTTTATATATTATTGTTTGCAGTGTTCTTGTAGCTGTGTTGGTCTCAGGATATTAGAGAGACAAGGTGGGTACAGTAAAATCTTTTATCTTTTATCTGATGGTGAAAGAAACAAGCTTTCAAGCTTACACAGACCTGAAGTAGAGCTCAGTGTAAGCTCAAAAGCTTGTCTCTTTCACCAACAGAAATTGATCCAATAAAAGACAGTACACCTCACCCACTCTGTCTCTCTTTTATATGTCACTGAATTTCACAACTCAATGTTCATTGTCCAGACACAAATTTGTCTTCTGAAAACCAAATTCAGCTTTTTATAGCACTTGTACTTTTATAGAACTTGTATTATTATTTAAGTCAGAAAACAATATTTTCTCCTCCACGTTGCTCTGGTCTCTATTACTGCTGATTTCATTGATACTTCCAGACACCAAGGACTAGGTGCAAGATGCAGAGCAATCTGGCTGTGATCCAGCAGCGCACTTAAGCATGTGCTCAATTTTCAACACAGATGTCATCCCATTTACCTCAATGGAACTACTCACATGTCCAAAGTTAAGCATGAATTTAAGTGCATTGCTGGATCAGGGCCAGAATGCTCAGCACTTGGCAGGATCGAACCACTACAGCAGACATCTGTTATACCACAGAAATAAGACATTGACTAAATGTATCACAACTGGAAAGGATGTTAGGATACCTAAGAAATGGGACAGTCAATAACACAGAGACTATTAGAATTCCTTTATGTAAATCAGTTGTGCAGCCTCATATAGAATAGTGTGCATATTACTGGTCACCCCATCTCAAAAAGGATATTAGAATTAGAGAGGTTTTAGTGAATGATAACAAGAATGAGCAAGGGCATGGAAAAGCTCTCACATGAAGAGACTGAAATGGTTGGAATTGTTTACCTTAGTAAGGACATGAATAAGAGAGGACATGATAAAACTATACAATATAATTAAGAAGGTCTAGAGAAGGTAGATCAGAAACTTCCCTGTCTTGCAACAAGGGGAGCAAGAAATTAAATTAAAAAGTGACAAACTAAAGACTGATAAAATAAAATATTTTTTCAGACAACGCATATACTATACCATGGACCAACAACTTAGTAAGATTCAAAAAGGGATCAGATATTCATATGGATACCAAGACTATCTAGAGTTATTATAATTAATTATGATAACTTTGGAAGGGATATTAAACCTTACTCTTCAGGGCTTATGCCAACCTCTTAGGCCAACTATTATTAAAAAAGCAGGCATTATAACGGTCTGAAATTTGATTTAAAAATGTGTCATCCTTCTGCTATTTGGCTGACTAGCTATACAGAATACATATCAATTCTCTATTTCATCGGTGCCATGCTGTTGTTTCTAATATTCCTAGGGGGAACTGAATTGCAACTCCCAAAATGACCTGCAGGAAGCTCGACATCTTTGCCAAGGGAAACTGTCATTTGATGATGTTATGATAGGAGCACTCTCAATGAGTTTTCGGTTTATTAAAGGGACAACCAGGAATAAAGCTGCTTGGGGAAAAACTTGCGAATTAAATCCTGACCCCATTGATATCAATAATAGTTTTGTCAGTGACTTCAGTGGAACCAGATTTCCTCCATAGTCTGTCCAGTTACTGGGGTTTAGTGCTGCACCAAGGCATTACTACATTTTCTGCCAGAGATACCCTTTTTGTTTTTAAACAATTATACAGGATTGGGAGGGGGGGTGTTTTGTTTTGGTGGAGTTTTTTGGCTTTTTTTTAAAAGCACTTTGAAATAGAACTATTGTATTTTTTTCAACAAAATTGTTCAGAACAAAACAGAAGAGAAGGTTACTCACCTTGCAGTAACTGAGCTTCTTCGAGATGTGTCCCCCTGTGGGTGCTCCACTCAGATGATGGTGCGTCCTGGTGCCGTTAATCAGAGATCTTCAGTAGCAGTGCCTGGTCAGGACGCACATGCTCAGGTGTTGTCTCGCAGTATCATTAGGGTCTGTCTGTGCGCACGCATCCTGTATCCCCTCAGTTCCTTCTTTACCATAGAGTCGTCTGATTCGTACTCCAAAGTAGAGGGGAGGAAGGTAAATAGTGGAGCACCCACAGGGACACACATCTCGAAGAACCTCAGTAACTGCACAAGGTGAGTAACCTTCTCTTCTTCTTCAAGTGCTGTCCCTGTGGGTGCTCCACTCCAGGTGAATGTGAAGCAGTACCCACTATGGTTGGTGGGACTCTGGAGTTGCATCATTGATAACGGTAGACAGTACTGTGTGGCCTACTATGGTATCTGCCGTAGTGGCCTGTGTGACAGCGTAATGTTTGGCGAATGTGTGGTCTGATGCCTATGTAGCCGCCTTGCATATGTCGGTAATAGGTATTTTTTCAGGAATGCAACGGATGTTGACAGCGCACTAGTAGAGTGTGTTCTATGCCCTTGGGGAGTTAAGCATTCTGGGTCTAATAGCAGGACCTAATGCCTTCGGCTATCCACTTGGAGAATCGTTGCTTGGAAATAGCAGCACCCTTCGATCGTTCAGTAGTGGACACGAATAGTATAGGTGATTTACAGAATGCCTTAGTTCTGTCCAAATAAAAGGCAATTGCATGTCTGATATCAAGAGTATGTAATGCCACTTCCTGTGGGTTCTTATGAGGTTTGGGGTAGAATGCAGGTAGGTGTATTGGCTGATTGAGATGGAAGGTGGACGCCACCTTGGTAAGAAATTTGGGGTGGAGTCGCATCAACCTTGTCTTTAAGGAAAATTGTGTAGGGAGGGTAGGCCATTAGTGTGCTTATTTCCCCAACCCTTCTTGCCGACATTATGGCAACTAAGGAAGCCACTTTCATGGACATGTGTAGTATGGAGGAGGTAGCCAGTGGTTCAAAGATAGTTTTCATGAGACACCAGAGAACTAGGTTCAGATTCCAGGTAGCTGTGGGTAGGTGAATCTCAGAGTAAATGTTTTGAAGGCCCGTAGGGAAGCGTTTTATGGTGGGGTGGGTGAAAACTGAAAACGCGTCCAGAGTGTCATGGAAGGTATTAACTGCCACAAGGTGTACTCTGATAGAGCTGAGCATTAGTCCATCGTTTTTTAGTTGTAAGAGGTAGTCCAAGATATCAGGGAGAGGCACGGTGCAGGGTGGCAAGTTTCTGTTGGAGCACCATATGGAGAACCATTTCCACTTTTGCAGATAAGTCTTATGAGTGGAGTCTTATCTACTATGCAGGAGGACATGCTGGAGCTGCTCTGAACAAGCAAGTTAGTGTGTTTGGAACCAGGCCATCAGATGGAGCTTCCGCAGTTGTTGATGGAGAATCCGACCATTGCCCTGGGAGAGCAGAGCTGCTGTGTTGGGAAGAGTTCTTGGAGGGCAGATGGACATGCATGGCAGGTAAGGATACCATCTCTGGCTGGGCCAGGCTGGGGCAATAAGTATGATCCTGGCCTTGTTCTCTTTGATCTTGTGCAAGACTCTATGTATCAGTGGGACCGGTGGGAAAGCATACATAAGTGTCTTGCTCCACGGAATGAGGAACGCGTCTCCGAGGTACGCCGTCCCAAGTCCCGCTCTGGAGCAGAATAAATGGCATTTGCGGTTTTGTGTTGTGGTAAACAGATCTAAAGACGGGTGCCCCAGTGGGAGAAGAGCTGTCACAGTATTGAGGGGTGTAATTCCATTTGTGTTCTTGTGAGAAGTATCTGCTGAGTGTGTCTGTGGTAGTGTTCTGACACCCAGGCAGGTAGGAAGCAATGATCTCTATGCAATGTTGTATGCACCAATTCCATAGCTGGATGGCTTCTGTGCACAGAGAGTGTGATCATGCCCTTACCCCCCCCCCCCCGCCTTTCCCCCATCTGTTGATGTAGAACATGCATGCTATATTGTCTGTCAAGACCCGAATAGATTTGTTCCTTATGATTGGCAGAAAGTGGAGGCAGGCATATCTGACTGCTCTGAGCTCTAGAAGATTTATGTGTGGACGCGCCTCTGACAGGGACCATCTGCCTTGTGTTGTGTGATCTCCCATGTGCACTCCCTAGCCTATCAAGGAAGCACCTGTCATGAGCATGAGCACAGGGGAATTTTGATGGAAGGGGACGCCCATGCATACATTTCCCATTTTTGTCCACCATTGTAGGGAGACTAATACCTTTGCTGGAGGAGTTAGAATCATGTGGAGGCTGGGTTTTTATATGGAGCTGAGCCAACCCTCAAGGCACCTCATATGCAGTCTGGCATATTTGACCACGAAGGTAGTGGCCGCCATGTGGCCAAGAAGCTGCAGGCATGTTCTTGCCTCTACTTTGGGGCAAACAGATAATGAGTGTATGAGATGTGTGATGGTGAGGAATCCAGTGTATGGAAGTGAGGCTCTGGTCAAAATTGAGTCCAGATGAGCTCCGATGAACTCGATTTGCTGTGTGGATATCAGGGTGGATTTTTGGAAGTTTATTTGCAGGCCTAGACTGTGGAAGAAGGAGATGGTAAAACAAATGGCCTCTAATGTCTCTTCATATGATCGGCCTTTAATAAGGCAGTTGTCTAGGTAAGGGAAAAGTATAATTCCATGTTTGTGTTGGTGGGCCACCACTACTGTGAGAGTCTTGGAGAACACTCTCGGTGCTATGGAGAGTCCGAAGGGTCGCACTCTATATTGGAAGTGGTCATGCCCTACTGTGAATCGCAGAAAGCGTCTGTGGGCCAGGTGAATAAATATATGAAAATAGGAATCCTGTAGGTCGAGGGCTGAGAACCAGTCCCCTTGTTCCAGAACAGGTATTATTGTGCCGAATGTGACTATCTTGAATTTTTGTACGCGTACGAATTTGTTCAGTCTTCGTAGGTCTAGTATAGGTCGCCATCTTCCACCTTTCTTCTGGGTCAGAAAATAGTGAGAGTAAAACCCTTTTCCCTAATGTTGTGCTGGTACAGGTTCCACTGCACCTAGCTGTAGAAGATCATAGAATCATAGAATTCAAGATCAGAAGGGACCATTATGATCATCTAGTCTGACCTCCTGCAAGATGCAGGCCACATAAGCCGTTCCACCCACTCCTTAAGCAAGCGACCCCTGCCCCATGCTTCGGAGGAAGGCGAAAAACCTCCAGGGTCACTGCCAATCTACCCTGGAGGAAAATTCCTTTCTGACCCCAAATATGGCAGTCAGCTGAACCCCGAGCATGCGGGCAAGACTCTCCAGTCATACCCTCTGGAAAAAGGCTAACAATATCCTATCATTGACCCATTGTACTAATTACCAGTGTGGCACTTAATTGACCTATTGACTAAGCCCGTTATCCTATCATACCATCTCCTCCATAAACTTATCTAGCTTAATCTTAAAGTCATGGAGGTCCTTCGCCCCCACTGTTTCCCTCGGTAGGCTGTTCCAGTATTGCACTCCCCTGATGGTTAGAAACCTTCGTCTAATTTCAAGCCTAAATTTCCTGACTGACAATTTATATCCGTTTGTCCTCGTGTCCACATTAGCACTGAGCTGAAATAATTCCTCTCCTTCCCTGGTATTTATCCCTCTGATATATTTAAAGATTGCAATCATATCTCCTCTTATCCTTCTTTTGGTTAAGGAAAACAAACCGAGCTCCTCAAGTCTCCTTTCATACGACAGGCCTTCCATTCCTCGGATCATTCTAGTGGCCCTTCTTTGTACCCGTTCCAGTTTGAATTCATCCTTCTTAAACATGGGAGACCAAAACTGCGCACAATACTCCAAATGAGGTCTCACCAACGCCTTATATAACGGGACTAGCACTTCCTTATCCCTACTAGAAATACCTCGCCTAATGCATCCCAAGACCGCATTAGCTTTTTTAACGGCCACATCACATTGCCTACTCATAGTCATCCTACGATCAACCAGGACTCCTAGGTCCTTCTCCTCCACCTCTGCTTGAAGTAGGTGCTCGTGAGACGGGTCCCTGAAGAGTAACGGGGAAGGGGGATGGGTAGGTGGGCATGAAATGAAAGGGATGGAGTAGACCGATTGTACTATTTCCTGGACCCAGCGGTCCTGTGTGACCAGTTGCCAGATATAGTGGAAAAACTGGAGGCGGTGGCCAAATGGGCAAGCAGGCGGTGGTGCCAAGGATGGTCGTGCAGACCCCTGACCAAGGCTTCAAAATTGTTGTTTGTTTCCCGACATGTGGGATGTAGTTAGTTGCGCTTGGTTTTGTCTGTGCCTGGGAGGTCTGTTGCGGTTCCCCCCATTATCATATGGTTTAGACTGGGGCCGGTGATATTGTTGTGCGCGGGGCCTCTGATAAGGTTGATACCATTGCCTCCTGAGGAGGGAAGGATATATCTCTAGTATGCGCAGAGTGGCCTTGGAGTCTTTCATGGTGTAAAGGATTTCATCGGTTTTTTTGGAAAAAAGTTTATCCTTATCAAAGGGAAGGTCCTCCACTTTGGTTTGCAGGTCTTTAGGGATGCCAGATGAAGACAGCCAGGAAGACCTGCATGTCACTACCACGGGCAGTAGTATGGGCTGCTGTGTCTGCCATGTCCAGGGATGCTTGTAGCTCCATTTTAGACACCAGTTGACATTCGACGAGGACTGATTTAAAATCTGATCTTCTGTCCTCTGGGATATGGGAGGTAAATTCAAAAAAACTTGTTGCAATTGTCATAGTCATAGCTTGGGAGGAGGGCGGAGTAATTTGCAATTCTGAATTTCAGAGTGGAGGAGGTGTAAACCTTGCGGCCCAAGAGGTCCTTATCTTGCAGTGTGGGCCAGTATTGTGGCTGCTTTGTTCTGTGGGTCACTGCCTCAATCACAAGAGAGTTGGGCTGTGGGTGGGAAAATAAGAAGTCTATGTTCAGCCCTTTTACATGTTGGTGGGATGGAGGCAGGGGTCTGCCATATAGTGTCAGGGATTCCAGTAGGGCCTCATTTATAGGTAGTGTGATCTTTGATGGCGCAGAGGGTTGGAGGATTTTCAGGAGTCTGTGTTGTGTCTCCTGCACGTCCTCTAATGGAATGTCCTGGCTGAGTGCCAACCTGTTAAAAAGTTCCTGGAACTGCTTAAAATCATCCACATTCTATGGTGGTAGTGGCATCAGAGCTTCATCTGCAGCTGACAGAGAATTATGATAGGATGATTCAGGGAAAGGTTCATAGCCCACTTCTTCGAGAGGGGGCTCAGGAGCTCTGGATGTAGATGGAGCTGGATGGAGGTGTAGACAGAGGTGCAGACCAGGTCCGCGGTCTGGTGAAGGGTCCTCGAGAATGATTGGTATCACAGACAGACAATGGATACCACTGTGGCCATTGCATAGAGTATGAAATGTGGGGCCCCGCCCATGGGGGGACAAAACAGGGAAACTGAGGCGGGTTCTTGTGAGGTACCATGCCTTGAAATAGGTGTGGCTCCGGCAGTGGAGGAGAGCCAGGTGGGGAAAACTCTGCCTGCTGTGGTATGTCATTCTCACTGTCAGTGAGAGTAGCCAGGTCAGGTGGTGTAAGTGGCTGATCAAAGAGTGCACGCTTAGTGCTGAGGAGAGGAGAGTCAGGCTCTGGGGCCATGGAGATGTCAGCATGGTTTAAGAATTGTTGCTGCGCCGTGGGTTGCGGTGCCAAGGGTCTCGGAGAGTGAGCTGATGTCCGCAGAGATTTCTGTTTAGCCTTAGAGGGCACTGACGGCCACATTTAAGTGCCATCCAGTGGTGGCACATCCACAGCGGAGGTTATTTTTGGTCTCAGTGCCGATGGTCTTGTCAGCACCAGGATGGACCACGCAGCCGGTACCGAGTCCGTCCGCAGTGCCAGTAGCTTCGGTACCAAGGAAAGCTGCCCACTGTGGGGGTCAAGTCCTTGTTTCTGCACCCCGTATGCACCATGCCTGAGGTGCTGGGGCAGTCGTCTGTGCCAGTCTTTGGTGCTATCAGCACAGAAGGAAGTGACTTCGCTGGAGACCTTTTTTGTTTATTTAGGTCCTTGTGTGGAGAGATTGGGGCTTCCTGCCTCTTCACAGGAGAGGGTGAAACCGTGCTCCTGATCGATTCCGACCTGGTAGGGGAGCGTGAGGGAGAGGGTTTACTTGTGCCCTTCTTCGCTGGTGGTTGCAGGGATTTCTCCATGAGGAGCTTTCAGATACAGGTCTCTGTCGCAGCGAGCCCTGGATTTCAGGCTATTACAATGAACACACTTTGCAGGAATGTGTGTCTCACCTAGACACTTCACACACAGTGAGTGTCCATCAGACTGTGGCATAGACTTATTGCAGGACCCACATTTTTTGAATCCAGAGGATCCTGGCATCACGAAGCTATGACTGCCTGGGGGGAAAGTCTCAGTAGGAGACAAACTTGAGAGAAAAAAGTTTGTTTGTTTTTGTTTTGTTTTTTAAACTAACGAATAATGAATGACTATTCTAAAGGAAGGGAAAGAACTGGGATATTTCTAGCTAACTATTTCTACTTGTTTCCTTCAGTGACCAGGGGAAGAGGTTCAGCATTTCCCTGAGTCCCGTCTTCAGCCCAGGATGGTTGAGAAGGAATGAGGGGGTGCGGGACGCATACGCACAGACAGACCCTAACACCACCACAAGACAACAGCTGAGCGCGTGCGTCCCGACCAGCACTGCTACCAAAGATCTCCAATCAACATTGCCAGGAAACACTGTCACCTGGAGTGGAGCACCCACAGGGACAGCACTTGAAGAAGAAGTATGGATTCTAATGGCTAAAACACAGACCCAAATATTCAGTCTCTTGTCACATAACTGCCACTGAATTCAGTGGGAGTTTTGAATGTAATCGGACTGTAGAATGGGGTGTGCACGCATAGATGTACAAAATGTATTATCCACCTAAAATTTAAGATTACCCACCCGCCAGCTGCCATTCACACAGTTCTGAGTTTGCTGAGGTAACCAGGCAAACTGGAGATCTACTTGTGCTCAGTTCAACCATCCAAAGAGAGTGTTTCTACAAGCAGCAGACTATATTAGCCATTCGAGGCTATTCTACCTAAAAGTACAATATAGGTCCTGAAGACCAGATTCTGCCTAACTTGACCCTTGCATGGGTGCACAGTGTGTACACAGGTAGTGATGACAGCATAAGAAGTCTTAAGTTTAAAGGTTAACAAAATAAAGATACTGTGCAAGATCCTCAACTAGCATAGATCAGTGATTTACATCAGCTGAAGATCTGGCCTTTTGTATTGCTTCAAAAGACTGTAAAACAAAATGTGATGTCATTGATTTTTTTAGAGCAGTGGTACTCAAACTGTGGGTCAGGACCCCAAAGTGGGTCGCAACCCCATTTTAATGGTGTTGCCAGGGCTGGCGTTAGATTTGCAGGGTCCCAGGACCAAAGCCTGAGCCCGAGCACAATAGCTTCAGCCCTGGGTGTCAGGGCTCAGGTTACAGCCCCCCCCCCACCTTGGGCTGAAGCCCTTGAGCTTTGGCCTTCCCACCTGAGACAGCGGGGCTCGGGCAGGCTCAGACTTTGGGCCCCCCATCCTGGGGTCATATAGTAATTTTTGTTGTGAGAAGGGGGTCATGGTGCAAAATACAAGAGAAATACTTTCAATACTGGAAATTCAATTGAAAGAAGTTTGATTTTCTCTCAAGAGATAACTAAATGAACAAATGTATTAATGGGTGAAAGGTTGTAGTGGGCAAAAATAATTTGTTTGCAACCATTATTGTACTTCTGAAACTGATGACATCTTTCACCAAACCTCCTTCACCAA
This sequence comes from Mauremys mutica, assembly GCF_020497125.1. Taxonomy (NCBI): domain Eukaryota; kingdom Metazoa; phylum Chordata; order Testudines; family Geoemydidae; genus Mauremys; species Mauremys mutica. The sequence goes on along the minus strand of NC_059079.1, from coordinate 44,923,582 downwards.
ATAAATATGTAAATACTATGGCAAAGGGGGTAGCAGAGTATTCTTCCTAAATGAATAAACTTAACTGAAATTTGTATTTTCATCCCACGATACATTTTCTATCTACAGTTCCCAAAACCGAAAGACAACTGTTTCCTCGTTTGATGCTACCTTACTTCTACTTCAGTCAGTGAATTGGTCATGATCTTTCTAGTTTAACTTCAGTATTAGATTAATCAATTAACTTTTTAATTGTCATTTCTTTATTGCCTACTAGAGCGTCCCAGCTTAAGCATTTGTGTCCTCTATTTGCTTGCTAGCTTAAATTAGTTTAGCATCTTTCATCTTTCTATACTGATGTTGAGACTTTTGTCATCTCAATCCTTTACTGTGTTTTGTGACCATGTTTGTTACTGTGTGCATGGAAGAATAATATACAATTGGTGCTGATGTGCCATTGTTTTAACAAAGGTCTTTTCAGTGCCCTACTTTTCCAGATATCTTATAATAGAATTTCTCCAACTCTGTCAAACTACTTTTCCATAGGAGAAATTCCAGCATAATGGTAAGTTGTACAGTTGTCTGACATCTCAATGATATGATTAGTTTCTTCATACTGCACTCTACAACTTGCTTGGGGCTCAGCTTCACTGAACGGTATACAGCCAATCTCTAGGTGAAAATCATGCCAAGCTAACCAAATTTCCTTCTCTGACAGGGTTACTGGTCTAGTAGACGTGAGGAAGCAGAAGTGATTTATGTAGATTTTATTAATGCTTTTGACATTCTTATAAGCAAAATAGGGAAATGTGGTCTAGAGGAAACTACTATAAAATGGATGCACAAACTGCTTGAAAAAACACACTAAAAAAACAGTTATCAGTGGTTCACTGTCAAACTGGAAGGACATATTGAGTGGTGCCACACAAGGATCTGTCAGGGTCCAGTACTATATTTTCATTAAGTTGGATAATGGTGTGGACAGTATGCCCATAAAATCTGCAGATGACACCAAGCTGGGAGGTTCTTGCAAGCACTTTGGAGGACAGGATTATAATTCAAAAGGACCTGGAAAAATTGGAGAATTGGTCTGAAATTGACAAGATGAAATAGCAGTAGAGACACATGCAAAATATTACACTTAGAAAGAAAAAATTAAATGCACAACTACAAAATGGGGAATAACCAGCTAGGCTGTAGCACTGCTGAAAAGGATCTGGGGATTACAGTGGATAACAAATTGAATATGAGCCAACAATGTGATGCAGTTGCTAAAAAGGCTAATATCATTCTGGGATGTATTAACAGGAGTGTTGTATGTAAGACCAAGAAAGTAACTGTCCTGCCCTAATGGTGAGGCCTCAGCTGGAGTACTGTGTCCAGTTTTGGGAACCATACTTTAAGAAAGAAATGGGCAAACTGAAGAGCATTTAATGAAAAGAGTTAAGTGCTGGAATAGGGTAAGTGTATTGGGTCCCACCACTGAGCAGAGGGCTGGGCCAAATGGCCTCTGGCAGTCCCCTCCAGTTCTTCATTTCTATGATTCTGTGTTGAGATCCATATTGTCAAAGTATCAGTAAAACCATTTTTCTACATTTCAGTCGGGGAGGGGTTGTGTTGTTTTGTTTTTGCCTGGTCTGCCAGATAAATAGCTTTGCAGGCATTTAAACAATTAGCACAGAGAAACTGATTTGTTCACAGTCACGCAGGAAGTCTGTGGCAGAGCGAGTCCTGGGCTGGCGCCTTAACCATTGGCCCATCTTCCTCCCACATAAGCGAACTGTGACTATAATTAACCATTTTACTCTGACAGAATTTTTTTCAGATTGTGTGCCTATTATTTCCATGGCGCCCTAAATGTTCAGAATGCTTTACAAAATAAATAAGATGACAAAATTCCTGCCTCAAAGAAATGACTTTTTAATCAAACCAAAACCAAATAGTTCTGGTGCAAAGTGACCTGGAGACAACTTTAGTGAGAAGATCTGTGCAGGAAGAATTTGCAGAAGTGGCCAGATATGAAAGTGCAAACGTCTCTTGGGAAACAGGAGATAGGAAACTGTTCATAGGGCTAGTAGGAAAGAAAATGTGAAGCCAAGATGATGAAAAAGATGTAAAGAAGCAATAAAGATTAGGAAGAGCATAAAAAGAGAGGAAGGAGGAGAAAATCAGAGCAAGTGAGAAAGGCAGGAGAAAGTTTTTGCTGTACCACAAAAGTGAAGGCAAGAGAAGGCAATAAGCTGTCAAGGCATTCAACATGGGAGGAAAGCAATTCTTTGTACTCTCTGTAACTACAACCAATTCACTATTATCACAAGTGCCTAGGGATTTTAGGAAAGATGATTTCTTAGCATACATTCAAAATTGAGTAACATTTTACTTTTAAAGCAAAGCTGATTAGAAAATGGGTAGAAAAACATGCATGAATTATTTTGTGAATCCCCCCCTCCAACACACACACACACACAAAACTTTAATTTATATTTTATTTTATTTCATTACAGATGCTCTGACTAGATCTAAATAGAAATGTGCAAGTGGACGATATTTAGATCCTCCAAGGCTCCTCTTCTGAGGCTTCATCCAAAGCCTGCTGAGGTCAATTGAAAGCTCCCACTAACTGCAATGGGTTGGTTAGATCAAACCCTTCATGCAGAAGCAAAACCCAGCAGCTTGTTGTTTTCAAAACCTATTGATCAATTTACATTTTCAAGGCAACTTCTGCATGAAAGGGGATTTGAAATTTACTTTTTTCCATGAAAGATGATATAATACCAGAATATTAGTTTCCCCAAATTGTGGGACAGGTATGAATGCAGACTGTGCAGAGTGCAAAGGCAGGTTCCAGATAGATGCCTTTAAAATTCGGTTGGCCACATCCATTCCACCCTTACATGTTTCCCTCCAGTCTTCAGCAGAGTTCATCTTCTAGTCATATTTCAACATCCAGTGTTCACTGACTAACCCTCAACCTACTGATTAAATTCCAACTTGTCCTCATACTTCATTTCTAACCTCTTTTGAGTGAGTCCTTCCTAAAACCTCTTAATTTAAACCAGAAAAGGGACAATCATTCTTTCCTAAGAAAGGTATTATTGAAACTTGCAGAATATATGATTAAGAAGGTATGATAGTGTACTTTGCTCATATTCCATTTATCCCTCACTTATAAGCTCTAGACCTTTGACTGGTGGTAATCTCCCAACTAGATAAAGACACAAATATAAAATGTGAGCTAACTATTCCTTTAAATCCTGAACCATCTTCCTTCTGTCTTTACAGAATCTCGTGTTATTAATTTCAGACCATTTCTCCAATTTATCAAAATCTACTGTGCAGACATTTCTAAGTATCTATTGTGGTGATACTATCAATGCTTGGTTGACTCAATATGGATATAAGAAAGAAAGCAAAGGAAGGTGTTCTCTGTCATTAGAAACACTTCTTCTATTAACTGTGTCTACATAAGCTCATTTTATGCAAATAAAAAATGGTCTCAATAGAATAGATACATCTAAATTATAGCGAAATACTAAAAAAGGTTACAAATAAAAATATTATCTCCATCTAAGCAGAGTACCTAACTAATAAACTTGCTATTAGTGTTATCAAGTATGGACATAACCCTTTAGATACAGTGGACCTAAGTTTACCTTTAAGAATAATTCATAATAAGAAACTAAAGCTTCAGTGTTTGCATAATCAGGTGGTTTACCCCACTGTCCATTACTAGCATGTGCAAATCAATTGTCTTACAAAGCAAAATGCATAGTAATTTTATAAAGCAATAAAAAATGTTGAGCTGTAAACTACTATGGCAACATTATTCATAAAGTGTCCAATATTAAAAGTAGATATCAAAATGTTTTTGTTTATTTACATATCTTTTATGAGACAAATTTTTGTCTCATTAAGATTAACTGTAAAGCTTTGTTGAGAAATGTACCTTATTTTCAACCCTAAACAACACAAAAAGAGAACTGCATAAGAAAACCTCAAATACATTATATTTCATATAATAAAAAGAATGTGAAATCTATTAAAGGAACTACTATGGGTAAAATGCTTCAAAACTACTATTGCATATTCTTGTCACAAATGCATTCTAATTACCAGTCCATCAGCTGAAGACTTGCTCACTGATATCATTAGCATCTGCCTTTCCATAGCTGAGTAGGAGAGCTTTTTTTATTATTATTCTAACATTAAAAAAAAGTTCAATCTCATGTTTCCAACCTGGTCTCCGAAGTCCTCCGGGAACTTCCACAGTACCACCGGATCTGTAAATAATTGACAGACAGCATTAATCAGAGGCAAAGGAACTGAGTATTACAGTCAGAGAACATTAATATTAAAGAGAGGGTCAAGCTCTCTGGCAAGTGCAAAAATGTATCTCAAAACTGAGGAAGATACTGGATTATTAAAAATATTCTTTTATTTCATATTTATGGAACTGCAAGTATATTTTTACGTAACAATAGTAGGTTGCGATGTTGAGATATTTTCAGATTTAAATATTCTTTTTAACCTTTGAGTACGTCAACCTTTTTTTAAGGAGTAAATCCAATATTCAAAATTCTATTTCAGTTATGACATCAAGTGAAAAGAGCCTTTTTTTCCAGCCACTGCAGATAAGATGGCAAGATGATAACTGATTAAATTGGAAAATAATTAAAATCTACCTACAATGCACAGGTTATTTGTAAACACAAGATACATGAATACAAAAATGGCCATTATTTTCAGAGATTCTTGTTTATCCATTTTCCTTTCAGACTCATATAATGCCATTTAAGCTACGGGTTAGAAAACTAATTGTTACGTATTTATGAAGTGCAAGCATCATAACTTAACTTTGAGCAAAAGTCAAAACAGAACTACATACCTCCTTTTATTTTGGAGCTTTTAACCCCTTTTAATAAAATGCAATATTTCTTTTGTTTCTTAAATCCATTATTCCAAACTGTTTCACAAATATTAAGTAACCCTTAAAATGCCCCTATGAAGTAGGTCTGACAAGTATTATCACAATTTTACAGATGGGGAAACTGAGACACTGATGTTTTATCACAAGTCGTGGAGTAAATCAACATCAGAATAGTAATAAATCGCCAGAACCAGATGGTATTCACCCAAGAGTTCTGATGGAACTCAAATGTGAAATTGTAGAACTACAGACTGTAGTCTGTAACCTATCATTTAAATCAGCTTCTGTACCAGATGACTGGAGGATAGCTAATGAGACGTCAATTTTTTAAAAGGACTCCAGAGGTGATCCCGGCAAGTACAGGCCAGTAAGCCTGACTTCAGTACCAGGCAAATGAGTTGAAACTACAGTAAAGAACAAAACTGTCAGACATATAGATGAACATCATTTTTTGAGGAAAAGTCACCATAGTTTTTGTAAAGGGAAATCATGCCTCACCAATCTACTAGAATTCTTTGGGGGAAGGGAGGTCAACAAGCGTGTGGACAAGGGGGATCCAATGCACAGAGTGGACTTAGATTTTCAGAAAGCCTTTGAGGTCCCTCACCAAAGGCTCTTAAGCAAAGTAAGCTGTCATGGTTAAGAGGGAAGGTCCTCTCATGGACTGGTAACTAGTTAAAAGATAAGAAACGAAGAGTCGGAATAAATGGTCAGTTTTCAGAATGGAGAAAGGTAAATAATGGTGTCCCCCAGGGGTCTGTATTGGGACCAGTCCTATTCAAAATATTTATAAATGATCTTGAAAAGGGGGTAAACAGTGAGGTGGCAAAATCTTCAGATAATACAAAACTACCCAAGACAGTTAAGTCCTAGGCAGACTGCGAAGAGCTACAAAAGGATCTCTCAAAACTGGGCGACTGGGCAACAAAATGGCAGATGAAATACAATGTTGATAAATGCAAAGTAATGCACACTGAAAAATATAATCCCAACTATTCATATAAATGATGGAGTCTAAATTAGCTGTTACCACTCAAGAAAGAGATCTTGGAGTCATTGTGGATAGTTCTCTAAAAACATCCACTCAATGTGCAGCGACAGTCAAAAAAAGCAAACAGAACGTTGGGAATCATTAAGAAAGAGATAGATAATAAGACAGAAAATATCATACAGCCTCTGTATAAATCCATGGTACACCCACATCGTGATTACTGTGTGCAGATGTGGTCACCCCATCTCAAAAAAGATATATTGGAATGAGAAAAGGTTCAGAAAAGGGTAACAAAAATTATTAGGGCTATGGAACAGCTTTCATATATGGGACTGGGACTTTTCAGCTTGGAAAAGAGACAACCAAGGGGAGATATGATTGAGGTCTATAAAATCATGACTGGTGTGGAGAAAGTAAATAAGGAAGCGTTATTTATTCCTTCTCATAACACAAGAACTAGGGTTCACCAAATGAAATTAATAGGCAGCAGGTTTAAAACAAACAAAAGGAAGTATTTCTTCACACAATGCACAGTCAACCTGTGGAACTCCTGCCAGAGGATGTTGTGAAGGCCAAGACTATAACAGGGTTCAAAAAAGAACTAGATAAATTAATGGAGGATAGATCCATCAATGGCTATTAGTCAGGATGGGTAGGAATGTTGTCCCTAGCCTCTGTTTGCCAGAAGCTGGGAATGGGCGACAGGGGATGGATCACTTGTTGATTACCTGTTCCGTTCATTCCCTCTGGAGCACCTGGCATTGGCCACTGTCGGAAGACAGGAGACTGGGCTAGATGGACCTTTGGTCTAACCCAGTATGGCCGTTCTTATGTTCTTGGATAAGAATCCAAGTTCCCAAGTCCCATTCCCACACTCCAACCTAGGGATAGAAAAATCTTTCAGATGTCTACTAGACCAGGGGCTAAAGGCCTAATTACCAGAGGCAAATACATCAGATGGGGAAGCCCAAGAGTAATATCCTGGGGAAATGCCCAGATGAGAAGTCCAGCACCCCTGCTCCCCTAGCTACTGAGATTCCTACCTGCACAAAGGCTGAGATTATTGCAACAGCTCAGCCTCTGGCTAGCTGTGTCTGATAAATCTGAAGCCCCACACCCTTCATTGGCTGAAAGGGGGAAAATAATTTTCTTTTCTTATTTTTCCATTCTCCTGTCAGAACCTATTGACTTTTAATGAGGTTGAGAGGGTGTGCCGACGCTGCTCTACTCCTCTTCAAGCCTGCTGGTTGTTGTGAGTAGAGAGTTGTGAATGAGTTCACAAAATCCAACTCACTATTAAATCTAACCCTAATCAGGTCCTCTTTTATTCACTTGTCCAAGAACATTTAGGTCACACGTTTTTGTTCATGTGAACATTTGGGAAGAGTTATTATTCATCTGAATACAGCTATTCATAAGTGAGTTTGCATATTTGCATTGGAAGTACTGGCCCTCCTGCCCACGTACCCAATATGTACTATTGTGTATGTTTGGAAGCAAGAATGTTAGGAGGCAGTTAGGAAACAAGAGCAAGAGAATGCTATTTTTTCACTGAGCATAAGCACAATAAGGAGAGAGTAGAGGGAGCAGGGGATGGGATACTCCTGAAATGTCCCTTGCCTGCAGCCATTTGACACCTGTGGCAGCTTCAGAACATCTAGCAAGATATCTGTGGTGTTGCCAGATACTAACACAAGGATGGAGGGGTCAATGTCCAGGAACAATTGTTCCTCTCCATGCTGGATGGCCCACATATATTTATTGAAATTTACTGAAACAGCTATAAGCAATCAGAGTGCTCCTGGTAAACTGCGTAGTCTGGCTTTAGAATTACCATTACAAGTATCCATCCACATTTAAACAATATTGAACATCCTCACCTATCAACCTAACCCCATGAAAAACATGTACTTTGCAGTGAATCTGTGCTGTAGTGAACCAAGCTGAGAGGGAAGCAAAATTCCAATAAGGGGACTTCAGACCCTGATAGAAGATTCCTCCTGTTTAAATAGAGGGTGCCCCAGTTCAAGCACATCTGCTGTTTCCAACCTAGGCTGTTTCATTCTCAAGCCATCTAGAGGTTTAAAGGTCAAAACAAACAATTTCAGTTCCACCCAGGAGCTCACAGTTGCATTCTACATAGGTTCTTATACTATGCTCATCACTGTAATATCTTAGTGCCTTCCAGCAGAGCATTAGTGATAGGACTAATATCTGAAACATGTGGCTTCTTCTCTCCCCAGGGCTAGAATTGTGTGTGCAGTGGAGTGTTTTGTTTTGGTAGGGTGTTTTAATATGTATGTTAGTATGTATTTATATTAGAGAAGCAATGTTGAAGTACCTTGCCCTCGGAGCAGAAGGTGGTGAGGTTTCTGAGAGTCCACATCAACCAATGGAGCTCCTGTAGCACTGTTTCTATGTGTTACTGGTGGTATGTGCTACTGGCATAGGGTTGCCAGGCGTTCGGTTTTTGTCCAGAACGCCAGGTCGAAAAGGAACCGTGGTGGCTCTGGTCAGCACCGCTGACCAGGCCATTAAAAGTCTAGTCGGTGGGACAGTGGGGCTAAGGCAGATTCTCCCGTAAGTGGTGACATATCCCAGCAGTCCCTAGGAACAGGGGGCAGAGAGGCTCCACGCACTGGCCCCACCCCAAGCGCCAGCTCCCCAGCTCCTATTGGCCCGGAACCACAGCCAATGGGAGCTGCGGGGGAGATGCCTGCAGATCTTGGCAGCGTGCACCATGCAGAGCCACCTGGCCATGCCTTCGCCTAGGGGCCAGATATGCCGGCTGCTTCCAAGAGCAGTGTGGAGCCAGGGCAGGCAGGGAGCCTGCCTTAGCCCCACTGCGCCGCCGACCGCGAGCTGCCTAAGGTAAGCACCACCCGGACAGAGCCCACACCCCCCACCCGCACTGCAACCCTCTGCCCCAGGTCGGAACCCCCTCCCCCACCCAAAATACCTCCCAGAGCCTGCACCCCCGCACCCCTCTCCCGCACTCCAACCCCCTGCCCCAGCCCTGAGCCCCCTCCCCTACCCCAAACCCCTCATCCCTGGCCCCATCCCAGAACTCACACCCCCAGCTAGAGCCCGCACCCCGTCCCACACCCCAACCCCCTCCCCCAGCCCTGGGTCCGCTCTCACACTTCAATCCCTTTGGTCACAGCCCGGAGCCCCCTCCAGCACCCCAAACCCCTCATCCCCAGCCCCACCCCAAAGCCTGCACTCCCAGCTGGAGCCCTCACCACCTCCCACACCCCAATCCCCTGCCCCAGCCCAGAACCACACACACACACCCAGAACCCCTACTTTCTGGCCCCTTGCCCAGTGAAAGTGAGTGACGGTGGGGGACAGCAGGCGACAGAGGGAGGGTGCTGGAGTGAGTAGGGGCTGGGCCTCAGAGAAGGGGTGGCACCTCAGGGAAGGGGCGGGGCAGGGATGTTTGTTTTTGTGCAATTAAAAAGTTGACAACCTATACTGGCATATATGCTTAACAAGTGGTCCCCAGCATTTTACACCTTCAGTTTCTGAGTTGCACTTAGCAGTAACAGACAGAAAAAAAATATTCAACCCTGGCTGTTCCTTGAGCATTCAGCAGCACCCAGATCCAAAAGAACCAAGCACCAACATTACAAATCACAGCTGCTCCTGCTGAGTCTGGGGTGGCAATGTAGTTTTAGCTACTTCTTGCAGTTAGTCTACCATTATCTAGGTCAGGGGTAGGCAACCTATGGCACGCATGCCACAGGCGGCACGCAAGCTGATTTTCAGTGGCACTCACACTGCCCAGGTCCTGGCCCACAGTCCCGGGGGTTCTGCTGCTGGCCTGGGGTACCGGCCGCTGGCCCCCTGCCAGCCAGGGTTCCATCTGCCGGCCCCGCTCTGCCCGCTGCCAGCCCCAGGTCCCGGCCACCAGTCCAGGGGGCTCTGCTGCCGGCCTGGGGTCCCAGCTGTTGGCCTGGGGCTCTACAGCCACCCCCAGCTATGGCCCACTGGCCCCAACCTGGGGCAGTGAGGGGTGCAGACAGGGGCAAGAAGGGGCACAGCTCAGCACCCCCACCTTAAAAATTGTTCCAGCGCCACTGTGCTGGGATATTTTTAAGTCCTGATTTGCTGCTTACATCACTATCATGCCACGTGGAACAGCGCACTGTGTTTGACATTGAGATTAGAATGTACATGCAAGAACAGGAATCAGAATTTTCTGACAGATTTAAAGATTTCCAGCGATTTGACCCAATGCTTTCTTTTCTAATTAAACCTGAAAAGTTCAACAAAAGCGACTTGGATTTGTCTGTATTTCAGTGGATGGGGGTTGAAGTTTTCGAAATGCAGCTCATTCAGTTAAAAAGCTCAGAATTGTGGGCATCAAAGTTTGGAGATCTGCAGAGGGCACTTCATGCGACCAAGAGAGATCATGGGGCCCCTCTATTCTGACCTGCTGGACGTCCCTGCCAGTGAAATTTAACTGTTTGAAGAAAATTGTGTTTGCAATGCTTTCAGCATTTGGATCCACATACCTGTGTATTTTCACACATTAAATCTGTCCTCTGTCCCTCTTGGAGCCAGTTAACAACTGATCCCTCAGAAGCCTGTGTGCAGCTTAAAGTATCCAAATACATGCCAGACATTGGAAAACTCAGCAAGGAAAAGCAAGGGCAAAGATCACACTCAACTGATAAGACCTGCATTTTAATTTAATTTTAAATTAAGCTTCTTAATCATTTTAAAAACCTTATTTAATTTACATACAACAATAGTTTAGTTATATATTATTGACTTATAGAAAGAGACCTTCTAAAAACATTAAAATGTATTACTGGCACGCGAAACCTTAAATTAGAGTGAATAAACGAAGACTCAGCACACCACTTCTGAAAGGTTGCCGACCTCTGATCTAGGTATCCCCTGGAGTAAGTCTCAGACAGAAAACCTTGTCCCACACACATTGGGCCACCCATTCCACTGCATCAGTAGGATTAGACATGATGCAGTTGCAAAAATGGGTATTCTCAGAATACTCAAGACACTGCAGGCCAAGTCTCCTTAGCCCTTCTAGGGAACAGCAAAAGATTATCTAGGTCTACTTATCTCATTTGTCTATCTCCCTGAAGTACTCCCAACCTCTTCCTGTGTGATTCAGTATCTGAGTGATTTTTTTTTCCAGCACCATAGCTCTTTTCATAAAGGTTAAATAATCAATTCAGAGAACAGAAGCCATATCAGGTAACTTAGGTGACCTATAACACAAACCAAATTCTGACTCTCACTACAAACAGTTCAATAACCCATAATACAGAGGATATGCAAATACTTCTAAGATATGCTAGAAATCATACATATTGGTTACTGCATTATTAAGTATTTACTATTATTTATTGTAAAACCTATTAATTTCAACAAAGAAATAGTTTATGCAAGCTTGTTTTTTCTGCACACTTCATGAGAAGTTAGTACCACATGTTCTACCATTTAAAGTTATTTCCATTGTCAAATTTAGGCCCAGTTCCTTTAACCAGATGTCCTTATCTATTTACAGAAACTGAGTCTAAAAGAACAATCTACCAATGTTACATGAATCTTTGGTCCTTTCATTTGCTTAAGAATGAAAAGGACAATACTATCTTGGCAGAAGTTAAATAGAGTGATTTATTCTATATTTTATATATTAAGCATTTTAATAACAATCCCAGTAATGCAAGAAAAAGTTAGGCTGGGCGGGAGGTTGGGTTTTTGGTTTGTTTTGTTTTGTTTTTTGAGGGGAAGGAGTTTGGGTGAGGAGGTTGGTTGGTTGGTTTTATTTTTGCATTATAGAAAATCTGTAACTAGCACTATTAAGGTTTTATTTCCCAACACTTTCCTTCTGTTAAACAATAAAGATTAATGTAATAAACTTTCTGAAGTTAAATATGAAATATAGTCTTTTATTCCCACTATTGTTCTTATCGGACAAATATAATTATCAACCTTAAGACACATTTTAAAATAAATGTAAGCACTGTTAATCTAGATAGAAATTTCCCACAGTCATAAAATTACTCTCCATTTAAAAAAAACTTCATCCTGCCATATTCTAACTATAGTTAAATTATTATTCAGAAACCATTCTGTAAGCTAGGAATTATGCAAAAAGCAGTATTTTTATTATTTACTAGCAGCTACTGTTCCTTAGTCACTAGAAAAATGAACCATACTCATCTATCAATGATAATATAGCAATGGACTTGAATGGCTTCCTGCAACAGTGCCCTATAGATAGTAAACTACAAGATAAATATCTCTAATACAAACTCCTCTGTGTTTCCATAGTACCTTAACCAATATAAATCCTACAGTTACAGTTCAGTCCAGTGCAGGTACTCAATAGGGAATGGAAACAATGACCAGATAAATAGCTTAGTAAAGGACTCAAAAAGGAGGTGTTTGTAAAAGGAGCGGAACCAAGGGGGCAGGATTCAGGTTTCCTATGACTGGCATTGCAGGGAGTCAACCCCCTTTCCTTATAGCCCTTCTTAACCCTCATCTGTGGGCGGGGGTAGGCAGATGGAAAGGTCCTAGCAATGAGTTGGCTGGGAAACCTGGATGGAAAAAGAGGTGGGCTGGCAGAAGTCCCCATATAGATATTGAATGATCATGGAGTTACCTGCACTGTACACTTTTATCTGTCACGTAGTCCCAGATATGTAATAACAACGTTGAGGCCTGATTAAAACCATATCAAGTGTCTCCTGCCCTTTTTTTTCGGTACAGCCACACAAAAAGCCTTATAATGTAATGAGGCAGACACATATTTATTTTATACCAACTCTCTCTTATTTTCACCTTGCTTTATCATACTCTCTCTTTCAAGTTCCAACAACTGTAGTGAGCTACAATTATATGTACTGCAATGTGATTTCTCTCTGGATATTATTTACTTATTTCAAGTTAAACACATTAAAAAGACAAAAGACACACCTATCCTCCAGCTCTATGTACTCTGACAGAGCTCTAAAACTATACAGTCCAATACAGCAATGGCAGGCCATTGGCCAATCCCTCACAAAAACAAAACAGCCCATAAAAAAAAATCCCCATCTTAATTCAAACAAAAGCATCCAACCCCACAAATAGGGAAAAAAAACAACCTACCTCTCAATCTCCTCCAAATGTTCAAAGAGACAGGCTTCGCAGAACTGTAGTTACTAATATTTATGTGGTTGTGTTCATCTGTTATTAATATTTTATAGATGTAGTAAAGTTTTTAAATAAGTATCTAAAAGAAAAATATCTATATTGCTTATGCCACAGAAAGAAAGTTCACTAGTTTTTTGTTTTGTTTTTTCTCATTGTTTCACTGAAACCAACCAACACTATCCAAAAAAAGTCCCTTCTACCCTTCTTTGGATTTTATTGTAATCATCTGAGCCCATTTTGGGGGGGGGGTTGTTTTGTTTGTTTTTTTAAAAAAAGATGATGCTTGTTTCTGCTAGGGGGGGTTAGACTCACACTACATCTGACATATCTTTGTAGCAATTTCTCACAAGTGCTGCAGAAGAAGAAACAAAAGGGCACTGAATTTAAAAATAGAAAGAGAAAGAATAATCCGATTCTGCAACTTTATGCATTTTATCTTCAGATTCACAAAGACTGATTTTTCTTTTCCCCTGAGGATTACTTTCCAGATACTCCATCTGATCTAGCAATGTTAGGTCAATTTTATGCTGATTTTATGGGTGAGAGGATGGGAATTGCTAGCAGAAATAGCTGTTACCATAGTTGGCTGATGAACCATTGAGTGTCTCTGAGTTTCCTAGTTCTAACCAACCTGTCAGGGCACACATGCCTTGCCTTAATTCTAAGAAAGTGTGCTAGTGAGAAGAAACCCTAAATTAAATCTGTAAAGAGGCTTCTTTCCAAGTCTACTGAATCCATGGTACACATTTCTTACACAAGAACGTGCTCAGCACCGGGCCAAGAATACTTTCCAATTAAAATCTTAAACATCTTATCAGGGAAACAATATTAAGTATTTGAAAATACCCCTCACATGTATCTAAGTAGTATTATAAAGTGGTCTCTCAGTCTATATTACCTGATTTAATAAACTATAGTTACAAATATGCCTATACAGCAATTACTAGTCTCTTGTTTCTTCCTCAGCTAAAGCAACCATATTTTATTTTAAAAATAAAAATAAATAAATATCCCAGACATCGTATTTTAAAAAATTAGATGGATCTTTACTACATTACAGCTCCTACAATCCTGCATGGAACAGATTCTAGTTTCCAAAATTGAGTAGTAAACTGCTTACATTAAATCAAAATTGGTTAGATGAAAATATTGCTAGAATGCTATTTATTGTGTAGTGTAACTAGAGTAACAATGTATACTGGGTTAAAAAAATGCCACGCACACAGCTGATTGTCATGATCCAATTTTGACTGGAAAACCCTGCAGTAACAATGCTTTGGCTAGTAAGAAAACATTTCATTTTAAACCTTACTAGACACATTAAGCTTACAGCTAGCTACAGTAATACAATTTAAAATCTAGTTTGAGGGAAACAATAGTGTCTTGGAAAAGAAATTCTGAAGTCTAAATTATTAATGTAACTATCGCTTTCACTTTGAAAATACAATACCATATAAGCTGTACTTAAAAATTCCTTTGCTGCTTGTGTCCAAGAAAGAAACTTCCTCCGAACAAACATATGTTCTACAAAAAAGAGATGGGTGAGAACTACACCCAAAGCACACTTTGGTAGCTACTTAGGTAGCTAATTTCTTCCTTACTTCCATAGCTAGAAGAAGTATTTAATGTGCCCTGGAAACCTTAAGAATAATAAACTATAGAAAAAAAAATTGTCTGGAGCAATACCAAGAAACACAATAGTGCAATAAGTCAGAAAGTAGCAGTCTCTAGAAAAACTCTGTTAAGCCACAATTATTCAAACATCTATGCACTTGCATAACTTTATCACTTAATACATGATGTTTGCAGAAGAAGAGGCTTCAGCTTTATGTTAAAAGGAACTCAGCCAGTATGCCATTTCCTAAAAGTTGCTTAATTGAAACTAGAAGCAGATAATGTTATAACATGATGAATATATGATCAACGAATTATTTTGTGTGTCCTTCAGAAGACTTCAAAATAGAGCTCTAAGTCTAAAATAATGTTGTTGTTTTTTATTGTTTGATAAATGACAACAGGGTACTCAGTTATGTATGAGACATCAGTGTTGCATGCTCTCATGATTTTATAATGAGCGATGTGATTTGGGCATGAGAAGCAGCAATCCTTCATATAAATGAAGTGCCAGAGTGCCAAGGGGAAACCTCCTCTGATAGGCTGCCTTCACCCGTTCCCTGCCTCCTGGTAAAAAACAGCCAATCAGACATGTTGCAGCATGCAAGTTGCGCTGTCCACATCCCTTCCGGAGCTGAGAGAATTTCTGGATAGGGGAAGAGGGAGCAGCTGATACTATTTTCAGAGGAGAAGAGAGTGGAGGAGAAAGAAAGAACCTAGCAGCTCCTGCCCTCTTGACTCTTGAGAATCATAGGGTTGGCAGGGACCTCAGGTCATCTAGTCCAACCCCCTGCTCAAAGCAGGACCAATCCCCAGACAGATTTTTATCCCAGTTCCCTAAATGGCCCCCTCAAGGATTAAACTCACAATCCTGGGTTTAGCAGGCCAATGCTCAAACCACTGAGCTATCCCTCCCCCCTGTAAAAAAATGGTTCAGCTCCTCTCTGCTTCTCCTCCCTCTCTCTGCTGAGACACTGCACATGGAAAGGGGATGGAGAGGACCCTTACTAGAACTGTTTCTAGGGTGACCAGATGTCCTGGTTTTATAGGGACAGTCCCAATTTTTGGGTCTTTTTCTTATATTGGCTCCTATTACCTCCCCACCCCCGTCCCGATTTTTTTGGATCTTTTTCTTATATTGGCTCCTATTACCTCCCCACCCCGTCCCGATTTTTCACATTTGCTGTCTGGTCACCCTAACTGCTTCCCACATGAGGCTTTGGGGGAAAAGAAGAAGGTTGTGAAACGAAGAAGAGACCCGGGCCCCCCAGACCTGGAAGTGGGGGTGAAATGCCTCTACAGCTACATGAGAAATGGAGGCATGCTGGGGGGAAAAAGAGGTAGCCAAAGGGCTGGAGGAGGTGCAGAACTGATTGGGGGTCTGAGGGGGTACATAAATCATGTAGGGATATGGGGGCCAAAAATTGCATCACACACTATAAATGTGCAATAGTTGACAATGTTGTCATTATATATTTAAAATCTTATGTTTTGAGCCAAACCCATGACAGGGCCGCCCGGGGGGGGCAAGTGGGGCAATTTGCCCCAAGCCCCGGGCCCTGCAGGGGCCCCCACGAGAGTTTTTCTGTCACTTTCCATTTTATAAAGACACCCATTGGTGGGTAACAGAGTAGCTAAATCAGCTTTAAGTTTAAAAAAAAACTTAGCAAATAAATGTTAAAGCCAAAACTGATAGAAATGTTGGACCCACAATGGATCCAGTACAGTCAGAGGTTTCCAGAGTCATCTTTCAGCCTTTACTTAAGACATGTCTACTCTTAAAAGGTTTGCTGGTATAACGGCAAACTCTCATAGTGTAGACACAGTTTATAACACACACACACAGAGATTTTTAACCAGAAAAACTAGTTCCTGCAGCAAAATAAGATATACCAGCAAAAATATTTTTGCTAGTATAATTGCAACTACACTAGGGCTTTAACAGGAATAGCTTTGTTAGCAAAATATCACACCCTTAACGAAAATATCTATGCCAGCAAAATTTTAAATGTAGACCAGGCCTTAGTAGATCAAGCCTTCTTTAATCATCAGGATATTGGGTATCTGAAGCAAGCAGGAGAGCATCTTTGGCCTTTCTTCCTGACAAAGGGACGGCAGATGTTCTCTACACTTTCTCCCACACTGGCCTAATGAAAACAGGAGATTCACAACGTCCCTATTCCCCTTCTCCAAAAGCACCTTTTCCCTCTTCCTATTTTGCATTATTCCTGTAGGTTCAAGCCTGGCTACTTCAGTGGAAGGGAGAGGTAATACATTCACCTAGCCAATAATTTGGCATTGGTGAATACATATTTTGCAAGTTGATTTTATTTGTTATGTCTTTATGGTAACACGGTATGTTTCCCTAGTACAGGTCATCTTAAACTATTACAGTAACTCCTCACTTAACATTGTAGTTATGTTCCTGAAAAATGCAACTTTAAGTGAAACGATGTTAAACTAATCCAATTTTCCCATATGATTTAGTGTAAATGCCGGGGGTTAGGTTCCAAGGACATTTTTGGGGGGCAGACAAAAGGCATCATATAGTGTACAATACTGTACTGTACTGTGGTTTGGAAGTGGCCCTGGCTTATCCCACTGCAGGCAAGGACGCTAGGAAGCTCCTTCGCAGCAGCAGCGGGAGCTTCCCCGGAGAAGAACAGGCACCGACTTTGCCGGGGGATGCTCCAGGCCTGCCTCTTCCTGCCCCCACTCCACCTCCTCTCCAGAACAGCCACATCTCCGCTCTTCCCTCCCCCTCCCACCGCGCAAAGTCCTAAGCGCCGCCAAATGGCTGTTTGGCAGCGCTTAGGACTTTCTGGAAGGGAGGGAGGGAGGGGGAGGAGCAGAGACACGGTGCTTCCACGCTCCTGCCCCTCCCTCTCAGCGCTTTGCACTTAGGACTTTCCGGGAGGGAGGGGGATGAGTGGAGATGCTGCGCTTCCCCTCTGTTCGGCGGTGGGGGAAGCACTGGGAGGGAGGGGGAGGAGGCAGAGAAGATGAACTTGTACAATGCTCCCTTGTAAAGTTGCGGCTCTTCCACAGAATCTTACAAGCAATGGACAGAGCAGGCAGCCAAACGACATTATAAGGGAGGATTGCACAACTTTAAACGAGCATGTTCCCTAATTGAGCAGTGATGTAACTTTGAAACAACGTTAAGCGGGAGGATGTTAAGTGAGAAGTTACTTTTAGTTTCATTGCAAAAATGCTGTATTCAGATCAGAATGATACAGTCCATTAGCCCTTCTCTACAAGTATGATGGCTATAGAGAACAATGTCATTTCAGTGACATGAGTAGTAGTACAATCACAGACTGGCCTCAACCTCTGCTCCTTCGAGTTTGTGAAGAGCACAGCACAAGGACTCAACTTTTATGAGTCACTACTAGCTAACACACATTTTTCAGGGCTTAATGTGAGCCTCATACCTGTGTGCATTCCAGGAGTGGGTGGGGGAAATTACCTTCCCCTCTAAAACAAATAAAGGATGCTGTTGGAGACAAAGCACAGAACAAGCGAGATCAATGGTCTGTGCCAGTATAGTAATTCCTCAGAAAAATGTGGAGACATTTTTTGAGTTCTGACAGAAAAAACTGAGAACATATCCTTGGGCAGAGGAAGGAAAAAAAGGTTAAAAAAAACTGGTGACACTGGACACTAACCAAGAGCCATGATCTGACTGTTAAGCAGAAGAAAACAAATACATTAGATGATACTGAGAACAAGTCAAGTTTGAGGCATACTAGATGAAGATATTGGATGTTCTTAAAAGGACTAGGACTGGAAATTTTAAGGACTTCTTTTTGTTTATTTTTTAAAGTAGGCAATTACGATGTTGTACCCATGGTGCTTTACAGATCTGGGTGGGTTAGTGGTAGCCATGTGTTCGCTGAGTAAAAGACAAGGTAATGCAGTTTCTGAAAGAACTGTGGTTACACAATGCTGACAGATATAGACATGAAGCGCGAAGGATACCATACAATTCTTTTCACGATTCTGAAGTAAATGCATGGCCAACTTAGTGCACACAGTAAGTAATATAAGCAACCCATATAAATACAACTTCTCATACAAGCACAGCAAGGGCCTCCACAGGTATTAGAGTAATTTATTTGTTCCCTTTATTTCACAGTGCTCCATCGAATAACAGAATTATTTTGGCCATTTGACTTGCTCGGGATTCTTTTCCTATATTTTTTCTAGTATTTTTCTCCTTGTGAATGTGACTTTAAACACAAAATAATAGTATGTTAAGAAATCAACAAAATTTAACACTAATGTCAAAACTTTAGTCCTGATGCCAGTTGATATACAAAAAGCTCTAATGAAAGCATAACAAAGGCCCTGTTATGTTACTGCCCTGCAGAGCCACAAAGGATTCCAAAGGAAGGTTAACAGGCTGAAACAGATTCACTGTTAGCCTGCAAGAGTAAATAAAGGGAAATTGATTACCTTGGAAATTTTGTGAGGTTTTCTTTTTAATTCAATTCTTTTCAGGTGTTCACAGGAACAGTATTTTAACCTCTGTATGATTATAGAAAGTTAATGTAAGATTTGACAGTAATAGCTTGGAGGGTAACATACACTCCTTTCCTTCACTTGCAGGTTTTGCAGTGGATCCTCAGGCTATTGTGATGTGTAAGGCTGGCTGTTTGTTGTGACAAAAATAGGAAAAGTCATAGCTTTGCCAGGACTAAAAATACAACAGCCATCATTTTAAGATGTATTTAAAAAAGAAAAGATGTTAAATAATATACAGTGGTTTGTCATGAGAAAATTATGAAAAAATTTAAATATGTATCCTTTATTTTACCACAAAAATGATTTTTAAAAATTGAATAATCTTTAATTCATACCTAAAAACCTCATATCAATGAAAACCTTTAAAGTCTCATACTCCACGACAGAACATAGAGAGAGTTCAATTAGAGAACACTGGAATAGCCAGAGTGGATCAGACTACTGCTCCACCAGCCTGTCTCAAACACTGGCCAGTCCTTCAGAAGAAGGTATAAGAACCCTGCAGTAGGCAAACATGGGATAATCTACCTCTGTTTTTAGGTTTCATCCTAAATACCTAATAGTCAGTGATTGTCTTAAACCCTGTGTCACGACCCACGTGTCTTGAACCGGTATCTGCAGGGTTTCTAGGAGCAGCCATGCTCCAGCCCTCCATCTGACCACCTGCTAATGCTTGTGTACCTGGGACACATGAAGCCCAACCCCAGTTTGAGGCTCCTCCACGGCAGTCCTGGAGCAGCTGATAGGCTGGCTGGCCCTACTTAAGTCAGCAGCAGGAACAAAACAAATGGACTGCATGCCTTGTGCTTCCTGCTCCTGGATTTCCTGGCATCTAATTCGTGGTTCTGACTTTCAGTTTTTCTCCTGCTTCTGACCTACTAATATCCTGACTCAGCTGACTCCTAAACTCCTGTCCTGTGACCATGAACTCTGGCACTGACTACTAGGTCAGGCCACCCATGACCCGGACGTGACACCCTGAAACATAGTTTAATATCCCTTCTAAAATTATTATCATTAATTATGACCACTCTGAATCTTGCTAAATTCTGGGCCTGAATAACTTCCTGTAGTAATGAGTTTCACAGTCTAAGTACAGTGCATGAAAAAGTATTTCATTTTTATCAGTTTTGAATTTGCCATCTTTTAATCTCATTGAATGCCCCTTTGTTCTTGTTTTATGAAACAGAGAGAACAGTACTTCCTAATCTACCGCAGGGGGGTGGGAAGGGCAGTCTCCAAAGGGACTTGGCCATATCCTCTCCAGAAGAGGTGAAGCCTGCATTAGTTCATTTTGTTGGTGACTACTGGGGCAAAGAAGCAATGTGTGATTACTTCCACTGGAACTCTCACCACAAAGGTGAGGATGTGGTTGTGAGTGCATTTTGCAGGATGCTTGTCCAAGTATCATTCTCTATGGTACCATGGAATTCTGTTTCTCATAGTTCTTTCATATTTTGTGTCTTATGTATTTCATTATCAATCAGAGCTCCATGGAGTTTATTGGTCTGTGCCTTTTCTAATAAATTTTTACAAAAGAATTGAATAAATATACTGCTTTTAACTTTCAAATCTGATTCTGTACATCAGAATGGATAAAAATGCTCATGGGATAAGGCTTACTTTATTGTTTACATTACATATATGGTTAATAACATTTCTTTATAGTCTACAGTTTTATAGAGGATTGGGCCAAAAGAAACCTGATGAGGTTCAACAAGGACCAGTGCAGAGTCCTGCACTCAGGACGGAAGAATCCCATTCACTGTTACAGACTAGGGACCAAATGGCTAGGAAGCAGTTCTGTAGAAAAGGCCCTAGGGGTTACAGTGGACGAGAAGCTGGATATGAGTCAACAGTGTGCCCTTGCTGCCAAGAAAGCTAACGACATTTTGGGCTTTATAAGTAGGGGCATTGCCAGCAGATCGAGGGACATGATCATCCCCTTCTATTCGACATTGGTGAGACCTCATCTGGAGTACTGTGTCTAGTTTTGGGCCCCATACTACAAGAAGGATGTGGAAAAATTGGAAAGAGTCCAGCGGAGGGCAACAAAAATGATTATGGAGCTGGAGCACATGATTTATGAGGAGAGGCTGAAAGAACTGGGATTGTTTAGTCTGCAGAAGAGAAGAATGAGGGGGGATTTGATAGCTGCTTTCAACTACCTGAAAGGGGGTTCCAAAGAGGATGGATCTAGACTGTTCTCAGTGGTACCAGAAGACAGAACAAGGAGTAATGGTCTCAAGTTGCAGTGGGAGAGGTTTAGGTTGGATATTAGGAAAAACTTTTTCACTAGAAGGGTGGTGAAGCACTGGAATGGGTTACCTAGGGAGGTGGTGGAATCTCCTTCCTTAGAGGTTTTTAAGGTCAGGCTTGACAAAGCCCTGGCTGGGATGATTTAGTTGGAAATTGGTCCTGCTTTGAGCAGGGGGTTGGACTAGATGACCTCCTGAGGTCCCTTCCAACCCTGATATTCTATGATTCTATGATATGCTGAAACTTTCTGACTACTTTCCCCACATATTTCTTACCAATTTATCGACAAAGGGTAAAAAACATCCAAGTGAAGAGGGGTCACACAAGGCCCTCTGCACAACAGTTACTTTTACTGGGTAGTGTGAGAGTGAGTGGGAAGAATGAAAGGTTTCTCAGGAATTAGATTGAAGAACCTGAATGCCGTAGAGCAGTGGTTTTCAACCTATGGTCAGCAGACCACCAGTAGTCCCCAGACTATGTCTAAGATTTCCAAAGGGGTCCACACCTCCATTCAAAAAAATGTTAAGGGTCCACAAGTGGAAAAAGATTGAAAACCACTGCTGTAGAGGCTCTTAATAGAAGTCCCAAACAGGCTAGCATGGGAGAGGCCTCTTGAGGGGAAAAGAGGATCCACATTTACATGGATACAGTGAGCAAAAATAAGCACACAGGGTGCAAAGGAGATCTGCAGCCACTAGAGCCTAGCCCATAGTCTGGAACAGAAGCTGTGCAGGGGATATACTGTCACTCTGCACCTTACCCACTGATTACAGGGAGAAATTGGTGTTTGAAACCTGTTTGTTCAGGACTTGTGTGGAGACAGGTTGGGTCAACTTCAGCCTAAAATAATAGAAAACTTCAAGAAAGAATCACAAATCTAAGTCTCAAGAAATGTAGAGTAGAACCTCAGAGTTACAAATACCTCAAGAATAGATGATGTTAGTAACGCTGAAATGTTCGTAACTCTGAACAAAATGTTGTGGTTGTTCTTTCAAAAGTTTACAACTGTACATTGACTTAATACAGCTTTGAAAATTTACTATTAAGAAGAAAAATGCTGCTTTCCCTTTTTTTTGTTAGTAGTTTACTTTTAAACACAGTGCTGTACTGTATTCACCTTTCCTCCCCCCCCCTTTTATTTTTGTCTGTGTTGCTGCCTGATTGTGCAATTCGGGTTCCAAATGAAGTGTGTGGTTGACTGGTTGGTTTGTAACTCTGGTGTTCATAACTCTGAGGTTCTACTGTACAGTGTCACCAGTCACAATACACTCTCCCTAAGTAACATTGAACACAAACTTATTGAACTGAGTCTTCATGCAACACTTAATAAATGGTTCAAAAGTATTTTAATCCAACCTCCTCTTCCCCAGATTGTGCTTAGTTTAGAAAAAAATACAAAGAAGTAGGATACAGATTAAAAGAGAGAGAGAATATTCTCAGTGGAAGCAACTCATCAGTGATAACAGTACAGCATGTATAGCTATATATTGGTGAAAACATTTTAAAGCATTTTAGCTTCTGCAGATATATTTGTAACAAAACCAAGAGAAAAATAAAAGTAATAGATTTTATCACAACAGTATTTGTTATAAAATTTGTGTTTTCAAACATGTAAAAATGGAAAAGCTTGAGTACAAAATATGAGGATGTAATTTTTCAGATATTTCACTAGGAAATAAATGTTATGCAAAAATCACTGTCTCACTGTCAAACTCAAAGAACACTAACATTCCCATAAAATCAATATAACTTAATTAGCACAGACACTTAATCTGGCAGTTCAATAAAAGCTGTAAGTGTGCCTTTACAGACTTGGTTTCAAGCAAACTGTCTCTCCTATGGGCAGAGTCCTACATATAGAAAAAGACACATATTGGAAAAATCCCTGGTTGAGGGTAAAAGTTTATTCCAGACAGTCCTGCTTTTTATATATTTATCTATCTATCTAAATAAAAGAATGCAATGAATAAATCTAACTTGTGAACCTATTCCCCCAAGAGAAAATGATAAAGCAGCTCACCTACTTAAATGTTAAGCATATTTGGTTTTGTTAAAATTTTATTTCACTGCACAAAAAACCTAAAGCCTAGTTTTTAAAGTACTCCTTGGCTCTCAAATAAGCATGAGAATTATATGCTTTTAGCTACCATAACTAAACAGAGAATCTCAATCTTAACTATATTGGTGCTGCCACTCTAATATAATATCTTGCTACTGTTATAGTTATTTATAAACAAAACAAGAGAAGAGACCAACCATAACATACAATGTAAATATTTTCAAAGATTAATTCATTTGATGATGAAACCGCATTCACATAAATATAAAAGATACTGCTAGCAAAGATGACTTCTGTATATCACATTAAAATCTCTTTGTTAACAGTTTCACACAGTATATGCAGGGGTGCTCTAGTACGTGCTATACTGTTGTCAGGATGATCTGAGTTTAGGAGTGGTCTCAGGCTCCTAGGTTCTGGAGGATGAAAGTGGAGCATGTTCTAGTAGTTGGATGGAGAGGAGGCAGAGTAGAGTCGGAAGGGAAGGAAGTTACAGTATTTGCCAGGCATCGGTAATCAAAAGAAAGAACAAACACAGAATAGAGTGGAGAATCTTCATAAAAAAAAGAAACTAAGGAACACTTGCTAACTTTTCTGGCACTTAAAAATGTCAGATTAAAGACAATACACAAATGAGAGTGCCACTTTAAGAAATACATGAAAGCACATTTGTATGCAAATCATGCACTCGATGCATTTTTGCTCATTAAAGTATGAATATTTAAAAAAACAACTTTTACTGAAATGTTAAGAGTCTGTTCTTACTGTAGTATTTCATAGGAGAGCTACTACAGGAACCAGGTACCCAGTTAGAGAGGGTTTCTTTACAAAAAGTGTAAGAAAACATATTTACAAAATTAAATCCAATTTCAATAACCTAGACAAAGGAAAAAGGACAGAGTATGATTGATTCTGAATACTGTGTTCTAAACAGTGATATTCTGTAAGCTTGCCATCTACTAAACCAGGCTTCATTAGAAGTAGTCCCAGAGGAGATGGATTAAGTGTGTAACATGCAAATGAAGGAAGAAAAGTTTCAAGTTTAATTGAATTTACATATACTTATCACATGATTTTTTTAATTACAGTAATTACATATGATATATCTTATGTAGATGTGTATACAGATTGGGTGTATATTTTCAAAAGTGCACAAGACCCATTTTCAAAAGTGATTTAGGCACTCAGGAACCTAATGTCATTGAAAGGCAATGGGGCTTAGGCACCAAAGTGCATAAATCACTTTTGAAAATGGGTCTTGGGCACTTTTGAAAATTTGACCTGTTCACTCACTCCCTTTTTGCTGTGTGAAAGACTCACACAAACTAAAAAGGGGAAATGAGTGATCATAGAGTCAGTGAAACCGACTGCACTAAGTACTGTCAAATACACAAAGTAACACAGTGGAAAAAGAGAAAATAATTTGTTTAGTAGTCTTTTTCAATTATAGTAATCTTAGGTGTTTCTTGTAATAATGGAAGGTAACACATGTCAAGATAGAGATGTGATTCTTATACTGATGACTTTCCTTTCAGATCCATAATCTCTAAGATTCAATGAACAATCAGTACCAGGAGGAATGAGAGACTTGTACCACTGTAGAGCTAGAAATCCCTTTTCCCCCAGTTAAACCTAGTCATCAGTTAATGAAGCTTAAAATTATGACATTATGCGTTATAACAAAAACTATGATAGATCATTTTTAAGGTTTTTTTAAAATGTATGAGTCATACTGTATGAGTCTTAAATGTATGTGTTTCTATTCTTTCATTTGTAACCTGGACCCAGGGTATTATGATATAACCAGTTTTTTGGAGACGTATGATTCAGTTGTAAGAAAAAATGGTTTCACGACACCAATTTCACATGCATCATTCGTGTTTCAGAAATGGACATTTTTAAGAGACAGTGAAGGAAAGTAACAAATTTCCCAATTTCCCAATTCAAAAGTAATTCACCTGAAAAAATGTTTCAAGAACAATAGACCAAATTAAACAATGGTCTAAGCAGCCCAACTCACATTTTAAGTCAGTGGACCAAATTCTGCTCTCAATAACTTCAGTGACTCCAAATGTGTGTTATGACTAAATTATTTACTCCAGATCTGAATTTGGCACAGTCTCTACTTAAGTATGTGAATCTGATGTATATGTACATGACATAGCAAAGGCACTGGCTAGAGCCAATAGCCACATAATTTACCATAGATTTATTTCAAAGTACCTCTGTCTTAACTTGGGAGGGATAGCTCAGTGGTTTGAGCATTGGCCTGCTAAACCTAGGGTTATGAGCTCAATCCTAGAGGGGGCCACTTAGGGATCTGGGGCAAAAATCAGTACTTGGTCCTGCTAGTGAAGGCAGGGGGCTGGACTCGATGACCTTTCAAGGTCACTTCCAGTTCTAGGAGATAGGTATAGCTCCAATTATTATTATTTATTAATGGCTCTTCAAAGAGCTCAGTAAATCTATGTTGTTAAAAAAAATGAAAAAAACTAAACTACTCCCACGATTACCTTGTATGATTCAACATACTGCATTCTGGATCCAGTGTTTCAGCTGACAGCACTATGGGGATTTGTGATAATTCTGAGAAACAGTTGTCAAGGTGCCATGTATGTATGCAACTCACAGAAACCAGGAAATATGTACTTTTCTCCTTCTTATAAGTAGTGTAAAAACTTCTAGCCACAACTTGCCATTTCCGTTAGAGTTATAGATCAATCCCTTTACCCAAGAATTTGTTATCATTGAAAGACAGAGCAATAAGTCATTTTCAGCTAAATAGGTACATAAAGAAAGGGTCTTTTTGGTTGCAATGCTATTAGCCAAACCTTCTGGATAAAACCTTAATCTGGGTGAAGGTTCAGTGCACAGATAAAATGAGTATGTCCAACCTTTACTTGGTCTTTCTGCAAGATAAAATGGAGTTGCTTTTCCTTTAGCTACCAACTCATTAGAGTGGACTTGTAAACAGCTATGTGCCCATTGGTAACTACAGCATTACTTATTACTTTTTTATTTTTCATCTGAGAGTGAATTTACTGATCATGAAAATTAGGGTCTAAAATCAGCAACTGGCGGACAAGCACAGGACAGGGAGGCAGGCACTGTGCAAGCTTCCGCACACATCACTGCTAATGCACATCACTTAATACCTACAATACAACCGTAATTCTTGTGCCAAGCCTCTCTTGAGCAAACACTAAATGAGCCAAGTTGTGCAATGGTTTTGTGAATTAAACTATGGTTGAACAGGATGAGGCTACCAAAGCCATTTACACTTATAACCAAATACAAGTTTTGCATCCAGTTGCAGGTGAAAAGCTAGCTCACTATGCCACCTAGACCTCTGTTATAAAACACAGCATGTAGTTATCATTCAAGATTCAAGTGCAGTATTCAAGATCTGCATCCCCTTCCTGAGATCAAGCGGATATTTTGCTAGATCGCTAATGCAAGATTGGTTTTGAGAAAGATCCAGATGATTTCAACCCAATTATTATTGAACAATATATGCTGAGTAAATTAGGAACAAGCATACCTGCTGTGCATTTAAATGTACCGGATATATCCTATTGCTTAATATGCCCCCTACCAATGGGGGTCAGACTGGAAAAAGACATTGAGCAAGAAGCATTTAACTTCAGTAATGAAGAGGCTATGTTTACTTTGTGAAAACTATAGACCTCATATGGAAAAATCTAAACAGCTTTTTGAATCTCATAGACACTAGATCTCTAGTATCTTCTTGGATATATGTGCCATACTCTTTTCTATCTAATTTCCTTTAGGAAAATGCCATCTCATCTAAAGGCTCTAACATGAAGTTAGAAAGGGCCACATCCAGGGACCTGCATATATAAAAATTGTCAAGGTTCTCTAAAGAAAAATGCCTGGCTTGAAAAATGGCACAAAAGAGTAGCAATAAATATTCACCATTTTCTAGCGGACTGCTGTTGGAAAAGATTCAAAAGCAATGCTATGCTGTAGTCTAGATCCTTCACATGCTAGAAAAAAAAGTCCAAATAAAATTGGCAAATATAAATCTAAACATTTATGCTTCTGTATAAAACTAAAAACAGAGCTAAAAACAGCAAGAAGACTGAAAGCTAGCTCTCTTGTACCTTTTCAGGGAAAGAAGAAAGCTAATGTAATGCTCACATGGCTGGAGAAGAGAAACATATTGAACAAGGCAATATTTTAGATATTGAGTAAAGATGCCTGACAATTTACAGCACCTTTTACTGAATCACTGCAGCATCTACCCAATCTCTTAAATAGTGGGATACCACACAGCTCTGTGATGACCAAACTCTGTTTGATATCTGCATATTAGACCTTCCTCTAAATCAGGGGTCTCAAACATGCGGCCCGCGGGCTGCATGCGGCCCTCGGAGCTCTTCCCTGCGGCCCGCGGAGCTCCCCCAGTTACTTCCTGTCGCCGCCAAACTCCTCCCCGAGTTATTTTCTGTGCCTAAGCTCCCCGCACGCTGCTCCCCAATGTTTGGGGCCGGGTCTCTCCCCTGGCCCCACCTGCCGCCCCCACGCGCCTCCCCCCAGTGCCTACCAGCCCCCACTTGCTGCCCCCTCACCGCCCGGTAACCTGCCCGGGAGCTCACGCTGACTCCACTCCTCCTCCGCTATGCCGGCTTCCGGCATCACCTGCTGCCGCAGGGTCCTAGCGCCCCCCTGCACTAGGGCCAGGGCAGGCTGCCCTTCCCCTAGTCCTGAGACTCTCCAATGCCCCGAGCCTCTCCAATGCCTCAAACCCCTCACCCTTAGCCCCACAGCCCTCACCCTGCACCCCCTCCTATCCCCAAACTCCGTCCCAAAGCCTGCACCCCCACCCCCTGCCGCAGCCTGGAGCCTGCACCGAGCACAGAGCCTGCACTCCAGACCCCCTCCCCCACCCAAACTCCCTCCCAGAGCCTTAGGCAGTAAATCTAAGTGCGTGTTTTGTCCTCTGAGTGAGGTGCATTACTGAGTGTATATATTTATTAAAACTGCTTGGAAATGACTTCGTCAAAAAAAAGAACACTCATGGAAGAAAAGAGAGTTTTCCAAGACAAATGGGAGAATTTATATTTTTTCACAGAGGTAAAAGATAAAATTCAATGCCTTATTTGTCAGCAAACGACTGCTGTTCCCAAGGAGTATAACGTGCGTCGGCACTATGACACGATGCACCGTGAAAAATATGATGCATTCACCGGAAAAATCCGAGAGGAAAAAGTTCAGCAACTTAAAGCAGCATTTGCCAAGCAAAGAAATT
The DNA here is from genome assembly GCF_020497125.1 of Mauremys mutica. NCBI lineage: Eukaryota > Metazoa > Chordata > Testudines > Geoemydidae > Mauremys > Mauremys mutica. Next base: position 44,894,781 of record NC_059079.1, on the reverse strand, counting down.
TATTTTCAGGGATTAACAAGTCCAGCGAAGATTCAGTAAGAGCAAGTTTTGTGATAAGCGAAATGATAGCTAAATCATCGCAACCTTTTACAGAAGGCTTATTCATAAAAGAATGTCTTATGAAGGCCAGTGAAATTTTATGTCCTGATAGGAAGAAAGTTTTTGAAGGCATAAGCTTGTCTGCAAATACAGTTGCCTGCAGGATAACGGATTAAGCTGATAATGTGCAAAAACAATTGATTCAAATGGCAAAAGACTTTGAAGTATTTTCAATTGCTCTTGATGAGAGTACAGATGTATCAGATACCGCACAGTGTGCAGTGTTCATTAGAGGTGTGGACTACAATTTGAATATAACTGAAGAATTGCTAGACTTAATGCCACTGAAGGGTATCACAACGGGACGTGACATATTTCAAGGATTGGAAGAGTGCATTGAAAAAGCTGTTGGTGGCGCTTAGCACTTTCCAGGAGGGAGGGGGGAGGAGCGGGGAGCCGCGCGCTTAGGGGAGGAAGTGGAGAAGAGACAGGGCAGGGGCGGGGCCTCATGGAAGGGGTGGATTGGGGGTGGGGCCAGGGGCAGCAAGGGGGCGTGTCAGTGATGCGGCCCTCGGGCCAATGCACTAGTCCTCATGCGGCCCTCGGGGTCATTTGAGTTTGAGACCCCTGCTCTAAATCATAGCAAATGGCTGGTATGTCTAGAACTGCAAAACAGTGAAAATGGATGAATCCATTAAATAGTAGCCTTTCTTGGATTCAGCTGTACTGCAAGATGTGGTGTTTGTAGCACAACTCCAGAAAATAAAGGTTTCATCTGTATTGTGGTTCTCTATCACCCATTGATTACCTTATCACCATCCAAAGGCCTTAGGGTGTTCTTATTTTCACCATCTAGCCCTCCTTCACTGCCACAGTAAAATCAGAGGCTGGCATTATCAGTCTTGAAATGGGCTGCTTACAACATTTTGGGGAGCTCCAGCCAAGTATGTGACTATCATCAACATCTCTATACCATGATATAGCATCCTTCTAGTCCTGAATATATTGTGAATACAAGACACAATGAAACCATGATGTAGTTACTATCTGTCTTTATGAATATTACTTTACTACAAATCTGCTCAGAGGCAGAGTACCTTCAGGCAGCCTAATAAAACTAAGTCTCCTCAAATCAGCAACCACCTGGATGATCCTCAGCCAAATCACTTTCCTTCCCCTATCAGTTGTGATTTATGGGGCCCAAGCTTTCAGTCAGCCTTGCAAACCTAGCCCCATTGATACTGCCATTGCAACACAGTACATGCAGAAGCAATGGTGTGATAAATGGGGTTGCATGATGCATGTACCTAGGAATGGTAGGTTTGCAACTGAGGATCTGGGTTCTACATTACTTTTATTAAATTTAAGCCAATTAAAGAAACAGATTCACATTTCAATGTCAGTACAATCAAACGACAATGCGAGACAGGGATGGGATATTTTTAATTATTACCAGGCTTGTATGTGAAAAAGTAGGGTGAATGGAATTGTTTGTTTTTACAAAAAGACTCAATTAGAAATTCTTTCCCCCTCCTCCTCGCTCTCAATTTCCCAATCAGGATGTATATTTTGTATTTATGAAATTTAAGTCCTTTGTTTTTCCCTCACAGGTAATGGTAGGGAAGCACTGGGAAAGCTAGTGTGACACTAACAACCCAAACCTGATCTGATAGGCCAATTCCCACTCTGGGGAGTCTCTAAAATAGCATAATCAGAAACCTCTCTAACTGTGAATGTGCCAACTGTATCAGATTATATTTTGGAGTTTTGTGATGTGAACAGTAGTCCACAAGGAATTTAACTTGAGAACACTATTTTTTTTCTTATTTACACAGAGGACTAAATATCATCACCACCACTACCACCACCAAAGGTTAGTTGTATAGCCTATACATATAGTTTACTGAAGAACTTACATGAAGAACATCTAAGAATCCTTAAAACTGTATGTATAAAAATATCTTTTCCAGGTACTTTTGATTCAGTATTCATTGTGTCTTGTTCGTTCATAATGTATCAAGCCACTATACAAATGAAGAGTGCTGTACAGATCAATAAATCTACTTTTGCTTTTCCTTTCCATTGTATACCAGATCTATTTTAATAACATGGGGAAAAATAAACTCATCAGTCACCTGATGGAGTAATTCAAAACTTAACCAAACAGGGCTAATGGGTGAGAATTGAATTGAAAACACCTTGACAAAGGAAGCAATTTCTTTTCTTCGCACTCCTCTGAAGCTGTGGGTGATCACTGTAATCGAACCATCAACAGTGAGGGGCCATCTGTCCCAAGGGCTCTCCATGTGAGCAAGAATCAACAACAACAAAAATTTAAAATGCTGCACCACATACATTCAGCCTTGATTCATCTGTGACAGGCAACATGCAGCTGAAAAAATCAATGTTTTGACGTTCTTCACATACCAATCTTTAAAAGTCAACACTAAAGTTTTGATAAGAACAAAGCAAGAAAAACAGGTTAATAGGTTGCTTTAGAAAGATCAGTGTTATTCCAACAGCTAATAAACCTTTTAATCAGTTGAGATTCTCACGATATCATGAAGCATTACTTTCTTACAACTCAGTATCTCACACATATACTCTACATGGGAAAAAGGGGGAAAGAAAACATTTAAATTAGTATCTATGTTGAGGGTTGTCACTAGAATAAGTAAAAGATTGTTTGTCTAATCCGGATATGCAGTTCCTTCCCCATTTATAATATTCTATGAATTTTTCCATCTGCGGATTTAAAAAAACAAAATTATTTACAAAGAAAGGGCCAAGTCATATCCTTCAGCAGAAAAAATTATGGAAGGAAAGAATATCTCCACAAAAAGTTCCAAGTCAGTGACTGCACAGATGTGACACAGTGTTCTAACGAGAGGAAGATTAGGAATAGCACAGAAGAGACACGGGCCATGACCTTAGCATCATATGGAGTCCAAGTATCAACATGGAATCAGCATGCCATATCTGTGGATCTCTCAGGAAACCTGTATAGCCTGCCTGCCCCTGCTGGCGATGTCCTGGGCTCTCTATTTCCAGTTTGGTGGCTACACGGCAATTGCTCACCTGTTTTTGACCACACACACTTAATGCTTCCACGGTGAGGACCAACTACCCGGTGCAAATTGGTTCTGCTTATTGCTGCAGTGTTTTCCTACTGGACAATATGCAAATTTACTAGTGGAGCAAATTGCCTAGAGTAGCTATGCCTCCGCATTGCCCCTCTCTAGCTGGTAACATGTTCAAATGCCTGTGGAGCCACAAAGTAACAGAGAGGTCATGAAGGGATGGCCACCAGCTAAGAAGAAAAGAGAAGGTGCCCCATATTCACTATTGCATTCTTTCCATACTCTGCCACCACAGTTGGTCCATATTCACATACATTTGCTCCTTTCTGATCTATAACAGACAGAACAGTCGACCATAGGCTGTCAGGGGAGACAGCATGGTTCAGTAGCAAACAGTGTACTGGACTGGGAATCACAAGTGAAGGTCCCATTTCCAGCTCTGCCAGTTACCTGAACGGTAATCTTGGGTAAATCACTTTACCTGTCTGAAGCTCATTTCCCCCATCTGAAAAATGAGCATGGATACTTGTCCTTTGTAAAGTGGTTTGAGAACTATAGATGTAAAGCACTAGATTAGAGATCATTGTTATTTTTAAATAAGTAGCCCCTATGCTAAATGTTATAGGCAATTATTTTAATAGACTAATGAGATAAAAGCATTTTGACTTTTAAGGAATAGACTCTTCCTCAGACAGTGCCCAAGAAAAAGGCACAGATGAAGTCAACCTTCTATGACAACTTCCCTTGGTAGGTTTAAAAAAGGTCTTAATGTTACACTATAAAAAGTCAATAGAAATAATGTCATCACACATTAAAAAACAAATATACCTAATAGTTAATGTTCTTATTCTCATTTAATGTTAGGTCATCAAAATATTTAATTGTACAATGTACAAAAGTAATGACAGCATATTTGTAAAAGAATATTTTGTCTACTGTCTCAAAACACAGCTAAGAAGAATGATTAATCCTACAGAAGGCTTTGAACAGTCACACCACAGCACAGGGGAGTAACACTTGTCCTGTAAGCCTACCCAAATCTTGGTCCTAGGTCAAGTGTGGAAGCAGAGCATAAGCAAGTGAGTGGGATGCGTGGTAAAAGAGGGGGTAAACAATGAGAACATAGCTGTGTTCTCACCAACTTGCCAGCCAGCATAGCTGAGAGAGCTGTGACCACATCCTATAAAGGGACATAAATTGGTATTTTTCTCTGAAGGAGGAGGGAAGCAGGGATGGAACTGTGACATTCTGAGTCATAATTTATTCCTAGAGCTTCTCTTGGGGAAGTACATCTACATGCCACTTCATACAGCTCAATCTTTCCCAAACCATATATAGTAAATAGGGAATGAATCTACCAAAAATGCACTGCATGTACTTACAAAAACTAATCCTTAGCAATAAAATAAAGTTTATTTTCTTCTCTTATTAATGATTAAAGCATTGAATTTTCAGAATAGCAAACAAAGGCTGGGTGGAAGTATCACCCCAATTTACCTCAAATGATGTGATAATATAATTGTGCTGTATGAAAGCTACAAAAAATGTCTTCTGTAAAGAATATGTATCTTATAAGGCCTATATTTTTTTAAAAAAAATCTTTTTCTTCATTTACTACAGAGGATTATAGACAGAATCTGACACAAGGTACTGAACATCAGTTTGATAATGCTGATAATATGTTAAATATATTATTAAACTGCAGAAGTGCTTTGCCTCAGCACCTCCTGTCCCCCTCTAAAATACACATACATGCTCCATTTGTAGCTCTACTGGTAAAACTATTTGAATGGATAGTATAATTCACCATCAATAGAACGAGGTTTATGCAGAGCTCAAAGTGATACATTTGCCCTCACATTTCCAATGCTAATGTGAGCTTAGAGTTGAACATACCCTTTATGAATTGAGCGTTTTCTTAATGCACCATTAGGAGGAGCTTAGTTCTCCTCTAAAATTACCACAGTAGTACGATTGCATTGAAACAGCCAGTCCTAAAACATAAAAGACCTGTGTCTCAGGAGAAACCAATTAAATGAAAGCATGCTACATGATCTCTCTCCATTTAAGGTTTTACTATGGTGATTATCACGGTACAATGGTAATTAAACAGAGAAAGATCAAGCTCCTAATATTGAATTTTGAAAAGGCTCCAGTGGATAAAATAGAGATCATGAGTAACTATACATTCACATACATGTGCCAGATTTCTAAATTCACTCAATTCTAGGGAAATAATTTTGGAGGTAATTATTATTGCCATGAAATATCAGGAAATGTTTACCAGCAATGAAATAATTGTACGAATTAAGTTTACGTCTCATGTGAGAATGTGTTACCTTGCCAAATACATCTGCCTTTAATGTTTCAGGCTATACAACTTTGCATAAGTTTCTACTGTCAATATGTAGAACATACTAGGAACTAACTTTCCTTTTCTTTACATGTAACTATATTGTCTATATGTTTTTAAACATAGAAGTCTTTCCTGGACCACCACATTTCCAATCCTAATACCATAATTTATCTGCATTCAATGGTTGCATGTAAAGATTAGACAATATTAAGGAGACAAGACATAAACACATTTTTTCAAGTAACAGGCCCAGTGTCTGGTTACTGCACTCTTTTTGTATTTTTGCTGTTGACTTCTTCTCCCTTGATGTCCATCTTACATGTATCCTTGATTGCCTGCGGCCCCCAGCACACTAATCTCTTCGGGTCACTTTGCTTCTGTCCGCCTGTATGTTTGCTACCCCTCCAATTTCATTCTGTCAGTAAATAAGATCATGGTTGAATTTATACCAAAGAAACTCCCAACAAAGGAAAACATGAAGCAGCAGTGCAGGGTGCAAACTGGTGTGTGCGCACATGCATTTGTTTGTCAATTTTAGCTGGTCACAGCATTATGCAAGCCTAAGACATACCTGGGCTGGTTTACAAATAGCAACGGGCATCATTCTTGAAGACTAGGAGAGCTTTTTAGACCAGCAATACACCACAGATCACAGTTTGAGAACCACTGTGCACCAGGTAATGAACAAATGAAGTAAAATATTCCATTTTGTTATTTGTATTTTAAAATAATGTACACAGTGATAATTTACTGTCTAAACATGTGTTGGTATCTACTCAGTCAGTTGATGAATTGCTACTTTTTTTTTCCCCACTCAGAGTAGTTAGAAGCAGAAAACAAGATCTTTGGTGGCTTCAGATTTACAGTCATGACCACGTGGAATCTAGGCATTTACTACAGCTGGTATTGTCTAGATGAGTGGAAAATCTCCTCTGACTAATTGGAGAAAATACTAAGAATTAACCCTGGATGATCCCTTCCCAGACTGGTGTATCAGACACAGGGAACAAACACATTTTCACCATATACAGTCAGATGCAGGATAATCTGACTTGTTTCAATGCCATGTTGCTTAATTTATTATCCAAATACAGTAGAACATTACTAACACACACAAAGTAGAAAACCGAATTGTAATTGAACACAATTTTTTTTAAAAGGACAAATCATTAAGGTGAGTCCCACTCATTCATTTTTGACAAATGTAATTCAACTCTTTAACTTCATGATGTAATGTAGTACATTTTGAAAAAGTTACTGAGATTTTCCTTGCGGTGCTCTTTTGTTAAAATCCTGAGAAGTAGTGAGAAAATGTATTCTTCTTTTCATTTTAAGGTATGCCAATTAGTGAGGCTCCACTATACTTTTCTTATGGTAGAAAAATTTGCTTAAAAGAGAACTGAATACTAATCCTAGATTTGTTGTCTTATCTCTTCTTTTGTTTCACTACTATATTAAGAAACTGGAAATAAAATATGTTTGAACACCCCCTGGAGAGTTAAAGAAAGCACTGTACCTAGGTTTAACTACAATGTTCACCACAGCTGCCACCATCCTGATGAACAAAATCAGCACCCTAGCCAGACCAGGGAAATGTGTTCATTTCTGAAAACAGAGAAGGGACCTAAGATGACACTAATTATTACAATGTGAACAGATATTTTCTTGCTAAGAAGTTCTCCTGGATTACTTGCAATCTATATGTTCATCTTTTCTACCAACGGGATTAGCCTTCCTAAGTCAAAGAGAGGAGATATGCCAGTAAGCATCTTGACAACTATTCAACAGAGAACACAGAGTGCAGTCCTGGAACCTAAAAATTCTCCATGTCTGCAGATGATTTCCTGTATGGGTGGATGCATTCTACTGATTAATATTGAGCTCCTATTTTAAAAACAGAACAAAACAAAGCACAAACAGGTTTCTCCAGGACAAATGGAATTTTAAGATTCCAGGAGTGAAATACTAACCTCATTTAAGTCAGTAGGGTCATGATTTCACCCCAGAATTACCGGTATATATGCTTTTGAAACTTTGCTACTTAAAACAGACAATGATCTAACTTTGATCACATATCTTCCACTATTCCAGTGTGGAAGAGACAGAACGCTGAACAGTTAATATGGTGGACTTGAACTCTAAAGTAGATTCTATAGCTTCCTTATAGTGCCTCAAAAATTCAGTGGTATTTTTAGACCTTTCTTCCTGACACACAGAAATGTTCTATACTAAGGAACTAGTCTAGAACATGAGGATGTTATGTCATCTTGAGCAAGGTATAGAAGAGGTTTAGATTGCTATAAAGATTTTCAAGAGGAACAGTTACAGGTAAATCTGTGCCTCCTTGGTACAAAATGCAAGTAGAATCTACTGAAGTATCTATACTAATAAAGCTTGAGATCGCTTTTAGCTTCTGGTTTAATGCTTCTTAAAGGGCAAAATTATCAGTCATCCTGGAAAAACTTCACTTTATCCACAACAAATTCACAAACCCATAAGGACACAACAATGCAAGCTGACCTTCGAAAGGGAGTTAAGAACTAGACTATTAATAATAAGACAAGTATCTGGATTACACTAAATCACTTGTTTCACTTTCACTAAAGAGCCATGGGAATGTTCCCTCAAAACAGAGTAATTTCTTACAGTTTTTCCAAGAAGGTACAGACTACATAACCTATGTTTGGAAATGTCCACCTAAGATAATGACCACATAAAGCATTCTATCAGAATCCCCCCAAACGTCTTTTCTAGAAAATCTCTATTACAGACATTTCCTTCAATGGACATAAAAATGCAGAAGGCAACATACAGGTCCATATCTGAAGAGCCGCCGCATAAAAATCATCCCCCCATAAAAATCATTTCTCTTTCAGCAGTTTGCTCCAGTTGAAAAAGATTTGGCTAAAATAGAACTCAGATTGCAAACTGGAGGAAATGAAATATTTACCTGAAGAACAGACTGTCCAGGCTTGTCCAACCAAGGAATAGATTCCTGAATCTTTCATTTAAAACTGACTCAGTTGGCAGCCTCATGTTTCCAACAAGCTGTTCATAGAGGTCCTGCATTTTGATAGAAGTAATCTTGAATTTAAAGAGAATAAGGGGGCTTCTCCCTCAGCTAAGAAAATGTCAGATCACTGAGTTACAAGTAGTAGTGTCTTTGTGAGAAATGTACCTCTATTGTAATTGAGGAGAAGAAATAACCATATCATACTGAGGGGGAAAAGGATTAAGCTTTGGTAAGATATAAAGGAAGCAGAAGTCAGAGATTGCACTAGGTCTGAACACAAACTAAAATCAAGCATCTACCCGCTCTGCCCCCTCACCACCACCCCTCCAAAAGAAAAGTGTATTAAGGAGCACTAAGGAGGCAATGAGGCTGGCTGGGTGAAGAGGGATGGTGCTCACCTACCAATTCTCTTAAAGCTAGAGTGATGAGAACATCCTGGTCATAAGAAAATAACTTCTATTCATTCCTGACACACCTTAAAAACATTTGACAAGAGTGGACAATGAGCTCTAGCTTTGATTTCATCACAAAATGTGGGAAGAGAGTTTATTCAATACAAAAGGGCCTGCGGTGGTCATCAGGAGTCGAAAACTTCCAGTGGTACATTAACAAAGCTTTATGTCTTCTTCTTTTTCCCTCTTTTCCATGCTAAGGAAAAGATAATACAAAGAAAAGTTGTTACTGTGAATTTACTGTAGTGAAGCACACAGTATACTTGTGTTCCAGGCAGGGAGCACAACAGCACCGAGTACATTATTTACTATTTGGATCTGCTGACTGACTGACGAGAAGGATGGTAACCGATTAGTCAGACTGGTGGATCTGAGAGTGTAGAAGGCTCAGCTATTAACTAACAACATAACTTTCATCATTTTTAATTGGATTGTGACTAAATTCCCAGCACTGATAATACCAAAACGAGATCAGAGGGAAAAGTCTCCATATTCCCTTTGCACTAAGATTTGGAACAGCTCTCCCCTGGTGTTGTACAATAGCAGTGACCACCCAAAGACCTATGTCATTAACTTAAGAGACCCATCTCACTGCCTGCTGAACAAGTGTGAGGAGGTTATAACATACACATGAGATGCATGCTGTTCTACTTCTTTACCACCGTCAGCAAGAATGAGATTTCCTATGGAAGAACAGAACTGAGGAGAGAAAACAGTTAAGGGAATTGGGAAGGAAGGTTGACTGGTTTATCTATAAAAAGCAAGATCAGAAATACCCTGATCTTAGGAAAAAACTTACATATGAGACTTAAAAAAGGAAACAGAAAATAAGATCTCTATATAGCCTCTCTCTTTGTTTACCAGTATCAGAGAAAAGGGATCTATGAAAGTTTCAAATTAAGCACTAATATCCAACTAAGAAAATTAAGTCAGTGGATACTTTAGGAATCCCACATGTCCTATCAGAGCTCATGTAACCATTCCTGACAGTCATCTCTTGACCCGTTTTTGATAAACAAAGCATAGAGTACTTGAAGTATTTTTTCCCCCTTGTTCATCCCATTTTTCACTGGTCTCTTATTTTATGGTCAGAGGTTAAACTGCTGACCTCTCACCTTCCAGGCAAGTTTTTCCCTCTTCTATAAAAGGTTTTTCACAGTGTGCAGCATTTGGATTAGCCCCTCTCCTCTGGAACAAAAGCTGTGTCTTTGTACTGCTGGTTTGAGCATGGAGTCTGTACATCAGAGGAAGCTGCTCCTACTTAACATTCACAATAACTATATTGTGAGGCCCCACTAAAGCCTAGCCTCTCAATGTCTAGACTTTCATCCAGCCAACCAGCAAAGAGAAAATCCTGTCAAGCACTCAACTGAAAATTAACTAAGGTATCCTGTTGTGAACCTGATGAAGATGTTATTTGAACATACGGTAAAACTTTCCATTGTTTAACATAAAGATAAGAGAAAAACTTTTAGAGCCCAAAGCTTTAAACAATCATTGGCACTAATTCAATCATGGGTCAGTAAATTTATTTTACTAGCAGGCAGCTACTGCCCTATGTGCACCTATAAAACAATATACAGATTATTACATGACATTTAAACCCCAAGTATTTGGAAATGTATTCAGCCTCAATTTTTGTATAATTCAAGGAAAGACTAAGGGAAATCAGAATGCAGGATAAAAATGTTTATTTCTTACTATTTTAAACAAAGAGCACTACATCAGTATCAACATGGAATATTTTATTACTATTGCCTTTAGCAATTGCCACAGTTTGTGCAAAAACTAGAAATACGGCAGTCAAGGTTTTTAAAGTTTTCATCTACGTATCTCTTGCTCTATACAAGTGACATCTGTTCACTAAACACCATCTAAAGAGAAATATGTAAACCTGGGGGGAAACTGTAAACCTGGGGTACAAATAAATCATGGAATTCTAAAAAAAATGCTGTGATGATTTAATTATATTTCATTGTAAAACCACTGCATTGTCTACAATATAAATCATATCCAGAAGACAGAATGTTATTTAATTGGATTACTGGTAATACTAATGTAGTCTTCCTTGTTGAGATACTTAAAGCAGACCAGAAAAAAAATCAAATCAAGAATGCTTTTGAAAGTATGAATAACTAAAGTAAAAAGAACACTATTCACTCTGCATAAATATATGCATATATCATGGACAGATTGGCCCAGGGGCTTGGGACATTACCAGCTTCATGGCCTGACAAACAGGGTCTGAGGGATCAGTGGCCATTGCCAGGTACACTAGCTGGTGATTGTCTGGCTATGCCAGAAGTATGACAGGAGACATTAGATATGGGTTTAATCAGGCCACAACTTTATTACTGACAGATGTCTGGGACTAACCTGGCAGATAAAAATGTGTACAGTGCAGGTGCAAAATTTATGTCCCTCCAGCAGATTTACTGCCAGGACCTTACCAATTCTGGGGGGGAGAGGGTTTCCACATCTCCCCCCTTTTCATCCAGGTCCCTCCAGAAATTCCCTTGCTGGGACTTTACCAACTACAGTCCATCATAGGACGGGTTAGGGTGGACTATAATGATGCGGGGGGTTGCTCCCTGCTGTACCAGTCATAGGAGATCCCAACTGCCCCCGGCTTGCTCAATTACCAAGCACCTCTCCTTAATTCCTTTTCCAAGCCATTTTCCCATTCTTTTGTGCCTTAGTTTTTGGAGCACCTGCACTGAACATCCACCACAAGGAGACGCCAGCCATTAGCTTGGCTGCCTCCTCCCCCCACCCAGCCGGGTATCCAGACATCTCTAAATGGCCTTTTTCCTAGCAACCCTACTGGGGATAAAGGACCCATTGTTCCATGTGTGATCGTTGAGGGGCACCAGCAGCTGCATTGTTCTTGACCTGGTACTGCAACAACCACCCTCCATGGAGGGCCGCATAGGCGACCCCTTCTCTGGATCCTTGAATTGACAAGACTCCTTAAAAGAAAACGAAATAAACAACTTGTAAGCTGAAGCCAAAAATCTCCATTCCGCCGATAACATTACTTTCCGAGGTTTCAGATAGCATGTGCTGTGGTTCACTGCTAGCCCCTGTTGCAAGCTCACAAAATCTGTGGAACTGGAAACAAGACAAGGCATCCGCCATGCCATTATCCATGTCCAGCCCATGCTTGGAAGAAAAAACAGATGTTGAAGGTTAACTGTCCTTACCAAATTCATAACCCTGTGTGATCTGCCAGAAGCGCACCCTTATATCAGCCAGCACCGATTCCCAAATGATCACTACAACTAAAACGGTGAAAGAATTTCAAGGAGGTCATATCGCGCAAAACCCCATTTTGCATCCAGGTGGCGGGCCATTTTGTGCACACCATTTGCCTTGATAAAATACCCCAAAACCTGCACCCCCCCAACCACATCTGAGTGGATTTTTAACCCCATTTTGGAATAACCATTGCTTCCTCCACAATGATACCCCATTAAGTTGACTCCGAAAATTTTTATACCCTCAAGTGTTCTTTCATATGTCTAGTGCCTGGATGTAATGGTGTGGTCCGGCTATGCTGGCTGTTGCTGCTGCCCGCTGGGCAAAAAATGGGGCAACAAGCCTGCAAGCGAAGTTCCAGTGCCTCAGAATAGATTGCAGCTCTTGTAGCCTGAGTGTTTTTATTTTAAGCCCCCAATGCTCTTTGCAGCAACCTTGATAGCTCCTGAAGTTTATCCTAAGGGAGCCAAGATACGCCTTCCCTGGTGTTTAGCTGAATGCCCAAGTAGGTCAATGTAGTGGAAGGGCTTTTTGTTTTTTCCTTTCTAGGCGTTTCCCCAACTATTTAGCCAGGGCCTGAAATGTGTCCATGTGCAATACAAAATTATGCAAACAATGCCCTACTTGGTTTAGTCCCGCTGACCACACCCCTGCCCAGCACAATCTTGTACTGAATTTCTGAACAGCCGCACAGGATACTGAACAGCCCACGGGCATAGTCTTGTTGTAATATAATTGCCGGAAGTAGTAGTTTTGCAAATATGCCTGTATGTTCAGGGGTTGCGAAAACAACCACCATGAGTAAATGTCCAGCAAATACCATTATGTGCCTGGTGCCCCTCCCAAGCTTGTTGCAGTATGAGTAAAAAGAGGGAGGGGCCAGGCCCAGCTGACCTTTTAAACCCCACATTCCTATGTGATGAGTCATTTACCACACTGACAGTTCTTTCCAGCAGATTTACGTCTTCCCTCCTCCCCAAGCCAGAAAGCATTGCCTTCTTCTCCCAGCCAGCCAGCCAAACTCCTCCCTGCTTAAGTGCAGGGTGGCGAACCACCAAAAGAAAAAATATTATTTTTCTTATTTATTGATAGAGATCCTAATTCAAAGCCCATTTAACTCAGTGGGAGTCTGCTGGCTTCAATGGGCTTGTACCCACCTTGTTCATAATTTTGTTAAGGTTGGGGTGTTCATTTATTAATAAATTATAAATTTGTTTTGTGATTGTCATTCAGCACCCAAAGTAAATAACATTATTATTATTACTATTATCATTAATCAGGACCATAATGTTCTTGGTGCTTTACAAACACGTAAGACGACAATTCCCTGTCCTGAAGTGATTACGACCTAAGACCCCAACCCTGCAACTGATAGCATACGGGCAGACTGAGGCACTTACAGGATCATTAGATAAGTAGATAAAAACTAAATGAGGAAGTGGAAGAGGAAGGGATGCAAACATTCAAGCAGAGTGATTGAACTGAAGCTTGGCACACCACTTGTGTGTCCAAAATTTTTGTAGTGCTATGTAGCACCTTTTTCTAGTTCTGAAGGGTCACAAAATGTCAGACTTTAAATTAATTTTTAACTGATGTTTATTAAATTTTCTCTGGTTTCAAACAGAGTTAGTGATTACCATTTTGCCTCCCACAACACCACTAACCACAAGTACACTCAATAGTGTTCATTATCTCGAGAACTGTTGGAGCTAGAAATAAGGCTGTATACTGTACCGGGCAAAACTGTGTGATCCCAGTTGCTCTTGGACTTTATAAGGATATGTGAAGTTAAAAAAGAGTCTGGAATTGACATGAGGAAATAAAACAAAGCTGTATTCAGGATGACCTGATTTTAACAATGAGTGTCATATAATGTACTAGATTTGAGTACAAGCACCTGCTCACCTCAGAACCAGTTCCAGTTTCATGTTCAAAAGATGCTACAACAACCCAAAGAAGTTAACTGGGAAGGGGGTAGGTTTGGAAGATAAAATAAAAAAAGAACAAGTTAAAAATCACTTTAAAAAGTTAGATGCCTGCAAGTCACCAGGGCCTGATGAAATACATCCTAGAATACTCAAGGACCTAATAGAGGAGGTATCTGAGCCTCTAGCTATTATCTTTGGAAAATCATGGGAGACAGGAGAGATTCCAGAAGACTGGAAAAGGGCAAACATAGTGCCCATCTACAAAATGGGAAATAAAAACAACCCAGGAAACAACAAACCAGTTATAGTTTAACTTCCATGCCAGGGAAGATAATGGAGCAAGTAATTAAGGAAATCATCTGCAAACACTTGGAAGGTGGTAAGGTGATAGGGAATAGCCAGCACGGATTTGTAAAGAACAAATCACGTCAAACCAATCTGACAGCTTTCTTTGATAGGATAACAAGTCTTGTGGATAAGGGAGAAGCAGTGGATGTGGTATACCTAGACTTTAGTAAGGCATTTGATATGGTCTCGCATGATATTCTTATCAATAATAATCTATAATATTGGGCGTTGAAAAAATAAAATTGACAGCTTTGTCAGGTTTTTGCAGATCCTCTGGAATTTGGATATTGGAACTGCTTGTGAAGTCATCTATAGCAGCATGGGACTCAACAAGCTTCTCAGGCTTTGCAGGGAGAAAGCTCCACAGCCGAGGGTCAAACATTAACTTTTCTTTGTAAAAAAGACAGAGTCAGGATGTCTCAAAGGAAAGGACAGAGTCACCTGAAGCTCAGCATTGATGGGATTTTGTTGGCTTAATTTTAACATGTTGGGGTGAATTGTGAGCCTTCCTTCCCATAACAGCAATAACTTCCACCCACTCACTAACCCTCAGCCCAGGGCTCCCTCATGGCAGTAG
Source organism: Mauremys mutica (assembly GCF_020497125.1). NCBI lineage: Eukaryota > Metazoa > Chordata > Testudines > Geoemydidae > Mauremys > Mauremys mutica. Next base: position 44,879,730 of record NC_059079.1, on the reverse strand, counting down.
CATGCGGGAGGTACCCTGAAGGAGCCCAGCTACTGAAAAGTGAAACCCTCCAACAGCTATGGAGAGACAGGAAGGGACATTTGTCATTAGACAAAACAGAAGTTTCCCACGACAGCCAGCAACGATGATAATTATGGGAGGCCCTTCATCAGTTGAAACTGGAAGACAAATACCCCTGAGAGACTCAGTAAAGATGGAGCAGGCACCACACACACACCACCATCTCCCTGCTTCATGAAAGATATGTAGGCCCATAATAGACATATCAACATCATTTTTTTTTAAAGAGAGAGTCACAGGAAACATAACAACCAACCTTTACATCTTCTGTAACTATTCAAGTTTTACACACTCAACATCCAATAAAAACATAATAATAAAATAACACATTAGGCAACACCCATGTCTTAAAGCCTAATGTTTCTTTTCTTATCAAAGAGAGAAACATTATTGTGGGTTAAGTGGAAATGTTTTCATAACCCACTGGAGAGTGTATGTTGCAGGTCTCTCACTATCACTCACCAACATCCAGGAGTAGTACTAAAGGTGAATGGAGGGAGAATAGCAGGGAAGAAAAAGAACAATGGTTGGCTGTGCAAGCAAGGATGAGACATATACTGTCTGTCCTCTGCTTGATGTCCATAGCATCCTCACCTCTTACCCTACCAGATCCACTCCAGATACATATAGAATCTCCATACAATAATTTAGCAATAAGCTCGCTAAGAACATTATATATCAATAAGAAGATCTGTAATTTATTTCAAACCCATTCACTCTTTGATGCAACATAAAATAATCTAAAACAGTGGTTCTCAAACTAGGGCCGCAGCTTATTCAGGGAAAGCTCCTGGCAGTCCAGGCCGGTTTGTTTACCTGCTGCGTCCACAGGTTCAGCCTATCGCAGCTCCCGCCAGCCGCGGTTCACTGCTCCAGGCCAACGGGGGCTACAGGAAGTGGCACGGGCCGAGGGACATGCTGGCCGCCCTTCCTGCAGCCCCCATTGGCCTGGAGCGGCAAACCGCGGCCAGCGGGAGCTGCGATAGGCCAAACCTGCGGACGCGGTAGGTAAACAAACCGGCCCGGCCCGTCAGGGGCTTTCCCTGAACAAGCAGTGGCCCTAGTTTGAGAACCACTGACCTAAAGAACATTTCTACACAGACTGGCCAAGTCACTAAAAACAAGGTAGATTTCTCAAATCAGTACTGACAGCAGTAAAATCAAACCTGCAGCATTACCACACTATATTATTCTCTCAAACTAAGGAGTAGTGCAGTACCATGTCATGTACCTTAATCCCTACAGCAAGTGTGCCTTCACATACTAGACATGGAAGTGTCAACATTTAGGGAAGGCTAAACTGAGAAGACCCTATACAGCAGTCACCAGTTCTATGCTAATGTGAGGACTTTCCAAATTTGTGGACTCTCACCAAGTGTATGATCTAAAATCAAGGGAATTCAGACCTACAAATGAAATATGTTTTCATATGTACCTTGGTTTCCATGGGTGGGCATAACCACATTGATTTCAGACAGGCATAAATGAGAGAGAGTGAGAGAAAACAAGCAAATCTAGAGCACTGATCCAAGAATAAGGTAGTGGTGGCTAAGCAATTTTTAAATTCTTCCCTCCTACTTATAGCTGTATATAGGACTACAAAAATAAAAGAGAACATTAACATGGCATCAGACTTTGAAAGCTAAATATATAGAAGCTTTTCCCCAATACTTTAAGTTAACCCAAAATTCTGTTTCCTATGAAAACCAATTAACAGTACAAGTAGTTTAAACATATAATGTTGGGCCATGTTTCATTCTGATCTTTTGCTCCAGCACCACTCCAGGAACATGAGAAGGGTTCTATAAAACTAGACTACACCTGACCAAGGCAGATGGACTACTGGTTTTAATCTTAAAATGGGTAGAAAAGTTGGTTTTGTTTTCATAGTGACATATCTGCGGGAGGAAGTTGAATAAGGATGCGTATTTACAGTAAGACGTTGCACTCTGGGTAGGGATATGGTTATGTGGGTGGGCCTGTGATGGAGCATGAGCCCTTTGGAAGGGATTTGTTTCTATTGGTGGATTTGCTTGCAGCTCTTAGTTGCCATCAGTCAGTATCATTTCACTTGAAAAAAAAGATATAAAGCCTTTTCCAGATCTGAACTTACCCTGATCCTCTCAATGGAATACAATATTGGACTGCTTCCCCCATTCCTCACCGCTCTGTGCTGGATGGGTGAGAGTAGAGATATGGTGTGTGCAGATTTTAATTATAATGCCATCAGTTGTTATACAAGGAAAGTGGAGAGAAGAAAGATGTAGAAGAAGGTGCTCTGAACAGCATGGATGTTCTGATGTTGGCATTAGAACCATATGTGACATTCCCCAGGGTACAATCTGAACCATTGAACTGCTGTGTCACCTTAATTCTCCAGACCAGGATGTCTCTTACACTGCTCTGCTAATGAAAAGCAACCTCTCTAGGGTCTGCTCACAAAGCCATTAGCATGGAAAGGCACACCCAGCAATGTTACATGAATGTTCTCCCAGCCACTCATGAACAGATACAGGGCAACACCAGCATATCCCTCAGTCCCAGCCTTGCCCCCCAGAAATGTGCATCTTACACTGTTCAAGGCCCCGCTCCAAACAGTGTAAGCTCCTTAAACATTTGTCAGTCCATCAAAGGGTAATGAATATGCAACAGCCTTTGTTAACCTGAGTAGAGATTCCCCGGACACTTCAACCAAAAGCACACTGGTTTAGATAAACAATTAAACAAGTTTATTAACAAGAAAGAGATTTTAAGTGATTATAACTGATACAAACAGAACTGATACAAACATTTTAACAGAACAGTGATGCTCAGCAGATTATGGGTTTTCAAATGATACTTAATAGGCATACTTAGTACAAAATATATCATAACTATATAAAAGTGGTGAACATAGGGTACGAGATCTCATATGGGATATAGGGAGTCATAACAGTGTATACAGGCTTCAGTTATAATGCCATCAGTTGTTATAAAAGGAAGGTGGAGAGAGGAAAATTGTAGGAGGGGGTGCTCCAAATATCATGGAGATTCTGATGTTGCCATTTTTAATTATTTGTGATGTACTGATGTCCTTGGCTGAATTCGATGCAGGGAATGATGGGAGTTATTTATAACTCTTATTGTTATTCTTTTTTATCCTGTTTTACCAACCAAGTCTCACTGATAGGTGTCAGGAGAGACATGGGCAGGAAGGATAACAATTTCTAACATAGCTAGGATTGGACTAAATATTTTGAAGCATTCTCTGAATTTTGTTTTATCAACCTGGTCTAAGAGCGGATGAAGTAGATGGGAGCCATTCTGGCAAAGCCATGGATCTGATGGTTTGAGAGTTCCTGGAACTATTTATACAGATTTATTCAGAAGCACCTATCCTACGCTGTCTCCGCTTGGAGGTAGAGTTGCGTATGTCTCTCAAGAAGTTTTCCAGCTATTTCAGTCAGATTCAGACCACACTATCCATTTTTGTCGAAGAGAGCAAATGTGATATCTAATCTGGTTAAACTTCAGCTGATTTTACAAACTGTTTTAATGGTGCTGGGGGAGCTTTGGTCTGCAGCCTGGATACATGTCCCTCAGAGGGAGAAAGATCATGTGCATATCTTTGTGATCAAAGAAATGCAGATATAATTATTATATTAAAAGAAGGAAAATATACTTCTGAAGAAAATCAGATTTGATTTGGTTTCTGCCTCTCACTCACAAATGTACAACAATGAATTTTCAATCACAAAATTCTACTTTTAGTATACAGATTTCTGTTGCTCCTCAAACAATATAGCATCTTTTTAAGAAAAGGTCTCAGTCACAATTTCCTCCCACATACACCCACGCCCAAAATTGCAACAAAAAACACTAAGATAGCAGAAAATAGAGCTGGTTCAACTACGTTACAAAGATATTCACTGAGGTACAGAACAAAATAAAGAAACCTCATTTGTAATGTGTTAAACATGTCTTCAGTAAAAAGGTTAGACAAAGCACTAGAAAAACTATACAGGAGAGAACAATCTTGCAGTAGCAAAAGGCTGGTTTGGTTGACCTAGTAAGTCTTTTCCACTGAGTTGCTATATCATAATTAGAGCCCTACCAAATTCACAGCCATGAAAAACACAACACAGACTGTGAAATCTAGTTCACCCTTGAAATCTGCCAGGATGGGCTTGGGGCGCCCCAGCCAGGGCTCCTACCATGCACTGGGCTCCAGCTGCTAGTCCTGGCAATACTGGAGAGGGATAAGACTACCTCTTCTCCTGCAGGGTCCACTCTTGGGGACGGATGCAGGAAGCTCCTCACCCTCATCTCGCTTCCTTCCACCATTGCTCCCCAGCCAAAGGAGGATGGGGTCACTGTACAGGGAGCAGCCGTGGCGATTCTTGCAGCCAGGGGAGATTCCCGGAGGTGGGTCTGACCCGGCCCCGGGAGCAGACGCTGCAGTGGAAAAGGAAGTCCCATTCCTCCCCAGCCCAACTGCAACTAGCAGCTGGAGCCCGGTGAACAATAGGAGCCCCCAGCCAATGGTGCTGGAACCAGGAGGGCCAGAGCCCATGCCCCCCACTTTTTAACATGGGCATAGTTTGGGGTGGGGGGAAGGGGCGATGTTGCCTCCTCAAACTGCAAGCCTTGGGCAGGCGCGGAGTAGTGCCAGCAGGGGCTGTGCTTTGCTTCAGGGAAGCTGATCACCCTGATCAGCTCCCCTGCCACGAAGCACAGCTCCCATTGGTGCTGCTCCATGCCTACCCAAAGCTTGTAGTTTGGGGGGGGAGGGGCAATGCCACCCCAAACTATGCCCATGTTAAAAAGTGTTGGGGAATGGTCCCTGGCCCCCTAGTTTCCTGCACCAGCGCCCCTCCATTTCTACAAAGGTTCTGGCACCCTTGCCTCAAGCCCTGCCTGCCCCACCCCAACTCCGGGCACAGCACTCGGACGTTAAAGGGGCTTTCAGTTGGCTGTGTGAGAGGAGAGGAACCACAGTGCTCTCCTGACCCTGGGGGCAGGGGTAGTCACCCACCCTTTAGGCCAGCCCTGCCACCCACCTATACCATGCAACCCTCGCATCAGCCCTGCCCACTGCTCTCCAGCAGCCTAGCTCTGAAGGCAGCACCTCCTGTCAGCAGCAGCGCAGAAGTAAGGATGGCAATACCGCAACCCTCCCACAGCCATCTTTTGGGGTAAGCCACCCGTGGTTATAACACCATAAAATTTTAGATGTAAATATCTGAAACTGTGAAATTGACTATTTTTTAAATCCTATGACCATGAAATTGACCAATATAGGTAGGGGTCTCAACCGTGACTTATTAACATGACCTGTAATTTTACTTACAAATAGTGTCATAGCTTGTTCTTACTTCAATTAAGAGACAAAATTCTTTTAACTTCATTTTAAACTACTGATCTACAAGCAAATAGCTTGCAAACTGTTTTCATAACCTGATGCAAACTATTTTAGAACACACATTACCCCTAGAATACTAATTATGCACTCAGATGCCTTTTAAAGTTTTACCTTAAATGACTTAGGAGACTGAGGCCTGGTCTACACTAAGATTTTAGGTCGAATTTAGCAGCATTACCTCAATTTAAGCCTGGACCCGTCCACACGATGAAGCCCTTTTTTTCGACTTAAAGCGCTCTTTAAATCTATTTCTTTACTCCACCTCCGACGAGGGGATTAGCGCTGAAATCGGCCTTGCGGGTCAAAATTGGGGAGGTGTGGACGCAATTCGATGGTATTGGCCTCCGGGAGCTATCCCAGAGTGCTCCATTGTGACCGCTCTGGACAGCGTTCTCAACTCAGATGCACTGGCCAGGTAGATAGGAAAAGGCCTGCGAACTTTTGAATTTCATTTCCTGTTTGGCCACCGTGGCAAGGTGTAGGTGAGTGCAGATCTCATCAGCAGAGGTGACCATGATGGAGTCCCAGGATCGCAAAAGAGCTCCAGCATAGACCAAACGGGAGGTATGGGATCTGCTCGCCCTATGGGGAGACGAATCCGTGCTAGCTGAACTTTGTTCCAGTAAACGAAATGCCAAAACATTAGAAAAAGTCTCAAAGGGCATGAAGGACAGAGGCCATTACAGGGACGCACAGCAGTGCCGCGTGAAAATTAAGGAGCTATGGCAAGCCTACATAAAAACCAGTGAGGCAAACGGCCGCTCCGGATCAGAGCCCCAAACATGCTGCTTCTATGATGAGCTGCATGCCATGGCAGGGGGTGCAGCCACCACTACCCCAACCCTGTGCTTTGACTCCGTCAATGGAGAATCAAGCAACAGGGAAGCGGGTTTTGGGGATGAGGAAGATGATGATGAAGAGACTGAAGATAGCTCACAGCAAGAAAATGGAGAAACCAGTTTCCCCAACAGCCAAGATATGTTTTTCAACCTGGACCTGGAGCCAGTAACCCCTGAACCCACCCAAGGCGGGCTCCTGGACCCTGAAGGCAAAGAAGGGACCTCTGGTGAGTGTATCTTTGTAAATATTACACGTGGTTTAAAAGCAAGCGTGTTTAATGATTAATTTGCCCTGAAGACTTGGGATGCATTTGCGGCCAGTACAGCTACTGGAAAAGTCAATTAACGTGTATGGGGATGGAGCGGAAATCTTCCAGGGACATCTCCATAAAGCTCTCCTGGATGTAGTCCCAAAGCCTTTGCAAAAGGTTTCTGGGGAGGGTGGCCTTATTCCGTCCACCATGGTAGGACACTTTACCACGCCAGGCCAGTAGCAGGTAGTCTGGAATCACTGCATAACAAAGCATGGCAGCGTATGGTCCCAGTGTTTGCTGGCATTCAAACAACATCCGTTCTTTATCTCGCTGTGTTATCCTCAGGAGAGTGATATCATTCATGGTCACCTGGTTGAAATAGGGTGCTTTCCTTAAAGGGACATTCAGAGGTGCCCATTCCTGCTCGGCTGTTTGGCTGCGGCTGAACAGAAATGTTCCCTGCTGTTAGCCACGCGGTGGGGGGAGGGGTGAAGCGTGAGTGATCTTTCATACCAAACCGGCAGGCCCTCAATACAAGAGGCAAAATGCGACCTTGTAACGAAAGCACATGTGCTGTGTAATGTGAATAGCAAAGTTTAACGTGAAAGAGTGTACCCATTTTTCTCTAAAATGTGTCTTTTTGACTACCACTCTCCCGGTTCCTCCACCAGCTACAAATGTTTCTCCTTCGCAGAGGCTAGTGAAGATTAGAAGACGAAAAAAACGCACTCAGGATGAAGTGTTCTCTGAGCTCCTGCTATCCTCCTACACTGACAGAGCACAACAGAATGCGTGGAGGCAGACAATGTCAGAGTGCAGGAAAGCACAATATGAACACGAGGAGAGGTGGCGGGCTGAAGATGATAGGTGACGTCAGCTTGCTGACAGAAAGAAGGCAAGAGTCGATGCTCAGGCTGCTGGAAGATCAAACTCATATGCTCCAGCGTATGGTTGAGCTGCAGGAAAGGCAGCAAGAGCACAGACCGCCGCTAAAGCCCCTGTGTAACCAACAGCCCTCCTCCCCAAGTTCCATAGCCTCCTCACCCAGACGCCCTAGAACATGGTGGGTGGGCCTCCGGCCACCCAGCCACTCCACCCCGGGGGTTTCCCAAGCAACAGAAGGCTGGCCTTCAATAAGTGTTAAAGTGCAGTTTGGCCTTGTCCTTCCCTCCTCCCCAACCCCACCCGGTGCTTCCCTCCTCCCGCACCCCTCCTGGGATACCTTGGCAGTTATCCCCCTATTTGTGTGATGAATTAATAAAGAATGCATGAATGTGAAGCAACAATGACTTTATTGCCTCTGCAAGCGGTGATCGAAAGGGGGAGGGGAGGGTGGCTAACAGGGAAGTAGAGTGAACCAAAGGGTGGGGGGGAGCTCATCAAGGTGAAACAAACAGAATTTTCACACAGTAGCCTGGCCAGTCATGAAACTGATTTTCAAAGCTTCTCTGATGCGCACCGCGCCCTCCTGTACTCTTCTAATCGCCCTGGTGTCTGGCTGCGCGTAATCAGCAACCAGGCAATTTGCCTCGGCCTCCCACCCTGCCATAAATGTCTCCCCGTTATTCTCACAGATATTGTGGAGCGCACAGCAAGCAGTAATAACAATGGGAATATTGGTTTCGCTGAGGTCTATCCAAGTCAGTAAACTGCGCCAGCGAGCTTTTAAACGTCCAAATGCACATTCTACCACCATTCTGCACTTGCTCAGCCTATAGTTGAACAGCTCCTGACTACTGTCCAGGCTGCCTGTGTATGGCTTCATGAGCCATGGCATTAAGGGGTAGGCTGGGTCCCCAAGGATAACTATAGGCATTTCAACATCCCCAACAGTTATTTTCTGGTCTGCGAAGAAAGTCCCTTCCTGCAGCTTTTGAAACAAACCAGAGTTTCTGAAGACACGAGCATCATGTACCTTTCCCAGCCATCCCACGTTGATGTTGGTGAAACGACCCTTGTGATCCACCAGTGCTTGCAGCAGCATTGAAAAGTACCCCTTTCGGTTTATGTACTTGCTGGCTTGGTGCTCCGGTGCCAAGATAGGGATATGGATTCTGTCTATCGCCCCACCACAGTTAGGGAATCCCATTGCAGCAAAGCCATCCACTATGACCTGCACATTTCCCAGAGTCACTACCCTTGATAGCAGCAGCTCTTTGATTGCATTGGCTACTTGGATCACAGCAGCCCCCACATAGATTTGCCCACTGCAAACTGATGCCCGACTGACCGGTAGCTGTCTGGCGTTGCAAGCTTCCACAGGGCTATTGCCACTTGCTTCTCAACTGTGAGAGCTGTTCTCATCTTGGTATTCTGGTGCATCAGGGCAGGGGAAAGCAAGTCACAAAGCTCCATGAAAGTGCCCTTATGCATGCGAAAGTTTCGCAGCCACTGGGAACCGTCCCAGACCTGCAACACAATGCAGTCCCACCAGTCTGTGCTTGTTTCCCGGGCCCAGAATCGGCGTTCCACAGAATGAATCTGCCCCATTAACACCATGCTGTGCACATTGCCGGGGCCTGTACTTTGCGAGAAGTCTATGTCCATGTCTATGTCCTCATCACTCTCGTCACTGCGCTGCCATCGCCTCCTCACCTAGTTTTGCTTTGGCAGGTTCTGGTACTGCATATACTCCAGGATAATGCGTGTGGTGTTTACAGTGTTCATAATTGCCATGGTGATCTGAGCAGGCTCCATGATTCCAATGCTATGGCATCTGGGCTGAAAAAAGGCACGAAACGATTGTCTGCTCTGATGGAAGGAGGGGCGACTGATGACATTGCTTACATAAATCACTTCTGAAAAATGGGAATTTGGATTCTACATCATTTAGCATTAGAGTGCTGCATGAATTTCTTGATTTATTCTATTTACAGATTTCAGGCTTCGTACAACTTTTTAAAAATAATGTAAGAATAAGAAAATTACTTCAATGTGGTTTTCACCAAGTAACAATTAGTTTTGATCAGAGCTGTATAAGAAATTTCTGTATGCAACACTACTCAGTTCCCCACAAAAGTTTTAGTGAAAGATAAGTGAACAAGTGGTCTAAAATTGCAACCAAAAAAAGCAAAAGAAATTTAGACATTTTAAACAACTGCGGATTCTACTATTATTCTGTTATTACTTTAGATAAATTTAGAGGCAGCTTTTGATAAGGAAATAAAAATATAATAGGCTCACCACTCTTTATAGTTCACTGGATTATACGTCTATTTTAAACTCTAGGCCCTTGTATTTAACATAAAAACATATACATGATTTTTTTTAAATATCAGCAATCACCAAATATTCTATGTAAAGACATCTGAACCAACACTCAGTCTGATAAGTTTCAGCATGAATTTATAAGGCCACACAGGGGGAAGGGGCTAGGTTGCACAGTAATTTAGCATACAAGGTCACTTCGAGAAAAAACAATAGGTCACAAGTAAACATTAGTTCCACAATGTCCTTCAACCCTCCATTTGAGTACATCATGAGCAGTCACATGATTTGTCACAATTGGCTGTATCCCTTCACAAGACTGCCAGGTCAGGAATGGCACAGGTGTTTCAGGTCAGAAATGAGACACATTAGCAAGGCTGCACAGGGAATCTTACGCAGTACACTTGGCTGCAGAAGAACATTTATTTTTAAGAAATTCAAAGTTCTCTCTCTAAAAACAGATCTTTAATTATAAATCTCATGATGCACTCCTACAGCAGTGGATACAGAATACACCGGAATGGATTTCTTACATACAATGTTAAATGGTTCAGTCCACCCCTTCAGAATGCTGAAAGTTTACATGGTAACTTATTTCCTGTACATATCCACCAAACTCAGATCATTGGCGGGGAAGCACTCTCTTTCTCTTAGCCACACACTCTGCCCACACTAGTTCCTGCCTGAAAGGGAGTTCTTACAAAGCTTACTACTTCTTACTACATATAAATATCATCACGCAAATTAATGTTTAATCACTGACAGCTAAATGTACATAGGTGAAAATCTGACAATTTTATGAATGACTTTATAAAAATATTGACTTTGAAGGCAGGAGAAGTTTGTTTGCTGTATTAACAGTGAAAATAAATTAACAAATAAGAAGGGAATCAGGGTCTGATTCTGCTCCTATTGAAGTCAGTTGCAAAAGTCCCATTCACTTCAGAGGTGCAGAATTAAGTCTTTAGTGAAAGGTGAAATAACTGATAAACTATTCTAGTGAGTCAGGAAAAATTTTATTTATCAAAACGTGAAACAACTAATAACTCCCAACTCTGGAAAATATAGAATCTATTTTAGTGCATGTGTTGTTCAGATTTCTGGTAAGAGAACAAGAATGCAGACTCCAGGCACTCAGTGCTTCTGAGGTGAAAGAGTTTTGGTTGGGGTTTTTTTTAATCTACTCTCCCTGATGCTGCTCTGGCTGACAGGATCCAGGTGAAGCTTTTTCCTTTTTTTCAAGTCCAACAAAGAGTTCAAAAACACTAGCGTGTGACCTGCATCTCTTATTTTTAAAATGCTTACCAGAATGAAACTGCAATTATAGGATATCAGGTGAAGATGAGGAATTCTCACTAGTGTTATACAGAGATCAACAGCTATAGCTTCTCTGAACCTTTCTGAGATAGACTGGGGCTATGGTGTAAAAGGGTTGAAAAACTGGCAAGAGCTCTTAACACGCTCTTGGTAAAATACTTTATTTTGCATCATTTGACTCGAGTTTTATTATTATTTATTATTTGTATTACTGTAGCACTCAGGAGCCTTACAATATCTGATTGTATTGTGATTAATTATTATGGATATACTTATTCTTATCTAAAACAGTGTTCATTCCACATTTTGAGGAAGGGGGTGGACGAAGGGTGGAAAATGGAATTAGCAACAGAGCCAGCTGAATTATTTTCAGATTAGTGGAAATCTTGCATACATATTTTCACTTTTAATTGCACAGTGTTTATGGGCAACAAAATAGTTAATTTATTCTTCAGTTTTTTTCACATGCTGAAACTGCCTAGTCTGACACAGGGCATAGTGACGCCATTTCTCTTCTTTAAGAAAAAAATTTAAAGGCTGAAAAACAGGATATTCATACAACTTGTTAAGTATCATTACCACCATTTTATACCTGAAACCAAGAAACCTACCTGACCACTTCTTTGAAACAGCAAGTCAACGTAAGAACCAGGATTAAAACTAAAGTCTCCCAATTCCCAGTCCAATGCAAATTCAAAGTACAGTGCCCATCAGACAAGTCATTTAATCCCTTCGAGCATCACAAAATTGGTAAGAGGGAGCAGAAAAGTGAGTGGCTTCTCATTAACTGTTTTTGTTCTGCCTGCTGGTCTGTTTAAAAAATAACATCCTTAGGAGGCCCAGACAGTAATCAACATTAATATAAATGAGGGATGTAGGACTCAAAGGATCTCCAAATAATTCACCAGAAGATTAATTCCTACATGCACTGTACCCCAACCCATGTTTACAAAGTAGGTATTACAGATACAAGTTAGATTAGAAATGTAGAGCATCCCCTGGCCATCTCACTTCTACAAACGTTATGGACCATCCAAAAATTAAGTGCTTTTGAAAGAATTTAAGAATTAATAGAGCCTTACACCTGTTTCATGAAATGGATATTCTTGCAACAATTTCACATCCTAATTTAACTACAACCTTTGAATTCCCAGAAAATAACTGATTTTGAATGTTTTTTCCTGTTTTGATTTGATTGAAACATAACAGTTCTTACAGACCCATAAATATTCCTAGTTTATCTGATTTTTAATATAACCCTACAAGTGTTCTTCCAACATCTAAAACATGCCACAGTTTCTCATTTGTCATTCTGAGATTAATTTCACCACAAAGTAGCAATTTATGAACTGTGTATGTACTGGAATAAAATAAAGGCAGCATGAAAACAAATGCAAGTAAAGTAGCATTCAAAATGGAAAACATTCATTTGCTGACGTCCCATTTTGTTATTACCTAGTACAATTTAAACAAGAGTTAATTTACCTTAATATTCTTGCTCCTAATGTTGCTTTCAGTGCAATGACTATGAAAAGAGACAATGAGTAATAAACAGAAAAGACACGGGATAGTTTAACATTAGCTCCAAGTAACTACATTCAGTACTGGGAAACTGCTTACAAAAATATACTATACGCAGGTGTTACTCATGCATTTCCAGCCGTAATCATCCATTTCCAGTAAAGTGCTATTCAACTTGCAAACAACAACACAAACAGTTTTTGAAGAGATAATCAATGCTTATTAATAGTAAAACTTGTGAATCTGGCCTATAACTTACTATACTGTACTACTGATAGCACAGGGAGGTGGTGCTCAGGAATTCAATGCAGGAGAGTGCATGCAGTATTACTGATGCCTACCTTCATCAGCATTTCAGGGGAATCCTAACCATGCTCCTGCCCAGACTCATCCCATTTTGAGTTTCTCTGGACCCTGCTGTCTCCCCTAGCCCAGCAAGAGTAAGGTTATGCTCACTTTGTGCAGCCATACATTCCCCTCCTCGTTTCCTTTCTGTCTGGTTCAACATCACTTAAAGTCAGCATAGGTCCAGGACTGATTCTCGCCTGCAGTCTGCCCTCCCCTGCCTACCCCACAGCATGCATAAAGCTAGTGAAAATACGTACGAGCAGAGGCGACTGGGTTAGAGCAGAACAATCACAGGATAATAATCAGGGCTAGATTTGAAAACACGACCTTGGGCTGAAAGTTTTTGTATCCTAGCTCTAATTACTGAGCCATCTCCTAAATTAGGAGCATATTTCATCTATTGTTTTAAAAACTCTTTTCCTTGTTGACTTATTGTGATCCAAAACTGACTTCCATACTTCCTGCTGGTATTATATTGCAGCCTAAATATAAACACTTTGTACTACAATGTTTCTATCATCTCCGATGGATTCCCTGAGTATTAGAATTACCCTTTCTTTTAAACTGTATTTTATCCATCCAGCTGTTCATTACTTTATCTTCCATAACTTTGTTGCATCTCCTAATTTGTATAATCACATTATTTATAATTTTGGTGGTTGTTATAACTTAATTTTACCAGTGCCTTCTCCTGATTTCATTTCCAAACACCTATATAGATATTTTACCAGGTGTTTTGTACATCCCCATCCTTCAAAGCTTTCCATTAGTTGTACCCAGTGTGGTCTTTCTACTGTTCAAAATCAGTTCAGGAACTTCAAATATCTCTATTACAAACGCATCTCATATTTCTTAGTATTCCACATGTTCAAATTGAAAACATATGGACTTCTCTATATATATTGGTACAAATGCAATACTACAATCATCCTATCATCTAGACAATGTATAGTTAATTTAAAAGCATAAATTATATGAGTGTTTTATATTCCTAATTCTATATGTTGAGTGTTATAACGTTGTTTAACTTTAGGTCTATTGATTTATATTCCAACTGTGGTTTCTAAACGGTATTTTATTGCAACTCCCAGTAATGGATTGGTTTTGTTCTGTCATAGTGTATGAGCTTAATTTAGCATATCTTTTGCAGAGTTGCAAAGAGTTAAATCTATTTTTTTCTTTTTGTTGCTCCATGTGATATAACTTTTTATATTCACATGACATAGATTGTTGGAGTGTGCATTGCAAAGACTTGAACAAATAATATTGGAGTGAACATAAGTCAGTAGGAAGGTACTTCTTTACTTCCCATAATCCTGTGAGTGTTAAATACTCCCTTGTTTAATCTCAAAGTAGGTTGTCAGTGTTTGTTCCAGGATTTGGATTAACTTCTATTCGGCAAGTACAGATATATCATAGCACGTACCGTATGTAGTGCTCTACATATTCAAATCCTGAATAAATATTAGCTAAATGAAAGTGATGCATCCTATACAGACTAATGAGTGTTCATTTGTTATTGGGTCCTGGATATGACTGTAAACTGCATTCAAGTGGAGGCCCGGGTGGCAACGTGGTGGGGTTACTTGTGGCAGGGTAGCTCTTATAAAATACCACAATGATGCAACCTTCAGCATAAGGTGAATATAAGGTGCCTCAAAACCCTAGCCCCCACTGCCTTGTATTCCGTGTATTCCTTGGCTGGAGTAAGGATAAGGGACATCACCCTGACAGAAACGTGCCCTCATATTAGTCAGTCAGCAACAGCTCTAATCTGTTGCTCTCTGGCAGAAGCTACAATCCTTGAGGCACTGAATGTCTGGACTCAGTCTGGCCTTCGGACACTGTCTCAGTGGTCTAAAGGGAGGATGGTAGGTCTAGGGCAGCCTCCACTTCTCCATACTCTTGCCAAGGTATACACATCAAAGGTCTTGAACATGTGGATCTGCTAAATTTGTAAAAAAAAACAGTGTCGCTCTTGAATTGGGCTTGTCTGCCATAAGCGGATTCATCAGGCACCGGATTAGACCTCTTATGCATATACCATGATCCAGTTTGGATCAATGGTTGTCAATCAATCATTTGCCAAAGACGTTTTATTTGGTTTATGTTTACATATAGTAACAATTCCATAGCAGCACAAGCATTATATAACTTTGACCTCAATATGAAAACTCAATAATATGTATGTAGCTGCATTCAGATGCACTATTATTTAATTAAAATGCAGTCAGCAGTGTATGTTATGGGATGTGAAGCAATCAATAAAGCCCCTTCCCTGATTTATACAATCTCCATATGTGTTTAGGTTAGGGTCTGAGTAGATCTGGTTTGGTCCTAGAGGTGGGCCAAATTCTTACATAAGTGTAAATGGGAAACAACCATACACATTAACACAACATTTCACTTTACAGCAGGGTCTAACTCCAGGCTGAAGTTCAATGTTAAGACAAATCATGACTCACCTAAAGGGTCAAATTCATTTAGGCTTTAACTTTACTGAAGTCACTAGTGATGAAGTTGATATTCAGGTAAACTAATAATTTTTAAATTCCAGGTCATGACTATTGGGGGGCTCACTGCATATATAGCCTAATTTCGAGCCTGAATACAGCTTTCTCCCTCTGCTATATGTTTAAATGGGCTATCAAGCATTTGAAAATTAGGACAGTATACGTCAAGTAAATTGTCTGGTCTGTCCAACCACAAGTCAAAATTCCTATTACATATTCTATTTGAAGACAAGTGTCTGGTAAAATAAAAAAATCTGGATTATTTACAGACTTTTTTCCCTCTGATTAAGTAAATGCTTCAGACATTAACATTAATTTAATTAACTTTTAACTTGTTTGCCTCAGCATCAAATGCTTTTCTCTTTCCCCCTAGTCTGGCTCCTGCAGGAGTACAGCCATAGGATACATGTAATCCACCCCAGCTCCCAAAAGAGGTGTGCAGTAGATACCACAGATAGGGACTTTGTGAGAGCTCATGCTGCTACTTAGAGATTCCCACTCAGAAATCCACAGAGTGCTACTGCTCCAAAGTGCAACCGCTTTCCTGTTCCATCCCAGCTCTGAAAATCCATCAAGCCTGGACGGCATAGAGGAAATTCTGTAAGTTTTGAGGAAATAGCATGGAGGCTTTGGCTCTACATCCTCCTTCACATGGCTTCAGAGAACTTTGCAGGTTTCCAGCATTCCCACTTGTTTGTTCTAAACCTGCAGGGTAGCCCATATAACAAGAAAGCAAAGGGAACTCTGATTCTCCAGCCACATACACTGCAAGTATTTGGGTTTTCTGTGGGTGGACTATGGAAAAGCTCGCAAGGTGAAATCTACTAGATCCAATCCAGAGCATTTAACTGCAGCAGTAGCCCCTTCACAGAAGCTGAGTGAGATGTCGGTGCTATTGGCCCTGTCCAGCTTTCTATGTCAATCAATCCAACCACATCAGAGATGTAAATGCAACCCCCCCAGGCCTTTCTGCCAAGACTCCCCTTGCACAGCTCTAATGCAGGGTTTAAGTGGCATGGATGGCTAGTGCAAAACACACCACATGACAGGTGAATTTCACCCTCAGTGGACATAGAATGAAATGTTTCTTTGGCAGGAGGAGGAAGGATTTGGACAATGGAAGAAAGAGAGGCAGAGTTACAAAGCAATCCAAGTTTTTCTAAAGCGCTTGTAATGTCCCATTCATTGTCTACAGTCACAGAATAGACAGAACTTTTTTTAGGTAAATAAATTTTACAGCCCATTCAACTACTTTGAATATAAATCAGCACTATGGGATTGTATGAGTCATATCGGAAAGAATCTACTGATCCAGTCTTATTTTTGTGGAGTTACGTGAAGATGATGTAGCAACAGTAACAAGGATCAGAGAAGAGAAAGTAAAATAAGATGAGCAAATCTGCCTGTCCTACCAATTTTTAGCACTAGCTATGATGTTTCAACAAGTAGAAAATTAAGGAAAATTAATATCACTCAGTAAGGCTAAACCTTCAGTTTTTCCTTTACTGTTCTCCAGCATTCTATCAGAATTTATTACTTAGAATATAATTTATTCAACAAATAAATGTCCCTATGTTTCTCATGATAATTGTAGTTTGTAAAAAAACTAATTAGTTAATAGATTGCAGCGAGGCTTTTCCCCATCTTTATTCATGCTTTGGATCTCAGTAGCACATTCGACATTACAGACCTCCAAACTGTTATTCTATATGTAGGATCAAGACTGTAATTGATATACTTCTACTTCAACTGAATACTCTTTCCTTTTATTCCAAGAAATTGCCTTGGTCTGCTCAATGACATGAGACTTCTGCATCTGGCTAATCTGAAATAAAGAGCAGTTTATTTTCCATGCAAAAATAATATGCACTATTTATATTTTTTTTAATAAATTTTCATGAATCTATGTTTATGCAGTCTAAAGACATATATAAATGTAAATACATTCAGCTTCCACTTCACCCATCCAAATTCTTATTTTAAACTGAAGCTATGGTAGGAAGTGGAATGTCAGTTACTGAGAGTCAAATTCTGTCGCAGAGCTGTGTAACTCCAGTTAACTGGAGTCACTCCAATCTTCCACTGATGTAGCGGAAATTAAGATCTGCTTAACAGAAAATGAGGTTCAGCAGAATTTCTTGTTTTTATGACACTGAAAGTCCAATCTGAAAAGCGAAACCCAACTAAAAATTGACTAGTTACTGGTCATCTGACAAAATCCAATAAATCATGGGAGGTTACATTTTTTCCCATAAAGATGACAGCCCATCAGTAACTGTGAAAAAGTTAAGACTTCTAGGGAGCCTTTTTTGATACAATGCTGCCTTTATGCAATTTGCTTGACAATCATTCACTACAGAGTATTATATTGTATTTTAAAAAAGACGGAACAGCTAAAAAGGGAAGTGTTTGTGAGATAACTTGTGCCATCTGAATTTGGAAAGACTAGATCAAGCAGGTACAAAGTTCATTTATGAAAGATCAGTTCAGGGAAACATGAACTACCAGTCTCTTCATGGGCCCCAATTCTCCTCTCACTTAAACTGGTTTAAAAATAGTTTATCTCCAGTAATTGCAAAAGAGTTACTCTCCATTTGAGTTTCTGGACCAAACCTTTAATCTTATATTTTTGTGAATGAGCTTTGGATGCCCATTTGGGTAAAATCTGTACCTTGATCATTAGAATTGGAAGATTTATTTCATTTTTTTCATTGTTAAAATACAAAATGTAACAGTGAATTTCCTATGAGAACTATGAAGGCAGTAGCAACTATCAGACAAGACAAAGGAGTTTTCTAGCTCTTACACCGGGGTTTGCTTATTCAATATCACACAACTGCTTATTTAAAAGGATGATAGTCATCAGCAGCAGTAGCCTGAGAAATTCCTGCTGTAAGCGCAAACTTTGTTTTTCAAACAACATTTCAGTTTATCCACAGAGGGAAGTGGCTTTTTTACCTTTTGTGTTCACCCCAACAAAATGAAATTTTGAATATTTTTTCCTTTATTCTGAATAAGTAATACTGTTTCTTTGATTACATTTTGGAATGCTTCACAGTGACTTTTTTGGCCCTACTACTTTCTTGGTACCACTAGCATAATGAAGAGTCCTGGAGTCTCAGTAGAGTCCAAATAAAGCTTTTATCAGTTCAGTTTACAATTATTCTTTTCAGTCAAGGAATCTCTCTCACATTCATGAGCAGCTAATTAGGCAAGCTGCTGACCCTTGCCCATGTTTTGATCACATCGCAAATTTTTTTTTTTATCTTTATGGCTTCCTGATTATGATTTGTAAGCTATAATACATCCAGAACCCATGAGTCTACA
Organism: Mauremys mutica; assembly: GCF_020497125.1. Classification (NCBI taxonomy): domain Eukaryota; kingdom Metazoa; phylum Chordata; order Testudines; family Geoemydidae; genus Mauremys; species Mauremys mutica. The sequence goes on along the minus strand of NC_059079.1, from coordinate 44,860,943 downwards.
TTTCAATTTATTCTAAGTAGAATACAGTGCATCAGGCCAGAACTGAGAAAACAAGTGGGAAGGGAAAAAATAGCGAGAATTCTTTATTTACTACACGTACTAGTTCAGTTGTATTTCCTATTACTGGTTTTTACTACTAGCATGGACAACATTTAGATGATGTGAATATTTATGGACTTGATCTTCCAGGGTGCAGAGCACTCAGTCCCTGATCCAAAGCACAGCACTTAAGCACTTTTAGCATGTGAGTAGTCCCACTAACTTCAAGTGAGACCACTCGTGATTAAAGTTAAGCACATGCTTAAATGCTTGGTTGGATCATGGCCACAGTGCTCAGCACCTTTCAGAATTAAGCCCCCTAGCATCAGAAGGCTTCATCAGTTGTCACATGATCATTTTCTCCTAGCAGTTAACTATGAAGTGACAGACAAAGCACATTGAATTCAGCTGAGGAATAAGCAGCAGCCAATGAATTGCTAAGGAACTAAAATTCTGTTTATATGAAAGTGTTCTTGAGGGAGAAGAAATCCTGAAAATGTACCCCCAGCAAAAACTGTCTCTATACAAGAGTATTTTTCAGAATTTCCCACAAGCTGTCATAATATCTTTAATTACTATTCTCAACTCTAAATGCTAGGAACAATACAGCCTGATATTGATCATCACAACTATACTACTTAATCACTTTCTTTGTTCCCATTAAATGAGAGACATCTATTAGTTTAGGGAAAAAATGTGATCTGCCATAAAATGGCTATGAATCACTGGATACTTGCCTCTGAATACAAAGTTTTAAAAAAGGAAAAATAGTTAATCTTTATACAGGATGCACAGTATTTTGTACTTCACTATTTACTCCTGAGTGCATTTTGTACCAAAAAATTAAAAATTCTATGCACAATATTTTAAAATTCTGTAATGTTATTTATCAAATAAACGTGGAGGCTCCAGCATGGCACTGGGGAGCATAGGCCACAAAGATAGGGAGCATAGGCTGCACAGAGATGGGAGATCACTGTACAGCTCCCCCCAGGGACACAGACTCAGGAGTGAGGCTGCACCCAACCCTAACACAGTGCAAGGAGCAGGCCTGCGGGGGGGGATCTGGATGCACAGGGGCTTGTTGGGGATTCTGGGTACAACACTAATGGGATTCTGCCAGATGAAGGTGGGTGGGGCTCAGCGGGATGGGGGGCAGTGTCTGGATGTGGAGGGGAATAGAGCTTGGCAGGGGAGTCTGGGTGTGGGGGGTTCAGTGACAGGTTCAGATGCTGGGGAGTGGGGATCAGTGGGGTGAGGAGCCAGGTATAGCTGGTTGGGGCTCGGTGGGGTGGGGATCCAGGTGGCTCGTCGGGGTAGTCCTGATGCAGGGGGAGTGGGACTCATCAGGGAGGTTCTGAGTGCGGGGGAGGGGGTGTGGCTCGACGGGAGGGTCTGGGTATGATGGGGTCTGGAGGCACAAGTGTTGGGCAGATGGGGAAGCAGCTCCTTATACAGGTATCTCTCCCTCTGCAGCTAAGGAGTAATGAGCACAGGAAGCAGTGTGTGGGAAGTCTGCAGAGCTTCCTGTGCTCTGGGGGTGGGTCTGACCCAGCCACGAATGCTGTGCAGGGGAAAAAAAGTCCCATCCTCCCCAGTCCAGCCAGGACTAGCAGCTGAGCCCAGCTCAGGGTAGGAGCCACCAGCTGAGTCTTCCCCAGTCCCACTTCCTTCCCCACAGTGATTTACCTCTCTGCCAGCTGCCCTGGGCACGCAAAACATACTGCTGGGGAGGGTTGCATGACTGCTCTTGTGGCTTCCCAAAGAAATTTGCAGGGGGACATGCATTCTGTGCATGCGCAGTGGTGCAGAATTCCCCCAGGAGTAACTATTACAGAACCATCTTATAAACTGGCTTATAAACCTAATTTACTCATATTATTGATCACAAAGACAAGTAAATTGATGTCTTTTTGAATGAAGGGAGGAAAAACCAAACAGTGACAATATAATAAGAAAAAACACAAAGATAATTATAAAATAAACCATATTCACTTTAACATAAAACAGTATATTACACTGTTACTTGTTTTATGCTGTAAGAAAACTCAACCACTACAGTGACAGGCCTGCAGGAAGCAGAAGGATCCCCTTGCTCCTCTGCCCACTACCTCCTGTGAGTACAGGGCACCCCAATCTCATTGCCCTCTGCCCTTTTGTCTTTGGTTTTTACAGTTTTCACCCATTTTTAATTTTTTTAAATAAACACTTATAAATTCCTGGGAAATTTTAAACAAAAAACAAAAATGAAGGGCCTCAGGGATATATAGCTCCCTTCAGAAGATCCTCGTTCGGGGAAAAGATGGGGTTTATATGTGAAACTTGCATTAAATTGTTTTTATTATGAAGAAATAAAGCTGAAGCATTGTGAAAGAGCCCGACACAGATTTTAGGTATGGTGTCAGTGTAACCCACACACCTTGTGTGGTGTTCTGTCTCATCTAGTGGCACCGAGACCACTTAGAGACAGGGACGCCCAGAGGATTCAGGGGGCCTGGGGCAAAGCTGGGGAGCTGCGGTGCTTGTACTCACCCGGCGGCGGTCCAGGTCTTCGGCGGCAATTTGGCGGCGGGGGGCCCTTCAGTTGCTCTGCGTCTTCGGCAGCACCGAAGGCCCCCCCTGCCGCCGAAATGCCACCGAATACCCGGAGCGACTGAAGGGCCCCCCCGCCACCAAAATGCCGCCAAAGACCCGGACCACTGCCGGGCCAGGGCTCATGGGGCCTGGGGCAAATTGCCCCACTTGCCCTCCCTCTGGGCGGCCCTGCTTAGAGAGAGTTAAATGAGTCTGCTCTACAGCCTTAGCTAAGAGCTGGTTGGCTTTTAGCTAATGCGGTAGAGGCTCATGCTCTAAGCCTAGGGCCTAGGTGTGAGCCCACCTGCCGACGACCGGGGTCTGTCGGCGTTACATCAGTCCTTCCTGGATTGGAGAGGCAGGCCAGCAGCTTAAACACACATTGCCTGCTTTTGTAAACCACTTTGTGATTCTCTGTTGAAAGGTGGTTTTATTAATACCCTGTACTTAGTGGAGATGGGCCTGAACCAAAACTCTGGATCTCAGCATGCATACTTGAATTTAGGGCTTCAGAATATGGATGTGAATCAGATTTTTCCAAAGTTTGGGGTACCTAGATTCAGGGCCGCCCAGAGAGGGGGGCAAGTGGGGCAATTTGCCCCAGGCCCCGCAGGGGCCCCCTTATGAGTTTTTCAGGGCCCCTGGAGCGGGGTCCTTCACTTACTCTAGGGGCCCTGGAAAACTCTCATGGGGCCCACCTCACTACCCCATTGTGCAGGGGAAACAGGTGAGGCCATGCTGATGGTCCAGGGTCAGGAGGCAGTTCTGCTCAGCAGAGAAAGGAAACAGGGTCTATTGCCTGGTTTCCCACCCATCTCACTTCCCCACTGTCCAGTGGGGAAGCAAGACAGACAGGGAGGCACGTGATAGGGAAGCAAGATGGGCAGGGACCCCCTCAGCTCCTAGGACCTGGCTCTCTGCCCCTGTTGCTCCCTACAGTGCAGCAGCAGCCGCCTACCAGCCGTTACCCTCCTCTGTGCAGCGGGGACTCTGCATGGAGATAGCTGGGTTGGGGAGTTTCAGCTTGCAAAATCCAGGTGAAAACTTAGTAACCTGAATATTTTTTTCAAAACCCAGGAATTTTTCATGAAAGTTGGGTAGAAAACAAAAACGAAGGCTCTTCCGTCTTGCCCACAGGTTCACACTTATCGGCTGCTTTCTTGAGAGTCACTCTGCTTCTGTGCCTGCCACAGGAGCCAAACCAATTTCTGCAGTTCTCCACCCCAACTGAGCCACTTGCTGACTTTTATCGCCACCTAAGCAATCTGAGCTAATCTGTCACAGGTGAGGCCAGGCCCAGCTTTCCTTAAAGGGCCAGACGCCCTGTAAAAATGCCCATTCCAGCAGGGACCATCTTTTGTTCTGTGTTTGTACAGTATCTAGCACAGTGGGGTACTCGTTCATAACTAGGGCTCCTAGGCATTACAAAATAATAGTAATATCACATATAAGGAAACTGTGGCACAGAAAAATTAAGTACCTTACTCAAGTCAGTGGCAGAGACAAGAATAAAATCCACACCACCTGATTCCCACTGCTTGAGTCCAAGTACAAGAATATCTTGCCTCCCTAAGAACACCCATCACTTCAAGTTTAATGAAACTCACTTGAAGCTTCCAGGGGCATAATATACAGCTATACATACTAACACCTTTTCAAAGTTCTTTTTATCTATAGCATCTAGGAGGCCTCAGCTAGGACCAAAGTCCCAATGAGGTAGGCAGTATGCAAACTCATAGTAAGATAGAGTCCCTCCCACTCAAAGAGCTTACTAAATTCCTAATATAGAGTTAACTTCAGAATCTTTGCCTTTTCATCCCATTCCAAAATTCTCTATTTCAAATGTCAATGCAAAGGCCAATAATTTAGTGTTAGAGAAGTTGTTTACTTAAAGTGTGCAAACCTAAGCTTCTATCAATAAACAACATTATTTTCATTGGAGAATCCTGACTCTTCGTATCAAAGGGTTATCACAAGACAAGGTCTCCTATGCAAAAAGAGACTACTTTATACATGTGCATACTTCCACTTGAAGATCAAAGTTGCTCTTAATATACAAACGTTATTTAAGCAGTAACAGCACTAATTTACTTTGAAAAAACAATTTTAGTTATTTAAAAAAAGAAAAAAAAAACACCCTCCAGTACTTTGTACTGGCAAAATAGCTTGTATAGTAGTCTCTTGTGAATTTTGGAATGCAAAAGCATAATTTTATTTATTTATTGGATATATATATATAGAGAACTACCTATCCCAACAAAATTGTGTGATAGGCACACTTCGGGCATCACCAGGCAATATCACAGCTGGGAAAGAAACAAATTTAAAAAACACTTCTGTGATTCAGAGAAGAAACATGGCATTCCACTCTCTTCAATGTGTGGGGAGACAGAGAGAGACTTATGACTGCAGACAGGATTTGTAAACCTTAAAATCAACATAAATTGTTATAGTAAAATACATTTTAAGTCCGTACCGAAAGTGAAAGAGAAGCCTTTAAAGTTACACTTGAACAGCAAATGTACTGAACTATCAGTGTAACAACTCTCTTCTAAGAATGAAGTCCAACTTAGAGCAAGCTTTCTTTCTAAGATGGACTGTGCTGTGTGTGGGACAGCAGAAGTATGCTGACACTAGCTGAGGAAAATATGCAGTCAAACTCTTTAACGCTTCTGAACACAAAGTTTAAAAGCTGGCAAATGAACAGAGCTACCTCAGATATCCAAGTACTAAAATGAGACAAATTCAACTTCAGAAAAAAACCAAGAAGTGCCATGTTTTATACAGGTTGACCCTACTTCTATAAATTTGCTATCTTTGGCTCACACGTTTATATTAATATCAATGTACTTAAATACATACTGGCCATCCTATTAAAAATCTACAAAATTGTTCTTTTCATGGCAAATTAATATTTATGCTTCCTAACCCATCAGATTTTTTTCTTGTATTCCATTGCCTACAAACTGGTCACATATTTATAAATAGCATATAGCATGACGCAGAAACTGATACAGCCAGATAATAGCAAATGTCTTCAAGGTAATAATTCACCTCCATCAACATCATGTGAGACAGCCTGCTCCCAACATTTGCTATGGCTGGTGCCTGTGAGGTACAGCTGGGCCTCCCACCCCAGCCTACATGCCACAACTGCTGAGACAGGGAGTCAACCCTTCCCCAAAGACCTCTTCACCAAACGATAAATAGCTTCTTTGGCCTATGTCTTCTCCCAGCTCCCCCACTCCCAACATGACACGCACATCCAAGAATCATCTTGGTTGTAGGGAGAGCACTGTAGAAAATAAGAGAGTACAGTAGCAATTTTCCATCCCCTCGATTACTCCTGATGAAGAAGAGAGGGTGGGCCCTACAGACTTTCCTCCCTTCTCCAAACTCCTGTCAAAGGGAAAGGAAAAGGTGAAAGGGGCCAAGCCACAAATCTGTGTTCTAAGAGGTAAATTGAAAAAAAAAATCAACTAATTATTATTATTTGTATCCCCATAGCACCCAGAATGTGCTAAGTTCTGTCCAAACATATTGGAAGACTTAGTTCCTACCCTAAAAAACATTCAGACTAAATAAATGAAAATTCAGTAAAATAAATATTAACCCACTTAGATGTCACTGCAATTTAAAAAAAATACTCGTGAGATCATTATGATTTGTAACCTACTGACAGTGTTCTTGGTAGTGTACATGAGACAAATATTAAGACCACTTCTGGTCTGTACTCTTGAGATTGTTCAATATGGACATAATTCTTTGGTTTTAAACATTTTGCACAATCTCAGACACAATTCATCTGCTTTTGCCCTCAAAATGTTTGTGTAATACTTCACTAAACAAAGGATTTGTTAACTATCCTCTTAATCTGTTAAGAACAACTGTAAAGGAACCAGATTACAAGTAAATTCTTTTTTTAAAAAGTCACATTATGTTTGTAAAATTCAATAATGGAAATTAAAAGAAACCCTTAAGCGTAGTGGAACTAATCTTAGCTATGGTTATAATTACACTGTCAATAAATTACAGGTTAAGGCACCTTTACTTTCAACTATAGTAACTAATGACTCGTGAATCTCCCAGAATATTAAGTCCTGATATAAATATTCACAGTGATAGATCCACAATTAAATAACCCTTCTTATCTGTTGTAACTGAAGTAAATTTTCAACATGCACTTACAGTTATGACAACATTGCAGAAACTACTGCATATTTTGGGTAAACATTTTTACAAATAATCACATTCAACTTACTGCTTCTTCTGTAACAAGTCCAAACATGCACACCTAAACTCCATATACAAAAATGCTTTGTTGCCATTATCTATAGCACTCTGCTACCACAAGCAGCATCACAATACTGTATTCACAATACCACAAACATCATCAGACATTTTAATTAAGGACTAGCCATTAAAAATCTCAATTCCTCCATATTACTAAAAACATTTTTTTAAAAAACCTAAAGACAAACTTCAAAAACTTGTAAAAGGGATACAAGTTTTAAAAAGCAAACTTGTCATATACCTAAATGCTGGTATCCAATTACAGTGCTTAAAGCAATAATCATAAAGATTACACAAGTCTAGAAGAGGGATGTAGCACATAATACAACTTTAGGCCTGTGTTCAACAGAACATTTTCTCCAACATCATACTGGGGCAAACTAAACCTTAATTTTTTTTAATAAAACACTATGTATTTAATCTTTATTTGAAGCACTTATTATGTTTATATTAATAGCCATTTGGTTAAGTCTTATAATTATACATTCAAGTAATTACACTGCTAAGAAGGTGTTCAAATACATTTTTCAAAACTAAACTTATTTCATATTAATTGATAGCAGAGGACAAGTGTGTGGCTGCTTTTTATTCACCTTTCTGCCACAGACAATTTTTAAAAATATAGAGATCAGCACTTTTAAAGGTAAGCGTCTCTTTAGTACCTTGCCACTTGAAAACCAGCAGTTAAAAATATCCGTATTGCAGAATAACTGGGTATTCTATTGAATGTTTCAAGTATTTTGAAAAAACAAAATTATTACAGATTGCTTGGTGCATTACATTGATCTAACTAGCTTTTTATCAGACTTCAGTCATGCTCTGAAAAGGAACTGACAGAGGAAAACAGTTATCTGATCAGTACACGTTACACCCACAGAGTGTTTGTGGTTAATGAAGAGCTCTGTGCAACGGGAGGAAGACAACATACCAACAAACAGAGCACACAAACCCCAATCCTGCAAGCAGCTCCATGAACACAGACTCCAGTGCAGAACCCCACTGAAGCCAATGGGGATTTCCACCTGCATTTAACTGCTTGCAAGGTTGAGATCTCAGGCTATGTCTACACTTAAAACAATACAGCAGCACAGCTGTAGTGCTCAGTGTAGCCACTCACTACAGCGATGTAGTTAACCAACCTCCCTGAGAGGGGGTAGCTAGATCAACAGTATAGGAAGTATTCTTCCATCAACCTAGAGCTGTCTACAACAGGGGCTAGGTCGGCTTAACTATGTCATTAAGGGATGTAAATTTTTCATAGAATCATAGAAGATTAGGGTTGGAAGAGACCTCAGGAGGTCATTTAGTCCAATCCCCTGCTCAAAGCAGGACCAATCCCCAACTAAATCATCCCAGCCAGGGCTTTGTCACACCTCTGAGCCATGTAGCTGGATCAAATTAACTTTTTAGTGCAGACCTGACCATAGTGAAACTAACCATTTCACTTAATATTAAAATTCATTTTAATTAGAAATTTGCAAAATTTCATTATTTTTGAACATGTCTTTTCCAAGCAAACATCACTTGGAATAAAGAGTACACAAATCTCCTGGGTTTACTAACATTATTTGTATTATCGTAGTGCCTAAATCAGTCCTAAGTCCACTGTGCTAGACGCTGTACGAACAATGAACAAAAGACAGTCAGCATTTAACACTGTTCAATGGATCCCAATTTTTTCTTAAGACAGGAAAAGAAACATTTAAGGATATCCTTTGAGGATTTAACTTTTGGACACAGCTCCCTACTAAAAGAAGTTATGTTACTGGAATTAATAATGCTAAACTAAGTTAGTGGAACAAAGCAATCTATACTATTAAAGCAACTTCTTCTAAAATCGCATACTCCTAGACCTATTTAGGTTTATAGAAGATTTTTGAATGGTTAAAACAGTATGTGGACAGCAGCCTTGTGCCCCCTAAAGGACTCTGGGCCCCTTTTACCATCTCAAACTTAGCATACAGGGTGAGAGAACCGGGGTGGAAATTGGTTTACTGTCACTTGAACAGAAAAGGGTCAACTTGAGTCACATTCTTCTCAAGGAGTGAGAGAAGAATGGTTTGGAGACCATATCTACTAGAGATATATATGCTGGAGGTCAAGTTCAAGGAATGTATTTGCTATGCAATAGTTCAAAGCTTATCATGCTCATAGAAGTTGTGGCCTGCTGACTTCCCACTTCAAAATAGCATATTTTTATTGCCTATTGTGCTACATTTCAGTAAACTTAATATAGTGGAAAATCTGTTTGTCTTTCATAATGAAATGATGTGGACAAATAGACAGCTTCAATTAAGCTATGAGCAAACCTCTACACTAAGGTATGACAATGAAAAGTGCTTCTGCAGCATATAACCTTCAAATGAAGGAAGGTCTCCAGGGAGAGAGAGAAAGTTTGGTTCAATGTAACAGCACAGCTATAACTAAATAACAGCCATGTGCAAGTTACCACTGTGAGGAAGTTTGCAGTAGGACACTGCATGCCACTTCTACCAGATAGAAGATCAAAAAACACTGGAATATAAGTTTAAAAAATAGAAGTCTGAAGACTGACACCATTAGTTAGACTAATATAATGAACATACCAGATTCTACAATATTAATGACAGGTTTCAAACTGTGCCTCGTTTCTACAAGTGATAACTGAATGTAGAATGCCAGCTAAAAAATGTTTCTTCTACTGCCATATACTTTTTTTTAAAATGTGCCAAATAAATTAAGGTATGACATGCTGACAGAAATAATCAATCTTGCCATTTTCTTAGAAATAAAGTAAATATGTCTACTCTATTTACTGCAGAACCATGTTCACCCTGCACTTCAAACATGCAAGCAACAACCTCATTGCTGCTAGAGTGTGCTAGCACTGTTCTCCTGGCCCATGCAGAAAACCATGCTGCACATAAGCTAGTCTAATTTTTATGAACTCTGTCTTAACATGTATCTTGGGGGGAGGGGAAATGCCTGTCCACAGTGATCAGCTAACACATGCTAATTGAGCTACCCCTAGTTCAGAGGTGGGCAAACTACAGCCCGCGAGCCACACCCGGCCCGCAAGACCGTCCTGCCTGGCCCTTGAGCTCCCAGCCGGGGAGGCTAGCCCCCATCCCCTCCCCTGCTGTCCCCCCTCCTCCACAGTTATGCCGCCGCACAGGCAGTGCTGTGGGCGGCGGGGCGGCGTGCTCCTGCAGGGCCGTGCGGCAGTGTGTTGGCTCTGGCCGGGCGGCGTGGCAGCCAGACATGATGCTCTGAGTGGCATGGTAAGGGGAACAGGGGGTTGGATAAGGGGCAAGGGGCTCCAGGGGACAGGGAGCGGTTGGATAGGGCGGAGGTTCGGAGAGGCGGTCAGGGGACGGGGAGGGTTGGATAAGCATGGGAGACCCAAGGGGCCTGTTAGGGGGCAGGGGTGTGGATAGGGGGTGGGGTCTTGGGGGGCAGTTACGGGTGGGGGATCCCGGGAGGTGGCAGTTAGGGAACAAGGAGCAGGGGGGGTGGATGAGTCAGGAGTTCTGAGGGGGGCAGTCAGGGAGCGGGAAGTGGGAGAGGGCGGATGGGGGGCGGGGGCCAGGCTGTTTGGGGAGGCACAGCCTTCCCTACCCGGCCCTCCATATAGTTTCCAAACCCCAATGTGGCCCTCGGGCCAAAAAATTTGCCCACCCCTGCCCTAGTTGATGATAACACAGTTTTGACCACATTATAAGGGCATCAAACTTTTCCCATTGGCTAGGCAGACCAAGATTTAACAGAGCTTTTACCTGTGGATGAGCTACTAAAATTTATCAGATTGAGATAAATTCAACATTTACTGTCAAATGCAATTACCGGTATATACTGTTAAGTCCTTTATCGCTTTTCTTAGTTATTGGGCAAAAGCAAGAGTGTTAGCCCTGCTGAAAGTGTAACATTCAATATACTCCAACTTGGCTAAGGCCTTTTTTCTGTGTCTGTATTCTTATATCATCAGTAAATACATTGTCCCCCTAATAAAAGAAATACTAGAAGTATTTCCTGACAATGAAATGATGAAGGTTGAAACAAAGGTCCATCGTAAATCCAATACTGTTATTTTGAGTTTCTCAATTGTACAGTAGACTCTCAGAGTTTCGAACACCTCAAGAATGGAGGTTGTCAGTAACTCTTAACAAAACATTGTGATGGTTCTTTCAAAAGTTTACAACTGACATTGACTTAATTCAGCTTTGAAACTTTACTATGCAGAAGAAAAATGCTGCTTTCCCTTTATTTTTTATTTTTTACATTTAACACAGTATTGTACTGTATATGCTTTTGGGGGGGGGGGTTGGGGTTGGGGGGGGGCGCATCTCTTCTGCTGCCTGATTGCATACTTCCGGTTCCAAATGAGGTGTGTGGTTGACTGGTCAGTTCGTAACTCTGAGGTTCTACTGTATTCACTGAATTAAGTTTTCAGTTAATTAAAATAGCATGCATTTGGATTTTATTTATTTATTGGATTTTACTCTTGGCTACAGAAGCAATAATTTTAATCATTCAACTACTCCTCAAAGCCAACCTCACAGCTTATTTAAATCCCATGACATTTTTTGTGTATTTGCTCAGCTATGATTGAAAAAAACACTTTCAAGGTTGTCAGGCCTGTTTTCAAAAAAGATATGTTATATTTTAGGGGTTATTTAAAATGTTCAGCTGTCAAAACTCATCTTTGGAAAGTGCTAATTTTAAGTGTGAATTACGGTGTATCACATCATAAACAAACTTGTACAGGTGCGCAGCATCCTATTTAAAAATACTAGCTTATTTACAGTCAGACACAGCAGGGCTGTGTTAGTTTTTACTTGTTTGTTTGAACAGTAGCACAACTAACAAAGGGTGGTTAAACAAAATGCAGAAAAACCTAAAAAAGAGGCGCTCACTCTAGAACAAACTTGAAATGAAAACCTTAAAGATCTGTGGGTCACATTAAGGTCTTTCTCCCTCCTAACTCAACTTCTCCTGCTGCTCACTCATGCATGGAGATCATAATTCTGTGCTTGTGATAGTTCCACAGCAACACTGATGACAGTGATGTCAGATTCAACCCTGACTTCACTGCAGGATCAACTACAAGAAGCAGATGGGATGCGAGAGAGAAAGTCCCTATTTAAACTCAGTTCTCTTTCATGGGAAAGAAAGGGGCATGACCAAAGAAACGGTGAATGGACGTTGTTTTGATATATGATATATTCAAAACATTATCATAGCATGAAAATCTGTTTAAAGGCAAGTCTTCCAATACAGTGTAACTGTCAAATTTGTTAGCCTTATCATAAACTGACCTGGAAAGCTCCCTATTTAGTAAAACAAACCTTTACTCAGTTTTTAAAGCTGTGTTAGAGAAATTACACATTCATTTCTTGTTACATGTATGATAATTCCTTAAATAAATTCAGTCTTAATACTCAGATGTATTTATTTGACACACTACTATTGTACTCTCAGTGCCACAGGCAAACACAATGACAGGTCCCTGCCCCGAGGCATTTGTGATCTAAATTAGACTTAATTCAAGAGACAATCTAATGTGATGCCCAGAGTATGGAAAGATGATAATTATAATATACAAGTGACACCCTAAGAATGGTGATGGGATCTGCACCTCAGCCACTAGACCTTTCACTTGTGATGTTTCAGAAGGCTCAATTCTCTCTCCAGTCCTATTCAAGATAAACATGCAGCCACTAGGCGAACTGGTAAAAAAATAGAGACTTGCATGCCAGCAATACATAGATGACACAGCTGTACCTGTACATCACCATATATGACCATAGCACTCAACATAAAACATCTCATACAAGCACTGGACGCCGCTCATGGATTAAACACAGCTGGCTGAAGTTCAACCCATGCAAGACAGAGGTGGGCAGGGGAAAGGGCTCTGAAGAGTCTGCACCCAAGGTGCAATCTTCTTTGGTGGAAGGTGCACACCTCAGAATTCATCAGTTCAGATGGGAGTTTGGGGTGGTTCCTGGATTGCTCACTGATGCTAAGCACTCACATAGCATCATCCACATGTGATGCTTTCCAACATCTGTAACTGTCTAGAAGACTCCATCCCATCATAGTGGATGGTGACCGGACCTCATTTATTCATATCTTTTTCATCTCCTATCTGGACTACAGCAATACAATATAGCTGGGCATGAAGCCTTCACCACATAGGAAATTCCAGCTCATACAGAACATTGTAGCACATCCTCACCTCACCACACAGACTACAGTGAGCACAACAAACCTGTTCTCTGCTCTCTACAAAAGTTTCCCCATAAAATAGTGAGTCAAATTCAAAGCCTCTGTCTTTCGCTTCCAGGCATCAAGGGCCTGGGCCAAGCATATCTAAAAGACCACCATAACAGGTACAACAAAACTTTGGACCATCCGGGTAAAGCTCATCTGTGCATAGTACCAAGCTTTCTTAGGGGCTGCTCTGAGACTGTGAAATGAACTCCCTCATGAACAATGGACCATCACACCTACCAAACCTACCAAAAAGCCCCCACTACATTGGACACACAATTCTCCCCCTGGGGACAGGATGAGAGGGAGACTGAACCACACAGATGTTAATCATGTTGCTTAATGCACCACTTGTCAAATGCTCATATTCTATGGTTATGAGGGTGATATATGAACCTATATGGAATAGAAATCAAAATGCAGGTCTGTCTCATCTTACGCGGATTTAACATGCGCGATTTCAGCTTTACGCAGTCGGCAAAAACAAAAGAAAAAAAAGAGAAAAATAACAATTTAAATACTGTTTCTGTAGTGCGGGCAATTCCGCCCGCCATTCAACTCAATGTAATTTTTACTATATGCGGTTTTCGCTTTGCGCGCTAACCGCGGAACGGAACCCCCGCGTAAGATGAGACTTGCCTGTATATACTTGGTAAGTACCCATCCAGTTGCTTCCTTTTAAAAAATACATGTTAATGTGTGAAGATTTTGGAGTGAGGACAGGAATAGGAGAGTAACCAAAATATGTTTTAAGGAGTGCTTTGAGAACATGAGAAGAGCAAAACAGCCTGGCACACAGGGCCAGGAGTATACTCCATACATAAGGGGCTCATGAGAAAAGGCACAGTCTCTTGTAGCAGAAGACAATCAAAGGAGCGTTAAGATGAACTGAAATAGCACATACAGTGAGAGCTGGGGAAGTGCCAAGAAACTAGTGTTGAGGTGTAAGCAGAAGCCAAGCCTTGTAGTCCTGAAGGTGAGTATAAGGAGTTTGAATGTGATGCAGAAGGAGAGTGAACACCAATGTAGGATTTGACCAGGCAGATATCACAGAGCTGTAGGTGAGGCAAACATTTCTGGTAACAGCACACTGGACAGACTTGAAGGATATGACATGAGAATCATGGTCAGAAATGAAGATGCTGTAGTAATCAAAGCAAGAGATGACAAGAGCATGGATCAAGGTTCTGGCAGTAGGAATAGAGAAGGGACAGATTTTAAAGATACCAGAGAGGAAGCACCAGACAGATTAATTGTCAGACTATATCTTGGGGAGAAAGAACCTGAATATGACATGAAAGTTGCAAGCCTCGGTGAAGGCAAAGATGAGTTGAAATGTGGCTGGCCATCCAAAAAAAGATGTCAGATAGACAGTCACAAAGCAAAGACAGGCCATGGGAGACAGATCAGGTGTGGAGAGATATATCAGGGTCTCATTATCATTCAGAATATGAGAATGGACAGAGGGTTACCAAGGGAGAGAGTATAGAGAAAGAGGAGGAGAACAGGAGATGATCAGAAAGTTGCATCTATTGGAATTGCTAACAGGAGGAATTAAGAGAGCAAGGAAAGCCAAACCCACAGAGAACCAAAAAAACACTGAGAGCAAGTCAAGGAGGGAGCGTAGCCAACTGTGTGAAGGAGGCTGATCAGTCAAGGAAGATAAAAATAAAGAAGTCACCCAAGAACTTGACCAGGAACAGGATATAATATCCTGCCTCAATGAAGGCAATTACATAAGAGTGAAATGGGTGGAAACTACCATGCAGAGAGGATCCAGGAGGAAGTCAGCCTAGAGGAGCTGCAGCATTGGCAACAGACAATAAATTCAAAAAGCCTGGGTATGAATGGGAGGAAGAATATACACTGGCAGTTGGAGAGGCTGGAAGGGTTAAGGAAAATTATTAGAATAGGGAAAGCAGCAAAGAATCCTGTGGCACCTTATAGACTAACAGACGTTTTGCAGCATGAGCTTTCGTGGGTGAATACCCACTTCTTCGGATGCAAGTCAGGGAATACAGTGGTGTGCTTGAAAGCAGAGGATGTGATGGAGAATAAGTGAATGAGGGAAAATATGGGAAGCAAGAAAAATCAATAGGGGATAAAGTCAAGGGGACACGTTGATGTACTAGAAGATGTAAAACTAGTTATATGCCATTATTCTTGTTGAGTCCCTCATTAGAAATTCTAGTCAGCACTTTAACTTCAACCTGAGAAGTCACATGTTTTCCTACACGCAAATTGCAACCAAAAGACTTGCTCAGATAACTGACTAGAATTGTGATCTTGTTAGTACTCGTGCAGCACCATATCTCTTTCACCAGAGTGCTTGTAGGAGTGTGAAACTAATTGCTAACACCAATTCAAGTCAGCTCACAATGCCATTTGCACTATTCCAAAATTGCTACAGTAAAAGTTATTTTCTGCTACGTAGGTTTTTTTTTCTCCTCCTTCAGCAATGATTGTTAAGAGATAAGCTCCAAAGAGACAAACGGAGAAATCAAAGTACTCGAGTCCCAGTTCTGAGACATACCACTAAATGAAATGAAATGACTTATTAAATCTACATTTTATGGACTGAAAGATTATAGGAATTAAAATGGTATAAGTATGTAACACAAACCACCATATCAACAATAAACTGCTGCAAATGTTTGCCCGTCTATCATCAGAATATTAATAACTGAAAAAAATGAATTAGGATAATAGCAATGAGCACTAACAGAATTCCAAACTATCAACACTTCAGAGCATGAGGTGACAAAATAGAGGGTGTGTGGACTAAATAATCTAATAGGGTCTTTTCCATCCCTAGTTTCTATAAATAAATGCCAACAGTTGGAGTACATTACCTTCATTTTCAGAAGCCTGGCATTTTACCTTGAGTACCAAATCAAATGTACTTTCTGGATTTTGCCTGGAAATAAAAAATAAGTAAATTGATTAGTCATACATATGTCATAAACCACATAGACTGATCTAGATTATCAAGCCTTCTCTACAGTGTCCATAATGTTATATCCTTTCCACTCCATTTGACACGATAAAATTAGAGAATCTCAATTATTTGGATTTTTGTAAGATTTCAGAAGTCATATTTTCCTTCACATCCTGTAATATATTCACACACTTTTCAAAAAAGAATAGGCAACAGAAGCAAGAATTGAGAATAATTAGATGATTGTTAAAACAATAAAAATTCTGTGATTACACTGATAAATTGTAGTCCTATATGTTTGAGAGCTCTTCAGTCCTTTCATTATGTCATTACCCCATCTTAAATAGTCGTGTTGAAGTAAATACAATTTTAAACTTGCTGAGTTTGCTTTACAAAACTGAACTTTACAGATGGAAAAAATGCTGCTAGTTTCTTTATTATCTATTAGTTAGAAACCAGTATGTAGATTGGGCCTCACTGATAGTCTTTTCCACTTCACCAGTTTGAACCACTTCTGTTTTTAAGGTATGAAGAGAGTGACCCAGGATTAAGCTTCCATCTTAATTCCTGCAAACTGAGCCATTGGCACATTTATCTTTTTAATATATTTGGTCACCAATTGAAACTTGACAGTCCCCTTCCATCTCCTTCAGAAGTTACTGCCACTGGCATGTTTAAGGATTGAATCCTGTACACAACAATTCAACCACTGGGAATATTAATCCCGTAATTATGAATTACATTTGCATTTGTTGGCTGATAGCTCATTACCCAACCCTAGCCTAAATTTAAATAATTATTTGCACAGAACAGCCACAAGTGAGTACCATTACTATACAACATTCTCTGTCTGTGAATAAACTCCTACATTTCAGTAATTTCTTGATTTATGATGTTGGGTTCAGAAGTAACCCTTAATTTATTTTTACCATTCTGAGTTATTTAAATTCTCATTCTGATGAGCAATCTGCCATTTATATTAAAAGCAAATATTATAACCTCCACCATATCAATTATTTATCTAAGTAACCACATAATATAGAAGTCAGCAGTTTTTCACAAGTAAGGAATTCAAGACTGGGCCTCAGGTTTCTAAAATGATGCATATAAAGCATATCACAGACTGACAGTTCGATACAAGTTTTTAAAAAAAAAGTTTTAGAGGGATTTTGGACTGGAGCAAAGGCGGGCAAATTTTTGCCTCCCCAAACAGCCAGGCATGGCCCGGCCCTGACCCCTATCCAACCCGCACCCCCGCTTCTCGCTCACTGATTGCCCCCCCCCAACTCCTGTCCCATCCAACCCACCCTGTTCCCTGACGGCCCACCCGGGACCCCTGCCCCATCCACACACACACCCCTCTCCCTGTTCTCTGACTTCCCCCTGCTCCCCCATCCAACACTCCCTCTCCTTCCTGACTGCCCACCCCCGGGACCCCTGCCCCCATTCAACCCCTGTTCCACACCCTCTGACCGCCCCACCTCCTAGCCACAACTCCGATCCCTGACCACCATCACCCCGAACTCCCCTGCCCCCTTACCGCGCTGCCTGGAGCACTGGTGGTGCTACAGCCATGCTGGAGCTGTGCTGGAGCCAGCCATGCCACCATGCAGCACAGAACACCGGGTCAGGCCGGACTCTGCAGCTGCTCTGCCCCAGAAGCTCGCAGCCCCACCACCGAGAGCACTGCACCAGCAGCGCAGTGAGCTGAGGCTGCAGGGGGCTAGCCTCCCAGACCAGGAGCTCAGGGGCCGGGCAAGAGGGTCCCGCAGGCCGGATGTGGCCCACGGGTCATAATTTGCCCACCTCTGGACTAGAGGGAAACTTTCAGAGGTCACCAGTTACTTAATGTGTTTTCTATCATTTATTTTGTCACCAAGTATTGACAATATGCATTTATATTAAGACTGATATCAAATTTTTGAGCAACAATCACATATCTTTCCACATCATATTCCTTCCCTGCATCACTTTTTAAATTATTCAATTGGAAAATCTTAAAGGAGGATCCTGAATGAGCTAGTTCTGCACCTTTTTTTTTTGTCTAAGTTTTGCTCTCAGTTACACCAGTGTAAATCCAGACTACTTGAGATTTACAGGAGTGTAACAGAAAAGAACATGATCCATTGTTTCTTCCCGCAGCTAGCAAGACCAGAATGAATCTAATTAGAGTTGCACTCATTTAAATGAGGGCAAAACTGAGCTGTAAGAACCCAGCCTGTAGTGAGAAGAGTGGAATCCCTCTACCATGAAAGGGTTAAATGAAATTTAAACCTAGGTGTGTGTTTGCTCTTTTGGCTCATTTTCCCCCTTCCTTAAAGAAGGAGTGGAAAATCAGAATGCTGGATTTAACACATTCATTTCCATTAAAAATGTGTCTCAAATACAGGATTAGGACTTCAGAGCCCAACTTCTTAACTGAATTTACAATCAATAAGACAGCATGTGAAAATGTGTTTCTTCCCTCAGTACACCACCACAAAGTCTGCTTCCACAGAAAAGTTCTAGGTTTACTCTTCACCTCCCACATAGAAGGTGTTACTTATACTTAGAAGTGTCAAGAAATATGTCAAACTAGTGTGATATATGTCAGACTGGCTTTCATTTCTATTGTAACTATTAAATAGCAGATTCATCATAAACATAGATTACTGTCAGTTTACAAAATACAGATTTAACCTCTCATCAACTACTGAATTAAGGAAGTCAATGGGACTACTCACAATGGGCAAGTAGCTTCAAACCATCACAAAAAATTAACTTTACAAAAAGTTACTTTGTCAACACATCTGGGTTACACTAAAATTCTCTCGAAGTAGAATTATTCTCTTAACTTCTTGAAAAAATATTAATTTTCTTGAATAATCAAATAGAAAGATGATGTTAGATTCCTTAGAAGAATGTTTATAAACAACCTCTGTTTTGATGTTACTAGTTTTACACTCTATTTTTGTAGCTGTTTCTCAAAACCAAGACTCATTCGTCTGTAACTTTCACAAATATGAGAGTAAAGTAAAATAGCTGGAATATTTAAAAAAAATCACCATTTATTGGCAATAGATACAAAGAGACAGTAAATAGGCAAAAAGTAAAGTGCAAAAGTTTGTTCAGTATTGTTTTTGTAATCCACCTAACACCCAAACAAGTCATCCTGGACATTCTTCTGAGAAGTTTCGTAGGTACCAAACCTTAGGCTGGCACTGTCTTCTAGGAAGACGAGTTATGTGTATGCTCCCAGAGACAGAAACAATGGCCTGTCAATTCTTCCACTTGTGGGGCAGACTCTTTCACTGGGATGAAGATTATTATAAAGCCCTGTGTACCTTTATCTCATCCTCTGAAGATGAAGGATTCAGCAAGTGGGGCTCACTTTAAGGTGCACGTTACAACAGTCGTTGATGACTGAAGGGGGGGTCATTTTGACAGAGACCAAGTGTGTGTTCCAGTCTCTCGCTGGGAATAGAGGGTGCTAGGGCAGAGAGGGGTTTCTTTGGGGGAGGGACAGGTGGGGGGCTGACAAGCTCTCCCTGTGGGGCGGGCTGCAGGATTCATGGCTGGGCGTCTCCACTGGGGGATGGAGAATCGGGTGGGGAGCCGCCAGCTGTTCACTCTGAGGCTGCCAGTGTCACACCTGCGGGGAGGAGGATTTTGCCGCGTGGGCTCCCATGACAGCCCGGTGCAGTCCCGCTCCTGTCGTGCCCCGGGGCTCTGCTCAGCCGCCCCCTGTGCGTGCCCAGCGCAGAGCCAGGCCCCTGCCCCACACCCCGCCAGGCTGGGGGAGGCTTTGAGGCCTAGTCCCTCCTCCCCTCTCCCTCCAGCGCAGCCCCCCGAGCCGCCTCGGCCGCCCCCTCCGCCCCGCCGCCACTCACTTGATCCTGCTGTCCATGGTCACATCTCGGGCCCCGGCCGCCGGTCCGCGCCCCGCGGGGAAACACCTCGCCCGGCCGGCAGGGAAAGGAGGGACGCGCCGGCCCCGGGGGACGGGGAGGTTACAGCGGCTGCTGGCGGTGGCCCATGGCTGCTCCGCTCCCCCGGCTCGAGCCGTGAGCGCGGCGGGGAGCGGCGGCACCGCCTCCTCCCAGCCTCAGTTCCTGTTGCCGCGGCGGCGCCGGCACCTTCTGGGAAGCAGGAAGCTCGGCGGTGGCCGGAGCAGCCGCCGGTGGCAGTGGCACCTGCGCCGGGCAGGGGGTGGCTCCGGGGGTGGCCCTGCCGCGGGGGACGGGACTGAACTGAACTCCCCGGGGACACGCGCGGGGTGTCGGCTGCCCGCTCCGCGCACCGGCCCCCGGGCCTGCTGCAGCAGCCTTTGCCCTCCGGGCCCGGCCCCGGCCCAACCCCAGCCCCAACCCAGCGCTGAATGCGCTCGCAGGGACAGGGCAGGGGCCCGGCTCCACTGCCTGACCCACGGGGCTGCTCCAAAAGCTCGGGCTAGTTGTGTCCCCCGTGGGGGTTGTACAGTTCCCGTCCAGCACAGCCCTGCACGTTTCCTCTAAACGCCCCGAGAGGCGCCTGAACTTCTCCTTTCATTATAATTAACGCTTCCCTAGATTGGGGAAGGGAATAAACAACCCAAAACCGCCACTTTGCACTGTTCCTCCATCAGGCGTTTCATTTAGAAAGACAGGCAGAGCTAAGGTTGTTTTGTTTTGTTTTGTTTTCCACTTTATCTCCCCAAACCCTTCAAGCTGGGTTCTCAGGTTGTTACAGGTTTAAAGGAATGAAGTTCCAATTTACACACACCCCAAATGAAGAGGGAAAGGGAAATAAAATGTTGGGTCAGATATTCAAAATATCTCATTACTAAAGCACATTGCAAAATCCTTCATCCCCCTAGAAAGGGGGACTTTTTCATTAATCCAGAGTGAAGCACAGGTGGCTGCTCTACTGTCTCCCAACCAGAAAGCTGGCTCCCTAAACCAAAGACTCATCCTGTAGGCTCCAATATATGCCTTCCTTTACTCACTGCAAATATTCCCATTGACTTTGATAAGAGTCTGGGGTCAATGCAATTCTTCACAGCACACGTCTTGCAGTATTTGGTCTTTACAGTTTAGGAAGGTCCAGATCCTGCAAGCGGATCCAGAGGTCCGCTCACATGGTTCAGCTTTCAGGATAAAGGCCTTCACACCAGGAAGGGCCCCCAGAGGAAAAGGACAAGAGAAGCAGCATACACTTGAACCTAATCCTGCAAACAAGTATACATGCCAGTAGTCCCATTGAACTCAATGCAGCTATTCACAAAGTTATTCCTGTGTATTTTCAAAATTAGGGCCTTCCTAGTTTCTAAGGGACAGATTCCTTTGACTTCGGATGGAGCAGCAAGCATGTAGGTGAAAACAGAATTTGAATCAGAGTCTTTTGTTGGGCTATATATAGCCCTTCCATAAACATGTGCAACTTGCATTTGCTTCCAGAGGAGATCTTATGCCAGAGATGAATTTGGTCTATTCTGTTTGCTAATAGTGCGGTTACTTTGGCAACAGTCATGTCATCTCCACTTCATACCATCACAGATGCACATCAGATGTTTCTATTTAATATATTTAGACACTTTTACCTAATAGTTTTATCACCACTGTGTATATGTTAGCTCTATAGTGGAAAAAGTAATGGTTTTAAGATTTTAAAATCAAGAATTTTATTTTAGCCTATTTTATTTATAGCCAAGGGAAGAAACTACAAGAGTAAATCACCAATTCTGCAAACACTTATACACAAATAATTTTATGGACTGTAGTAGTCCCATTGAGTTTGGAATGGGATAAAAACAGAAGCTGGCCCTAAAAATGCACCAAGTCCCATTCACCTTGGGTGGTCTGTGCGGCCAAATTCCCACCTATACCAAATTTCCTTCACTTCATAATATAATCACAATGAAAAATGCAAAAAGCAGAAATTTTACAATACTGGGCCAAATAAAAAATGCCCTTCACTGCTCTCTCTGAAATTAATCATAATATCAGCACTTGGTGAGTGGAATACACTCAAGCCAATGATCTATTAAACACATAAAACAGCACTAGTATGTTACTGAAGTTGAAGAATCAAACACTCAAAGAAGTCAGGAAATGATAAACAACAGTTTTCCTGCTGCAACATTAACTTGGCCATGTTGCACATCCTATTCACCGTATGGTATATAAATTAATAATAAAACATATAGAATGTGCAACAAAACCAATTTGATGTTGAAGCAGAAACATTAGCTTTTGGATTTTCTTGACTTTTGAGTGCTTTCTTTCTCCAACTTGATGATGCATTAATTTGTGGGCGTAGTTTCAGAAGCACTGAGCATATGCAACTCCCACTCCCACTGAAGTCAATGGGAGCTGTGGGGAGTTCAGGATCTCTATAAACCCAGACCATCTTTTGTTGAAATGAAAAATAAATGAATTGATTTAGTGATAATTGAGGCTCCTAAGAGGAGCACTGAAACCTGCTACCCTTAACTGACCAACTACCTAAACTGGACCTCTCTTTGGGGATTGAATGGGAGAAGTCTTCCAAGTTCACAAAATAAGCAGTAGGCTGTGCAGGTGCTCAAAATATGGAATATGTGCACAGTACTAGTCACTTAATCTAAAACTATATCTTATGAGACATTACAGACTTTCGGTCATCTCTTAGGGCTAAATGCTAGTCTCATTGGAAGTTTTGCTATTGATTTCACTGAGACTAGCATTTATTTCAATTTCCCTGTCACTATTCCAAGCTGTAAATGCAGTACAATTACAATATGACAGTTCCTATTCAAAATTCTCCAAAACAAGAACACAAAAATGAATTTCCTAATTAGGGTGCCCAGCCTATGATATTTACCTCAAGATAATATTAAAAAATAGATCCTTAATGGCCCATCCCCTAAACCAATCTTAACCCTTAAAAGATTTGGCCTTTAGAGAAGAAAGGTAAAGACTCAGTCACTGATTCAATATAGATACATTTCTAGAATGCTATGAAGATCACTAGCCAGACATCAGTAAATAAATGTCTAAAGTACTTCAAATCATTCCATTCACTGTCAGCTGTCCTCAGAGTGTGCTTAATTGGGTAAACTGTTCTTCATCTTTACAATGGCTCTGTGCATGGTCTTACCCCTTTCCCACCTCATTTTTTAATATTATGTATCCAATTATGTGGATTATTTCCTTTAATGGTAAAAAAATTAACTTTTGGTTTAGGGACAAATGTGAGTAACAAAGACATCTTGTGAGAGTGTGTGTTTGGCTCAATAAAAGTCTTACACATAAATTGCACTGTGCTATCATTAATGCTCAGGAATGCAACAAACTTAGCTGTCACTATTCATTTGATAATGCTGTGTCTGAAAACCATGCATGTGCCACATGACAACTGTATTCTGCACAAACATGCACACACCTCTGTAAATAAGCAGGTAGGCATCCATATTAACGAGTGAACTCCCAGGGAGAGGTCAGTACTAAGGTAGGAATGAAGATTTCCAGGCTTTCTAATCAATGTGCCCTACCAACTGGGCTAGAAAACCAGCTCCACTTAAGCAGGTCAGCTGATATATTCACCTACAATTTATCATTTCATTAGTGAGTGCTAAGTATTTTGATACATCAGTTCAATATGGACATTTTTATCATTTACGTGATGTTTAGTGTGTGGGTAACTGTTGGATATCATTAGAGTATATGTCACACTTTAGCTAATATAGTGAGCGCCATAGTGTCTTCTCTGAATATCTACAAAAGTGTCAATTTAAAAGCAAAATATTTTCTATATAAATCTGGTGACTATCCATTGTTTTGATTCTGAGAACATAAGTTTAAGCAGGTCTGCATTCCATATTAAATCCTGTTTGTTCTAAACTTAAAATTGTAAAATTAATTGGGGAGATCAGAAGAATTTACATTAATGTCATATTCAGATTGCACAGTTTTAAAGGACAGGAAATTGAAATGTTAAAATATTTACAGCAATATTAACTTGGAACTTAGTATTTTTAAGGAGTATTTTTCAAGCCTTATTTTTCTTCTAAATGGGTAATTTAGGGCCCAATTGTAAAATCCGCTGTGAATTATCAATGAGAGCAATAGGTTTACAATCTGGCCCTTAATGTATTAGTTTGTTAGATGTGCACCATAAGTTTCAGAAGATGTGTGACATGCCTAGGTAAATTATATTGTATAAGCCTTCAGGGGGCATATCCTGCCTTAATTTTTAAACTGGGCCATTTTAACATTACACTAATGTTTTGCAATTAATTTCATTTTTTAAATGAAAGACAAAAAATGCATTCCCCATGCTTTCCAATTTCTATATTTAATTGTACTGTCATGTACAAAACAAGTTGGGAATAGTAGAAAAGCATTGTGAAGAATTTCTGCTTTTCACAAACATGGCAGCTCAAGGAACTGATAGTGAAATAAAGAACCTTTTACCTATCAGGCTTTGAATCCAGCCCAGCTCAGTAGCTACCACCAGTTCTTACTAGCTGTTGATTGTTCAGTGGAGTATTTGAAATAGACTGAGTATCAGAGGGGTAGCCTCTGTAAAAAGGATCTGTAAAAAGCAACAAAGAGTCCTGTGGCACATTATAGACTAACAGAAGTATTGGAGCATAAGCTTTTGTGGGTGAATACCCACTTCGTCAGATGCATGAAATGGATTGGTGATTATAGTCCAGTCCTTATTACATATGTCCATATCTCAACTGCCATCTTTGTTAGCACACTCTAAGAAATCAAAGAATGAGCAGAGAAACTCCCCGTTGACTCCGCACCTGAGATATTCCCTCCGTGTAAGGTTTGAGAGACATTGACAGCAATAGTGTGAAAGCATGCACTGCTCCTGCCCATATGCAGTGATTATTAGGAAAAACTTTTCAGTCTAGACATTTTTTTTTGTAATACTAATTTCCTTTTAAAACATAGGGGACAGCTTATGAATCCCTTCTTCGTGTTGGTAGTAATTTACTTTGTGCATAGTCTGAATGGAGGTATTCATCCAAGTCATTTGTAAACAAAAGACTATTAACAGGTTGAATCCAGTGATGCTGGATGAATTCAGTTTTTCTGTTTAGATTGAGGAATCATATTTCTAAAATGATAGCAAAGCCCAGAAATGTATTCTGCATTTTAAGTTTACCGGACTAATCTGGTTGTCAGTAAAACTATGATGAAGCAAAGATTTCTTTGTCAATTTTGAGAAAAGCTTTATTCAGTCAGCAAGAGAACAATTTTTACTAACAGCAGTGTGAAATTCTTGAGATTATTGTTCACTAAAGTGTCCTTGCTGTGGTGAAGCCAAAAGCTCATAAAATTAGGAACTGATCTGTGTTAAAATAAGGATGTGCTTAGGACTTGCAAATCATTGTGGAAATTGTCTTGCTATGTCTAACCAAAATACAGCACTAGCTTTGTAACTACAGTTTTTAGGGGATGGTTCAGTGTGAATTAGTCTTTCATTAAGGTGTCAGTACATAAAGGGACTGTTTACTGGTGGAAGTTATATATGGAAATTAGCTGCACAACACAAACCTGTTTCTCAGCTCTACACAGGGAGTTTTCATTTTACAAATATAGAGGGAGTTGCCAAGATCTTGGACCAATAACTGGCTCCATTTGGCCTCTTGGTCATTATACCACCAGTACTTCCCCAATCACATTGCTCTGCTAATCAATCCCAACATTTCTCCCTTTCTACAGAAAGCTGCCTTTATATAAGACAAAATCTATTAACCAGTGTTTTTTCTACAACCTAAAAAAAAAATGTACCATTATGCATTTGCCTTAACTCCTAATGCAAATAAAAAGTACAATAAGTATTTCTATATTTTTGTTGTAATAACTGCTTGGTATGCACTAGGATCTTAAGATGTTCTTAAAACAAAATGCAGGGTTTTGCACTCTTCTTTACTCTAAGATAGTATGGCAATCTACCCAGTTATCTTTGTGTGATTGTTTTGGCTCAGTGCATATGTTTGCCACCATTTAACTCTCTGTTGAGCCTGACACTGCAAGGTGCTGAGCAGCTTTTGAGAGATGTGGAGCTGCTCTGTAATAATTTGAATACTGTATGTTGACACAGTTATTGGAATGTTTACTGTATGGCTAGATTGGTTTAGTTCAGTGGTTCTCAAACTTTTTTTTTCGCGGACCACTTGAAAATTGCTGTGGGTCTCAGCGGACCACTTAATGATCTTTCCAAATGTTGTTTGTACCATTAGCTAACTATTGTAAAGTGCTTTGAATAAAAGCGCTATATAAAAAAAAACCTTAATAATTAACATTTTGTCTTCTACAAATAAAAGCACACAACCATATTTTAATATCAGTAGTCTGACCTTTCTAATACGATGGATGTGCCCTCTCTCCCCCGTCGCGACAGCCCCCCGAGCTGGGGCTGGGAAGGAGGAGGGTCTCTCTCTGGCAGCTTCAGCCCTGGAGCTGGAGAAAGTCACCTCTTTCTCTGGCTGCCACAGCCCTGCACGTCCCAAATTCCACTGACCCCGTCTTCTCACCCCACTGCCCCCTCCCACCTACCCTCTATTCCCCCCAAGGCCACCACCTCACCTTACATGTGTGTCTCCTCCAGGGTCCAGGCACCTAATTAGGTGGGTGGCCCTTCACTCTCTTGTGTGCGGCCGCCCAGTTGCGCACCTTAGAGGGAACTATCCGCAGACTGCCTGAATGGAGCTCGCGAGAACCTCTGGTTTAGTTTAATAACTGGCTGTAAGGAAACAGGCAGGAATGAATCAATAGGTCAAGTTAAGCCACTCCTCAGTAAACACTTCAGGGTTGTTAAGAGACACTGCCCAAACCATTAGCTGTTAATATTTTACCTCCTGGCTCCAGCCATCTTACAGTATTGATTTGGACAAGCAAGGAAAAACCCCAGGAACTGATAAAAACAAAGAAGCCCTGGCTGGATTGAAAGGGACTCTCTATAGAGGAGAGGCTGTTATTGGGGGTTTTAGGTAAAATGGACAGGTGTGTGCACGGTTTGTTGGTTTAAACTCCCTCCCATTCTTTCTTCTTACGCTCTCTTCCTACTTCCTTTAAGAAGGCTATCTGGTCAGCCCAGTAGCCACAGACTCCTGGAAGAGAAGAACCCAGTTGGACCTGCTGGGTAAGCATAGTTGACAAAGGTACTGTAGCCCAGGGCCTAGTCTAAGAGTGGGTGAATCACAGGGTGCTACCTCAGGAGAGGTAAAGACAAAAGTCTGACATCTGAGGGGCTGTGCTCAAAGAGGAGATGGTGGTGCACGTAGATTAGCAACCAAGACATGGAATACCCTCAGCACCCATTGATTACAGTGGAAACTAAGGGTACTCAGTACCTCTCAAGAGTGGCTTAATACATTGCAGCAGTATCAGGTCCCTATTGTCCTTAGGGACTTGCACAGAAAGTTAAGGAAATTCATCATTCCTGTGTACAGTTTGTTTTGCTCAGGACTCTCAATCTCTTACTTTGCTCTTCAATAGAAAATGGTCAGGAAGTTGGTTCTTCAGCAACACAGTGCCCTCTAGCATTATTCTGAGTCACTGGTTCAGTCCTAAATCTGAGGATGTAGTGTTACCTACCAGCTCACTAGTACCACTTCTTACAACAGCTAGTTGATTCTTGGGTATCCCCTATCCAAATACTGGCATTAGCAAAGGTGAGAGTTCTGGTGGGATGTGTTAAAATATAATAATCTGGTTTTGTATCAGTGTTTTATTTTCTTGCAACCTCAGAGAATTTCTGGTCACCGTGTATGTTAACCTGTAATTACAATGTTTTGGTTTTTGTGGGGGTTTTTTAATGGTCCTCCAAGGACATGTTCTTTCTGCTTTAACTTCTCCTAGGTCCATTTTATGTCAACCATTAAAAGTGATGCCTTGTTCCCAGCACCTTTGTTACCCACGTAACAAAGCATCAATATCACCGATTTCAAAAGCAACATAAGAAGTGTACTACAATTCAGCTCTTCATGGCCTGTTCTTGTCTTAGCTAGCATTGCTTACTAACACTGTGTTTTACATATTAATCACATTGCACCTGTTCCAGAGGGTACAAACTACTTAGTTCAGTTAACCCAAAGTTTGCCATGTCCAAATGTTTTCACTGTATTAATAGTTATTGCTGGCACCAATATTTAAATGTATCTGCTATTGAAACATTATATCTTGATCCATTTTAATCATTTGTTCTGCTTCGTCTCTTAAGGTACAAAGTGTTTTGCACATGTTTTGCAACTGGAGAAGTCCAGGGAATAGTTTAACAAAATAAAATATTATTTTACTTGTCCACAGAACATATGTCTGCCATTACCATACTCATAAGATGTAACCCATAGGAAAGTCCTTAAAATATATATTTTGAAAAAAACAATCAGAAGCTTCCCTTTGTAGGACTGTTCCTTCAATATATAAGGTGGGACCTATTCTATAATCCAGTGTAGATAGTAAAAATAGGTTTAGAATAAACAATTACTTTATCTCCTTCTGTTAGCAAAACAAATGGATGTTGCAAAGTACTTGCTGTGTAAATAAAGCATATTTTGATTTGACCAAGCCTTTAATAAGATATTCCAGTTTAGTTTGACACCCTATTTATAGTGGTCTTCTGATGTGATACAATGTATTTGCCCAGTCTGGTAGTTTGAAATGCATATTACAATTGTAAATGGTGTATAATATTCCCTTATTAACCTATTCAGTATGAAGGAGCTATTTTTGTAGCAGACATGGTTAAAGATGTTTGTAATATTCTAATCATAGTATGTGTAAACTGTCCCAAATTTTTCATGATTCCCCCATTGGTATCTTTGCAAGGCTGTCTCCATTAACCTGCTGTTAATTAAGTTAAATTTCTTACGTGGTCTCCTAAACTTGAAACACCAATAGCCTTATTTTGCCCTGCATGGTCTGGAACACAAGCAGAGTCCAAGAGAAATAATTTGCTGAAGCACCAGCAAACTCTATTCTTCATGTTTCCAACTGTTTGCTGATCTATAACCTGTTTAACAAGTCACCCAACAACATTTTCAACAAATATAGTCATTATGCTTTGACACAGCAAGTCTCCTTTAGTCACTTATTTACACAATAGCAGGATCTAATCAGCCATTGCTACTAAATATACAAGATGTAGTTTGTCTTTCTCCAACTTCACTTTTTTTCCTTTAAACATCACTCAGGTCCATTCACTCATCGAAACAAAACAATCGGCATGACTCACTTTTAACTGATGCAGCCAGTTAGCATCTCCCAAGTCCACCCACTTGTATTCTGTTCCATACAGAATCCTTATAGCTCGAATTAACCCATCAATCTCTGCAATACAGTCTTCTACTACAAATTCTCTACCATTCTTTTCTTAAACTAATCCTCAGTTTTTACAACTGCCTCTTACAATAAAAGCAGGCAGGTTAACCAGGGAACCAAGTATTAGTCAGTCAGCTTGTTATTTTTGTTTAATTGTCTCTGGAGAATTACTCTCTTGCTATAGTGTGTGTTTAGTAGTAACAACTACGCTGAAGTTTGGAAAACAGTTTAAGTTATAAACACCCTCTATTCACTTGCATTGGATTGTAGTAGTTCTCCATTTGGGATGAAATTTTGACAGCTTCATCTTTGGAAAAAAAAGCTTTGTGTGTATGTATATATGAGAAAATCCTTTTAGCCATTTGAAGTTGTGTATGTTTATTTAAAACAAAAACCAAAACCACCATTTTCCCTAATGTAAAACAATCATTGGCAGAATCCGCTCCTTCTTGTTCCATAAATTAATAATACAAGAGAGCTGAACTTTGAAACTTAAGCCCAATCCTGCAAACACTTGTATTTAATGTTACTCAAATGAAGACTCCCACTAACTTCTATAGGACTACATAGGAAAGGAAAATTAAACATACATATAAGTGTTTGCAGGACACTAAGCTCTGAAGTTTCAAAATTACATAGGGATCATTCACAGTAGAAAAAAAAATCACCAAGTCTGAGAGAATTTGCATTTGTGGAGAAATGCACTGTCAAATATAGGTGAAATTCACCCTAAAGCAAAAGGCCTGAAAAAAGTCCTCTATAACACCTGTGTCCTACTGAAGCCCTAAATGTGGAGGGAAAGGGCCTTGTGAGGGTTTGGAGCAATGTGTGAATTTCACCCACGTATACCTTTTCTTTTCCATTTTACTAAGAAAAAAGTATGCACCACTGTGGCCAGCTGCCTGGTTGTTCTGCAAGCATTTTTGTTCATTTTTTTAACCTTATTTGTTTCCATTTATTCATTCCTATTCCTCACTTTCAAAACAACCTAGGAAATTAAGGGTCAGATGGTCAGTTGGTATAAATCAGCATCACTCAGCTAAAACCAGAAAAGCTCTACCAGTTTTATCAGCTGAAGATCTTGCACTAAATGCCAAAGGCTATGTTAAGGTTACACAGGTAAAAGTCAGGAAATGACCCACAGCAACATCAATTTAACCTTGTTTCATTATATAATATTTTCTCATCTTATTTTCCTTCTAGGTAGCTTTTCCGAGCTTAACATACTGTTGTTCATGTCATTACACATTTACTATCAAACATATAGAATGTAAATTAGAAGCACTGTAAACCACCTCCTACAGTTCTCTGCCTGATCACTTTTCAGACTAGAGGTAGCTTAGAATCATAGAATATTAGGGTTGGAAGAGACCTCAGGAGGTCATCTAGTCTAATCCCCTGCTCAAAGCAGGACCAACACCAACTAAATCATCCCAGCCAAGGCTTTGTCAAGCTGGGCCTTAAAAACTTCTAAGGAAGGAGATTCTACCACCTCCCTAGGTAACCCATTCCAGTGCTTCACCACTCTCCTAGTGAAATAGCGTTTCCTAATATCCAACCTAAACCTCCCCCACTGCAACTTGAAACCATTGCTCCTTGTTCTGTCATCTGTTACCACTGAGAACAGTCTAGATCCATCCTTTTTGGAACCCCCCTTCAGGTAGTTGAAGGCTGCTATCAAATCCCCACTAGCTCTTCTCTTCTGCAGACTAAATAGCCCCAGTTCCCTCAGTCTGTCCTCATAAGTCACGTGCCCCAGCACCCTAATCATTTTTGTTGCCCTCCGCTGGACTCTCTCCAATTTGTCCACGTCCCTTCTGTAGTGGGGGAGGCCCAAAACTGGACACAATACTCCAGGTGTGGCCTCACCAGTGTTGAATAGAGCTTCATTGGCTCTAATTTTACTAAAGATTGTCAGTTGCTAACACCTTGTAATAAAGGCATGATGCTTAGGAACCTGGTAAGAGAATGGTATTTACTTCCTGCACCCAAAATACATGACGGGGGGTTACATATGGCAACACCCTTGTCATATGGCAGAGGTAGGTATCGACTGATTTTGGTGGCTACTCTTAAGATCAACACAAATTGCTTTATGTGTAATCATTGACTCATCCAGTGCAGACAGAAAGGAAGTAAACTGAAAAGAGAAATGAGGAAACAGGAATACAAGCAGCACAACGGAACCAGAAAGTTCTAATCCACTCCAATTTAGCTTGCTCAAGAAGTATAAATAGGGCAGATGGAAACTACATGTAGCCTCAACATCTTGACTTATTGTCTGGTCAAATCACACAAGCTAAACAGGTGATGCAGGAAGTTTGTGTTGGTGGCCTTTGTGGATTATGTAACCAACAAGCCATATCTTTCTGTTGTCTGTGTACTATGCCTTCAAATGCAGAGGAGTTTTCTTGCCTGCTGCAAGTGCAGCACTGAGGAAGCCATCATTTTGGGTTCTGAACAGATGCAGAATATTAGAGTGAGAACCTTCATTTACTCTTTCACATCTGAGAGCCTGGTCAATATATTTGTTCATTTGTGTTGTTGTTTTCCTTAATGTGAAACAACTTGTCCAGAGCCTGAAGAATGCATATTTTGTTCGTTGTGTGTGAAAACACATAACAGCTCTCCTTCTGCTGACTCAATGCTCAGCCAATGCCACAACTTGGTATGGGGGGCCCTGCACTGCCAACGATGCTATTTGTCAGACAGGGGTCCTGCGGTTTGTTGTCATTAAGGAATCCAGGCACCTTTTGCAAGGCTAAGGATATTAGAGTTATAGAGTTTAAGGCCAGAAGAGACCACTTGATCATCTAGTCTGGCCTCCTGTATAGCACAGGCCACCAACATCACACAGCACCCACATACTAAACTCAACAACAGAAATGAGACCAAAGTAAATGAGACCCCCCAGAAGATTAGACTACTATGGGCCAATGGCAGAGAATAGGAAGGACCAAGGTACACCAGTGCCCGAGGCCCCTTCAATGACAGGGAAATGATTAAATGAGATGTACCCACATAATCCTGGCAAGTGACCCGCACTCCCACTCTGCAGAGGAAGGTGAAAAAACAGCAAGGTCACTGCCAATTTGACCTGGGGGAAAATTCCTTCCCGACCCCACATATGGAGATCAGTTAGACCATGAGCATATGAGCAAGAACCACCATCCAAGCACCTGAGAGCAAGAGAATGCTCAGTGCCCTGTCCCACCCCACCCACTGTCCTATCTCTAGCGGGGGCCATCTGGGATGCTTCAGAGGAAGGAGATAAAACCTCTCAGAATTCATTGGCAGAGGGAGAGAGTCCCTTCCTGACCAGCCGGCCACTGACAGGAAAGACTGAAGCATGAGCTTTAGGAACATAAGATATAAACTGGAGCAAGCCCCATCACCATTATCTTGAGGCACTGGCCAAATTCCAATATGGCTAATTCTATCTTGTTTACTTAAATGCCCCTAGCGCTTTTAATTAACTGCAATATTTCTCTTGTCTTCCTATCTTCAGTTGTTTTGTAGCATTGCTGTGCACTGTCAAAGAGTTGGTGAGTTCCACCCTAGAGATGGCTGCATTTCCCTGATGTGGGAAGAGGTGTGTGTGTGTGTGTGTGTGTGTGTGTGTGTGTGTGTGTGTGTGTGTGTCATTTGTAAAGTTATCTGGGATGAAAGGCAACACAAACATAAATTATTAATTTGTGAAATGCAATAATCCTTTTTCATGTCTCTCTTCTTTGAGCACGTCTCCCATTCACACTCTTTTTTCCAAGGGGAAGTTTGCTGGCAATGCCTGTGAAATCTCACTTCTAGTTCCTCACACAGAATAGTCAAGATGTGATGAAGCTGAAGATTTTGTTCGAAAACCACATCTGAAGGTTTTTTGGATTTCCCTTGGAAAATTTTATAGTCAAAGAGCAACCGGTAGGACTTGGTGACCCCCATTCATCAGTATTTGTAACATTTGGAAATTTAAGACAACTTTGCCAAACTTAACATGTGAAATTCCAGTGCATAAATGGTCCTTGATATATTACCTAAGAAGCAGCAAAAACTTGTGGCATCCAAGAGTGAGCAGATTGTTGAGGCAGTTCTTCCATACAAGAATATAAAATAACAAGTTCCTCTGTATGTATCAAAGGAGAGCAACTTAGTGGTGCCAAATAATTATTAAAACTACATATTGTCTTACTTGTTCCAAAGAAGGTTTTGCACTTTACTGGTGTTTGAAATCCACATTGAAGTCTAAGCTCAGCTAAACCCTACTATGTTGCTGGTATTGCTTGGTTGGTGATTTAGCTCTGAAGTCTTTGAATAGATTCCAATCTGGGTTAATTATGATGCCGTTTTGCTTACCTCAAATTCTCCTTGTAGTTTCAGTTGAATAAGATATTCTTCACTTCTTCTAGAATTTTTGTGTAATAGTGTATGAAGTTGAATGGTTTCCAAGTATCAGCCTAGAAATAGCTGCAAAAACAGTGCAGTGGAGAATGAAATGATGGCTATCTAGTTTGATAAACTCTTCAGAATGGAAGGTGTGCATTTTTTGCTGAAATGCAATACATTTTCTGCAGAACTCCATCTCTCTTCCTGCTACAAGTTTTTCTATTTGGCTAGGGAAAAAAAACTTTTAGATGATTGAGCAACTAAAGGCAATAGAATGAAATGCACTACGTTAAGGCCCTTACTCTACAAACATTTACTCCCAGGGTTACTGATGGTAGTAAAATTAAACAGCTGCATAAATGTTTGGAGGATAAAGGCCTTAGACTGTAAACTCTTGGAAACAGGGACTGTCTCAATTATATGATTGTATGTGACGAAGTGGAGGGTTTTCTTGGGGGTTTCTGTGTTTTCCAGTGGTTTGCATGCACAAGGGGTGGGACTCAATGTCCCTGGGTGTTACTGGTTTAACGAGGTGAGGGGAGAGGGAGTTTGTTGTTACAGAGGACCGGAGAGGGACTCGGGACCTCAGCGCAGGAGACACAACCGGTTCTGGCCAGTGGGAGGACAAAGGACTGCAGAGAGAGGACCCCGGTGACCTGACCAGCCGGTTCCAGCCAGAGGAGAGCTGAGAGGAGAGGAGACCCAGGTCTTCCTGTTTACAACCCTGTTTACCTGGAGAGAAGACAATGGACAGAGGCGGGGCTTGAGGCCGGGGATATCAGAGGCCCAGCTGGGAAGCAGGGAGGCTCTGGGCTGGAGAGGGGAAGCAGGCAGAGCCCACCTGGATGCAGGGAGACTGGGATGTGCTGTTATTGTGAGAGGCCAGGCCTGAGGCCCTGAGAGTTTCCTGCGCTGTGTTCAGCTCTCAATAAACCCTCCTGTTTTATGCTGGCTGAGAGTCGCTCAGGTCTAGAGAACAGGGTTGCATCAACCCCTTCGGGGGTGAAGAGGCCCAGGGGGTCCAGAGCGTGTGGACTCCCTGAGGGGCCCACGGCGAGAGACAGACGTGCTAAGGCTCAGAGAGGTGCGGCTCCAGGAAGTGGAGGGGCCTGACCCCGAGAGAGAGTGGACCCCCGAGAAGGGCTGTCTCACTGAAAGGGGCACCCCCCATGGACCGCATGGGGCCATGAGTCCGTGACATTGTACTATACCTAGCACAATAGGGTCAGATCCTATAGACACTACTGAAATAAGGTTAACTCAGCCAATGCCTGTGTACATTAAAAAAAGAAAAAGGAGAAAACATACTCATAGGCCCCCTACAAGGATGTCTTTATCCCCCCCACTTCTGTAAGAACTACTCTCTTTGGAAATCCATTTTGATTAGGATAATTGCCCAAGAGTTTGCATGCTTCTCCAAAGACTATCGGGGTGGTGAGTTGTATGTGCCTGTGGTGCCCGGGCTCCATGAATATTTAGGGCCCGGGGGCCCAGCTCCACCAATGTTTGGGGCTGGATCTCTCCTCCAGCCCCATCTGCCACCCCCACATGCCTCCCAGCCCCTCCTGCTGCCCCTGGGTGATTTAAAAGGGCTGGGGGGCCCCAGCCACCACCGGCAGCACAGCAGGACTGCCCACATTACAGCGCAGCCATGGCAGCACTGTGAGGTGGGCAGTGTAGACACGCTTTATTGCTGGGGGAGAGCTCTCCTGGCATTAAAAAATAACCACCCTGAATGAGGGGTGGTAGCTTTAACATTGGGAGCACGGCTCCCGGCAATAAAGCACTGTCTATACTGGTGCTTTTCAGCGCTAAAACTTTTGTCGCTCAGGGGTGTGTTTTTTCACACCCCAAACGACTAAAATTTTAGCGCTGAAAGTGGCAGTGTGGACATAGCCTAAGGTGGCTTCCTGCCTGTCCGCTCTGTGCCTCTCCAGGAAGCAGCTGGCATGTCCCTGCAGCCCTGGGGTGGGTGGGTGTCTCCATATGTTGCTCCTGCCCCGAGTACCAAGCCGCTGCCAAAGGGGTGTGCGGGTTACTTTTGGGAGCTGGCACTGGCCATGGTAAGTGCCGACGTCCTAACTCCCTCCTGCACCCCACACCCCTGCCCCATCCCAAAGCCCACACCCAAACTCCCTCCCAGAGCCCAACCCGTCACCCCTCCCACATCCAAACTCCCTCCCGGAGCCCAAACCCCCTCATGCACCCTAACCCCCTGTCCTATCCCAGAGTCTGCACCCAGCTCCCAAACTCCCTCCCAGAGCCTGAACCCCGTCCCGTATCCAAACTCCCTCCCAGAGCCTTAGGCGGGATGTGGGGGACTGGGCACCACCAAAAATGATCCAAATCTGCCGCCTTTGAAGATTATTCCACATCTCAAACCCTCTTGAATCTGAAAGACTGAGAAGAAATCTCAGCAGAAATTATGTCTATGAGATTCTCTGTTACTCCCAGCCTCTGGTCAAATTGAGATTGTTCATGAAAAGCTTTTCTTAAGAGAATGTTGCACTTCCCTCTTTTCCCAGCAGAGGCTCGTGATAAAGAAAAAAATAATAGAAACAAAAAAGTAAAAAAAACTTTATTAACATTTGAATAACATTGAGTTCTAAGCAAAGGCTCAGTGCAATTCTTAGATTACTCATACTAACCTATTCATCTTCAAACACCTCTGATAAAGTAGGGCAGAGAGAGAGCACTACATTTTGGCTGCCCCAGGGTGGATGTGTTGGAAGGAGAGATCAGAAGAAGGCTCAAAAAACCTTCTACTGTAGTGCATCTTGGAAGGGCAGACATATTTTGGCTGCAGGTATCTGGGAGCACAAAGATGGGCAGCTATTATAATCTTCCATGACAGCTACATTCCACTGGAACAATGCAACAATTGACCAATAAAGGAAGTGTGGAAGATAGAACTTTCACAGGAGCTGGGTCAAGTCTACGGAACTCACTCCCACAAGAGTTAAGAATGACCCATGAAGTTCACTGCTTTCTGAACTACCTGAAACACTCATTAATTCAACTTAGCTTACCCTCAGTAAGTACTTTTTACACACATATGCATCACATTCACAAATTATGTTTTAAACAAACAATATTAAACAATGTTATAAGCTAATTAACCTATTTCTCCTGCAGGCTGGGAAGGAAGAAAAAGAAAGAGCACATTGTTATTTCTATTTTAAAATATTTGTGAGGGCCTCACATGCTATTGTCACAGGGGCCATATAAGAACCCCGGCCCTAATGCTGCAGACTTAAGCACATGCTTAACTTTGGGCACTGTCAAGTGTCTACTCATTTTGGGGGTGAAATTAGTATATTATACAGTTTTCCTTTCATCTTGAAATCCAAGCTAGTAGTCTATATTCTCTTTACACCCAAAAAGTCTGCAGAAAATTAAGCATGTAAATCTTTGCAGGATTGGGTACATAGGTAAATCTGCCAATGAGAGGCATTTTTCTGCCTAGGATAAAGGCAGAGCTACAACCTTCCCATGGATGTCACTACGTAAGAAATGTTGGAGGAACCTAGAGTGAAGATCTGAGTCCTGCAGCTGTACTGGAAAGGACACAAATGGAATACTAATGAATCGAGGGGAGCACTGGCCGCCTGCTGAACTTCTAGGGATTCATAGATTTGTATATTCCAAGGCAAGAAGGGACCATTGTGAACATGCAGTCTGACCTCCTGTATAGCACAGGCCATAGAACATCCCCAAAATAATTCCTAGACCATGTATTTTAGAAAAATTTCCTATTTGGGGAACACGTGTTCAGTTGATTATCCACCATGACCCCCAAATCTTTTTGAGTCACTGTTTCCCAGGATGCAGTCCCCATCATGTAAGTAGTCCCTGCATTGTTTTTTCCTAAATATATCCATTTACATTTAGTCATATTAAAACACATATATTTTTGCTTGCACCCAGTTTACCAAGCAATTCAGATTTGCTTTGTATCAGTGACCTGTCCTCTTCTTTTCTTACCACTCTCCCAATTTTTATATCATCTGCAAGCTTTATCAGTGATGATTTTATGTTTTCTTCCAGGTAAATAATAAAAATGTTAAATAGTATAGGTCAAGAACCAATCCCTGTGGGACATCACTAGATATACACCCATTCAATGATGATTCCCCATTTACAATGACATTTTGAGATCTATCAGTTAGCCAATTTTTAATCCATTTAGTGTGTGCCAGTAGCCATTTCACTGTATGGACTGCTGTCCCCTGGGTGTTTCTCCTACACTATGTTTTAGCCACAGTGCCCTTAGTGCCTGATCCTGCAAAGACTTACACACGTGCGACTTTACTTATAAGATTAGTTCTGTTGAAACAAATGGGTCTCTTCTTATCAGTAAAATTTTTTGTGTGCTTAAGTCTTTACAGGACTGGGGCCTTAGACTGTCAGAGTTAGGGTTAGTCTATGGGAATCCTTGTGGGTGCAATCAGCACAGCACACACTATCAATGGCAGGATCAAGGCCTAAGCTTTTGTTTCAGGAGTGTTACTGGGTTGTTTCCCTAGTATCAACATACTGAAAAATCTAAAGGCCAAACTGCTCTATTTGTTTGCTTGCCTATAGCTCTCTAATCTGAACTTGTTATGTGTGTCATTCTTTTCTGTGTAGTGCATCTTTAAACAGAGTAATTATCCTCACTCCTTCAACAGGAAACTCAATTTGTTTAATTTCAGATGCAGAACATTACAGAATGAGTTACTGTGTTTTCTTGTTTTGATGGAGACTTTATGTGTGTTCCTCCTTGGTTTTCAGTAATCTGAAATAAATGTCTCTTTGTGTGTAAGAAAATTTCTTACATCCATTTGCAAAGTGCAGGGTTATGTTCATAATGTGTTTCTATTGTTCAAAACAATTGCTTCAATGCCATGTCTTTTTAAATCCATTCCAGCTGTGCAGCACCCATGAGCAACTCTACACATTAAAAACAATAGCCTGTGCTTGAAAGGGAGAGGAGAGAATTGTTGGGAAGAAAACAGATTTTGGCTTAGATTTTGGCAGCTGGTGTAAATCAGCGTAGCTGCATAAAAGTCAGCTGATTTCCACCAGCTGAGGATCTTGTCCTTCATTTTTAAGCTTCCAATAAGAAACTATAAAATTACACTGTCTAATGCTTATGATTCATGAAAAATACACAAAGCATTCTTTTAATATTTCATGAATACATTCAAAAGACCAAAATCTTTACTAATAAGGCTGAGGCATGTGTCTATGCAGGAGTCATGAAACTAGTGTTGAAGAAATTGGCAAAAAACCGTGCTCTCATAAGAGTCAGATTCTGAACTCTATAGTAATTTATAATAGTAACGGCCAGAATGCTCAGTCATTTTCCAAGAAATCTATATTTCTTGGATGCATTATCCCAGCTGGTCTATTGATTTCATGGTTCTTCATTCCAAATCACAGTTCCAGCTCACTGATGATTCTATCCAGCACTAGTTACATGAGGTGGTGTTGAAAGCCATCTTTCCTTTGAAGAAGCATGTGTTTCCCTGACAGATGCATTGAGCCAATCTGATAGTCTCCAAACTTCCTACTTCTGGGTTTTTCCTGCAGGAGGAGGCAAGCTGTTTTCTGCAATAAACTTTTCTCCTTCAGCCTACACTGATGGCCACAATCCATGTTCTAAATCACGGTCTTCATGAGCTTTAAGTAAATCCTCCTTCAAATTCCCTTCTAATTCAATGGCATGTTGTAAATCAAATACAGACAATTATAACTGCCTTGAGACTATACTGAGCTCTTCAAAGATATTCTTAGAAAGCATCAAGCATATGGGAAGCTTTGGGTACATTTTCAGCATGATATAAAAGGATTTAGTCATGGGATAGACCTTAGCAAGCATAGAAGCTTGATAGCTTGGGCTTTGCAAACATTCAGATCCTTAACTTTATAAGCATATGAGTTGTCCTATTAAAGTCAATTAGACTCTGTGCATGCATGTAGTCATGCATATGTATAAATATTTGCAGGGTTTGATACAGGATCCCTGTTCATCTAAACAAACACATAATAGAAATTCTTACCTTTAGTAACTAGTTTGTATTTGCCTCTTTCACAAAGAGGCCTTTCTGGTGACTGGCAGGGTCTTATGGCTAACAAAACATAAAATCTTCTAAAAGACCCCACTGTCAGAGATCACCAAGAGACTGGAGCCAAGCAGGCACAGTTATTAAATGTTTTTCTAACAAATAAAGCATAGGCAGTACAGCCAGACATAAATACTGTACAAGATCAAAAGCTTAGGGCCATCTAGATTTGTTCACATAAGTCACAAGCTGACATACCTACAGAATTACATATGGAGATTGAGCAAAATAGCACACAGGTTATGATATGGCATGTTTTTTTCCAGGGAAAAATCCAGCTTCTCTTTTCCAAACCACTGACAAAATTGAAAAGCCCATTTTGCCAGACAGCCTTGGAGTGTTTTCTCCCCTCCCCTTATACATATGCTTTAGGCAGTAAACGCTGCACAGCTACCCAGTGAGAGTAAAAAGGATATAAAGATGACAGCTGCAACTATGAGAACTAGGAACAGCATGAGTAATTGTTCTGATGGTTTGATATAAATCACCATTTATGTTAGATGTTTTCTGGGAGACTTGTACCAGTAAATATTGGCTTAAAGTTTGAACCTGAACCCAATCTCTCGATATATGGCTGTCTGATTGTACTTGGAATGTAATGCTGATCATCAATTCCCATTTAGAACCCTAACTTTCTGATTGTTTTGTCATTAGTAATGAAACCTTTATAGAGCACTTTACATGTTCAAAGTGCTATACAAATCGTAACTCATTCACTGGTTCTCAGCTCTTTTCCATACCATGACCCCAGTTAATACAGAAAAATGTTTCAGGACCATACCTTCCCTGCCCCCCTTTGCCATCTAATCCAAGGAAAGGGAAGGTGGTCACCCTTCTCCCTGATCTGTTTGCAACCTTCTTTCAGGAGTTGCAACTCTCACGTTTAGAACCCCTGAACTAATTAATCCTCTCAGATGCTGAGTTCGGTCACCTGTGGAGATTAATCCCAATTGGCTACCCTTGTGAGTTAGGCATTTACTAAAGTTCCAGACTGGGAAGTGGAGGTAAAGAGGTTAAATATTTTGCCCAAGCTTACAAAAGGTAGGAATGTGATTAGAACAGAGGACCAAGCAAATGCCATTCCCACACAGTATTCCAGCCCACTATCTCCTGACAAATCCAAACCACTGGACACCTGCTTATTTTATTTAAACATCCTTGGCTTTGCCTGCTTCAGTAGAAAGACAAATAGCCAAGCATCATTCTTCAGTCATTGTCTTGCTTGATAGGCCTATCCATAAGGTCAGTGCTATTAAATACCTCATTACTTGCTCTTGGATGCATTTGTGGATGGCTCTCCAATAAAGAGACAACAATTTTAGGCACATATTTCTTATTCTAAATACCCTAATGAATAAATTAATTCCCTGTGCATTACCAGACTGTGTATTCTTCAGGGAAAATAATAATCAGCCTCTTCTTTGGGTCTCTACCAGAGCCAGGGACTGCAGCCATGCCATTTGGATTAAAAGAGCTTTATTCTTGCCCAGTTTTCTAGTGTGGAACCACAGTGCCTGACTGTGTTGGCATCCAATCTGTTCTCTAAGTCCAACAGGCTTGGTAGTTCTGGACCGTGATCTTTTATACTACAGTACTTACATATTGGTAGCAGACTCTCTTCATTGGTGAGTTCTGAATTATTATTCTCTGCCACAAACTAATGCACTGACCTTTTTAGATTCAGCTTTCTCATTGTCATATGCATGTGCTGGCCTCTTTATTCCTATGTTCACTGAACTGGCTTATAAACGGTTTTCCCTTTTTATTCCTCTCCTTCCCTGACTTGTACAAATTGGTCTGAAGAATCACTTCATCTGTTTCAGTCGCCTCTGCTTTTGGCAAGAAATTCTCCAATATCCATTTCTTAATCCTATTCCTAAACAATCCTAACTACATTAAATGTGAATATAAATATGCCAGTATGAAGCCAGTTTGCCAAATGTTGATGATACTGACATCATACAGCACATTCTGAATACCGCACAAGGTTTTAGTAGTTGCATAGTCACTTAGGGCTCAATAGGGTGGATCAAGGTTCTATAGTTTGCCAATCTATTAGTAGAGAGATCAGTCTCTGGAAATGAAAAATAAAGAGTGACTCTTTTATGTAGCACCAAGTTGCAATGCAGACAAGCAGGTGCCCCAAAACTTCCAACTCTTTCCTCTCTTTTCCCCCTCCATGGCCATGCAGAGAATTTTAAAGCCAGAAGTAAATCTCCTATGAACTTGTAGAAGGGATTTAAGTTTACTTGTACTAAATCCCCCATGATTTAATACAATAAAATGATGTGGGGCGGTTTCTGCACCATTTTTATTAATGTTCTCAGTGTCTTGAAAAAAAATAATCTTTGGACCTTTTCCCTTTCAGTGTTTCCTTGGCTGACTGACCATTTGTTCTTAACATTAGCCAGTGGAAATATATTTTGGCCTCTGCTTCCTCATCGATAGTAGAAGAAAATGTGCAGCTAGTATACGTAGCACTCTCTGGAGGAAGAAACTTATCACTCAGGCCACCAAACAGCAGGAACATTTTAAATTTGGCCTAGCAAATTGGGATTAGTCTCCACAGCCTCCAACACTCAACAGCTCCAAGGCTAAATATGGTTGGCCAGATCACTTACTGTAAGTTGTAAGATTTAGAGTGAGATCCTGGCCTCACTGAAGTCAATGGAAGTCTTGCCAGTGTCGTCCATGGAGCCAGGATTTCACCCTGAATATTCTCAAAGATCTGTCTCACGTACACACTCGTCAACACAGCGTCCATTAAGCAATGGCCCTTTTATCAGGAAAGCCCAAGTTGCATCTTGTGGGATGGTCCTAGCTTGTCTTGCAGAAAGGACAGTTTTGCTAAGTACCACAGGATATTTTCCAAAGCTCTCCATTTAAGATACAGCCAGACCTGAACTTCAGGCCATATTTTCAAAAGCCAGCATGTGCGTCAATCTGGCTGGGCAATCAGGATATAGGTGTGACAGGTTCGGTCACAGATACCCCTGAGACTGTCACCTGATGTGCTGAGACTACCTCTGAGCCCATTTTCTCTGCCAGTTTGGGCCTCCAGAACCCTGCCTTGTTGAGCCAGACATGCTAGCCTGCTGCAACACAGACCCAGGGTCTGAACCACACCCCCAAAGCTTCAGACTTAACTGAAAACAACTTAAGAAGTGCTCCTGTCTCCAGCACCCAAACACCCAGGTCCCCATGGGATCCAAACCCCAAATAAATTCATTTTACTCTGTATAAAGCTTATACAGGGTAAAGTCATAAATTGTCTGCCCTCTATAACACTGATAGAGAGAGATGCACAGCTGTTTGCTCCCCCAGGTATTAATCACTTACTCTGGGTTAATTAATGAACAAAAGTGATTTTATTAAGTATAAAAAGTAGAATTTAAGTGGTTTCAAGAAATAACAGATAGAACAAAGCAAGTTACCAAGCAAAATAAAACAAAACATTCAAGTCTAAGCCTAATACATTAAGAAACTAAATGCAGGTAATATCTCACCCTCAGAGATGTTCCAATAAGCTTCTTTCACAGACTAGACTCCTTCCTAGTCTGGGCCCAATCCTTTCCCCTGGTACAGACCTTGTTAGCTCCAGCAGCCATCTTAGGTGAAAAGCAGAGGATTCCACATGACTGGGACCACTCTTGTCCTGGTCCACCCCCTTTTATAGCTTTGGCACAAGGCAGGAATCCTTTGTCTCTCTGGGTTCCCACCCCTCCTTCTAAATGGAAAAGCCCCAGGTTTAAGATGGATTCCAGTACCAGGTGACATGGTCACATGTCCTGTGAGACCCCTACTTTCCATTCTTTCCGGCCTGACTCACAGGAACATAGGAAGGCTTACAAGTAAACAGAGCCATTTACAACCAATTGTCTTGGTTAATGAAAGCCATCAAGATTCCAAGCCACCATTAATGGGCCACACTTT
The DNA here is from genome assembly GCF_020497125.1 of Mauremys mutica. NCBI lineage: Eukaryota > Metazoa > Chordata > Testudines > Geoemydidae > Mauremys > Mauremys mutica. Next base: position 44,817,147 of record NC_059079.1, on the reverse strand, counting down.
GTATAGTTACAATAGGAGTTTAGAGTAATACTTCATATTTCTAGCTTCAGATACAAGAATGATACATTCATACAAATAGGATGACCACACTCAGTAGATTACAAGCTTTGTAATGATACCTTACAAAAGACCTTTTGCATAAAGCATATTCTAGTTACATCATATTTACATTCATAAGTGTATTTCCATAAACATATGGAGTGCAACGTCACAATAGGCATGCACAGAATTACAAAATGTTCAAAGTGGGGTGTCTGGGCATGTGGAGAACCTCTGCTTCCCAAAGGTAAGCGTGCACTAATGGGTGTAGCCACAGAGATGGGCATACACTACCCCTTCTTAGAATTATGCAGGGCCATGTTAGGCACATACAAGGTAGGTATGGCTTTGGCAGGTATAAAATATCCAGTCCAGGGAGAGGCTATCTCTATGCATTGGAATTAGATTGGCTGACCCAGCAATCAAAGAAGAGCCAGTATTTGAGGCAGGGAACAAACAGTGATGCACATGACTTTGAAAGAGAGATGGCCAACATTAGCTCCACCCACATGGACCAATTTCAAGCATATGCAATAATAGAATTCCCCAATGACTCAATAGAGTAAACTCTCTCCTTAACAGAAAGCATGAGGCTTCCACCCTTGTGAAAACAGCTAATGGCTTCCTCATCTCCAGTCCCTTCAGAGGGAAATTACAACATGGACTTAAGGGCCACCAGGTCTCTCAGAGAAAGCCTTTGTCTCACTTTCTCAGCATCACCCCCAACACCACTGGATGAGGCCATCCCTTCAGTTTGAAAGCCCCAACATGCTGAATGACCCTGGCTTATTGTCACTCATATCTAGTATCATTTTGCACATGTTATGCTCCATTAACAAAAGTTAATGCAACAGGTTGGCCATGGCTTCAGAGGCCTGCACATACCAGAATATCGATGGGTAGGTTTTTAAAAGTAGCCTGCTGAGTGTCCACACAGAAGTTTGTAGAGCAGTGTGAGCAAGCAGCATTCTGCGTAATTTTAACTGAAGGGGTGGAGACCTACATTTTTGATGCTAAAGGTCCCAGGTTCAATCCCCATTGACAACCCATGGTGGTGGGTCATTACGAAATCGTGGCCACTACAGGGATTTGAGTTCCTGTGCAGCATCAAAAGCTGGAGGAACCAGGCTTGCCAAATGAAAGAAGACAAGAATAGTAAAGAAATACATTTTATTTTTAAGCTTTCAAGAAAGTGTTATAAATAAAAAGTACCTTATAACAAACACAGACATTATTTGAGCAGGGGCATCATGTGCTATGGGTTAAGAGGGGCAGTTGCCCACTCCAGTCCTTGGTTTCCCCTCCTGACTTTTCATAGGTCTAGAGTCTTAATTATATTTTCTACTTCGTGCCCCCCATATAAATCTATTTCAGGGATATAATATAATCACATATAATGTTCTATATGCTGACACAACTTTGCTCCCCCCCCATATTTTTTTCCCCAAAATTATGCCCCTGACCTGGAGAACACTTGGAAGGGCAGATGCAGATCCTCAACACAGTAGCCTTATTGGTGGAATTCAGCTTCCCTTGGCAGTCTGCCAGATCTGAGGTTCACTGACCATCAGAGCCTGGTGTTAGGCAAGTTTATATTATCTGGCCATAGCTGGAGATGGGACATTGTCTGGGGTGTGCTAGTGCTCTGATGTGATACCAAGCATTCTTCCTCTCACGTGCTTGGCTGCCTGGTTCTCGCTCATGTGCTCAGGGTCTAACTGATTGCCATATGTGAGGTCAGGAAGGAATTTTTCCTCAGAGCAGATTGGCAGTAACCTTCTGGGGGTTTCATCTTCCTCCGCAGGCTGGTGTGCAAGTTGTTTGCCAGGATCATCTTGGTATATCTCAATTCCCTGCCATTGCAAGGGCCTTGAACATTGGTCCATCTGGGTCCCTTCTATTCTCTGCCTGCAACACATATTGGTTTGGTCTCCTGAGGACGGTTAATATCTTGATCTAATTTCAGTTGCTGGATTCATTGTGCAGCTGCTGGTTGGTGTTGGTGGCCTGTGATATACAGACAGTCAGATTAAATGATCTGGTGGTCCCTTCTGGCCTTAAATTCTATGAGTCCCTGGCTTTTTAAGGACCTAAATATGGCAGCCTTAGGATGCAGATTTATGCCTAGCAACAGTCATAGCACCAATGGGTCACTAAGCTACCTTTGTGGGTAGTTTCCATATTTAATTTTTGTGTGTTTCTTTTAATGCTGTAGGGTGCCAATAGATCCTGGAAGAATGCCCTGCCACCCTGCTAGTCATTTCAGAATCCTCTATCTTTGGTTATCAAATGCAATCTGTAGATTGCACTCCAGCTTCCATGCTGCTAAGGCTGTTGGTAGGGGACATTCACATCAAGCTTAACTTGTGTTATTAGCATAAACTGTTGCTTTTCTAAGTGTTATTTTTAATCTGACAGTGAGAGAATTAGCTGCTTTTCCAGGCATGAGATGGAGGGAAAACTTGTGGCACAGGAGAAATAAGGGCCAAATTTTATTACTGGCACACAAAACCTTAAATTAAAGTGAATAAATGAAGACTCAGCATACTACTTCTGAAAGGTTGCCGACCCCTGTCTTACACTCACAGGAACACACAGGGGGTTATGTGGGTGCTAATTTACACCCACATAACCCCCTGTGTGATCCTGTGAGTGTAAGACAGGGGTCGGCAACCTTTCAGAAGTAGTATGCTGAGTCTTCATTTATTCACTTTAATTTAAGGTTTTGCGTGCCAGTAATACATTTGAATGTTTTTAGAAGGTCTCTTTCTATAAGTCTATAATATATAACTAAAATATTGTATGTAAAGTAAATAAGGTTTTTTAAATGTTTAAGAAGCTTAATTTAAAATTAAATTAAAATGTAGACTCCCCCGGACCGGTGGCCAGGACCCAGGCACTGTGAGTGCCATTGAAAATCAGTTTGCATGCCACCTTTGGCCTGCGTGCCATAGGTTGCCTACCTCTGGTGTAAGACAATGCAAAATGTGGCCTGTGTCCATCTTTAGTGTAATGCAGAGACATAAGTGTAGCTAAAACTACGTGGTTTCCTTGTATGTTATTCAGTTTATGCCCCACATATGGAACTTTCTCTTGCCTTGTGGCTAAATATATTGATTCATCACCCAGGGAGCTCTACTTCAGGATTACTATCTACAGTGTTTAGATGTGATAAATTATCAGGATTTTAAAGTCCTTATTAAAAACTTTTTACAATAAAGCTTTCTATAAGATCTTTTCCAAGATGTTGACACAACATAGTTTTTTCTTGAAGCTTTTTTCTTCTTTAATTTTAATATTTTGTTGCTTCCAGAGAGTAAAACAAAGAAATTCATACAAGCCAGGAGTGAATATGAGAACTTGTAGTTAACCATTCCCCACCAGAACACACTCACACACAATAAATTGGTTGGGCAAAGAATTGTGAAAGAACCTGCTGGCTCATGTGGTATGAAGAGGTCTTGATCATATTAGAAGTTTTCAATTACAGAATAAGTTCATATTTCAAAATATAAAATATTGGTAAAACTGAATAATCAGAGTCTTCTGTGGTAACTGCAAACTGAAACCAAAGTACTGGACCTCTGTATCACCAAGCAGAGAAAGGTGGGTGCTTGCTAGTCTGCACAATGAAAAACTTCAAAACAAACCATTTATATAGTACAAATCTCAACTTGTGATCTTGTCAGATAAATATGCTAAGGGTCAGATCCTGCAAATACTTCAGCAGGTGCAAAATTGTACTCAGTGAGTAAAGTTACACATGTGCTTAAGTGTTCTCATGATTGGAGCTTAGGTGAGACCGGTCTGTATGTGGCTATAAAGCCTAAAATAACAGAGAAAGAAAAACCCCAAGTGCTGCAGAAAGCAAGTCTGATGATCATGTAGACAACAGTCTCTCCTAATGAGTCTGTCATTGAACTAATGCCCGCAGTGTGCTGTTGGGAAAGGAAGTTTATTTTATCATACAGGATTTGAGGCATGTGCGCCCATGGTGGTACTTGCAAGATTATGGTCTTATCACTGGCGCCTTGGACAAATTGTAGTTTGGGTAGTTGTGTCCTGGTTCTCCACAATTCCACCCCCTCTTTCACTTCAGAAGTGGCTGAAATGATTACCTGAGCAATTAAAAAAGGGAAGTGGGGGAAATCTGGTCAGAAAGTCATCCAGATAATTCAGAGGAAGGTTTACCTTCAAATGCAATTATTTCCAAATGCGAAAGATCTTTCTTTTAGATTGGTAAATATATAGCTTTGGAACTGGGACATAAGCATTCTTTACTGACTGGATTTCTGTTATCATATACTTTAATATTTGATGTTCTGATCTTAACATTTTTTTTTTAAATTTGGCCTCTAAGAAAAGCTGCTCTATACATTTTGATTTTTCTAATGCTAAGAATGTTTAGTGTGTTGACTGCCAATATGTATAATTCATGTTTCTGATCCAAAGTGTTTTTCTCCTTTAACAACAGCTTTGCATTGACTGTAGTACTTCCCCCCCACCTTATTAGATTTTATCATATTACCAGTATCATTATTTCTAAAGCAAAAAATAAAACCTATGTCATCAAGATGTTAATTCTAACAGGAAGTCTTACTTGAAGGCTTAAATTCAAACCTTTTATTAAATTTCCCAACACAAGAAATTCTCCCTTATGTATATCTCTCTTTTCCCCAATATATATGTTCTGCGGTCAGATAAATTATGCTGGTGGTTGGTTCTGCTAAAAACCCTTCCAATAACCTTTGTTGCCAGAACATCTAGCTATAAAAATCAGTTTTAGCTCCCATAGTTCCAGTTGGCTCATATATATTAAGTATGAAGTATCTGAAGATTCCCTGCAATTATCAGTCTCCTTTTAATAGTGCAATATATAATGGAAATGCTTGTGAAAGAGTGTCACTCTGGTGTATTTGGATTACCTGCAGCTACAGGAGTGAGTGCCTTCTAATGTATAATGAATGCTGAGGCTGTGCTTAGATTTGCCCAAGGCTTGTTTTGCCTTAAAATGCTGGGTTTTGTTTGGGGTTTGTTTGTTTCAGGGAAAACTGTTATTGTACCTTTAAAGGGCTTAACAATAGTCCCTGGAGAATTTTAGGGTTAGTGTTCCACATGTCTATAAAGTAAGCACCAAACTTTTTGCGTAGCTGATCTTTTACATGCTTGTTGAAAGATTGTCCTTGGAAGAAAACCCCTATTTCTGTAGCAGCATAGCCAAGACTATAACTGGGCAGAGAGGTAGTCTACTCTGCTGTTATACCAGGACATTCAAAGGGATGAGCTGGAAAGTCAACAGTCTACCTCTAATAGAGAAGAGGCCATAGGAAACCAATGAATATTCTTGTCTACACTCAGTTTTCCTGGAGGAGAGTGACTATATCTGAGCAAGTAAATACATATTTATGTTTTACCGTTCTAGTCCTGAGATAACAACCATGCACAGAAAGGATCTGAAGTGGGCCAGGAGTCAGTATGTAGGCCCAAGATCTCCTCATCCATGACCCTGTCCTCCAGTGGTTCCCCTTAGACACACAGGTTCTGAAAGCCAATCCCACTACCACTATTTCTGTAGGGAAGCAGAGAACAACTCCTAATTCAAACCCAATAGAAGATACAGGTGATAACTGAATGTGAACTCACTGCATTTCCTCTACCTGGGAAGTGCCAGACTTTACTCTTTCCTTGGTTAGACTAAAGTTAGGGTCCTTAACCCTCTCATTATAACATAGGGTTTGTAGTCTGTTTGCTATAACACTAAGCATCTCTATAGCATTTTTATCCAAGAATCTGAAACTTTACCAGTATTAGCTCATCCGCACAAAACTCCCATTTCTTCTATGTGTTATTTTACAGAGGGACAATCTGAGGCAAAGAGAGGTTACAAGATGTGCCAAAGACACACTGTAGCCATTGATGTAGCCAGGAACAACGTCCAAGAACCTTGGCTCACAGATTCCTGTTCAAACCACTAAACCATACTACTATCCTAATTAATGATATGGGCATAGCACTGGATTTTTCAAACTGCCTTGCAAGCTTTCTCTTGTCTATTTGTGGCAATTCTATGTTAAAGTAAAATTATTGGATCAGAATAGTGGGTTTTTTTTTATTATGGTACAACATCCATTTTTAAGCCTACTTTTCTTGTGTTAGCAGTATAGCCTAGTAAAAATATTTTCTACATTTATGTCCAAATCTTAGACAAATTATTCCATTATAAAATGAAAAATATATTTTTTCTGACATGCCTTTTGGCCATTTAAAATGTTCCTATTCTTATGGGATTCAACAACTGTCCCTTAAAGCATGCCAGCGGCATGTGAATGATAATGCAATCATAAGGCAAGGTCTGAAAAGACTCTCATACAAACATTTTCTTGTATTTCCAACAACTTTAAAAAACAAGATTTGGCAACTGCAAGCAAAATTCCTGTAGCCTTTCACTGTTCACCCATCTGACGTGAAGAACCCAGCACTGAAACAGATTTGCCATTATGATTCCTCTTGCAACTTTTGGTCATCAAAATTAACTGCAGTTTAAGTATCACTAATAAATTGCATAATGACATTTTTCCTCTGTTATTTTGAAAAAGGACCATATATAGACCCTGGTCCCTGGAGAATGTAGCTAATTCAGAACATGCAAAGCCAAATCCTGCAGATTTGGGAGTAAGTGCTAGTTTTTTCTTGCCAGAGAGTCCTTCCAGATTCACGAGACACAATGGTTTAGTGATGGTCCCCAGGAAGTCAGCTCACTTATTTTTCTGGGTCAGCCACTGGCAGGAATACTGTCACGCGGGAATGATTGAAAGATCAAAATGTCTGAAGAGGGAGAAAACTCACTAGCTTGTTGAGAACCATCTGACAAATAAGAAAACAGCAGCATGAGAAATAGGAGAGATGGGGGAATAGGTAAAAGGATTAGGGGACAAGATGAATGTGACCCAACATTTGAAAGATTTCAATATATGAAAGAGGTTTTCTAATTGCCCCTCTCCCAGCAGTCCCTACTGTAATCAGCCAGTTAACTAACTACATTTGTAATCCACACTAGGAGAGTGTGGTTCTTTGTCCTGCTCTAGTGGCTGGTTCATATATGGGATAAAATTCTACTTCTACTACCAGCTAGAAGAGTTACTACTTTAGCTCAAGCTTGTTTTTAGCACTGAAGGTCCTAGATTCAAACCTCAATGATGACCAAACTGTGGGTCTCTCTCTCTCCTTATATATATTGTAATGGGCTTCTCCCCCTCCACTAGCTGGTTGCAGGTGGGTGTGGTTTGAGAGAGAGACTTAGGAAGCTGGATGGGGAAATAAATGCTGCCGAAGTCCTCAGCAGCACCTAAGTTTGTTGGATTATTTTGGACAACTTGGTCTTGCCTCATTCTTTCAGACAACCCTGATGCTACAATATCTATCCATAGCACTCCAACAAATTATCATCAGATGGCTGTGGGTGATGGCTACCACTAGGCCATTTGTCTGCATCCAGGTCATGCTGAGGGCCACATGTCATGTCAATTGGAGAAACTCCATTGAAGCTAATGGTTCTCCACCAATTTACATCAACAGAGAAATCTGAAGAGTCTTCACAGGTCTGGGGCTTCCTGGTCTCCAGAAAATGATCCCATGAAGGGGTGGCAATGAATATAGTCATAGTTCTTCCAAAACAGGCAGAATGATGTCAGGGACACACAGCTCACCAAGGTAAATCCTAATGAACCATGGCATTCACAGGTGAGGAAATCGTGTTACCAAAACACTGTTCCCAAATTCACACAGTCATTCCAGCAGCCTCCCTCTGAGATAACTGTGAGGGGAAACTGTAACTGGAAACTCTCCTGGCACCATTCAGAGCTCTGACAGGGCTCTTGTTATATGATCAGACTTCCACTGAGGCAAACAAGCTGCAAAACTAGTTCCCTTCAAGAGGCTCAACACAGCTGTTGGAGGACTGTGTTTTCTCTTGGCTGAAGAGACATCTCTCCATAGATCCAGGGTCTTACTTCTGCACTAAAGCCTCAAAGCAGTTGCTGCTGTTCTGTTTCCTCTCACTCCTCCAGCCCTCACCTCCCTTGACCCACAAAGCCACATAGTCAGGGGAACGCTTGCCCATTTTACTGTAATTCTTTTGGCCCATTTTGGTGCCTCTTGCAGCCCAAAGTTACAACCTGGTCTATAGTACTAGGTCAGTAAATATACTGGAGATAAACTAATTGCACATGAATTAGTGAAGAACTAGATAGACTAGCAAAGTCAGAGGGGAAACATATATATTTACCAGAATTGGAAAATCATGGAAGACAGGAGAGATTCCAGAAGACTGGAAAAGGGCAAATATAGTGCCATCTATAAAAAGGGAAATAAAAACAACCCAGGAAACTACAGACCAGTTAGTTTAACTTCTATGCCAGGGAAGATAATGGAGCAAGTGGTTAAGGAAATCATCTGCAAACACTTGGAAGGTGGAAAGGTGATAGGGAATAGCCAGCATGGATTTGTAAAGAACAAATCATGTCAAACCAATCTGACAGTTTTCTTTGATAGGATAACGAGTCTTGTGGATAAGGGAGAAGCGGTGGATGTGGTATGCCTAGACTTTAGTAAGGCATTTGATATGGTCTCACATGATATTCTTATCAATAAACTAGGCAAATACAACTTAGATGGGACTACTATAAGGTGGGTGCATAACTGGCTGGATAACCATACTCAGAGAGTAGTTATAAACGGTTCCCAATCCTACTGGAAAGGTATAACAAAAGTGGGGTTACGCAGGGGTCTGTTTTGCGACTGGCTCTGTTCAATATCTTCATCAACGACTTAGATATTGGCATAGAAATTACGCTTATTAAGTTTGCAGACGATACCAAACTGGGAGGGATTGCAACTGCTTTGGAGGACAGGGTCATAATTCAAAATGATCTGGACAAATTGGAAAAATGGTCTGAGGTAAACAGGATGAAGTTTAATAAAGACAAATGCAAAGTGCTCCACTCAGGAAGGAACCATCAGTTTCACACATACAGAATGGGAAGAGACAGTCTAGGAAGGAGTACGACAGAAAGGGATCTAGGGGTTATAGTGGACCACAAACTAAATATGAGTCAACAGTGTGATGCTGTTGCAAAAAAAGCAAACATGATTCTGGGATGCATTAACATGTGTGTTGTGAGCAAGACATGAGAAGTCATTCTTCCGCTCTACTCTGTGCTGGTTAGGACTCAACTGGAGTACTGTGTCCAGTTCCGGGCACCGCACTTCAAGAAAGATGTGGAGAAATTGGAGAGGGTCCAGAGAAGAGCAACAAGAATGATTAAAGGTCTAGAGAACATGACCTATGAAGGAAGGCTGAAATAATTGGGTTTGTTTAGTTTGGAAAAGAGAAGACTGAGAGGGGACATGATAGCAGTTTTCAGGTATCTAAAAGGGTGTCATAAGGAGGAGGGAGAAAACTTATTCATCTTAGCCCCTAAGGATAGAACAAGAAGCAATGGGCTTAAACTGCAGCAAGGGAGGTTTAGGTTGGACATTAGGAAAAAGTTCCTAACTGTCAGGGTGGTTAAAACACTGGAATAAATTGCCTAGGGAGGTTGTGGAATCTCCATCTCTGGAAATATTTACGAGTAGGTTAGATAAATGTCTATCAGGGATGGTCTAGACAGTATTTAGATCTACCATGAGGGCCTCGATGACCTCTCGAGGTCCCTTCCAGTCCTAGAATCTATGAATCACAGAAAGAGCTGCCCGTGTCCTATATTTCGTCATCCTAGTTTTCCTAGTCCCCACTGGACCTCAGTAGCTGCAGACGTGCATTCACTCTGGGATGGATTTACATTTTGGCAAAAACTTGAAGGGAGTTGTATTGTCACCTACGTCTGCTGTGACTACAAAACAATAAAATAATTGCATGTATAATTTGCATATGAAAATTATCACCTGGATTTAGTTAATCTGTTACTGAAAATGGTGCCAAGGTGGTAGGAGGTCTGTCAAAGGAAAGATACTAAAGGATAAATTAATTGTTGTTTAATAATACAATTTTCTCTACATATTAAAATAAAGAATATGAAGCCAAAGTATCTACTGTGCACCATTACCAGATGAAATACCATCTAATCACATTACCAGATTATACTATATTTTTGTATGAATCAACAAATGTTTAATGTGGTTTATTTCTCTAAGGCAAAAAGAATCATATTACAGAGGATTAAAACTATGTAAAATATCTAGATTAATATCACATCAGTTAGGAATAAAGAACATGATGGGTAATGGGTAGATGACCCAGTTACAAAAATGTGGTGATTTAAATACAAAAATTCAACATGATGTATTTTTAAACCTCACAACATTTAAAAGTCTTTGACTATACTTCAACAAAGGATCCTTCTGTTATGCAAAGAAGTTGTACATTCTGGCACAGAAAGAAACATGAATTTGATTTTAATTGAAAGAAACCTTGACACCATCTCACCTAAGAAGCAGGTTTATTTTTATTTTACAATGAAGCTATCATTCAAAATATTCATGGGCAACGTTCCCTCCTAGCTACGTGGGTTTGTAATCCAGCAGTGAGCAAAGATGCTCTCGGCATGGCCAAAAAAGTAAACTGCATTAACCGAGCATAGCCAAAACTCCCTTGTCTTTGTACCACACAGTTGAACAATGGGCACCGTCACTAATAGGAATAGTTTGGGGGAAATAAAAGAGGATGAGCCACTGTAAGAGCAAGATTGTGTAGTAGCCACTCCATAGTTAAGGTTGAAGCTGGCTTCCCATTATAAGCCTGATTTTCAAGTCTTAAAACTCCCTCCTCCCCCAAAGGAAACAATCCCCCTGAATTTTTTCATGCCACAGCTCAATCCCGGGTGGAACTTTCTGGAAAGTTTGGAACAAGCCAGGCAAAGGATTTTAAAATTATGTTGTCTGAAATTTTTCCTTCTGAACTTTTGAAAAATGTCTCACATTTTTGGCTAATCCTCTCTCCAAAATGGCTCAAACTCATAGAAAGTAATATTCTCTCTCTACCCTGCACCCATTCAGTCCTCACTTATGAGCTTTCCTTAAACAGGTAAGTCATCATTCTCTCTATATTAAAACAGATGGGGTACCAAACCTTAGGTTTTATGTTGGGATTCTTCAACAATTTATTAACAGCTTAAATTACATTCTCTTGAGGGTTTATCCTGCCTGTTTAACCTGATTACATTAAAGTCCTTTGTTCATCAAGGGGCACATATGATCTACATATGATATTAAAAGTGAAACAACCCATGCCTGAATAATGTGTTTGTGACACAATTTGAGGAAGCCTGGAAGTTCAAATTCTTCTTCGAGTGCTTGCTCATATCGATTCCAATTAGGTGTGCGCGTGCTGCGTGCACGCTCATCAGAAGATTTTTACCCTAGCAACACTTGGTGGGTCGGCTGGGTCGCCCCCTAGAGTGGCGCCGCCATGGCGCCGAATATATACCCCTGCTGACCCAACGGCCCTTCAGTTCCTTCTTACCACCCATACTGGTCGTTGGAACAGTGGAGCGCGGTTTAGCTGATCTCCACTTCCCTAGCTACTCGTAGTTGTCTCGTTATTTTTTGTGTATATAGTTGAAATTTCTATAGTTGTGGTTAGTTTTATTTGTTCTATAACATAGTTAGTGTATATAGTTAAGAGGGGTTCGGGGATTAGCCCCTTCCCCGCACCCGGTGCAGGGGCCCATGCCCGGTTCACCGGGTTTCAAACCGTGCTCGGACTGTCACAAGCCGATGCCAACAAGAGATCCCCACGACTCCTGTCTTAAGTGTCTCGGGGAATCCCACCTCGCTGATAAGTGCCGGATCTGCAAGGCCTTTAAGCCGAGGACAAAAAAGGAGTGGGACTTTCGTCTCAAACTGCTCCTGATGGAGGTAGCTCTTACTCCTCCGCCCTCAGCACCGAGCGCTGGACAGTCCGCAGGCAGAAGCGCTTCTTCGGCACCGGATCGCACCAGTACTGCTAAGGCCTCTCGGCACCGACTGTCGCCAGCACCGATGTCTGTTTGGCACCATTCCATCTCCCCACGGGTGAAGAGGCATAAAACTCCTGCTGCTTCCGTGCCACCTGCACCACAGCCAGAGCACCCGACTAAGTTGGACCGCCCGGCACCGACACCTGCCGTGGCACCGACAACCTCAGCACCATTGATTCCGGTCCCGCAAGGGCCGTCGAGTCCGGTGCCAGAAAGCTCCCCGGCGAGAGCCATGGTTGAGATCACTATTCCTTCCACTATTCCTTTCTATGGCGAGGGAGCTGATCGCGATGACAGAGTCTGCGCTGCCTCAACCCCCGGCACCGCCGGTGCGGGTCATACAATCATCAGGGCAAGCCTGCCCTGATGAGACCACCCTCTGTCGGCACCGCAGAGCGGCACCGTTCACGATCGCAGTCCCACCGGCGTTCTCGGTCCCGTCACCGATACCGGTCCCGACGCCGCTCGCTGTCCCGGCACCGCTCACCTTCTCGGTACTGGTCGCACTCGCAGCACCGATCAGTGTCCTGTTCGCCGGCCTGGTACACTCGGCACTGCTCCAGGCACCGTGACTCTCGCAGCCGCTCCAGACGTCGAGCTTCGAGATCCCGGTCGACCTCCCGGCACCGCTCCGGTCGCAGGTCCCGATCTCATTCCCGGTACCGATCCCCGGTGCCGCGCAGAGCAAGATCAATCAGAGAAGGAGACTCTTCCCAGGGCTTTTCAGCCCCTCCTTGGCCATCTTGACACACATCGGTGTTGTCTCATGCGGACAGTACCTATGCACAGGACCGTGACTCCGATGTGCCCACCAGTGTCTTCCAGGAGACCCAGGCCCAAGATCAAGGCCCCCCATCAGTGGTCATTCTGGATGCCTTGGGCGTATCACCAGGCCCAAGGTGTACCTCCAGTCCCATCTTGCTCTGTTCCATCAGAGCACCGGGTGCCAGAGGCGATTATCAGTCGCCCCCCTCCTACCGGTACGGAGGAAGCTCCCGTTCAGCCACCAGACCCCCAGATCCCACTGGAGCAGGAGGTCATCCAAGAGCAAGAGTCCACGCAGGACCCGCTTGTCCCTGGCCTTTCCTCTTCCTCTTCTCCAGATGAGGCGGTGGCGGGGACATCCTCCTCGGGCCCTCCTCCAATTGACCTGAGGGCCCATCAGGACCTCCTGAGACATGTGGCACTCAATATGAATCTCCAGGTGGAGGAGGTCCCGGAGATAGAGGACCTGGTGGTGGATATTCTGTAGGCTGATGCCCCCCACAAGAGTGGCCTTACCATTTATCCGTACGATCCAGGCCAATGCTGATACCATCTGGCAGTCTCCAGCCTCTATTCCGCCCGCTGCCAGGGGAGTTGAGCGCAAGTACATGGTGCCCTCTAAGGGGTACGAGTACCTGTACGTGCATCCTCCTCCCTGCTCCCTTGTCATACAGTCTGTCAATGAGAGGGAACGCCATGGCCAGCAAGCTCCGGCTCCAAAATCGAAAGAGGCTAGGCGCATGGACTTACTGGGCCGTAAGGTATACTCGGCAGGGGCCTTCCAACTCCGGGTGGCGAACCAGCAAGCCCTGCTTAGCCGCTACAACTATAACACCTGGGCGGCGGTGGGCAAGTTCACGGAGTTAGTCCTTCGAGACTCCTGTCAAGAGTTTGCTGCCCTCTTGGAGGAGGGGAAGAAAGTGGCGAGAACTTCCCTCCAGGCCTCGCTGGATGCAGCTGACTCCGCAGCCAGGACTCTGGTCTCGGGAGCTGCCATGAGACGTATTTCATGGCTTCAGGTGTCAGGCCTCCCGCCGGAACTACAGCACACCATACAGGACTTGCCCTTCGACGGTTGAGGCCTGTTTTCTGAAAAGACTGACCCTAGGCTGCAAAGCCTAAAGGACAACAGGGTCATTATGCGCTCTCTCGGCATGCACACGCCGGTGACTCAGCGCAGGCCTTTCCGTCCCCAGCCTCACCACCCTTACCTTCCGCCTAGACAGAGACAGGACTTTGGCAGAAGACATGGCAGAGGCGGTCGTAGACGGCAGTCAGGACCCCAAGGGGGCTAAAATCAGGGTCCCTCCAAGCCACCAGCGGGGCCAAAGCCGAACTTTTGAAGGCATGCCCGAGGACGGCATACCAGTTACTTCCCAGGATCTTTCCCCCCCTTTTAAAACCGCCTCTCCTTTTTCCTCCCTGCGTGGTCCCAACTAACCTCGGATCGTTGGGTCCTACGCACGGTGGAACTGGGGTACCACCTCCAGTTTATTTCGCCCCCCCTCCCTCTTCAGGGACCCCTCTCACGAGCAATTCCTCTTGCAAGAGGTACGGACGCTCCTTGCCATGGGAGCTATAGAGGAGGTACCAAAGGACGAAAGGGGCAAGGGGTTCTACTCCCGCTATTTCCTAATCCCCAAGGCGAAGGGAGCTCTCAGACCTATCCTAGACCTGCAAGAACTCAACAAGTTCATGATAAAGTTGAAGTTCCTGGGGACCATCATCCCATCCTTGGATCCCGGAGACTGGTATGCCACCCTCGATATGAAGGATGCGTATTTTCACATCGCCATTTATCCTCCACACAGACGGTACCTCCGGTTTGTGGCCAACCGTCAACATTTCCAGTTTACAGTCCTTCTGTTTGGCCTTTCTACAGCCCCAAGAGTATTCACAAAATGCATGGCTGTAGTCGCCGCCTCCCTCCGCCACCGTCGGATACACGTTTTTCCGTATCTCGACGATTGGCTCATTTGAGGGACCTCCGAGACACAGGTCACCCATCATGTGGGCATCGTCAAAGACCTATTCATGTGTATAGGCCTGATGATCAATATAGAGAAATCCACTCTGATTCCCACACAGAGAATAGACTTCATTGGGGCCATCCTGGACTCCAATCTCGCCAGAGCCTGCTTACCACAGCCTCAGTTTCACGCGATGGTAACAATTATCCAAGCCCTGCAGAACTTCCCGACAACTTCGGCTCACACTTGTCTCGGTCTCCTGGGGCACATGGCTGCCTGCACGTTCGTGACCAAAAACGCCAGGCTACACCTCCGTCCCCTCCAATCTTGGCTCACCTTGGTATACCACCCGGGCAGAGACAGCATAGACATGATCGTCACGATTCCCCCGAGCATTCTAGGCTCCCTCGACTGGTGGTTGACGCTGTCCCTGGTGTGTGCAGGGATGTCGTTCCATCCGCCTCAGCCTTCTATGTCCCTGACGACGGACACGTCATCTCTCGGCTGGGGTGCTCACCTCGGTCATCTTCGCACTCAAGGCCTTTGATCAGCTCAGGAGCTGGCCTTGCACATCAATGTCCGAGAGCTGAGAGCAGTCCGCCTTGCGTGCCAGGCGTTCCAACAGCATTTACAAGGCCGTTGTGTCTCAGTATTCACAGACAACACAACGGCCATGTATTACATAAACAAACAGGGAGGTGCACGGTCCTCCCCTCTTTGTCAGGAAGCCATCCTGCTCTGGGACTTCTGCATAGCCCACTCGATAGACCTGGTAGCATCCTTTCTCCCAGGAGTTCGGAACACTCTGGCGGATTGCCTCAGCAGATCTTTCCTGTCTCACGAGTGGTCGATTCATCTGGATGTTATCCATTCTGTTTTCCAGAAGTGGGGCTTTCCCCGCATAGACCTCTTCGCTTCTTGTGAGAACAGGAAATGCCAGACGTTCTGCTCCTTCCAAGGCCTCTCCCTGGGCTCGATCTCGGACGCTTTTCTGATGCCGTGGACAAGCCAACTGCTTTACGCCTTTCCACCCTTCCCGCTGGTTCACAGGGTCCTACTAAAGCTCCGCAGGGACAGAGCCCACTTGATCATGATCGCTCCAGCGTGGCCCAGGCAGCACTGGTACACCATGTTGCTCGACCTATCGATAGCCAACCCAATTTCCCTGCCTCTTCGCCCAGACCTCATAACTCAGGACCACGGCAGACTTCACCACCCAGACCTGCAGTCCCTTCACCTCACAGCATGGCTGCTGCATGGTTAAGCCAGTCCAAGTTACGTTGCTCTGCCTCAGTACAAGTAGTACTCCTGGGTAGTAGGAAATCGTCCACTCGATTAACATATCTTGCCAAGTGGAAGCGTTTCTCTTGCTGGTGCGAAAAGCATAGTGTTACTCCCACCGAGGTCTCGATCCCTACCATCTTGGACTACCTCTGGTCTTTCAAACAGCAGGGCCTAGTGGTATCTTCATTGAGGGTGCACTTGGTGGCCATCTCTACTTTCCACCCAGGGGAGAGTGGCCGCTCCGTGTTCTCGCACCCTATTGTTTCTAGGTTCCTCGAGGGCTTGGAGCACTTATACCCCCAAGTACGCCGCCCCGCCCCAACCTGGGACCTCAACCTGGTTTTAACCAGACTTATGACTGCCCCATTTGAGCCGCTAGCAACCTGCTCGCTGCTATACCTGTCCAGGAAGACAGCTTTCCTCGTAGCCATTACATCAGCCAGACAAGTCTCCGAGCTCGGGCTCTCATGGTGGACCCACCATATACTGTGTTTCACAAGGACAAGGTGCAGTTGCAACTACATCCGGCCTTCCTCCCTAAAGTGGTATCGGCCTTTCATATCAACCAGGATATCTTCCTTCTGGTCTTCTTCTCAAAGCCACACTCATCACGACGGGAGCAACAATTGCACTCCCTGGACGTCCGTAGAGCGCTCGCATTTTATATCGAGCGGACAAAGCCCTTTCGTAAAACGCCCCAACTCTTTGTCGCGGTGGCAGACCGAATGAAGGGCCTACCTGTCTCCTCCCAGAGGATTTCATCTTGGGTGACGTCGTGCATCCGTACCTGCTATGACTTGGCTCATGTTCCATCAAGCCACCTCACCGCACATCCTACCAGGGCTCAGGCTTCATCTGCTGCCTTCCTGGCTCATGTACCCATCCAGGAGATATGTCGTGCAGCTACCTGGTCCTCGGTCCACACCTTTGCCTCACATTATGCACTGGTTCAACAGTCCAGAGATGATGCAGCCTTTGGCTCAGCAGTTTTGCATTCTGCAACAGCTCACTTCGACCCCACCGCCTAAGTAAGGCTTGGGAATACCTAATTGGAATCGATATGAGCAAGCACTCGAAGAAGAAAAGACGGTTACTCACCTTTGTAACTGTTGTTCTTCGAGATGTGTTGCTCATATCCATTCCAAACCATCCCTCCTTCCCCTCTGTTGGAGTAGCCGGCAAGAAGGAACTGAAGGGCCGTTGGGTCAGCAGGGGTATATATTTGGCGCCATGGCGGCACCACTCTAGGGGGCGACCCAGCCGACCCACTGAGTGTTGCTAGGGTAAAAATCTTCCGATGAACGTGCACGCGGCGCGCACACCTAACTGGAATGGATATGAGCAACACATCTCGAAGAACAACAGTTACAAAGGTGAGTAATCATCTTTTTCCATCGTGTAATCTTTTCCTTATATCATCAGCCTTGAACACCCATTTGCCTGTTTCTCCCATAAATGCTCCCACTTCCATCTTTCATGCATGGAATGCCCTCTCCAAACTAACCCATTAGACCAGTACCCTCTTCTCCATCATGTTCCTTCTCAAGATCCGCTTCCACTTAACTCAGCATAGGGAGATTCCCAAACCTGAGCTGTCTTTTGTAGGTGACCAATCTGAGGAATTGTCACAGATTGAAGTGTCATTAGAGGAGGGTTTGGAATTAATTGATAGACTTAACTGTAACAAGTCACCAGGACCAGATGGCATTCACCCAAGAGTTCTGAAAGAACTCAAATGTGAAATTGTGGAACTGTTAACTATGGTTTGTAACCTGTCCTTTAAATCAGCTTCTGTACCCAATGACTGGAAGATAGCTAATGTAATGCCAATATTTAAAAAGGGCTCTAGAAGTTATGCCGGCAATTACAGACCAGTAAGTCTAACGTCCATACCGGGCAAATTAGTTGAAACAATAGTAAAGAATAAAATTGTCAGACACATAGAAGAACATAAATTGTTGGGCAAAAGTCAACATGGTTTCTGTAAAGGGAAATCATGTTTTACTAATTTATTAAAGTTCTTTGAAGGGGTCAACAAACACGTGGACAAGGGGCATCCAGTGGACATAGTGTACTTAGATTTCCAGAAAGCCTTTGACAAGGTCCCTCACCAAAGGCTCTTCCGTAAATTTAAGTTGTCCTGGGGTAAGAGGGAAGATCCTTTCATGAATTGAGAACTGGTTAAAAGACAGGGAACAAAGGGTAGGAATAAATGGTAAATTTTCAGAATGGAGAGGGGTAACTGGTGGTGTTTCCTAAGGGTCAGTCCTAGGACCAATCCTATTCAACTTATTCATAAATGATCTGGAGAAAGGGGTAAATAGTGAGGTGGCAAAGTTTGCAGATGATACTAAACTGCTCAAGATAGTTAAGACCAAAGCAGACTGTGAAGAACTTCAAAAAGATCTCACAAAACTAAGTGCTT
The DNA here is from genome assembly GCF_020497125.1 of Mauremys mutica. Classification (NCBI taxonomy): domain Eukaryota; kingdom Metazoa; phylum Chordata; order Testudines; family Geoemydidae; genus Mauremys; species Mauremys mutica. The sequence goes on along the minus strand of NC_059079.1, from coordinate 44,798,650 downwards.
GGGCAACAAAATGGCAAATGAAATTTAATGTGGATAAATGTAATGTACATTGGAAAAAATAACCCCAACTATACATACAATATGATGGGGGATAATTTAGCTACAACTAATCAGGAAAGAGATCTTGGAGTCATTGTGGATAGTTCTCTGAAGACGTCCACGCAGTGTGCAGCGGCAGTCAAAAAAGCAAACAGGATGTTAGGAATCATTAAAAAGGGATAGAGAATAAGACAGAGAACATTTTATTGCCCTTATATAAATCCATGGTACGCCCACATCTTGAATACTGCATACAGATGTGGTGTCCTCATCTCAAAAAAGATATACTGGCATTAGGAAAGGTTCAGAAAAGGGCAACTAAAATGATTAGGGGTTTGGAATGGGTCCCATATGAGGAGAGATTAAAGAGGCTAGGACTTTTCAGCTTGGAAAAGAGGAGACTAAGGGGGGATATGATAGAGGTATATAAAATCATGAGTGGTGTGGAGTAAGTGAATAAGGAGAAGTTATTTACTTGTTTCCATAATATAAGAACTAGGGGCCACCAAACGAAATTAATGGGCAGCAGGTTTAAAACAAATAAAAGGAAGTTCTTCTTCACACAGCGCACAGTCAACTTGTGGAACTCCTTGCCTGAGGAGGTTGTGAAGGCTAGGACTACAGCAGGGTTTAAAAGAGAACTAGATAAATTCATGCAGGTTAAGTTCATTAATGGCTATTAGCCAGGATGGGTAAGGAATGGTGTCCCTAGCCTCTGTTTGTCAGAGGGTGGAGATGGATGGCAGGAGAGAGATCACTTGATCATTACCTGTTAGGTTCACTCCCTCTGGGGCACCTGGCATTGGGCATTGTTGGTAGACAGGATACTGGGCTAGATGGACCTTTGGTCTGACCCAGTATGGTCATTCTTATGTTCTTATGTTCACTGTGACACCTACAGAAATCAGCTAGCTGATGACGAGTAGGTTGCAGGCTACCTCATCCCCGAAGAACCTTCTTTGCAGAAAATTAGATTCCTTAAAATCTGACTTCAGTTAGCTTTACCCAAGAGAAAGAAAAGTGCTCTCTGAGATAGAATTTATATTTTCATCCCCTGGCCAACTTCCTGGTTGAGTCAGGGCTGGAGGACATTGCTCCAATGACAATGTGGTGGGGGACAGAAAAGCAGTGCCACTCACTTTCCTTTTAGCCTTGTTTAGACTAAGAAATGATGTCATGTTGTTTTAAAACATGTTACCAAACATTTTTTAATGAACATGATTTTTAACAGGACTTGCATACAAATAATAATGTAGACCAGGCAAGTCATGTTTAAAAAAGAATGGCTGACCACGATCAGCTAGCATGTTTTTTTAGCACAACTTGTCCTGTCCTGTTAGCTGACACATTTTAAAACATCACCTATATTTCAAGTCTAGACATGACCATAGAAGACTGAAAAAGTCACAGCCGTTATTCTTTTCTACAGAGACAGCAGTCTGAGCACATTCATTGTTTAGTGGGACAAGCTATTCCCTGCACTGGACTATAAAAGTAGCTCAGTTTTAGGGGCCCAATCCTGTTCCCACTGAAGTCAACAGACATTTTGCCACTAATTATAATGAAGCCAAAACTGGGTCCTAATTTTGTAGTTAGGTCATCGGGGGATAGGACTAAAACTTTCTTTTTAAAGCAGTACATTGTGGGTATTCCCCGTGTGCAGTTCCATAGGGGAGTATTTTACAGCCCAAGTCTGACGTCACTCTTCAGAGACCGAAGGAAGGCCCGTCTATTTTCTCAAGCTTTTGCCTCAGAGTTCAGTGAGAGCTATCCATGCAGGCAGATGCATGAGGCAGATGTAGGAAGTTTTCACCAATACCTTCTGATCTCTTCCTTTTCCTCTCTATTATTAAAAAAAAATGTCTTGTGCTAGCCAGTTGTTCAATTTCATTTTTCCCTTTAGATTATTGAAACTTATATTTTGCAGGTGTGTTGGTTGTTGCATTATGCATGTGTCAGGTTCAAAATCAGTCACTGACTGCAGCTAAGCCCTTTGATCTGAGGGCCTCTGTCCACTGGACAGTTTCTTCCTTGGATGTGTATTTTCACGACAAGTGATTAGCTAACAACATTATTTCACTCAAATAAACAGAATCAACTGTTTGATAGAATGGTTTGATAGGATAACGTGATTTAGTCAATAGGTCAATAATGTGCGACCACTGGTAATTAGTACCGAGGGTCAATGTTGGGATATTGAAAGTCTTTTTCCTGAGTGTCTGGTTGGAGAGTCTTGCCCGCATGCTCGGGGTTCAGCTGATCGCCATATTTGGGGTCGGGAAGGAATTTTCCTCCAGGGTAGATTGGCAGTGGCCCTGGAGGTTTTTCGCCTTCCTCCGCAGCATGGGGCAGGGGTCGCTTGCTGGAGGATTATCTGCTACTTGAAGTCTTTAAATCAGGATTTGGGGACTTCAACAGCTGAGTCAAGGGAGAGAATTATTTCAGGAGTGGGTGGGTCAGCTTTTGTGGCCTGCATCTTGCGGGAGGTCAGACTAGATGATCATAATGGTCCCTTCTGATCTTAAGTTCTATGATTCTATGAACTGTTATTAAAAATCAAGAGCAATTTGTTTTTGTTGTCTGTTCCCATCCCCATCTAGCCAGAAAGACAGAATTTTAAACACTACATCTTAATCTTTGCCCACAAATTGTAAGATAATTAACCTTCAGCTGCTTAATTAACTCCCTCTGCAAAGCACATATCTAATACCATTTTGTGCCAACAAAGTGATGTCCTGGCCAAATTTCATCTCATATAATATTAATTATAATTTTTCTACTTATACCAATTTGTGAATTTTAACTTGAATGAGGCAGGATGAGGCAGTATGGTATCTCCATTCTGCTCTGAACTATTGTGTACCATTTGTCAACGGTTAAATAATTGTTGCTTCCCCCCAAAGACAGCTGTGATTCAAGGTCAGGTGGAATGATCCCTTCATAGAGAGCATTTTAATTTGTCATGTTTTAAATGCTTTGAAACTCAAGGTGCATTAGTAAAGTAAAATTATTAGGAGGGAACTTCTAAACTGTGCTCAAAGTTTGGTATGTGTGGTCCTGAGTGAATCCCTCGTGGTGTGACTGAGTTGCCATGGTAGTTTCTGATACAGAAGCTCTCCTGCCAAAACTCATGTTTAGATCTGGAGGGAAACTTTTGCTCATTGCACTGGAGAAAATATTATGCTGATGACTTAGGCTATGTCTACACTATGGACCTTACAGCAGCACAGCTGAACCGCTGAAGCTGCACTGCTGTAAGGTCTCCTGTGTAGCTGCTCTATGCAGGCGGGACAAAGCTCTCCCACTGGCATAATTAAACCACCCCAAAGAGTGGTGGTATCTATGTCAGTGGCAGACCATCTCCCGCCAACATAGCACTGTCCACTCTGGCACTTTTGTCTGTGAAACTTATGTTGGTCGGGGTGTATTTTTTCACACCCTGACCATCAAAAGCTTTGCCGACAAAAGTGCTAGTGCAGACAAAGCCTTAGTTCCCCTCTCTTTTTATCCGCATCTTGTCAGATTCTTGACCTCATCTACTCCTAACAAACTGGCAGAGAGGACTGCAGGCTTTCCTTCCCCAAACCATCAATCCCTCCTAGTCTGTCAGCAGAGACACAGAAATGTAGGACTGGAAGGGACTTTGAGAGGTCATCTAGTTCAGTCCCCTGCACTGAGACAGGACTAAATATTATCTAGATCATCCCTGATAGGTGTTTGTCTAACCTGTTCTTAAAAACCTCCACTAACAGGGATTCCACAATCTTCCTAGGTAATTTGTTCCAGTGCTTAACTACCCTTACCATTAGGAAGTTTTTCATGTCGTCTAACCTAAATCTCCCTTGCTGCAATTTAAGCCCACTGCTTCTACTCCTGTCTTCAGTGGATAAGGAGAGCCTCCTCTTTACAACAACCTTATAACAACCTTTTATGTACTTGAAGAATGTTATCATATCCCCCCTCAGTCTTCTCTTCCCCAGACTAAACAAACTGTTTTTCAATCTTTCCTCATAGGTCATCATTTTTAGATATTTAATAATTTTTGTTGCTCTTCTCTGGACTTTCTCCAATTTGTCCACATCTTTCCTGAAGTGTAGTGCCCAGAACTGGACACAAAACTCCAGTTGAGCCTTATCAGTGCTGAGTACAGTGGAAGAATTATTTCTCATGTCTTGTTTACTACACTGCTGCTAAAACACCCAAGAATGATGTTCACGTTATGAGTCAACAGTGTAACACTGTTGTAAACATTTAGCTTGTGATCCCCTATAACTCCCAGATCTTTTTCTGCAGTTCTCCTTCCAGGGGCGGCTCTAGGCATTTCGCCGTCCCAAGCACGGCAGACAGGCTGCGTTCGGCGGCTTGGCTGCGGGAGGTCCGCTGGTCCCACAGCTTAGGTGGACCTCCCGCAACAGTGCCTGCGGGAGGTCCACCGAAGCCGCGGGACCAGTGGACCTCCCGCGGGCAAGCTGCCGAAGGCACCCTGCCTGCCGCCCCCATGGCGCCACCCGAGCGCCCCCCCGCGGCTTGCCGCCCCAAGCATGCGCTTTGCGTGCTGGGGACTGGAGCCGCCCCTGACTCCTTCTTAGGCAACCATTTCCATTTTGTATTTGTGCAATTGATTATTCCTTCCTAAAGGAAGGAATGAGAAAGTTCTTCATAAGATTACCTCTAACTCTTGTAGAAATGGGGTAGTTAATTAAAGAACCTCTTTCTCCCAAAATGTTCACACAGTTCAGAACCTTAGGGAGCTGGTTATAGAAAAGATCAACCACGTCCCTACACCACCCTTTACAAAGCAGAAGTGCCAAAATCTCCAGAAAAACCCCACCCATCTCTCACATTTCCTGTCATGCTTCAGTGAGGGAATGCTAGAAATCTCACATGAAAGCTTGTTCATTGAGACTGAATCCAATTTTAAGATGCAAAAAGCTTGGATAGTTCAGATACAAATGTCAGAATAACATCCAAACTCCTAAGAGTCTCCCATCCCTGGTGTCGTCATCTCCTGATTTTGGAAAAGTCATGTTAACACCAGACTTTTTCACTAGGTATTATTCTGTGCTGGTACTATGTCATCACACAATAGAAAGAGATAGAACGGATATGCAGAGCAGAAGTGATACCAATTTAATTTTCAAGTATTTAGCAAATCTTTCAGTGGGTGCGTGGCCTGCTAACTACATTCAATAAATTGCCATCTTCTATGCAGGAATCAGTCATGATGGCAAGGAAAACAGAGAGAGAGAGAAGGTTCAGAGACCGATCTACTTTAACCATTCTTTTAATAATTACTGGAGTGCAGCTCAAAACTCCCCTTTCTGCAGGGGGAAAAGCAGTTTATGGGACAGACAGTGGGTATAAAAGCACTACACTACCATATAAATATTCTGTTTCTCTTTGAGAGAGAGAGAGAGAGAGATTTATAAAATATGCACATTCACATAAGCCAATAGCTTTATCGATACAAGCACAACAACAGATTTCTAAACAACTAGAGGGCTAGATTCAAGATTATTCCAACCCAACTTTGGTGTATTTTCACTCTTGTAATCTTTTGCAAACATGTGGTAATTCTTTGTTATTTTTAAATGCTCCAGGGCTAGCTATTTTTTTTCTTAATGAATATTCTATATAAACAAAGAAGCCTTAGCACTCATGAACAATCCTGCAATAATCAAACTAGTGAACATACCTAATAAGACTTAGCAATTAAGTGGCCAGCTCCATTAGAGGTACTCAATGGACTTTACTAACTTTAACTTATTTTCCCAACATACCTGTGAGGTGGATACAGCAGCACTATTCCTATCAGACAGATAAAGAAGCTGAGCCAAGAATTAAAGGACAGACTCACCCAAAGTCACATAGGAAGTCTTTGGCAGAGCAGGGAATGGAACCCAGGTATCCTGATGCAGCTGTGTGTCCTGGCTATAAAGCCTCCTTCCTCACACAAGGGCTGATCCCAAGCCCACCAAAGTCAATGGGAGTCTTGCCACTGACTTTAATGGACTCTGTTTTAGGCTTAATAATAGAAAATTAACAAAATTTGTGTTATGGAACAAGTATGAACTTTATGCTTCCAACCCAACAGGCAAAAAAGCAGGCAGTCAATAAGTGTCCATTTTTTTAAACCCTTGGTAGCATCTTTTTTGTGGCTACAGAATTAAAAATACTTAAAATGTGAATAATAATTTCAGCTGAGTAGTATATTTTCTCATAAATTATAAATTAAGGCAGCACAAAAATCCCAGATTACTGTCTAGTTATCAAATCCTAAACGAAATGCTTTTCCTTATTGGCCATCCAATCCATGCAATGGAGTTTAAATGTTTCCCTCATCTTAAAGGACTTGTCAAATAGGTACAAAAATGGATCTAACAATGGGCATAAAGAGAAGGGGTGGGGACAAAAAGAAGGCATTAAGTGTTTTGTGCTCCTTGGGAAAACAGGAGCAAGGATTTTGCAGTGAAACATAAGCTATTTTCTTCTTAAGCTCTATGACAAAAATTTTGCGCTGCTCCTTAACACATGCAATAAGGGATCTTATGCTGCACATGGATTTATCTGGGCAAATCCATTAAAATTAATTAGAGATGTGTGACTAAATGCCTGTTCACCATACCAAAATACTCCCCCTATGAAAAACAGGAAAGAGATCCTGTATCAGGCTAGCAATGTTCACTTGAAATGCCTCACACTGCTGGCAAGTGTTGGTCCTGCTGAGAAAGAGTTAAGTGAATTCCACTGACTCACTAAAGCAGGTGACTCATTATCCCACTTGGATAGGTGGGAGTGGCTCTTTGCAGACAGAGGATCTAGGATGTGAGCGGAGCAGTTTAGGAGAAGGAGCCCCAGGAGCATCCAAGTCATGAGGAGAAGGCTGGGATTGAAACTTGTTATCTTATTGTTCATTTTGGGTTGATAAAGCCAAGCCCCAGAAAAGGGGCACGTTTTTTATTCTACCATGTACCAACTGTGTGCAAGAGCAGGTTGGAAAAGGAACTAACAGCACTACTCAGGAAGCAGTGAGAAGTCAATGAACCACAAAAGCATTCCTTCCAAGGCGAAGCTACTCTTCACTTTAACAGTAACAGACATCCCAGGGCTCCCAAGAAAAGGACCAAACAAACTCCAGTATTCTCCTCTCAGTCTGAGGTGGTCAAGAACATATTTGAACCAAACACAACTCCTCCCTTCTCAAGAGCTTCTCACAGTATCCCTCAGTGCCGGCAATCAAACACTTAGTCAATTTGTCCAACCTGTGTGGCAATTTTCATCCTAATAAATCAATTATTTCAGCTCATTGTAAACAAATACAAGGAGGAAACTGTGCTTCCCCATGTACAATATATGCAGGAACATTTGATTATCCTGTGATGCTGGGAAAGTTTAAAAAAGCAATAATAAAAACACTGTGCTTCCCTGCATTTCTAAAGCTTTGACAATAATGTTCTACTTGACCACTGTGTGGATGGATCAGATCATGGCACCGAGGCCTCAAACTGGCCTTTTTTTAGGATGCTATCTTGTTCTCCGGGACCTAATTTCTTTTTTAAAAAAAGTCTAACCCTTATGGATGCAGAGAAAAATCAAGGAAACATGAAACAAGTGTAAATTGATGTAGCAATGTCTGCAGCAAGCCTGAAACAACAGATCTGAGAGGTGTGAACTGCACAATTCATCCAAATACCTGATGGTGGGAAACTCACATCCAATGATGATTTAAATGTCAACATTTTTAACGATTTCACTGACGTCACAGCATGGAAGAAAAGAGAGGAAGGATCACAGATCTGCACAATCTATAGTCAGTGTAGGCAGATGATTCGTGAGGTTTTAAGATGGACAGTGTTGCTTTTCTAAGGTCTGTCCTCCAACTGACACTGAGACAAAACCAGGCGTGATTTTGTCTTATATTAGATGGGGTTCCATTTTGAAGAGCACCTTGTCCCATCCATGCCACCAGCGTTACCTCACATCCACTGCAAGGTCATGCTGGCAAGGTGGGGTCACACAGGCGGGGATGGGCCTGGGCCCATACCATTTGCAGAGGTACCGGAATGTTTGGTATTCTGGGAATGCATGAGTGCTCACTCTAACTCATCAGCATCTGATTTTGGTACCAATAGCAGATAGTGTTTGGGAGAGCAGCAGCATTTCTTGTGCCTAATGTGCCCCAGGGAGCTAAGTGGCCTGAGGGGCTGAGTAGAGCCCAGGTGTGGCCTCTGAGTCACACCAAGGGGAAGGAAATCCCACAGAGCCCAAAGGCAATCCAAGCCCCACTGGAGGGGAGACAATTCCACAGAAGACATAAAAAGGACCGAGTCTGCACTGAAGCTGTGTGGGCTTCCTCCCTGACCCTAGTGACTGCTGCTCCACCCTCTGCTAGAGGCTGTCTGCAGACTCAGGCAGACAGCACTGCATCACGTACACTCAAATCACATTTTCAAGCTTTTCTTTGCAAGTATGAGGGCTGGAAACTTTTTTTTTTAATGAATCTTAGATTCTGATGTCATCTGATGGGATCCAGAGATTAGCATGTACCTATTGCATCTCGGGAGTATCCTAACATCACTGAGAGTGCCCAGCAAAACCTGCGGGATCACATTTTCAACATCTGCAGAATCTGCTGTGAGTGATGGGCAGAGCTCAGTGAGGAGGTAGAGCCTAGTATTTGGGTGGAGCTGGAGAGGGGTACCACCAGGGTCGGCTCCAGGTATTTTGCTGCCCCAAGCACAGCAAGCAGGCTGCCTTCGGCGGCTTGCTTGCAGGAGGTCCCCGGTCCCGCGGATTCGGCGGCACGCCTGCGGGAGGTCCGCAGAAGCTGTGGGACGAGCGGACCCTCCACAGGCATGCCACCGAAGGCAGCCTGCCTGCCGCCCTCGCGGCGACTGGCAGAGCGCCCCCCCGTGGCTTGCCGCCCCAAGCACACGCTTGGCGTGCTGGTGCCTAGAACCGCCCCTGGGTACTACCATCTCCCCTCCCCCATTTCAGTTCTGATGGCACCTCTGGTAGTTTGATTTTCTGTCAACTGCCACAGTCCTTTTTAACTGGCTATCTACTGTACATTTAAGGTACCAATTTTTTGGGGGGGAAATGTATGCAGGCCTGCTGACACCAATTCCAGGCCCCAGAGCACAACAGTCAATGGGCCCCCAGGCCCGGCGTGGTGTTGCCAGGTGAGCGCGGAGCTGGACCACGTGTGGCAGCTGGTGCACGCACGCATAACCTGTGCGGACACAGTCTGCCTGACATTTGGGCACTGCTGGGCCTTTGCTGGCTGGTGCCCAGCAAGCTGCTGCTGGCTGCGCTACTGGACACACTCTTCCAGCACGGCCAGGGTTTCCACGTGCTCGCCTGGCTGCCTTTGCTGCCGCTGATACCATCCCCCATGTGCCTAGGAGCGGCAGCCAGGGGTCCCGGGCCCTTTTAAATCACCTGGGGCCCTGGGAAATTATCCCCTTTGCCAGCCTCCCCTTCCCCCGTCAGCGAGCCTGCAGTATGTTACTGTAGTGCTCATGATAGGTGTCAGAATATCAGCACTGGAACCTAAACTCTGCTCTCTAGATACCTAGGTACTCGGATGACCCTTATAACTGTAGTAGCTGAGTCCAGCACAATCATTAATGGATTTTATCCTCACAGCACTCCTATGGGGTAGGGAGGGATTAACCTCATTTTACAGATGGGGACTATGGCATAGGATAGATTAAGTGATTTACCGAAAATCACAAGTCATTGACGGAGCCAGGAATTAAACCCGGCCCATTGCCTGAATCATGAGATCATGCTTCCTACCAAACTTATCCACTAAAGAGTGTCAGTGTGAATGGTGGTAGTATGCCATACTACCCTGCCAGTATACCTCAGCCCTGAGCAGGAGCAATCACCTTTAAGGGATGAGGCCAGATCCTTGGCCTTTCTGCTGAGACTGCCAAAGAAGGAGCCACGTCTGCGACTTCTGTGATGCAGATGTGTGTCTTCCAAGAACTGGGCCAAGACCAGCAACTCCTTTTAACCAGATCACTGAACAGCCTTCAGGTAGCATTTGTGTGCCAGTTTTAAATGCGTTTTTCTGGACCACAGCCCTCTCAATTCACCTTTTTTGTCCACAGACTTTAAAGAAATTACCTGAAATGATGCAACTGTGTTATTTTTCCCAGGCATTTTCCAAGACCTTCTGGAAAGAACAAGTACACACACCCAACTCCTGCCACTTTGCTCCTCTCCGCATACTGTGGTTTCTCTCATATACTATAACATTTACAGTAACTTTATTAGAAGAAGGCTGGATACAGCTCCCTCAGGAAACAATCAATTCCACTACTTAGCATCCCTCTACGTGCATTTTCAGCAGGTAAAGAGAAATGTTCTGCCTCCAGGCAAGGGCTGAGCCAAGCTCAGGCCCCACACTTGGATCTGCCCCCTGGCAACATTATACTCTGCCGCCACCAGGGTGCCTAACTAGCTCTGCTTAGTTTTGACATTCTTCAGTCAGGGGAAACAGGGAAAGGTGTTAGAGATACAAACAATTGCCCATTCCCCACTTAATATTTCTGTTTTGTTTCTAAGTCCTTTTGCTTCTGCTTCTGTCAACAGCTCTGATTGTAAATAAACTTGGTCTTGTACATCCAAACACACACAGCGTAAAACCCTCTTAGCAGCCAATCCAGCATCTCTTAGTTATGTCAGCAAGGCCTGCAGATCGGGGCCCATAATGAAGTCATTATTTCCACAGACAAAAATCACTAGAAATGGAGTGTCTTTCTAACCCAGGGGTGGACAAACCTTTTGGGCCGTGGGACACATCTGGGTGGGGAAATTGTACGCAGGGCCGGGGCAGGGGGTTGGGGTGCAGGAGGGAGTGCGGGGTGTGGGAGGGGGCTCAGGGCAAGGGATTGGGGCAGAGGAGGGGTGTGGGGTATCTGAGGGGGCTCAGGGAAGGGGGTTGGGGTGCAGGAGGGGAGCAGGGTACAGGAGGGGGTTCAGGGCAGGGAGTTGGGATGCACAGAGGTGCAGCAGGGGGCTTAGGGCAGGGGGCTGGGGTGCACAGGGGTGTAGACTACAGCAGAGAGCTCAGGGCAGGGGGTTGGGGTGCAGAAGGGGTGCAAGAGGGGGCTCAGGGCAGGGAGTTGGGGTGCAGGAGGGGTGCAAGGTGCAGGCAGGGGGCTTAGGGCAGGGAGTTGGGGGGCAGGGGGCAGAAGGGGTGCAGGGTGTATGAGGGGGTTCAGGGCAGGTGGTTGGGGTGCAGGAGGGGTGCGAGGTGCAGGCAGGGGGCTTAGGCAGGGAGTTGGGGGGCGGAGTGCAGGAAGGGTTCCGGCTCTGGCCCAGCACCGCTTACTTAAAGTGGCTCCGGGGTGGCAGTAGCACAGACCGGGGTCAGGGCAGGATCCCTGCATGCCTGCCCTGTCCCCAGCCCCACGCAGCTCCAAGAAGCACTGCAGCCCCTGGGGCGGAGAGCTCCATGTGCGCTGCTCTTGCCATGCCTCCAGGAAACTCCCCTGAAGCTCCCATTGGCCACGGTTCCCCATTCCCAGCCAATGGGAGCTGCACGGGGCGGTGCCTGGAGACAAGGGCAATGCACAGATCCCTCTGCCTCCCGCCTGGGGGCTGCAGGGAAGTGGTGCCATCCGCTTCTGAGAGTGGCACAGGGCCCACGGCGCCACAGGAGGCAATCCCATGGGCCGGATCCAAAGCTCTGAGGGGCCGGATCCGGCCCGTGGGCCATAGTTTGCCCAACCCTGTTCTAACCAAATTGTAGTATGTACACTACAATGTACTGAAACAATTTGGGACTTCCATTCCATCTGACCCTAAGAGTTGACGAAGGCAAATCCTAATGAATTGACTTCCAAAAACAACATTGGTTTTATTTTAAATATACAGGAACTGGAGTTAAGTCCTAATTCATAAGATGTTCCAGCCCTGCAGGACTCTCTCAAAGAGCATTTACACAGCTAAACAGATGTGCATGTATCTAGATTCTAAAGCGCTGTAACTTTTCCATTCTTGTATTAACATCTCTGTACTGGATCAGGTTACCATATTAGTAGGGGTCCTGTGCTCTAAAACAATCAGTCATTCTCTTCTGTGGATAGAGAAACCCGTCCTCGTATATATTCTGTTCTTATTCTGTGCTCAGCAAAAAACTACACACATTTGTCTGCATCATTTTAGACTCCTAATGCATTTGATATTGCTTCATATGTTCTCAAGTGATAAAAAATAACTTAGATTTCATTGCTATTCACCAGTGTTTTACTTTTTTATCCCAAGTGTGACTAACCTGCGTCTATTCCTTAGATCTACTTATTTTTAACTATATACAGTAACTCCTCACTTAAAGTCGTCCCGGTTAACGTTATTTCGTTACTGATCAATTAGGGAACATGCTCATTTAAAGTTGTGCAATGCTCCCTTCTAATGCCATTTGGCAGCAGCCTGCTTTGTCCACTGCTTGCAGGAAGAGCAGCCCATTGCAGCTAGCTGGTGGGGGCTTGGAACCAGGGTGGACCAGCAGCCCCCGTAAGTTCCCTGTGCAGCAGCTGCCCAGCAGGCTAGCAATTGCAGCTGTCCCTCCCCCCCCCCCACTGTCATGTGCTGCTCCTGCCCTCTGCCTTGGAGCTGCTCCCCGAGACTCCTGCTTGCTATGCGGGGGGAGGGGAGGAAAGGGGGGCTAATGTCAGGGTGTCCCCCTCCCCCCTGCTCCTGCACCCCGCTTACCCCATCTTCCATAGAGCAGAGGGGGCCCCAACATGATGAAGGGAGCTTGCTGGCAGCAGCTGCGGTCTCAGCAAGCTGATTTAATTAACAAGGCAGTATACTTAAAGGGGAAATGTGCATCTCTCTCTCACACACACGGTGGGTGTCTCTGTCTATGATGCTGTCTCCCCTCCCTCCATTCCTGCTGCCTTGTAGACTGTAAGAGTTAACCCTGGAGGGCTCAGCCAATTGCTAGTTCATCATTTAGCAGTAAGGCATTCCCTGGGAAATATCCCACCCTCTGACTCCTCCACCTCAACCAAGCTTCACAATCATCATCACTGTGTATCAGTATTAAATTGTTTGTTTAAAACTTATACCGTGTGTGTGTATATGTTATATATATAGTCTTTTGTCTGGTGAAAAAAAATTCCCTGGAACCTAACCCCCTCATTTACATTAATTCTTATGGGGAAACTGGATTCGCTTAAAGCTATTTTTCAGGAACATAACTACAACATTAAGTGAGGAGTTACTGTATTTGTTATTATGTCTGGCTAATGGAAAATTTTCAAACTTCTCATATAAAGGGAAAGATTGCTGTTGTACCATCACTGCTCCCTGCCATCTTCTCTGCACTAGAGAATTGCACCTTTACAACTTGTATTTCAAACAGATGTTGGTAACAGGCAATAGTATATGTCCATTTTTGCAACACCAGTGAATTGTGGGTACCTATCCCCCAGTTCTCAACACAAAGTTCTTGAAGCAGGTATTTGTTGGTATAGCAATTCACAGTTGAGAGATGCTGTGCCCACATTCCTTTTAAACGTGGATTTTCCCTGTATAAAATTGCATGTATTTTGTAAAATTAAATGACAAAATATTCTTATTTTTAAATAACAAAAGGCTCAGAATTGCTGCATTGCACCTCATACGCGAAGACCTGTATACCTAGAATTCCAAAACCAATTATACAAAATGATTCTGTGGTGGACATGATAGCGATGAACTTTGTTCTGAAAAAAATGTAGTTGCAGTGATACCAGCAATGCTTGTGCGCCATTGCTAACTCTTGCGTGTGTGGAGCTGAAATGGAATGGAATTATTAATGCAACAGGGGCTTGCACTGCCAACATTCTCTAGCGTAGACAAGGTTAGTGAGTAGACTAAACGTTAAGAAATAATGCAGGGTCATTCAGCTCTATTTGCCTGATACTGCTGAAAGGTCTGAAATGAATTTGCTCTCAGTGGCCTTCTCTATGCTACAATATTTTTAAATGGTCCTCCATTGCACAAGCACTGGTACACAGCTCCACTGGTGATAGCAATGAGGGTTCTAGTGTAAACAGGCTCTGAAAGAGGTTAGATGACAAAAGTAAAAACCCCTGTTTCCTGTGTACACTAGAGCTCACCCTATTGGTGCACCAGTGCTAGAGCTATACTGGTATATTCCCCGACATTTTTCAGTGTGAGTAAAGCCTAACAGAAGAACAGTATGAATTGATCATTACAGAAGTGTGATTCCTACCTCTATAAGGAGGAAAGGGACATGCTGGCAGCCAGCTTTTCCAAGCAAGAAGCTGCAGGGGGATGCAGACTTCATGGTACACCAACTGGGCGGCTGCAACCAATCCTGTGTAGGTTACACACATCTCTTACAGCAGTCACCATTAAAATATGAGATGTAAAGCTTCTAATAAATCAACCTGCCCCTGATGTTTTGCAGTATCCCCCTACACCACGAACACTAGAATAAGATTAATTACTTTATTAATAATAATCATTATTATTTGCATTACCACCTAGGAGCCCAAGGCATGGACCAACGCCCCACTGTGCTAAATGTTATTCAAACAGATAGAACAAACAGTTTACAAATACGCATAAAAGAAGAGAGGACTACTTGCCCATATGGTATATAGAAATATTTTTATACTGACCACTGTTTCATGTCACGGATTAGGAGATTCCTCTTAGTTCATCTCCTCTTACCCAGAGGGACTGGGCAGTATTTTTGCAACTGAGTAGAGGAAAAAAACAGTACTAAGACAAGTGATCTGTGCTCGCGTTAACTCCTAGCAAACATTATTAGATGCATTTAATAATGATTATTTTCCTTACTGAAATTAAAGTAGCATGCTAACTGTACTAAGTCTATAAATGTTCATATGCATTGCAGTTAACTTGTAAAGCTCTGTTTACTTTCTGTTTGCTCTCTTTGTAATTCTTAAATACTTTTGATTTCTTATAACCTGACTTGAACTATTCTGCATGGGAAACATTCACTGTACCATCCTTCAAAAGGAAGGTAACAACACATGCCTTCCCAAGAGGAAGTCTTCCTAAAGAATACAAGCAAAAGAAGGCAAAGGAAAGAGTTGTAATAGCCAAGGTCTGTATAGAGAGGTCTGCTAGAGATGGAATAATGGAACAGAGAACCAACCCCACAAAAATTGTCAAGATACAGGGGGGCTGGAACAACTTGTATAGAGGGGGCGCTGAGAGTCACTGAACCAAACTGTAAACCCTGTATATGATGGAAACCACTCCAAGCTGGGGGTGCAGCAGCATCACAGGCACCCCTAGTTCCACACCTATGTCCAGATACAGCCTTGGCAAAGGCTAGGCACTCAAAGAAGGGATAGGGCACTTGCCAGCTACTCTTCCCACACCTGGTACTTATCATAATAGCATTGCAATTAGTCCATGTCACCAACATGACAACACTGTAATACCATCGGTGATCTCACATGTAATATGTAATAGCAAATTACAGCAGTCACCAACTATCAAATGGGTGTTCTGTGTTCATTAATTACCCTCCGATCTTAACGTGAATTTTCCTATTAACAGTCAAGTGTCACAAAATTTCGTATGAATTTAAATGGCAGAGGAGATGAGCTTACATAAAATGTGCAACTATAGAGGAAGGAAGAAGGGATAAGAGTAAGGAATAACATATTTAATATTGGTCTCCCCATTCTGCACATGCCTTCTCCTTGATCTGCCTCTGTAACAAGCACACTGGATATTATCCCTAATGAGATTCTGAGCATTACAATGACAATTCTTAGGATCTCCCCAGAGACCATCCAGACTCTGATTAGTTTCTCAAACTGCTCCCATTTCCTAATCTATTTTCCAAAAAAAAATGTCCAATAGATCAAAACATTTCTGAGGCCAAATATTTTTTGTAGACACTGTACATCCCCATCTGTTACTTAAAAGGAAAATGTTTAACTCTCTACTCCATTCTCTAGAAGAATGCCAAACATGAAATTCAAAGCCTGAGTCTCATTTACACTCAGGCTATGGCTAGGCTGCAATTTGGATAGCATGTGTAGGCATATCCAAGCTAGCTCTGATTGGGTTAGCTTGCTAAAAATAGCAGTGTCCCCACAGCAGCACAGGTGGCACAATGAACTAGCTGCCTGAGTATGTACCTCAGCAGACTATACTTGGGCTGCT
The DNA here is from genome assembly GCF_020497125.1 of Mauremys mutica. Taxonomy (NCBI): domain Eukaryota; kingdom Metazoa; phylum Chordata; order Testudines; family Geoemydidae; genus Mauremys; species Mauremys mutica. The sequence continues at coordinate 44,782,435 of NC_059079.1, read as the reverse complement.
AGCCCATGCCACAGCAGCTTCATATCTATTTTTAGCAAGCTAGCCTGATCAAAGCTAGTGTGGGTATGGCTACACATGCTGCAATTGGGGGAGGGCTAGCTCAGTGGTTTGAGCATTGGCCTGCTAAATCCAGGGTTGTGAGGTCAATCCTTGAGCAGGCCATTTAAGGATTTGGGGCAAAAATCTGTCTGGGGATTGGTCCTGCTTTGAGCAGGGGGTTGGACTAGATGACCTCCTGAGGTCCCTTCCAACCCTGATATTCTATGATTGTGTCCCCTGAGTATAGCTAAGACTGCTTTACTCTACTCCGGTGGCACAGGGTAAATCAACCCCCATGTAAATGAGAATCAGGCACTCATATTCTGCAAACTGCCTGAGTTTCACTTGGTAGATATACATTGGTATTATGGAAATCATGCATAGAGAACTCAGGATCAAATTGTTGGTGTCATTGGGCATGACTCTAGGTAACTCAGGAGGGTGGAAAACCACAGTGTCAATGAAGCCTTTCTGTAGTAGGCCTGAATGAACTAAAGTCACTCCATGTCTGAACTTTAATCGACCTAACAGGCCAGCAACAGAGAATGGTTATCAGTTGCAACACCTGTACCAGAAGGTAATAATGAGGCCTGCAATAATGAGGCCTGTTTGCTCCTGGCTAAGGGGCAAAATAACAGATCAAAGAAAGTAAGACAAGATAACGGTTCACAGAAGAGTTACTAACGAGCTAAATTGTCAGATGCTAAGTATGACTTAACTGCTTAATGTAATTGCTACCGCAAAGTGTATCTGCTACACGGAAATGAAAGGTGGGGAGAGAGGGGGAATGGGGGGGATAGAAGAGGCTTAGTTAAAGTTATGTATAAAAAGAGAAAACGCTGCTTGTAGCTCTGTGCTTGATTTGAGACGTGTCTGTCTCCTAGCATCCCGCTTTGAGATCTCAAATAAACTTTGTCTGCTTCTCCACCTTGGTGTGTTTATTGGAGCGAAGCACACCAGGCAACGAACCACTGTTGCTGACCTCGGGCACTCTGTGCTGGCAACAAAATTATAATAAGTCTTCACAGCAAAAATAAAACAAAACAGTTTGGGGCTTAAATAATGTTGAGGCCCAGCACAATCTATATTTTATTACTAGTACTACTATTTATCGATCTGAGAGTAGTGCTCAGTAGCGCTAATCTTCCCATTGTGCTAAGCACTGTGCAAATGCACAAACACAGTCCCAATTCCAAAGAGTTTAAAGTGGGAGGAATTGCTGGCTGTAAAATAAACCGATGAAAAGGATCCACAATCAGAGCAAAACTGCAGTTGCTGCAGCAGAAGAACCTGATGTAGCAAACAGAAACATGTAAGAAATGGCTGGAGAGGGGGAGGGAAATAATCACTTGCTGAGGCCACGTGAGTATGGCTGGCTACAAAAATACTAGGGGTAGATATAGTCCATTTAGCATCATAAAATGACTTTACTACATACCAACTGAAAGGCTATTTTCATTTCTGAACTCACAAACGTGTGGAATTTCAAGGCTCCCATTTGATTGTGCTATGAAGCTTAGAGAGCTGAAAATGCAAAAGAGCTCATTGAACAGCATTTCAGAAAAACTGTCTTCTTCCCACTCAAAGAGAGGTTAGCTTGTACCAGGAAAGCAGAGTCTGCTAAAAGACACACTCACTAGGATACACAGTATCATTTCCAAATGTCCCTCACAGATGGCTCTCTGTCTGGAAGTGTGATTTTGAAGATACTGGTTGCTCTTCCTCAAAACACAGGAAGAAATACCAAGACATATTACTGCCACCCATTTAAAGGGAACAATCTATTTCTCTGCTAGATAAGTAGTAAATGTACAGGAAGAGCTTCTCTTACTCATAGCTAAAATGCTTCTAACCTTCTGGGGAGGAGAGAGCTGAACTATGTGAAACATGGACACAAATAGGAACTGCTGTGCTGGTAAGGGATCCTGAACAAAGAAAAAGCAATTGTACCAGCAGTTCTACAAGAAAAGTAAGTAAGAATGCTTTGTACCACGTATTCCAGCTTACAAGTTTCAAGCAAGGAAGCCCTATAAATAGTGTGAAATAAGGAGTAGAACTACCCAGTCCGGTGATTGTGTAATACATATTAGCAGTACCCTGCACAATTATAGCAGCTACAAGTTCAACAAAGTATTATGGATTTGCTAGGCTGCTTCTGCTTGTTGCTCAGGGTGGCAGGGCCAGCTCTGGCTTTTTTGCACACAAAAAACAAAAAACAAAAAAAAACCCTGCAGGGCGGCGGGAGCCAGGGTGCAGGGGACTCCCTGAGCTGCAGACGTGCCCCGGCTAGTGGGGGGGGGAGGGAGAGAGAGAAGCAGGGCAGCCATGGTTTCAGCAGGGAGCTCGCCATGCAGCCCCAACTGCCACGCCGCTCCAGTTGGTGGGGAGAGAAGGATGCGGGCTGCCGGGCTTGCTGCAGACGGAGCGTGAAGCCCACTCCCAGCAGGGCGCTCCCCTCCTCCGCGCTGCCGCCCCCTACAGGGCGGCTGGATCAGCAAACAAACAAAAAAGCAGCCGGGCCGCCGTAGGATTGGGCGGAATGCCGCCCCATAGAATCTGCCGCCCCAAGCATGAGCTTGCTCGGCTGGTGCCTGGAGCCGGCCCTGCAGGGTGGTTAGATGCACGTGCAGAGACATCACTTCACAAATCAGGAAGGTGAGTGCCCCTCGTCTTACAACATTGGAAAGACCATACCTAGGACACTGTGTTCAGCCTGGGTGCCTACATAAAACCAGGTGCTACAGTATCAGTGACCTCTGCAGCATCTAAGAGCCCACATATTTGAATCAACCAAAACTCAACCACATGTATCCAGAGACCTCCCCACACACCTCAGAGATTTCCACAGACTGCGATTTAAAATCTGCACCTCTGGTGACCTCCTGCTCTTTGGCATATAAATAATCAATAGGAGTTCTGTATGTGAGCCCAGGGGCCTGGTCCTCCACTGCCCTGCACCATATGGAATCATTTACATCAGCACAAAGTCAAACAAACTGCTATCCCAAATCAGAATGGTAGCATTTCACATTCGCTGTTCACTGGTAGAAGCACCTACTCTAGGGGCAGGGCCTGGTAATCAGGCCCCAGGTGTTACGCTCACAGCTGTCCCATCTTGATGCCCTGCCTTGGCTATTCAGGTGAGGACTCTGACTCTAACACTAATAGATGGGCAGTGAAAAGGTACAAGACAAGCTTGTCTCTCAAGAACCTGTGGCAGGTTATTCAGTTGGAGTAAGGCAATATCTCTATACTGACACTGGCCTCTGGCCCAATAGGGCCTACATGCCAGTCTCTTTCTACTGCACTCACTTCCATTCCTGAGTCAAATAGCAGTTGTTGAAGAAGTGTGACATCCAGTGGCAAAGGCTTTAAACCTAGAGCCAGTAAAGAATTTTTCAAGTAAACTTTTTTATTTTTTACCAAAACTGCTGATTCAGCAAAACTGGAACCATTCACAGGAAAGAGTCGGTTTTGATGAATTTCCCACTTCAAAACATTGTTGAACAATACAGCTTCAGAAAAGTTCCTTTTTTGACTTCATTTTTAAATTAAAGTTAATTTAAGGTTAAAAATAAAAAAGACAATCAAAACAAAATGCTTTGATTTACCTGATCTGAAAAAAAAAAAACAAATGAACCATTGATTTCAGGCTTGCAAAAAGTTTAAAGATTGACTTTTCATACAGATTTGGGATGTGAACATTTTTCAAACTCTCACAACTCTTTTTCTGTCCTTTCTGCCCTGCTCTATTTAAAATCTCAAACTAGTGCCTGAGATCTGTCACCCCAATATTCAGGGCATTCAAAGTCCCCATCCTATATGGCATGGCCACAATCAGAAATTATACAGCTATCATACTCTGATGGGAAGCCAGGCCTCCCCTCCACAAAGGTTAAAGCAAGGGGCACCTTCCTGTGCTAGGAATGAAGGCTTCAGTAACCAGCTTTGCCTCATCTCAGCTGGTGCAGTGAGAGCTTTCCTCCCGTTTCAATCTACTTTAGCCACTGCCAGTCCCCCATTCTTATTGTCTTTCACCCAGGGTTTTATCTCCTCCTCCAACCTACCTTGATTACCAAAATGTCATTGACTAATGTCCTTCCACACTACACTCCCACACCGTTCCCAGCTCTAAGTCAGTCCACTTGCAAACCCAAAGGGTTTTGGGCAATCACACTCCTCCCATCTCAGAACAAATGCCCCCCATAAACAATTAACAGAAAAATCCCCCTAACAATCAGCTTTTCCCTTCCAGGAAGAAAGCCCAGCTGCTGGTGGAGATCAGCCTCCTGATCCCTTTCCACAGTTCCCCTTTCCTACTGCTCTCCACACCCTAGTACCTCCACCTACCTCTATCAGCAACCACAGGCAGCCAGGTCTCAGCACACTTTGATTCAGGATCTCTACTACTGAGTCCCCACTAGTTCCTACAAGCAATCCTTCATTGTCACTCCTGTTATGACCAACTGCTTATCTGAAGCCTGAGAGTGAACTTCCCAGGTAGCTGCAATCTGGGACCCTCAGGCTTAGTCCCAGGTGGAGTGGTTCAAAGCACTCCACCGCCATCTCTTTTCCCTGACCACACCAGCTCTGCCAAGGTTCTGACAATCCCTTCTCCAGATTGTCCCATCACTGCTGGAAACTCATTACTGTTCTGCTCTCAGCTGCTTCTACAACTTCCACCACACAGGTTCCTTGAAAAGCAGCAGACATCTTACCTTGATTCATCACTGTACGATGAGAACAGGCAAGCCTTCTCCAGCGGGCTGTGGAAGAATATCCTATGGGAAGCAGCAGAAGCCCCATTGCTTGAGTAATTTAAAACTGAAAAAAAGGTTGAATATACTGGCTGGAACAATCCTCCATTGGCAGGGGATAGCCTAGGTGTCAGAACTGGTTGTTCTATAGGAACAGGCAAAACTGCTATTTTTAGCAGTGATAACAGAGCAGCATCACATACTCCAGGCCTTAACCTGCTTGCATTGACTTCAGCTCCCTATGCTTCTAATATACCTTGACCTTTAATCAGCAAAATTCACCCTGCTGTGAAGTCACTGAAATCAGCAGTTAGACAGTTATACCTATATGTTCCACAAAAATGTGTGCCTGTGACAGGGTTTCTCATTGCACAGGCAATATTTCAGGTGACAAATTGTGGAAAGCGTTACACAACATGGTCTGCAAAATCCTCAATGAAAAAGTTAAAGATACATGTGCTGCCTGGTTCTGGCTGTGCTCTGCTCAGGATTTCATAGAAGTTCACGAGGAATTTATCTGTCAAAATTTGAAATACGTATTAAATCTGACAAGAATTGCAGGATAGGGGCCAACATCTGCAAAAATGAGCATATTTTACTGATATTTACAACAAAGAAACTTCTGAAACAGGATATTCAGCCAGCATCTTCATTTTGTGAAGCTGTTGAATATAGTAATATGTCTAGGTATTCTCCTACAAAAAAAAATTTTGTTTGAGCTCATACTGCTAAAATGCATAACCCACCAACCCAAACTGTAACAAGCAAGTAGTTAAGTCAATCAACACTCCACTTACCAGTTCCCTATCTCAACTTTCACTACCTCCTTCCATTGACCACACTCAACTGTACAGCCTTAACTCCAATGTCACACTTTTCCACATACAAACAACACACCATAGACTTCACCACTGCGTATAGGGAATATATCTTAATTTAGCTAAGGTCAGAGATCAAGCTGTATGTGTGGGCATGACTGCGAGGGATTGCATACGTGCATTGGGGTTGTATGCTGCAATCGAAAAGGACTTTGCTTTGGAGCTATGTCTGTAGGGCTGAATCCCCTCTCACTTGGGCTGGCGTAAATCAGTGCTACTGGAGCCAATGGAGTTACACAGGTGCAAAACTGGTATTAGTGAGAGGAGAATCAAGCCCAGTATGTTTGTGTATCATGATGTGTGGGTGATAAGGCCTGTGTGTATTATCTAACTGGTGAATTCCTTGTTTTTTATTGATCACCTTGATAGGAAATGAACTCAACTAACTACTGTATAAGTTAGTTACAGTTTTTTTTGTGGGGCCTATAACTATTATATAATCAATATAGACCGTTTACTCATCTTACTGATGAAATTAAAGAACACTATAGGAAAGAAGGTAAACTAAGTTTTTCAGAATAGGTGCAATATTTTATGTGTATTTTTGCTACTTTAAAGAATCACATACAGTGCTATCTGAATAATACAAAAAAAGTTTTAAAATATAATGACACAATTTGGGGCACTTTTAGAAATGCTCTGAGATGACAATACCAACAATGAACGTCTTCCTGTGCTGTGGAATAAAACAATATGATGTTCATAAGTTTATATGGTATACTTTTTATTTTCAAATAAAATACAAAAATACAATTAAATTCAACCTGAATACAACCGAGAGCACAAAAATGACTGAAATACAGAAGTGGACACTCCGCAGATGAATAGGCCTCCGTGCAGAGTAAGGTCTTTACTGGGGTTGAAAATAAGTTAGTTATGATTTAACAAAGTTGTGACCATCTGAAAGTGGTTCATCCTGTGCAGAGCATAGCGTTTGGTTACATGTACCTGCAGCTTGGAACACATGCTTTTCACTGAAGACTCTCAAGCAGCAGCCTGCTTTGCCTGACTACTTACTGCGTCTTGATCTGGATATTCACTTCCTTGCCCAGGCAGGAAACCCAGCTATTAAAAAGTGAGAGAATATAGAATAAAAAACAGACATATTTAGTATTTTCCTTTTAAGGCCCTGATCGTGCAAACATATATACACATGCCAGCAGGATTTGGCTGGGATGTACTGAAAACTATTGGGCTACACAGCAGAAATATGCAAAAATTAAATATTTTCTGTAAACCCCTTGTCCATGTAGAATGGGTCATTTCCAACTCAACTGCAGGGGCCAGGACATTATTAATGATTATATTACACTAATTCCTTGGGCTGGAGGCATGGCTGGGCTAGGGGCTATACAAGCAGCTGAGACAGTCTAAAGGCCTGGTCCAAGCTCGCTGGAGTCCTGCCATTGCCTTCAGGGTTCTCTGACTAGCCAGGGGTGTGACTAGCAGGAGGGGAGCAGAGGTGGGTGACAGGTGACAGCACCAGACCTCGGTTCTTTTGTTTTCGGCCTCCCCAGGTGGACGCAGACCAGCCACGAGCCCCAACGGGAGACCAGCCTGGCTCTGTTCAGGGCTTGCGACCCAGACTTGCTGCCCTGGCGGGAGTGGGTGGCGCCCCGGCGAGGGGTGCCAGGAATGGGGCCCGCCAGCTGGCTGGGGCTCTCCTGCGGCCGCAGCCGCCCCTCCCCTGGGCCCATGGCAGCGGCGTCCTTGGCGCCCGTTGCAGGCGGAGCGGCTGCGGCACCTGGGTGCGCTGGGCCACGGGCGGCGCCGGCGGGGAGCGCTCTGAGCAGCCGAGCCGGCCGGGCAGCGAGGAGCTGCTGACGGCGGCGGAGAAGCGGATCGTGGCGCTGCACCGGGAGGCCTGCGCGGTGAGTCCCGCGCGCTTCCTGCTCGGGCCCGCAGGGCGCTGCTTGTGCAGCCGCCTCACCGCTCCGGGCTGCTCCCGCGGGGCTGGCGGCGCCCCAGGCTGGGGCTCCCGGCGGACCCGCTCCCCTGCTGCAGCGGCTAATGAGCGGCCCGGGGCTGCTCAGTGCCGCGCACGCTGGCAGCTTTGCCTGGCCCTCTGCAGCCAGCCCCATGGAAGTGCATGGGCAGGTTGGCTTGCCCGGGCCTCTCCCTCAGCCTGAGCGGGGATCGGCCCTACACCGTGTCGCGAGCACCGGCGTGTGGCCTGGAGATGCAGGGAAAGGGGGAGGAGGCGGGCTAAGGCGGCTGCTCTCGGGATCACAAGGAAGAAGTGGACGTGCATGCACAACCGAGAGAGTGACAGGAGCTCCGTGTCCCAGCAACACTTGTGCCACATTAACGATCAGCGACTGTCTTGCCCTTTCAACTTCCTTGCTGTGGCCGGGGGTCCTTTTGGGGTATTTCATAGCGATGGCCTTTCTAGCCCGAACGTCTCTGCACAGAGGTATTGGCACGTGCCTCTGGCCGAGCAGAGGTGGCCATTTGCTCACAAGACGCTGCCTGGCGCAACGGGAACTGTAAAGAGAATAAAGTCACAACACCCCACAGGAAACCAGAGAAGCCTTTCGAGCGCGCTCCCAGTTCCATCATTCTGTAGGGTTGGGGCAAGTCACGGAAGGCCTGGGACAAAGAGAACAATGAAGACAGCAAAAGCGAAATCTTTCCGGAGAGGGGCAGCAGTCCCCAGACAGAAAGCGCCTGCAGCCCCTGAGTGAGCCATGTTACCTGCACACTGGGGACTTACAGCACTAGAACTTAGTTATTGATTATGTCAGGGAGAAATATGTCCAAAAATAACAACGTGGCGATACAATGCAACTCTTGGACGCCCAGCAAACTGCCCGGTGCTGGTAGCCTGAACACCAATGTGTATTTACCCAGCCTCCGGGCCTGACAAACTAGCTTATAGTCCTAGTTTTTATGGAATGCTCGGATGTTTTGCAGGAAGGGAAATATGTCCCGATAACAGCCTCAAGGCAGACAGGGTGCCGACATGTGAAGTGACTCTCTCCTTCCATCTCCAGCTCCGCACTGACATGATTAATAACCGCTCCGCTCCCCTTTGCACGCGGATCGCTGCTGAGCTGGTACCTCAGCTCCCATACCGGAGGGCGGAGGAAAGTGAGGCAGCCTTGTTTTGTTTTGTTTTGTGCAGAGATGGAAGCAACCTGCTGTAATTGTGCGCGGGGCTCATCACTAGCGGTAGGGGCAACATACATTAGACAGGAGCCCACCATGGAAGGCCCATGAGAATCTGCAGTAAATACTGAGTCTGTAGCAATAGGTGGCCTCTGCCTCCTCTACCCCTGCTCTAGACAACGCTTGGCCCTTTCTCTCTTCTCCCACGGATGTGCATCTCCGAGCACCTTGTGCTGCGCGCCTCTCTGCACTGCAACGGCCTCTTCCACCGCCAGCAGTCGCTGAGTTTGCCTGGACAGCCACTGGGCCGATTCTGTTCCGGTTGCGGAGTTTTGCCATTGGCTCCAGCGAGATCGGTCCCAGCAGGAGGTTCCCACTGAGGAATCCCCCATTCCTAGGCAGCTGCCCGCCGGAGGGTCAAATGGCAGTTGTAGGCAGTCAGCATGGTTACAGTAAATGACCTTAACGTGGGCATGGAACTGTCCCGCGGCTAGATTTCCCACCTGCCTTCCCTTTCGCAGGCGGCTTGCTCTCTGCCTTTGCCGCCATTAGCGATGGCTGATGTTTAGCAGGTTTTCTGGACCCGTTTTAAAAATACCTTTGGGCTTCGCTTCTTTGTGTTAGTCCGTCCGGTATCTCAGGGGCTGCAGGCAAACACCAAGGCATGTGCCCCTTTACGGATGCACAACAGAACAGGGAAGCAAAGGACTTGATTCGCCTACCACTTTTGAAATGTGCAGCTCCAGCTTAACTCAGGGAGCGTTATCTTTGCTCTCCAAAACGTAGGAGTGACGTATTTGAACATTTTAAAGCTATGTCCATACTGGCAAAGACACGATCCAAAACCCTGGCATCTTAACATTTCCGCTGGCTATAAGCATTGTTGCAATTGCAAAGGTCACTTGCCGGAAATGACAATCAAAAAGTGACCTAAATATTAAAAAGTGGTATCTTGCTACCACACAGCTTTGTCCAGCAGCAGAGGCGGATGCCAGCCAAGTATTTACGTTCCCTCCAATATAAAATAGTTTAACAGTTGCACCATGTTTGCAAATTGCAGTTATACTTTTTAGCGTCAAGGCTGGCGTGATGAAAGTTGCTTTTGATCAAGCAGCACTTGAAAGCAGCAGAAGGTGTCAACATTTTATAACCATTTAAAAAATAATTTACAATGTAATCAAAACTCAAGAACATTTAGAAAGGGAAAAGAATGTGGCATAAAAAAGTCCAAAAGTGACTAAAGTGAACAGGAAGAGTATAAATGTCACATTCACTTAAACCCTTTTCTGGAAGCATAAATACAGCATCATACATTTACACTTTCTTATAATTCGACGTAAATGCATCTGCAACCTGGGAGTGAAAGTCAATTTTCTTCTAACGAGTTTAGAATAGTTTAGAGAATATATAAAATATCTCTAAGGAAATGAATGGCGAAGGCTGAATCTATGGCTATGTTAAAATATGCACTGCTGATGCTCTATTACTTCCCCAAATCTCTTTATTTGTCAGTTCTGTCTGAGTTACAGAGTATAAGGGTCAGATTATAATAGTTGAACTGGTTTTAGTTAAGCAGTTCGATTTTAGGGAGATAATGTCAAAGCACTTCCCGTTTGAAACCACAAAGAAATGAAGACTATATAGAATTGAGGTTGACTCTGTTTTGGGTGGTTCTTTTTAAGGCTGGCCTGCAAAACTATGTGGATCCAGTTACTGGCTATTTAGTGTTCACCAAAGTTGCCCACTTGCAGAGAGGTAAATGCTGTGGTTCTGCATGCAGACATGTGAGTATGAAATCCTTGCTTTGCAGCATTAAAATAACTTAGAAAAATATTTTAAATGCTGGCATTAGGAAAAGCTAGCAAGCTATCTGGCATGATTCACTGTGAAATTTAGACTAGCCAAGGACAATAAGTCCAGGAAAGGTCACTGAGGGATTTTCTTAACGTTAAAATAGAATGCTGCAACATTTCAGGTTAACATTATCTCCTTGAACTGCTAGGAGAATTTCACAGGAGTTATTTAATAGACTGTTGTTTTATATAAGTCATGTTCTCGTTGGCAAGTGCAAGAGACGAGAGAAAAGAACCAGCATGTCAGAAAGTCTATTCCGAGCAAACTTTCTCCTTTTAAAGAAATGAGCTAACATAACCGAGATATTTTGCCACAAATGTAGTTTAGTTTTCTATAATTATGTTGAAGGGTCTGTTTTCCAGTCTGACTGAGAAGTATCAAAAGATGTGGGGTACGGTGGAATATTGTGTGATTTTTATAATAATAGGACTTCCTGTTGGTATTTTCTGAATACAATTTAGCAATCAAAGTTGTGCAGTGTGAGAAGGTGATATTTTATATTTTGCACACAGAGCACAATCCCGCGTCCACTGAAGTAAATAGCATAAGTCCCGTAGCTTTCAGTGGCTGACAAGATCAGGCCCATAATAATATGTTGATCAAATTCACTTTACTCAGGCGAGTAGTGTTTGACGCCCCAGGTGGGTAACATATATTTCCCCTTAGTAAATTTAGTTATTAAAACATGCTTTAAAGAACAGCGCACGGGAAAAGGGGGAAGGAGGGAAACAACCGGGTAATTTACAGTTCAAATGTGCACTGCTCACTCCTTTGGCTTCTTAGTTGAAAAAGTTTTCTTATAACACTATTGCAGTGTGAAATTCGTGAGTAATGATGCGAAAGACTCACTCTTTGATGTAAACTCATTAAGCACTTTTATAAAGAGAGAGTCAATTGGTCAGACGTTTGAAAATAAGTTTAAAATGATCGGGAAATGTTTACACTTATTACAGACAACACTGAAAGGCTAGAATGTTATTGTCCTGGCTGCCCCTTTGCCTTGCTAGGAACTCTGTTATGCAGAACAGTTTGCAATAATGCACCAACTAAAGAAGTTTAAGGGGGTGGAGGGACAGCTTGCTGTGGTCAGTCAAATTCTTCGAGTTGGAAGGACATATTTAGGAAATGGTTCTTGAGCACTAATTAGGACCATTTGCTTAGGGTTGCCATTATTTTCCTGCTAGTCTGGAGGGCACACTAGATCAAATGATTTATATAATATAATTAACGATTCTTCTTTAACCGTAGCAGGGTTGAGCTTTTTCTTACTGATTGCTAAGTAATGCAATAATGACTTGTTTTTATTTCTTCTGCAGTGTCCATATGATCAAGCTAACGTAAAAGACCCGTCCAAAAAGAAGCGGTTCAATTCATTTTTTTATACTTGACGATCAGTGCATTTGCCATCTACGATGGAGACTGCAGAAACCTAAGCCAGGATCAGTTCTTTGTGGCTTCGAGTGCATGAATATTGGCATTCCTTTTATCGATGCTGGGTTATTTGAATACATTTCAATTGTAATAAAAACCAAGCTAAACCGTGTGTGCCTGGGTGTTTCAGATGCTACATTATTAGTGATACTCCTTTCCCATTCCTTAGCGTTATAAATCACACGTTACAAACTGAGACCACGATTAATTTCGCTGTAAAATCAAGAATACGGGTGCAGGTAGTACTCAGATTACCATCGCTTTACTTAACACTGCTACTGTATACAGCGTAAATCACTTCAAGAGATGTTGTTGATTTTGGTAGTAAATCGAGGAGTTTCAGTTATTTTTTCTATTTACATCACTGAAGGCCATGTGTAACCTACAAGAATGCCCAAGAAGTGTAATCCCATTGCAAAACGGTTTTATTCTAGCAGTAAGAATTTAAAAGACTATATATTTGTATTTCGTTATATTGTGTGAATCAAAGCCATTCTTTAGAGAAGTCTGTTTGGAGCACAGGCCCATACTGTTTTATCACATCATGCTGACATTCGAAGATCGTTAGATAGGCCATTAAAAAAATTAGTCTGAACTGAAGTACCACTGACACCGAGAGTGGCATTAAACCCAGATCGAACCACAGCATCGAGCTTTCGCCTCCATCAATTCCTCCGCCACTCTGGTCCAAGGAGAATGAAGACAAATGTGTCGTTACCAAGTCCATCTGCCATTCAGTGAAACATCGTAGCATCGTTAAGGGTGGCAAAGCACACACAGAATCAAACATCGATCTTTCCACCCCTGTGGAAAGGGGTGGTGGTTGCCATCACCTTGAGGTAAAAATCAAAGGAGGCTTCCTGACAGACTCATTACAAGGTAAAGTCTCTGGAACTGAAAGGAGGGGCAGTGGGGGTCCCACAGATGCGTTTGAGTTTCTGAATAATTTAACTTCTGTGTATTTGATTGAACATCAGTCTGTTTGGTGTCCAAATTAGCAAGTGCCTTTGAAAAGACGAGAGAACTATGTTTGCAAACATAAAATGAAATGTAAAATATCCTACAAATATTCATGAGCACCCAGGAGGTACTTAACTGTTGTATGATAGAAGACACCTAACTACGACATCTCAGCTTTATTTTATTTTGTTTTATTTTTAAGTCCTGTTCTATTTCCCATGAACGTTGGTGGTATCTTGACTATTGTATTTTTGTCTCTTTCTCATTAGGAGTAAATAACCCCCAAATATTCCTGATTAAGGTTTCCATTGATCACTTTGTGTTTCCAACAAACAAACCCCCACCAAGTACCTGACAAATATCTTTAAGATCGAGATGGCTCCCTTCCTACCTACCTCCTCTCAAATATGATGTGCGAGCTGGGTTTTTTGTAGGCAGTGATTGGACATTTAGCTATCATGATGTTATCTGAGAACTCCACGATGGACATTCCATCTTAGAAAAAGGACAGGAGGGGGGATATGGTTACCCTTAGCTGTTGTAATAAGCCGAAAGATTTCCCTTCCCCTCCCGATTTGTGGATTGTGAAGCACCCGAGTCTACTTAAACTGGAAAGTATTGTCAGTTGTTTGGTTGTCCCAGTTTGGTCCACTTCATCTTTGGTTGAACGAAATGGCTTGACACCCATCCTAGAAAGCTCCCTGTGCAGCCTTCCAGATGCTAAGATTTAGATCGTTTAAACGTCAGCGCAGCCTTCTGGTAACATTAAACATCCAAATGGATTTCGTTTGCGTATTAATATTATTCCTTATGTATTAAGATGGGAGAGCCGCAGTTCAGAGCTAAATTCCATTTGCCTCGTTTTAGTAATTGGATCTAAATGAACATTTACGTCTGGCAAGTAAATAGACTGAAGCCACATTAAACAGAATGTGTACAAATAGCGGAAAGTCCTTGGAATCACCGTTCTAGCAAATAGTAAATTAATGTTTAGTGCTATTAGGGGTGTTTAGATAGCCCCATGTATGCATGCAAATACATAGAGGGAGATTTTTATTGCAGGGAAATGAAGGCATAACAATCCTAAATGAACTGATCTGCTGCACTTAAAAGTATCCAAAGGTAGAATCTCATCAGTTTTGGGGCTCGGGGAATCAAATGGTAGTTACTATAATGTAAGGATCCACAAGCAACTGGTTTCCCTTGTGTCAACATAGGAGGATCCATCGTTCTTGGTTATCTTATTAGCAGGAGAATTTCCAATGTAAGGTCTAGTTATGTCATCTCCACAGCAATAATAACAATGAAATAAAGCATGACATTATTTAAGCATGACGCAGCAGGTAGCTTATTATAAGCCTTGCATATTCCTCTGCCTCCTGCTCCCATTAGGGCGTCGGTAATTGGAAGAATATATATATGTATAGATATAGATAGATAGATATTCTAAACGAAATCATTAGATGGGGAAAATGCATGGAAGGTTCCTTTGGATGCGTTTTGCGTATGGAAAGGGCAATACATCTGGCCATATAAACTGCTGGAGCTCACTTTAGAAAAGAATCTCTCTTTGCTCCCTTTCTATTTTGTGAGAGGAACAATGCTTCCTCCAAAGTAGCTAATGCAGACATAGCCTGGGAATAGCAGCAATACATTGGTCATGGGGCAAGAAAAAGGCTCCTTCAAAGTAAACAGAAAAGATACAGAAGGTGCAGGTGTCCCAAGAAGATTCCGAATAGAACAAGCCCACTTAAATATACCTTTATCTATCTATCTATTCGTGCACACGGCCAATTTCAAGGCAGATACAGAGATGTCGTTGCTGTGATTAAAGCTCTTCAGCATTAAGGATTGTTCTTGCCGTTGGCAGGGCTGGCTTTAAACTCCCTGGTTGTAAGTGGATTCGATGAAAAACTTTAAAAAAACGTGTCACCACCATGCATATTATGAAAGCAAAATAGACCTGCGGCTCCTTAATGTCAATAAGTCAAACTTCGTGTATTTATTTTTATCACTCGCCCACAAAATACCCATCCTGCAAAAAAGATTGCGACGCTTTTAGTATTATAGCACTTTAATTACTTTCCCTCCTTCACACCTGCTTAATCAGTCACTTCAGATGAGTTGCTGTAACACGAGATCGCGGTATTTACTGCAGGTCCAAGTTAAAATACTATGGGAACTGAAATTAACAAGGCTTCCCCGAATGTCACCCCTGAAACTCTGATTTCAAGCGTTCAGCATGACATTTCCATGCATTATTATATAAGCCATCTAGCTACTTGTAAGTACCGGAGAGAGAGAGATTAAATACACCAGGAGCGGAGCCTTCACCAACCGTGGGATTACTGACGAGATTCCCATCTTAAAGAACACGCTGAAAGTCGTGGCGTGGAGAGGAACACTTCAGTGACACGATGCTATTATTTTGTCTGCAGCATGAACACGGTTCACACCAGCAGCTGTTTGTTGACAACTACCACCACAACTGCCAGAGTCTAGGCAAACTAGGGGATTTGCTGAACTGCCAAAGAGAGCATCATCAACCCAAACCATTCCTGGCGCTGCACCTTCCTTACACGTGGTGGATTAATTGCTTTCAGACACTTACAGATTTTTGTCCATTCTTTGCTGTTTCGAATAAAGACTCATGTTGGCTACAGACACTAAATGGCCACGTTGCTTAGGAGAGAGGAGATGAAACTGTCACTGGGGGGCGGGGGGAGTCATCTAGTATTCCTGACCCAGAAGCAACTGCCCGCGCCGTTAGGATTCTTATAGGAAACCCATCTCCAGGAAAGCCATTCTGTAAATAATTGGTGAGACAGACGCGTGTACTGCTCTCCCCTACGCTCATGGTTGAACCCCCTGGGCTCCTGGCGGTGCTGGGTTTCGCATGGCCCTGTAAGGAGAATGACTCTTAAAAATGACTCTCAGATCCATATTTTTTCTATTGTTTTGAGTCAGTGGATCGTTTGTCATCCGTGCCCTCACCTAAGAAGCAATGATTCCAATTCTTCTTGGCATCTGATTTTATTCTAATGGGTTAAATTGGATTCGGTTTTACAGTTATCCGAGGTTTGGCTGCGTTGTATTGTATGACAACTCCCAGTTTCATCGGGTTTGGCAATGCGAGGTTATTCCGTACATCCGTACATCATATCACATCACTTCAGGCTGAAGTTTGCTGTTTAGAGAATCCATTCGAAAGGGGTTCTTTTTATGAAAGTGGGAAGGGTCGATACATTCCAGAGCTGGTTCGGTACGATTTTCAAAAAAAGTACAGAGATGGCCCCAACACAGAGTTGCTGCTCAGCTGTGAATAGGCACAGAGCGAAATGAGGGCATGATGGGGAAATAGTGCAGTATTTTAACAGCCCTCCAGTCCTTGCCGCCTTTTTTTAAAAATCCCCTAATATGTTATTTGCTTTACTAGGTTTATTTACAACCAGCTCCCCATTAGCACCTCACCTGATTACTGAGGAGGGAGAGCTATATCAGGAGAGATGACTAAGGGAGCTATACCAAGAAAATCCAGCAAACCAGCTACTTTTGGGAGGTGGGGTTTCTTTTTTTGTCATGCTTTTTTGTTTATTTGATTTGTTTAAAAAACATTTGGAGGAGTAAACACAAAAGTAAAGGACAGGTATAAAGTGTCTGTTGGTGAGAGGTCAGAGGTTAGAAATTCACGTCAATTCTGTGATAGAGGCTGTGGCGTGGAGCAGGAGGAAAAATATCTTTTCACCAAGCAGCTTGTTGATTTTAATTAACACAGGGATTCTCTGCTAGAAACAAGGAACAACCTCCATCTACTGGCTAGATCATTACGTCTCGTCTCCTTCCAAAACCCATTCCTCACTCATTAAGAAGGGAACAATTCTGGGGGAAGCTGCTAAGGTCTTAAGGTAAGATCCTGCCTGAGTCTTTGCTAAGAATACAACTATTTAGACCTCACGGATGTCATTTGCTTGCCTTTTTTTTTTTTTTTTTTTTTTTGGTGAGCCGCACAGAATGGGCTTTTCCCCAGGTGTATTCGCAGGCGACATTTGGTGCATGTGAATGTGTTTTAATCTAGAAATAGCAGCCTTCGAAGATTGAGCCATTCTTCTTAATAAAAGAAAGGCTGGGAGGGGGGAGGCTGTTTTGGGGTGGGTTGTTTTTGTTGGGTTTTTTTTTTTTGGAAGCTTCTTTACCAAATACACTAAAATATGAAAGCTCCGTGCGTCCTTGTTCTGATCACAACCAGGGTGCAAATACAAGGTTCATAGAAAACAATTAACAAGCTAACAGTTCTGAACTGCTCAACACAGTTCGGTGCTAGACTATAATCTTGCTCTGCCTCTTTCTTTTGGATGTGTGATTATGTGTTTGCGGTTACTCCCCATTTGGCTATGTGTTTCGCATTACTGCGCCGCATTATTTGTAATTAAAATAACCTCTCCTCAAGCCAATCAATACGTACACATTTCCAAGTTACTGGGAGATACAAGCACTTTGCTCTGGCTGTGTTTTTTCCTCCAATTGTTCTGTAGATAAAGATAATCTGTGTTTGTGTTACTCAAAGACTAAGAGCCACCGTACAGCCAGCCCGGGGAAGAGAGGCTGATTTTGTGAATCTCTGAGATTGTAATGCATCAGCTTTCTCCATTTCTGTATCATTCGAAAGTTGCCCGCAGAATATTTATGGGAATTCGAGCAGACTTCACTTGATAGAAAAAAGGTGGTGCTGGCAGAGGAGAGACTATTTCTGACATCGAAGAGGATATTTACACGACAGTATCATTTACTTAAAATGCAATTCATTTACACGCTAAAGCAAGCTATATCTGAGCCCACTGCAGAAGGGATGTAACAACGTTCAGATTTTTCTCCTTTGTGCCCAAAGTGCTTGTATTAGCCGCGGATTTTGTGGGGGTGATTAAATTGATCGTTAAAAGCATTTATCCCATCACTACCTTCTAGAGCAGAAAACAGCATTAGGATTTGAAAATAGATTTCACTGTAGCCACCGCACTCGAAGGCACCAGGATCAATGGTGCTGCTGCTTCAAGGGGGTTGTTTATTTGTTAATTTTATTTAATTTTCCGGTGTCAATTAAATTGGAAATTGCAGAACAGTTCGGGCACGTGAAAGAGGCGGTATGTAGATTGCTGGGTTTTGTGTCTGTGGTCAGCTGTCCGACCCTTGATCCGGCTCGCCAGAGTAGCACTAAGCAGCACGACACACCCTCTGGCATCGCCACGGTGCCATTCTCCCTAAATAAGCAAACGCTTGATTTAAGGTAGACTAAGGCAAAACCTCCTCTGCTTAAAGAACCCGCCTGCTTGAATACCCTCCCCCTTCTTCTAATTATTATTTGTCAGTTATTAGTTTGTATGTAGACCTTGTCCTAAATCCTCCGAACTAGACACAAGATCCGTTCACGCTTTAACAGGCTTGAGGCAGTAGCCCGTGGCAAAAAGAATACGGTCTCGATAGCAAAACGGATCCAAATGATCGCATTCGCACGCATGAAATCTGCCCTGGGCGCATGCTAATTGCAAAGCTGGAAGTGGTTTCAGCCGTCGCAGGGAAGGTTCCATGGAAGCGCTGAAGCGGAGGCGCGTTTTGTGACCACTGCAAAGCGTTCAGTGTCGCGATACAGAGACAGGGCAACATTTTACCTGCCGGGATGATCTCAGAAACAAGAGCATCCATCTCACCCCTTTAGTCCGGGAATCCGAGCCGCACCCTGTCTCTGTCTGAAGGGAAAATCTGAAATCTCATAGCACGATCTGAACAGAGCCTGGATATTACTCAGCATCATTGTATCCTTCCTAAAATGTCGTTGATAGAGAGATTAGGTGGGTGAGGCCGTGTGAAATGAGAAACCAAATTCAGAATCAGTGGGGTACTGGTATAAATCGATTCTCAGAGGAGAATCGTTCGAGTGGATGTGACATTTCCTATCGGATTGGTTTTAAATGATGAATTCTCTCTCCCACCCAACCAAACCAGCAAAACTCCTCCAGGAGCCAGCTGTCTGTCGCCCACCAACCTGCCCGAGAGCAGCAGAGTTACAATGTACAAAGAAATGAAGTCTTAAGAATATTGAAACAGATTTACCTTGGTCTACTACGGGCCTTTTGGAAATGAAGAAGTCACGTTTGATGCTAGCAACAAAGTTTTAGTGTCGCTCTAGGTCAGGAGTGGTCTCTCAACATTAAGATGTTAACGAGAAAAAGCTTAAGAAACCCCTGGCCTTCTTTGCTGGAGCAGCAGCAGCAGCTAGTGTATCCTTCACCGTAGCTGATGGAGCAGAAAGAAAGGACTCTAATTAATTAAGTGCGCCCGATTGTAAGGGGTTTAGTCACTTCTGAGTTTTGTTATGGGATCTGCCCAATTATTCCTAATAGCTCCATTGAGCTAACATAGTGATAGAAATGTAACAAATGATTTTTGGTTGGTTGGTCTCTCTCTCAAACGCCCTGGCTGGCTCGGAAGCTTTCCCCCTGCACCTGCAAGTTTTTCATTGAACCCAGCAAAAAGCCATTAGCAGACAAAATGGGGAGGAAAGGGGGAGAGAACGCTTCAACTTTTCAAGAGCACTTTGCCTGAAAGCGCCCGGGAGCTGGTATTGTAAACCCCGCTTCCTCTGGGGCGGGCTGGCAAGGAGAGAGGGCAAGAAGAAGCCACTTTCGGATGAGTGACCTGGTGGAGGGAAACCTGCAGCTCCTTGTACTCGTTTCCGGGCACGGAGACTAGCCTTTATTTTCAGTGCGGTCCCAGAGGTGCGCTCGCACCAAACCACACCTCTCTAGGCTCCGGGCACAGGCGATGAGTTTGCTCGGTCTCAGCTTCAGTCAGACGGGCAGGGAACAGCCACACACAGGACAGGGCTCGAGCGGTCCCGGCTGAGGAGAGAAACAAACACACATCGGATTAGGGTCCCCTCCACGCTGAGTCCGGGGACATTTTGAGCACGTATCTATTCCAAACGCAAGCGACTTCCTCTCTGGAAACCAGGGCCTTGCGGGGCAATCCTGATCGTTCTCATAAACCCGAAAACACCGGGAAGCCAGCTAGTTGGGGCATGGTTTGTTCCCGCTGCTACGGGAATATTTGAAAGGCATAAAAAAACACGTTAGGCAAAGAGGAATTCACTAGATTTACAATGATAACGGGGATATTTATATCATCCATCTGTTAAGAATAGATTTTTAATCATTTCCAAAACAGCTCTGTAATCTACACCACACACCACACACCATTTATATATGCGCGCACACCCGTAATCTCTCGAATAGGTGTGTGCACATGCAGCCACACACACATTCTGTAAACGGTTTAAAGCTCTTCTCTGCGGAGAGTGGAGTTCGTCCTCTTCCTTTAAGCCATTAACCCCTTTCTCTTCCATTACAATCGTTATAATTAGGCAGAAAAGCCGTTGCTTCTGAATTCCTTTCCTAAAGCTTCATCTACCCACACTTGCTGTGCAATCTTGGCTTGTATACCACCATCCCCCAACTGTTTTTTCTTGGGAGGCAAAGCAGGTGGAGAGGCAACTTTTTCATTTTCTGGCCTGGTTTGCGCAGCTCGGCTATAAATAAATAAATACATTTAAAGTTTCGAAATTCCACTGCAAACAGCACCCGCAGCCCGGATTGAATCGCCTTGTTTACCTTTTCCTTGTGGCTTGTTGTGTTAATTGACTTGTTTTCTCCAAGGAGAACCTATCCCTCTGAACACCACCCCTACTTTATTTTTTTCCAGGCGTTGACTGCTTTTCAGGAAACTGCGATTTGGGAGAGGACCTACCCATTTTAAGGGAGAATCCCTGACCCTTTTGTGTATGCCGTATCGTGTTATAGGAATTACTCTACTATTTAAAAAAAATTGATTTCCATCCAAAAGGGCTAATTACATTACTTACAGTAAATAGCAGCCCTGCTGTCCAGGGTCTAGTGTGCCAACCGAGAAAAAAATACCGGCTTATTTCACTTGATTGGCTCCATCTTTGTGTGAAATTGTGTTTTATGAGCTGTATTCTGGCACTGGGAGGAATGTAGCAACACTCAATCTGCAAATAACATTCATTTCAGCTACTTGGGGCGAAAGAGAAGGGAGGATTTGGGGGTGACAGAGGCGGGGGCGGAGACGCCGGGAGTCCCTGTTCGAAAGGAAATGGGGGCTGGAGGGGGTGTTTTCACGAGTCGTGCTGGAGTTTAGGGCGGAAGGCCACTAAAGGAGCCAGGGGAGCAGAACCGCCGCCAGGAAGATCCTGCAGCGGGGACTGAGGTGTCAGGAAACAGCCTGCAGCTGTTGCAGAGAAAAGCAAGGCGGAGAATGGTGTGAAAAGTAAGTGGGGAGAAGCGAGAGCTGGCCCAGACTGACTGTCCCACCCAGCCCTGCACACAGCTCTCGCTGGCACCGGCGCAGCCAGCTGAAATCCCCGCTTCTCCCCGGGGGTTGTAGTGCTTGGCGCAGCGCTGCAGCTGGGGAATAGTTCCGGGGGTGGGGGCTTCCTCCCTGCCCCATAACTCCCCCCCCAGCTCACGGGACAAGGTGGGGCTGCGGCTGGGGTTTGCTTGCACTGTGAGGCTGAGGGCAAAGGACGGGGGTCAGCGCCCGGCTGGACGTTAACAGGGCTGGAAGTTTAAACTTCACCGGCGGGCGGGGGGGGGGGGGGGGATGCTGGGAGGTGACTCATCCCCCTGCGGCTGGGCAGGAGCAAGGTGCCTGGCGCTATCCCCAGCGTGCAATCTCTGCCCGGAGTCTGCGGTTACGTCTTCCACGTGGAAGCCTGGGTCCACGCGACACGAGCGGGGCTAATTATCCAGCATCATTTCCGTGGACACAGTAACTGGGGGGAGGTTGCTTAATGCTATTTAGTTAATTACACTGCTGGCAAGGTCCAGCCGCTCCCCACGATAGTAACCTCCACCTACGCCCACAAAGGTGTTCTTCACATTTTCCTGCCACCACCAAAGGGCCTAAATGGGGGTGAATCTGGGGTCTGTAGGGGGCCTTGGCCATTCAGCACCACCAAGGGAGACAATAAACACTGCAAGATCCTGCACTTCTATGGGCAAGGCTGGGGGAGGGGGGGAGCGAGACGGGAGAGACCCACCAAAACAGTCCAGTAGGTACTTCTCATCTCACCAACCCTGCACAGGATGCTCTGAGTTTCCCTTGTCCCTGTAACCCCCGTTTCCTGTGTGTGTGTGTGTGTGTGTGTGTGTGTGTGTGTGTGTGTGTGTGTGTGTGTGTGTGTGTGTGTGTTTGGGGTGGGGTATAGATCCCACCCCACCCACCATCTCCAACTGGCATATTTGTCACTGCTTGCCCATCACCGGGGGTTGAGATGAGGATGACAGGTCTTTGTTGTCTGAATAAAAATCAGTGGCAGCTCTAGGGAGAGAACTCCTCCTACTAAATTATCAAAAATGGGCTGGCTTTAGTCTCTTAACAAATTGGACAGAGCTCCGGAAAGCAGCAGTCCCAAATCCAACCTACAGGCACTGGGAACTTTAAAGCAACCAGGGACTGCTGAAAATAGCACTTCTTTTTGCTTTCTTTATGTTCAAAACTATTTCCTTTCCCGGCCGAGTTGACTGCCCCTAGTTCCAAGTCTCTGCAGTCAGGAGCCCCCGCTCTCCAGCGCAGTAACAGATTCTCCTGATTGGTTTTTTGTTTTGTTTTTTGTTATTCTTATTATATTATTTTTCTCCCCCCCCTTTTGTTTTCTGCACATCTTCAGGAAGCCTTCGTTGCTTGTGCAAAGAGAAGCCACTATTGCAATCTCCCTCTGCCTGCGCCGTGCGCCTTGGTGTAGACATTTTGGATGATCTAAAGACTCTGGGGTCTGTATATGGAAATAGTGGGGTGCAGAGCAGAAGAAAATACTTGTCCTTTCCGTCCCCCAGCCATGCTTTTCCACGGGATCTCCGGAGGCCACATCCAAGGAATCATGGAGGAGATGGAGAGGAGATCCAAGACCGAGTCCCGCCTGGCCAAAGGCGGACAGATGAACGGCCGGGAAACGGTAAGAAAGAAGCGAGTACCCCTTTAAAGGGAATCACTGCAAGATACGAGCCTGCACCCTGATAGACATAGTCTGAGGGAAGAGAGAGACTCCGCTTTCCTCCCTCCCCCATTCCGTTATGCCCCTTAAGTTTAGAAACATTTTTGAGGCTCACGTTAATCACCAATCGCTCTCTAATGGAGTCTGTTATGCTGGGAGGCTGAGCCATGCATTCGTCTAATATTCGTGTGTGTATGTGTGTGTGTGCGCGCGCTCAACTGAGTCATAAGAAGGAAAATATTTTAAGTTTCATAAGAGGGACACGTTTTAACTCATTACAGCGAAGCAGACCGCTGACTCCTGCATAGTTTGCAGTGGGAGCCTTGCTTTCTCGTTTATCAAGGGGCTACAGGCCGGGTTTTGAAAAGGTGCATTTTACCCTTAGCAGCCCTGGCACTTTCCAGACTGGATTGTAGAAGTCTTCGCTGCAAAATAGTTTGTTTTCTTCGGGGTGAGGGGCGGTGTTTTAAGTAAAAATGTCGCTTTAATGTCTGAAAAGGGAGCAGCCCCGCTGAATGTTATTTCTTACGATACATTGTCTGGAAATAATCTCTCTTTTCTTAGCAAACGAGTTGTAACCTTAGCACCCCACGTCTGGAGAAACGGTCCCCTAGCTTCATGCAATAGCTTCTGCAAAGCGAGCTTCTGCCTTTCTCCTACTTGTAGGACTTCCGTTACGAACACAAAGTAATCGCCTGGGGAACTGCTCTACCGAGCTCTTCCCCTGTTAAATAAACTCCTGAGGGTTTTACAGTGTTAATTCAACTCATCCCCCCATTTGTTACAAAAGGGAAAAAACATTGAATTGCGTTTGCATTTTCAGCTAAAAAGAATTCGGTGATAAAAACAGATGATTTTTTTACTTTTCATAAAACAACAAAACAAAACAAAACCCAACTATTTTAAATTCACGTTTGGGGGGTTATTCTGGTATGTACACTATCCCTCCATCTCCGTTTCTTGTTACTGGGATTTCTTACGGAAAACAGGCCAACAGAAACTTGAAAAAGTTTATTAATTAAAGGAAAAGTCAATAATTTTAAGGGGGGAAACCCTCCCTGTGCATTCTTTTCATTAGGATCACTCTCCAACATTTTGATTGTTCTCAATTAATTCTTCATGGACTATTTCCCCTTTATTTCTGCTTTAAGAGGCCTATTTGCATTTAGAGGAGGGATTTTAAATAGTTTAAGCTGTATTCAAATTTAACAGGAATTCGAATTGGGAGTGTCTCCACTGATGCAAATTTCCAGGGCAGCAAGGCGATATTTTCCTACTCGTAAAAATACTCGGTAGTCTGGATTTCCTAGCACCAAACGGTGCAATTTTAAAGCCAACTCTGCAACTTCCCCAGGACTAGAAAACAATCAGTTCTCGTTTCCTAGTGAGGCCTAATCACCGGGCTACAGGTACCGAAATGAAATTACATCATTAGAGAAGGTTTAATGGGCTAAATAGCCAAGTGTGTCCTAGTAAATACTTCCCTAGGGGAGATGGTCTGGCCCCCTCAAAGGCCAGCGCAAATGCAGCCAGTTCGGTTCCAAACAGCTGGGGGTTCTTTCCGTGAGACCAGCCTTTGGTTCTTGCGGCAGTCCCAGTGCAAGCATCACACCGCCCGCTTGTCTTGATTTGTTTTCTCATCCACTTTTGTGTGGTTGTTTTGCAGAACATGCCCCCAATGAGCCCCGAGAAGCCTGCTTTGTGTGCTGGTTGTGGAGGGAAGATCTCAGACAGATATTACCTGCTGGCTGTTGACAAACAATGGCACCTCAGGTGTCTCAAATGCTGTGAATGTAAACTGGCTTTGGAGTCAGAACTCACCTGCTTTGCCAAGGACGGTAGTATTTACTGCAAGGAGGATTATTACAGGTACAGCACTCAGTCCCTACCGGTTCAAATGCACATCCCTTCCCAGAACAGCGGCGGCCAAACCGCTCATCTCCAGCTGGGGATAGCTTCTTATAGGCAGAGACTCCTCGTTTATATACACGTGGCTTTAGGGCACTTGCGTCAAATGTGCCCCCTTTGTAAATCTCGCACGTGTAAAATACGGATCGACATTTTCAGGAGGCACAAAGTTAAAGCATGTTACGGTATAAACAACAACAGGAGATAGTCAGTTTCCCACTGGTCTAAGTGCTGTGGGACCGCTGCCTAAATTTCAAACAAAAGTTTCCTTCTCGCTGTAGTGTGTATATTTATTTCCCGTTTCCCAAGAGCAGGGGTCCCCCTCCTGAAGTGGCTAGGTATCTAAGCTAATGGCAAAGCTCTGCTTTGGAGAGACGCTGTAAAGACAGCTCTTATTGATACAACAAACCATCCTTTCTGCTAAATCAAATCAGCTCCTTGCAGCTCACGACTAGATTTTTAATTCTCATCGGTCAGTGGCTCTAGACAGGCAGGATTCCAGCAGAGCGCAGTTTTGTGGCTTGCTTGATTTGTTTTGATTTTCCGTTGTCCCCCCTTCCCCCCCGGTGCCCCGTTCTCTCTCCCTCCCAGCCTCTCAATCTGGTTTACGGTTTAAGGAACGAAAGGGAAGTGAGAACAAGTTTTCTCCTAATGCTGCTTTTTAGCTTCATTAAGGCTAGTCGAGATGTTGTAAAATAAAATAAAAAATAAAATAAAATAAACAAATCCAGGCAGAAAGGTCAGTTTCCTGAGAAAATTAAAGTGGACTGTTTCTGGCCCATTCTGGTTTTCCCATACACAGAATTTCTAACAAGCCCAAAGAGTTTACATTAGCCAGGGCGGAGGCTTCAGGAGAGGCCTACGTGAAGGCCGTTCTCTGAGGGTTGGGTAGAAACGGGTCCAGCTGCAAGATTTGGGGAGCAAATATTTTTAGGCTCTCAGTTCAGGAGCAGAAAGGAGGGTGGGGGTGCGTGATTCAAGTCAGGGGAGCTGGGCAGCAGCTGGGGGCTGGGCAGTGACTAGCACCTTCCCGGTTGATGCCCACTTTTCTGTTTCCTTCAGAAGGTTCTCCGTGCAGAGATGTGCCCGCTGCCACCTTGGGATCTCAGCCTCTGAAATGGTCATGAGAGCCAGGGAGTCGGTTTATCACTTGAGCTGCTTCACCTGCACCACCTGCAACAAGACTCTGACCACAGGCGATCACTTTGGCATGAAGGACAACCTGGTTTACTGCAGGGCCCATTTCGAGACCCTATTGCAAGGCGAATACCCGCCTCAGTTGAGCTACACTGAGCTGGCTGCCAAGAGCGGAGGGCTGGCACTGCCTTACTTCAATGGCACTGGCACAGTCCAGAAAGGGAGGCCCAGGAAGAGAAAAAGCCCAGCTCTAGGAGTGGACATCGTCAGTTACAACTCAGGTGAGAACAGCGCCCTGAACCTTTCACTCCACAGAAAGGGGCCTTCTCAGACTCCCCTCCCCTCCCCAGCCAGGGCAAAGCTTGCTTAACCGTTAGAAATCAAACAAACAGTGCTCTGAGGGTTGGAGCATTTGCAGGAAAGCGAACAGCAGCCCCTCTAGAAAGCTGTCTTCCTCTATTGATGTCAAATGCCCAGACAGTCACTTCTCAGGGTGAAGACAACACCCCCACTCCCGCCCCCCAAACCCAGCCCTATGGCTCTGTAGGAATGCGGGAGATGTGGTTGCTTTGATTGTCTCAAAATCAAACTCTCCACCACTCGGACCCCAATTCAGGGTCACCTAAACTGATCGACAGAAAATAAATCTGGAGGAAGTATGTCTGATTTCCGCAGGCCCGCATGTGAATCCGCAGGCGAGGGCTAGCTCAGTGTACAGATATTGTAACTCGTTCCTCAGGCGGAATAGTTTCCTATTCTGCTGGCACTTTTTTTTTACCCTCTCCTCCGCCAGCAGCTCCCTGCAGCGGGGCAGTAACAAGTAGCGTATCTGCTCCGTTCACAATGACAGGAAGGGACAACAGCTGAGCTGAAACAGCGTTATTACTCGAAACGCTTTTAACCTTCGTACCTTTGTCACCCAAGCATCAGAAAGCACCACGGGCCCGAATTAAAGAGTTTCAGGCAAGTCACACGGAGTTTCACTAACCTGCAGACGAACGAATTAACCGAATTTAAACCGAATTAAAAAATGACCGATCCCAAACGAATGTTTTTACTGAGTTTCGATTTATTCATGGCATTGCCCTGTAACACGGAAAGAAAGGTGTGGGGTGGGGGTGTTTAGGGAGCAGCTCTGTGCTTTCCTGTGTAGGCAGCAAGACTTTTAACTCCCAGTTAAGATGGGGGCGGAATTCTGGGCGGTGATCTGCAGTTGGGCTGGGAAAGGCGCCTATGGATGGTGTGTCCATGTCCTGTGAGGGGGCGGGGGGTGCTCGAGGACTCACAGCTTGGTTCAATGAAGCAAAGCGCTCTGAAGCGGTCACCGCGGAGGGGTGCACAGAAAAGGGGACCTGTCTGTTTCAGTTTGAAGAAACTGCTCTGCACTCCATAAAAACGCACCAGCTCCGGCCTGGAATTCCGTCCCCAAGTTCAACCCATTGCCACTGAGACACAAAGATTCCCCCCCTTCCCCCCACCAGCACAAACCCCGGGCGGGCACTTCTCTTTGGGGCTGTTTGTGAAGAGGGCTTCGGGGTGGAACTGCTTAGCTGCGCGAGGCTATTTCAGCTCCTCTGAGGCGCGGACCTTGGAGCCAGGGCAATCAGTGCATTAATTGTTCTTTGTTAATTGAAGATGACATTGGAATCCCTGTCCACTGAGCGGTCCCTAATCAATTCCCTAAAGGGTATGAGGAAGGGGACCCTGTTGCCCAGTCACTCGCTTCTAACGGTGGATTGAGAGCCAGGAATTCAGTTGTGGATCCATGTTATTCCTTATTCGCAACAATTGTCCGAGCTCCCCCAGACCCCTAGAAACCAAACACTTAGAAGTCATTCACTGTGATAATTAGGCTCACAAGCTTGGGGAGAGGCGAAAAATATTGGCTACAGAGAAAAACCTTTTGAACGCTAATGTGGGGCGCAGTGAAACGCATTTTTAAAGGCAAATATGGTGTTTGCGTTTGTATGTTAGGCTAAAAAGACTTTTCTTTCTTTCTCCCCCTCGTCCCCAGATAGTTAGCGGGGCCACTCTCTGCAAAGGAGGGTAAAGAACCGCATCTAGGACTAGGAGACAAAATGTAGCTCACCCAAACGGGAACGCAGAGTTTACACGGGGAAATGTCCGAGAAAAGCGAAGCTACTTCTGACCGGCTTCTTTCGACTCAGTCAAGATCAGCCAACATAATTTTTGTAGCTTTAGCATATCTTCTTTTGGGGGGGGGGGCTAGGGGGAAGGGGAGACTATAAACACCCAGTGCTGGCACGTGGTCTGGAGAAAGTACATTTTACAACTAAACTAAAGATGGTCTAGCGCTGATAATTCCAACCATTGACCTAGTTAACACCCAAGAAAGCCACAGAATGACATGAAATAGATATAATTGTCATTAGAAAGGAAAAAAACCCTCTGCAGTAGGCAGCCATTTAAAAATATATATATTTTTCCTCGTTCGCCTTTGGCTTCAGGATTGAGAACTATTCTTTTATGTAATTGTCTCCAAAGGGTATCTGAAGAAGTGGGTATTCACCCACGAAAGCTCATGCTGCAAAACGTCTGTTAGTCTATAAGGTGCCACAGGATTCTTTGTTGCTTTTACAGATCCAGACTAACACGGCTACCCCTCTGATAGGATTCAAAGCGAGAATTTAGAGCAATCGGAAAAGTGGGACAGAGATCGGGTGTTTAAACACTTACACTTTCCCAAAGCAGGGAACAGTTTAAAAGGCAGTATTCTAGGGTATCTTTCTCTCAGATATTAGCCACAACATGTGCTGTCCTTTTGCATATGTAATTTACGGTTTAGCTGGAAACCTGGGTACTGATTCTCTAATCTAATTCAACACAACAGGATAGAAAGGATGAAGTGAAAGTCTTTTGTCAGGCACGATGGATTTGGTTTTAAAAGATCTCACCAAATATCACTTTCAATAGTATGTGGCAGGGCAGCAAAAAGGTGTTTTCCTTTTGGTGGTATTTCATTAATTCTGTACGAAAGAAAGCCAGTAAGTTTTTCCATCTCTAAAATATTGCAATTCCAAGTCTGTTCCTACTTTTCAAACTCCATGTTCGAACTGCTAAATGAATGTGTTGGTGACCCCTAGTGGCATCTGTAGGCAGGCGTATTCCTCAGGTAAAGGCTGAAAACTCGTTAAAAAACTATGTTTATCAGAAGCCTCATCATTACTAAAACCAAAATATTTGTCTTTAGACCCGTTTAACTGCAATTTTACACCCTGATGGGTTCCTGAACACGGACACTAGTGATCAGTGATTGTTTTGTCTCTTAGCTGCAATTCACTGTGAAAACATTTCTGAACACTGGAACATAACTTAAACCTATTTGTGCTAAAACTTACCAAGTTTCGGACTGCACTCTGCAGCCAGGCAAAGGAACTCATTTGTTTTGTTAAAAGCTAGTTTGTAACTGACGATGTAAAAGAATCTGAAGAGGGGCAAAAACTTACCTTTCCAATAAATCAAGGTGAAGGACATTATGGAAACAACCCAAACTTCTAAAAAATTGAAATAAATGTGTTGCTAGCCCTGATGCAGCAAACAATTTGACCATACAATGGAGAAAAAGTTTATTCTCAAACAAGATTATATGAATCTTGCTTAGATTATGCCTGTATGTATGTGTATATATTTTATATATTCACACACACATAAAGAGGCAGGATAGTGTTGTGGCTAGGCACTGGAGTAGGCTCTAGGAGAACTGGGTTTTGTTCTTGGCTCTGACACAGTCCTCTTTTGTGACCTTGGATGAATCACTTAATCTCTTTGTTTCTCTGTTCTTCAGCTACAAACTGGAGACCTAACAATACTTCAGAGGGTTATGACGCTAACACCATTAATATTGGTGAGGGGCTCAGATACTATAGTGATAAGTGCCCTCTAAATAATGTACCTGATCCATCTTAGTTACTATATGTTAGAAATAATTTCTATTTTGAGAGCAACTGTGTTGAACAATTGTCCAAGGGACAGAAAGGTGATCAAATCTGAACAGTGTAAGTTATCTCAAAATGAAGGCAATTTTTCTTTCCCTAGGGCAATGTTTTCCACAGCTATTGCTCAAGAGCTCAATCTCTTATGGTGTGTAAATGTAATAACTATGCAAAGTGTATTTGGTGAGATCTTGGCAATGGGAAGTGTATTGTGCTGGCCACTAAAAAAAAAGGTGGTGCAAAGAAACATGCAGTAATGTATTGCCTGAATTTGAGCTGTAGACTAGTTTTTCAGGAAATAATGTAGCATTTTAAGCCACATGATGCTATTTCAGCCACTTAGAACAGCCACTTAGAGAACAAACTGGTGTAATTATTATATAAATTGGGATTGTCAAAGGCACCTGAGGTAGTTATGAGCCCGTGTCCCATTCACTTAGGCACCTTGGAAAAGCCAAGCCATGATACATAAATAAATGCTCAGAAACCACAGTGACAAATGTGCTAAAAGAGGCTGGCTAGGCTAGCCAGTCAGATACACTGGCGTTGTTGTTGCATAACTTGAATGCTTTAATAAAGAATGGCCTGCAATTGGCTAAAATAACTTCTTAGGGCAAAATTTTGATTTTCTTGTTCACCATTGAATAGTATTTTACTGCTCAAACAGTCCCATTGAAGGTAGTAGGACTGCATGTGGAATAAAATGTTATTCAGCAAGAATAAACATATTGGAAACCTGATCCTAAGTTACTTTCAAGGTAATTTCCACTTCCAGATGGTTTCAGAGCTATCAGTTTATTTTTTTTGAAAATACAGATATGACTATAATTGCAGCTAGAATCTCTTCCATCCTGGATGAGCATTCACCTGATCCTTTGTTTATGTGTTGTGCAGCTACCATATGTAACTGTTGACTCATCTCTTAATTCAGTAGGGAGCAAAGCTCTGAGAAGACTTGAGCTTTTTATTTTTGGGGTAGTTGAAAGTTGTTTTACCTCTTTTTAGCATTTCAAGTCTCAGAGGCTCTACTGACTGATGCAATGCAAAGTGCTGTGTGCTTTTCATATTGGTGGTGGGGGGGTGAACTAGGAGTTGGCTAAAACTAATTAATAAATCCAACTCTAGGGAAGTAGACTAAAGGAAATTCAAATGACGAATTTATGAAGCCTGGGCTAATTTACATGGTACATCCTTAACAAATTTTAAATTAATGTTTTTTAATTAATATTCTTTGTTATGTGACAATCAGATTTGCCCTCTGTGTGATTGTACTAGCTTTGTAAAATATAATCCTGAAAGTTATCAGATTATTTTTCAGGCCAAAAAGTAAAACATGGATGACTTTGTTATTTTTCTTGCTATTTGTGTTATTCCTGTCCCAAGCATAGGCAGTAACACCATGGTACCCAGCACTACTACTGGCCTGGTGTGCAGCTCACACCCATGAGGCAGTAATCTGTAATATATTTCTCATTCAAAGTCACTTTAACAACTTTACACATCATCAAATCAAGGCACATCTTTAGTTCTGTGGTCTGGTAGTTGGCCATTCCGCAGAATGGTCTATGTAGGTGCCAATCTAGCTGTGGTACCATTGCAGGCACCAACCCCAACACTTTTCATATAAAATTCTAGGCAGAATCCAAATGCATTTATTTTGGGTTTTATCAACAAATAGTTCAGTATTTATACTTGTCATAACAAGCCTTCCCACCTAATGCTTCTTTTTTTGCCTGGTGGTGATTTGGGAGGATTCAAAATGTTGGTTTGATCTTTAGTCTTCTCTCAAGCTAGGGCAGTTTCAATGAGTGAAATTTTAAATGATTCTTTGGAAACGTAACAAAACCCTTCATCACCAGAGGGACCTGAAAATTAATGCCAAAGCAGTGAAACTTGGCAGATCTATCCTCAATATACTGTTTCCTTAGCAGGTATGAGCCTGGGGGATATAATAAATGTTAAGAACAGGAAAAGGCCATCCTCCTCACCTTTATTTGTTAATCTAAATACCCTTCCTGCCCATCCCGACACCATATTAGCTCAATCCCTTCTTTCTTCTCCAAAAATAGCGTGTGATTCTGGAAACTTGCGTTAGTTTTATTTACTACAGTATGATGCATGATCACCACCAACTCCTTGTTGTGTCATGTTGTTTACTGATCAGGTTGTAATGAGAATGAGGCAGATCACCTGGACAGAGACCAGCAGCCTTACCCCCCGTCCCAGAAGACTAAGCGCATGCGCACTTCCTTCAAACACCACCAGCTCCGCACCATGAAGTCCTACTTTGCTATCAACCACAACCCAGATGCCAAGGACCTCAAGCAGCTTGCCCAGAAAACAGGCCTGACCAAGAGAGTTCTGCAGGTAAGAAGCCACCATCACAGGCTTGACAAAACTTCCCTCCCCCTGCCAATACAATAGTATCTCCCTTATTTAGACTGTTATATGTATATCTCTTCTTCTTAGTATAATATTGCTGTGTCCCTAGTGAGTGTGCAGAGAACTTATTGGGTAAAGTACTATATGGCAGGAGTGCCCAGTGTATAGCTCACCACCCAAATTCAGCCCACAGAATTCTGAAATATGGTTTGTGATCACCCTCATCCTTGATAAGAGGGAACTATCTCCAGAGATTACAAGCCCCAGTGAGGAAAGCAATGCATCCTGGGACTTGTAGTCTCTATGTGGTGACCTCTATATTAAGGGGGTAGAAGCAATCTGCTCCATTTTACACAACTGAGGTGCAGCCTTTGGGCTCCCTTTAAGTTGTCATTGTGGCCCTTGGTTGGGCAAAGTCTGGGTTTCCCTGGGATATGGCAAGCAAGCTTTGACTGATACGATCCTCCAGGACCAGATTGCTTCCTACTCCATGTCTATCACTAAGGTCCTCCATAGTAAAGTCAACAGTTAGTCACTCCCCTACCTAAGATACTCCCCCAAAAATCAGAGTTTAAAAAATAAATAACTGTAAATCCCCTCTCATTGTGTGCTAGCTCAGTGAAATTAAAGTGAGGTATGTAGTGCTGTGTGCAGTGTGCAGAGAGAGGGCAGTGATCGAGGCAAAAGGAGAATCTATTTGCATTAATTGCTTGTCCATGCTACATGTCACCTAAAATATTTTAAATGAACCTACAGCTTTACAGGGAAGAGGACTAGGAAACCCATATTAATAACCAGTGCTATAGGGGATGGTGTCATTTCCCCTTTTAAAGTTTTCAGACTTTAAAAATGGTCACAAAAGTTTACCAGCCCAAGCACAAAATCTTTACTTTACCCATCCTTTACCATGATGACCTAGGACCTAGGTAATGGAACAACACCTCCCACCCCAAGGATATGTTACTTTTCCATCAGAAAAGTTACTCTCCTTGGATGAGTGGGTGAGTAGAGTTCTGCAAGGCTGCTCTAAGAGATCCTCATTGTGGGCTTCAATGTTCCATTAATCAGCACCCACAGTGCTGGACCTAATGTACAGATGCCTTTGTATGACGGAAATGATGCAAACTAGTAAACAAAGATGTAGAGTTACTTAGATGATTTGCCAAACAAAAACAAACATAAAAATACATAAAAGCAAAAACAAAAACAAAAAGCAAACATCGGTAAAGAAATCAATTGGGATTGGTTTGCAGGTTTGGTTCCAAAACGCAAGAGCCAAATTCAGAAGGAACCTTTTGCGGCAGGAGAATGGGGGTGTCGATAAAGCTGATGGCACGTCACTTCCGGCACCGCCCTCAGCAGACAGCGGCGCTCTCACTCCACCCGGCACTGCGACCACTTTAACAGACCTGACCAATCCCACTATCACTGTAGTGACATCAGTGACCTCTAACTTGGACAGCCACGAATCCGGGAGCCCCTCACAAACTACCTTAACGAACCTTTTCTAACATTTGAGTTTTTTTTAATTCTTATTCTTCTTTATTATTATTTACAAGACTCTTTATTTTTTTTTAAACAAACCCACAAAATATTTGGGAAAACAAACAGCTTGGTGTGTAGCATCTGCAGCCACTTGGCAAATGAGTT
This sequence comes from Mauremys mutica, assembly GCF_020497125.1. Taxonomy (NCBI): domain Eukaryota; kingdom Metazoa; phylum Chordata; order Testudines; family Geoemydidae; genus Mauremys; species Mauremys mutica. Next base: position 44,748,315 of record NC_059079.1, on the reverse strand, counting down.
TGCAGTAATATGTCTCCATTATAAATGAACATATTTTGTCTATAAATTGTATTTGGATTTTTTTTTAATTCATCAGACAATTGAAGGGAAAGTTATGAATCATTCTAATAAGTGCCTCTTAAAATTGTATGTTACTTATTTCCAGAATCTTGGGGGGGAAGAGAGGGAAAAGAAAATTATATTCCCACTCTGATAATCCGAGAAAGCCTCTGACAGTTCATTTAAAGCCAATAGTTTGCTGCTCCAGGATTGTATGTGCATTTATGGAGTTTCAGAGTCCTAAGTCTAACTTTATTTTTATAATACATGTTTAAGTTTCATACTATGTATTTTTCACACCTACAGAACAAATTAAATTAGGAATTGAAACAGACAGAGGCATTCCAAGTGTCAATGCTTCTTCTTCTTTTTCTTCTTCTTCCTTCTTCTTCTTTTTTTTTTGGTATAAATATTAGTTATGAGCTTGACCCTGTATTCATTGAGCACCCAAAATTCCCACACAGGTCAATAATCTCAACCCTGCAAGCCATTCATCCATGTGGAATGTCCATTGACACCAGTGGGAGTAGGGCATGGATGGAGGATTTGCAGGATTAGGCTCAATGGGACTGGTGTGTAGGTAAGGACTGCAAGATCAGGCCCTTGGTCTGTGAATTCTGAATTATGCACACCAAAGGCCTTAATCCTGCAAACACTTATGCTCCAGAGTAACTTTACTCATGTAAGGAGGTTCACTGAAGTATACACCAGAGGAACTATTCAAATGAAGAGTCCCATTGATCTCAATGAGTTTTCTCATATGAGTAAGGTTACTCTGTTGCATGACTGTTTGCAGGATAGGGCCACAAGGCTGAATAATTCAATATAAGTTTTAGCATTGCCTAGGCAAAATTTCATTTTTTCCCACTCTGCCATAAATGCCACTGATTTTAATTTAAAAAAATGAAAACAATTCACTCTATATGGCCCTGATCCTGCATCATTAAAGCCAACGGGAGATTTGTCATTAACTTTAGTGAATGTAGGATAAAGTTCTAAACGTATACATATGTTTATTACTAAGGCAATTCTCGATGAATTAAACTTTTTCAGGGAAGATGGAAATAAGCAAAATATAATTTATTAAGATGTTTAAGGAAACTGATTTTAGTACATTTTATTCATGCTATTTTGAATTTATTTTAGATGTTTCATGAGATTGTATCAGACACTTTGTTTAATACATGAACTTAAATCTTTAGTACATTAATATTTCTAATATATACTTTAGTTTTTTAACTTTTGTATAAAAGAAAAAATGCATTAGAAGAATTCTTATGAAATTTGGAATTGGCAGTGGGTAGCTTTGAGGCAGATAAACTCAGAAGACCTTGTGGATGCTGATCTAAATACATGTCCTAGTTTACAATAGCAATTTTTTTCTTTTTCTTTTTTTCTTTTTTCTTTCTTTTAATTAAGCTAAAAGTCTGAATGGTCTGGGCAGTGGTGAATGTTCATTTGTTCCCCTTTATTGTAGTTTAAAACAATTGTGGAAAGTCTGAGAAACAAAAACAAAAAAACCAGTCAAGATCTACATCTTGCTTTTAGTGGATTGTTAAGAATAACTTTGCACATAGAATCCACTTTTTAGACCCCCCATCAAATCTCTCTTTTGGTGGTGAAAGTGGATATTTAATATATTTTAAAGGTGTCCTTTTTGGCTGTATAAATGTGTGGTTACATATTGACAGTTCACTGCCCACATTAAAGTGCATTATTGTAACTTTTGCTCAGGGTTTTTAGAAAATTAGCACAGAAAAGTAGCTTATTTTTTAAAAAAAGATGATGGAAGAGATGTTAACACTGTAATAGAAGAAAGGTGTGTTTGCCATTATATATTTAGCAAGTTTGGTTATCATCTTCTGTGGAGCTTAAATCTTGACTTTTCCTATTTCGATTACCTTATGGGCATTTACCACTAACCAGACCAAACAACCTTGGTAAGGCTGAGATCTTTATTAATACACTTTTACAGGTAAAAATATTGATACTTATAAATTTTGTTCTTTGACAGAACAATATATGGTACTATAGATCTACTTTATTAAGTAGACTAATTATAACTCAGTTCTACTATGTGCCTTATGATATAACTTGGGAGTAAGTTTGTGAAAAATCAGGATATATGTGTTGTTTGTTAAATTAACTGTTTTAAGCCCTTTTGACACCTCACTAGTTTTGTACTGTTTTACCTCTTATTTCTGAAACTCTTTTTATGGTGTATCCTGTTAGAGGGGACAAACATGTCATAGAAAGCAGTTGTGCACTCTTTCAGATATAGTTGATAAATTCAATAATCTTATATATTGAGCTTCGTGTTTATAGTACAGTAAGTGGTCTAGCAAAATTGTCCATGTTTCTTTGTTTATTGATAAATGCATTGTATAGAAACTATTTCCCCTAAATATTTATGGACCAAACAATTGTGATATATCCTATTAAATTTGTGTGAATAAATCATTTTGGATCCAAGGAGTTTTATTTCCCATCAGTTTTTTTTTAATTTAAGTCTACCTGTATCTATGTGTCTCTTTGCATTTTTACTATGAATGGATGAATGAATGAATGGTGTTAAACATGTGAATGCAATCTTATAAATGTGATTTCTTTTTAGGTTTTCAATTTCTTCATAGTAAATGTACTTACCATTGAGGGCGCAACTTAGGTTTTAATTTTTAAATCTCCCCCTTTTTCTTTTGCACCTGAAAAGTAATGCCCCACTGATTTGATATTGCAACCTTATCTTAGGATTTTAAAAATCAGATAACTAGCAGCTACAGTAATTGCATGAAAAATATAACAAATAATTATGATGAAATGAATCAAGATTTAATGCTAGGTATATTGAACACAAACTAGAATTGCAGACCCCTAAAAGCCAGGTTGCTCTGTAGTTTAATAAATTGTCACTATGATTTCTTTCAGGGAGAACAAATCTTGGGGCATTACAGCCAAACATCCCGACGTTTGAAAATTCCCTAAAGTATTAAAAGAAGGGGAAAAGTTTGATCGGAAATCCACTGCAGTGAAGACAAAGACAATATTAGGTTATGATAATCATATATTTAAAAAAATTTTGAGCCAAAAATTAAAAAAAAATAAAATAAAAGACTCAAATGTCATTTCCTGAATGTTAACAAAACATATGTTATTTTATGGTGTTTAATTATCAGAACAAAAGACTTAAACAATTTGTGTGGTATTAAAAACAAATTTAGAGAAACTGTGTATAAAACCAGAGCAACCTGGCAGCAATCTACCCAGCCCATATTTGAAGACAATTCTTCTTAAAAACAAATTAAAAATCACATTTGTCAAGCACAAGTACTTGTAAAATAAAATCCGAATGCTTTCATTCCACTTGCTTGCTAATGTGTATTAGTCATATCTGTTAAATGGCATATTGTAAATTCAGAGGAAAAACTTTTCACTCATTTAAGATCATAGGGATCAAAACACAGTAATTTTAGTACAATTGTTTCTGACTTCTTTTTTTTAATAAAACAAAGAAATCTGCATGCACTTTTCCATCTGTCACCAATAGTGTACATTTCTGTATGATGAATTTTCTCTTTGATGTTTCTTGTATAATAAATAGCTTTCATTAATAAACATTTTATTTGATGCAAACATAGTTAACTTTATGTAAACACATAGCTAACTGTTGAAATTAATTTAAACTCATTTTTTGAAAAGAAGCAGTACAGTACATTTCCATCATGTTATATATAGAAAACCAAAAGAATGAGGTGGCAATATTGTTGCAAAGTGTAAAATAATTTCCTTTGGTGTTTAAATTTTTCATTTTCTTCTCTTCATTTGTTGTGTACAATTGACATATCTAAAACAAAATTAATAATAATTCCATCAGCCTCAACAACAAAACTAACAAAGTAAAATCAGCATAGGAAAGCATATGCAGTATAGTATGCAAAACCATCAATGACTTTTTAGAGTACAAAGGTATAATTTATGGAACCCTGAGACGTTTACATCTTCACTATGCAATGAACAAATTTATTGAACTGTTAAGAAAAGGCTGTCCTAAGAAAGAGCTGATCTTTGCCCATTCCAAATCACAGCTGAGTTTAACAAGCCAACAAGCAAGTGTAAAGATAACCAATTCTTTAGTAATGAGGTTTTATAATTGTTCAAAGGACTATTTGCAGAAAGTTTTTTTTAAACTATATTGCTATTTAGCTATATATCCAAAGCATATGTTAAACAAATTAACATATACGAGACTTGCCAGAAAATCTTTTCATTAAGATGAAATTTTTATTATATAGAAATGAACCCTATGTAAACAATGTACCTTTTATGAATACTGACAGACATTAAATATTTCACTTACGTGTATCCTCAGCATTCTGAATGTTTTCTTAAACTCTCAGTTTCTGAATACTAAAGAGAAAACTCAAACAAGTCCAGTACATATTATTATTAACAACATAACACAAAATTGCACACAGATTACTTCAATAATCTTCTGAAGACCAGTATGTAGAATGCGCAAGCTGCAGTTACTTATCATTTACTAGTAGCAATTATGGTGAATATTGTTTAAATAACACTTTTACAGTATGTGTTAACATACTGTTGAAAAAAAAAATTAGCACAGAGGATTTAGTTAAAATCAGCTTGAGAATTTAAACTCTGTTGTGAAATCCTTAAACTGTGTTGCTGTATGAAGCAACTCAAGGTAAAAAAGCAATGAGTCATATCACATTATACTATTGGTTCTCTCTGCTGTGCTTAGACAAATAATGCAATTACAAAAGTTAAGAAATTGATCTAACCAGTAAGCGACTTCTGAGTGGGGTTGGGCGCGGGGTGGAGGGGGAAATCCATCTATTCCCTGTAAAATCTTGTGCAAATCAATGTGTTCATTATCTCTAGTAAATGGATTAACTCCTTTCCTCCATTAATTCTTAGAGCCATACTTTCATTAAAACTCATCCTGAGTGGTTCCAGTTTTCATCTGATTTAAAAGTGGGAGGGGAGAGAAAATTGTGTTAGCTAAAAGCTCTAGGTGAAACCCTGGCGCCATTGAAGTCAATGGCAAAACTTCCATTGACTTCAGTAGAGCCAAAATTTCACCTGCCCCATCTAACTAGTGCTGTTAGGCATAGATTCTGCTCATCGATCCATACTCAGAACTATCATTGACTTCAATGAGTTTTGTACACATGGTGCTATGGCTCATCTGGAGATTTACATTAGCCCACCTAGATTAGTTCTAAGCAGGACAATATTTGTTTAGTACAGGAAAAGGGGAGCAACAGAAGAGGAGGAACCATTGGAAACAAAAAAAGATAGAACACAATACAGATCAGTGTAGAAAATGAGTTGGGGACGCTTAATCCAGTTTGTAGTGGACAAGCACCACTATCTCACCATGTTCAGCACTACGTGGTACCCTTGTTCTCAACAGAGAGGCCAGTAGGTCCAAGTCTGCAAAATCTTACTCTGAATTGGTCGCCAGAGAAATCATTTGCAGGAGCAGGTCAAATGACTGAGAGTCAGATCCATAGCCCATTGAAGTTAATGAAGTCTTCCTCTGACTTGAGTGGGCTTTTGGATCAGGCTATGAATGAACTATGAATTGAGTTATTCTCTTGCTTCTAAAAAAACATTCCCTCCAGAACAAGCTTACGACATATAAGACAGAAGGAGCCACTGCATGCTGTTCTGTGAAGAGGACTTCATTCTTCAGCGTTGCTAATCCAAGCACCCTGCTTGAGCATTATATTGACTTCAGAAATATTTTTCCTCCCCCTGTCCGCCCTGCAATATAGGGCACAAATTTTATTACTGAAATTTCCAGCAGGTACTGAAATGCTGGAGAAGTCACTCAGTTATTCTGCAATGTTGAGCAATTCTTCTGGGCTTCTCACATGACACAGCCCTATTAAGAGACATACCTATCTACATACTGCTAGTTTTGCCTTCAGACATTCAGGCACTTCCATACCAATTTAAGTCATTCAGACCTAAAATAAAACTCTTTACACAGGTACACATTGTAATAAAAGAGAGTTGGCTACAATTTTTCTTTACACTAAAGCTTGTCTTCAGAATAGGTTTTCTGTTAAGGATTGTATTGCTGGATGACTTTTCTTTTTATAGTATTTGACCAAAAAATTAAAATATGTAATGCCCTGAAAAGCATGTGTATCTAGACTACTTTGGCAGATGTTCTTTGTAATGTCTAGAACAGCAACTTATTGCAGTCCTTGAAGTCTGAGCTTGCTTGCTACTAAAAAGGAGTATTCTACTCCACTAGTAAATTACCATTAAACAATTTCAAAGTAAACTCAATTCTAACTTGTATTAAGGCAATTAGTATTAGAAATTATGGGCATTTCTTGGTGAATTCAGTTGTGGTTTTGGGCCAAATGGACTTCTTTTGTTTATGGGCTTGAGACTGCTAGTAAAGCATCCTTTGTAGTAACTGATGTTAGCCACTCCCAGGAGTAGGGTACCAGATTTGAGGGACCAATGGGTCTGATTCAGTACAGCAAATCCTATGTCCATCTCTTTTTAAACTGGACTGTATTAGGGGGCAAAATATTTTCAAAAATTATTCATTTTTAAAATGTATTTCTAGTGAATGAAGGTTAGCTGTGCCTCCCTTGCACTTCAACTACACAGTTCAGTAGGGATCCCTCTCTGGAAACATGCACAACATTTTGAGTCTTCAAGGCTGCTACATCTAGCCCTCCGGTGTCTTCAACCAAACAAATGATGGAGAAGGAACAGCATAAGAACAGGGCTAGAGAATTCACATATGCCCACCATGGGGACTCTTCCACTCATTGCCTACATGATTAGCCCTTATATGGGGGCAGTATACCAAATATGGACAGATTAAGGCTCTGTGGTGCCTGAGGGAGTGGAGAAAGAAGAATGTTCATAGACTTGAAGTTGGAGCTCCGCAGCAGCTGGTCTGCTTAACTGTTCCTTCAGGAGTGTGGATTTGCCAAGAGCCTAGGAGTCAGTAGCCTGCTCTGGTCCCCTGCAATCTGATCCTGAGGCAAAGAAGCTACAGGGAACAATCTCTGGACAGAACTTTAGGTGAATAATTGTTCTAAAGAGGTAAAAGGAATGTTATCAAATATCCAAAACCAATAAAAAAGTTACATTAAAAAAGGTCAAAATACAAGTACAAAATAATACTGTACATTTAAAAAATCCCACAAAAGTGTTGGTGACCTCAGTCCGGTTCATAGCAGGTAACTAACCTCGCCAAACTCTTACACCCCTCTAGCATGGCAGACATCTTTTGGGGGTAGTCTCAGCAGAAAGGACAGGAATAAGTTTGGAGACTGAGCTGATTTTGCAATTAATAGGCAAACTCTCTTTTTTTAGACTAAGGCCTGTGCTGCCATTGCTTGTACTGTACTTCTTCAGAAAATAGAAAATAGCCCTTATTATGTAGATCTGACTATCTGGCACATTTAATAGGCACAACATGCAATTTTAACACTTGGAGAAAACATATGCTACGTAAGAAAAAGTTGAGTGGGTGCAATATAGTCCATGACCAATACTGGATGTCCATTTTGTGCCACATGGGGCCTAATGAATAAGTGTTGCAGAATGTGACTCTTAAAATGGTGAAGTTGTGGTGTCATTCTTAATGCTTGGCTTTCTTTCTACTTTCATTTTGAAGGCATCTTGATTCTCCCCATAAGCTCCCTCTTGTTACATTGGGATATATGGCTGAAGACTTACTATGTATAAATCCCTTGTGCCTAGTACTTTGTGATAGGGTGTACAAACCCCACACTGAGCAACAAAGTGTTATGGGATTATTTTGGGCTCAGCTAGCCTGGCCCAGCCACACCTGCAGCAAATGCTCCATCTGCTGGAGGAATTAAAAAACAGGGAATTAGCTCATTTGGGTGGTAGAACTGGAGGTGAACAGACCTGCTGAGCTGAGCCTAAAGGCTCTGTCACAGCTGCCCAAAGGAGCCATCCCTAAGGGCAGGGAGGACCCACCCCACAGACAATCAGAGAGGGAAGTATTCCCCTTTCCCATGCCTGTGGACCCTGGACAATGGTAACCCTCTCTTACTTATTTTGCTTTGGACTTTCCCAACAAGGGAAAGCCTTGGACTAAGCTGACTGGGTGAGGGGGTGGGGGGAGGGTGGGAATGAGAGGAAGAGACCCAGGGAGGACAGCCTTGGTTGCCAGACTGCTGGTAGCCCAAAGGGCCCTGGGTCAGAGCCTGGTGGAGTGGGAGGTCCTGGGCTCCCCTCCCCACACACTCCTTGGCAAACAGGGGTTGCAGCTATGACCACTAGGCCATGCTCCCTGACCAGACTCTGAGTAAGGACCATTACATACTTAAATAGTGCTTAAGAATATGATTGTCACAGAGGTCATGGAAGTCATGGATCCTGTGACTTTCAGAGACTTCTGTGACATTTTCCACTTGGGGTAGCAGGCCTGGAGCTATCAGCTGGCTGGGGTCCCACAGCACCAAGGTGCTAGAGCTGTTATTTGTTATAGGGGGCGGGTGCTGGACCCCTCCTTTCCCCCCGCAGTGGGGCTCAGGCTCTCATCCCACCCTGCTAAGGCTTCAGTCATCCCCACGTCAGCCCCCGACCCATTACTTTTAGTAAAAGTCACAGATAGGTCATGGACTTCTGTGAAATTTTTGTTTATTGACTGCGATCTGTCCGAGACTTTTACTAAAAATAACTGTGACAAAATCTTAACCTTAATGATGCTATTTTCATGCTCTGCAATCAAGAATCAGATTCTCATGGGTTAGGGTCTACTGCACCAAGCAAACATAGTTATTCTGTTCTTTTCACATATTTAGTCTTGACTTATGTATCTATGTTGAACCAACCATAACTGCCTCAGCTAGACAAGTTGTCCCACTCTTTCTTTGTCTCGTTAGTACTTAGTTTTTTCTAATAGTGAAGTGTCACAGACCTACAGGGGTCTGATGCCCGAGCCTTTACACACTCTTATGGAAATACCCCCATTACTTACCAAGCTCGAAGCTCAGTTTTTCACAAGGATGAGCCCTGAAGCTCTAAAACTCAGACTGTGCCTTCAGATGCCAGTACCCTGTTTTTCTCTATGGCTCTACAGCAAGTCCCAAAGGGGCCTGGATCAACATTTATGCTGCACTGGCCCAACTTGGGGAAGCTAATGATCCAACCAGTGGACCAAATTCAGTGATGAATCATGGTCACATGCCACCTGAGGCATGTTGCGTATGCTCAGAAGAAGCAAGTCCCAACGAGTTCAGATACCTCTTTATAGACTTTAATTGTTTCAGGGAGCAATGCAACCAGTGAGTAGCTGCAATGACACAGGGAAGCCTTTTCTAAACAAACCAGCAATTATTAGTCAACTGGTATACAGTCTTTGAGAGTCCTTAGGTCAGCATGGAAAAGCCAAACTTAACACTAAGTCTATATTGCCAGAAGCAACTGCCCTATTTATCCATGGTTTGCTGGCTGGTATCCATCTTAGCCTCTCTTTGGATCTCTGTCCCTGTCTGAGCATAGCAGCAAACTCTACTCGAAACTGGTTTCTTTTGTCTTCAAAAGCAATCACTCTGTGGACACCTGTTCTTCTTCCTTGGTTGTCAGGCACTGAGGTTTCCATTATTTGTGCAGGACCCTCCATTCACATGTGTGCATTCCATTTGTTTCTTGATAGGCCCAGCTGATTCTGGTGTGTATGACATCCACCAATTCCTCTTCCCCTATCTCAGAGGAGGAAATTAACTCAGTCATGCCCAGTAGTTAGTAATACAAAGTGAGTGGGTAAACTGAGTCACATTTATTATTCACAACAAATATTACAAAAATTCCCACATTCTCCACATCATATAAGCTAATCTCTTCTGCAATTTAATCTTTATCTAGGTAATTATGTGCCTTGCATTACCATGATAGCTGAATACCTCACAAACATTAATTACTTTAAAACCACTGTGTCTCATTTTGGACCTAAACCTACAAGCTCTCCATGTGAGGTACTGCCACTAAGGTCAGTGGGAGTTCAGAGATTAGGGGACTTGAAGGATCAGGCCATTACAGCTGATGATCAGATCAACAGTTCTTTTTGCTCCATTGCATTAAGTATTTATAATAGCAATGGGAAAATCTCAAAAAGGTTCATCTGTTTGTCTGAATCTTATCCAAACTGTCTGACCTTAGTGTATCTACAGACTGTACTCAGGAAACTTGATGAGAGCAGGAGCTCCCTGACTTGATTTCTGGGATTTCAGATTGCAACTCCAGTCCCAAAGGCTTGGGGTGTGGCCTGAAACACAAGAACTGCCTTTTTATGGTATTTTGGCCTTTCTGGTCCTGAACAAAACCCAGAAGTGAGGGGCTATGTGATAAATAGTGAATCAAACATTTCAGATCCTTCAAATAGGGTCAGTTCTAGAAAGGGGCAAAGGTTTGAGAGGATAGTAGGATGGGCTGGGACAGCCTATTTTTCTTTTTTTTTTTTTTTTTTAAAACAGGTTTGCTGATAGCTAATTTACACAAAGTTCACGTCTATCCCCTTATGCATTGTGCCATAAGGCTAAATGAATTTATTTCCCTTTACTTTTCACTGCAGCTAAATCAAATTCTCCAATTCCTTTTATTGCTTGTATCATTTTCTTTGAACATTTTTGTCTTCTCTGCATCTTTTTAAAATGTGGCAACCCAAGCTGTACACAGTATCTCAGGCGTAGTCTTATAAGCAAAGCTATATTACATTGGTAAGAACAATCGCTCAGCAAGTACACATCCCAGAACTGAGCAGACTTTCTTCTCAGCTGCTTTGTTTGGTGAACTTGTGTTCAGTTTGTTAGGCCTCATTTCTCCCTTAATCCTCCCTTCATAAGAAAAGGAAAGAGGTATACTGGTGTGAAAATACTCCAAGGAACTAAGGGTTGGTCTACAGTTGGGGTGGGGTAGGGGGATCGATCTAAGATAGCTGAAGTAAAAGTATCTTAGTTTGACTTACCTGGCTGTCCTCACGGTGGCAAGTCGACTGCCACGGCTCCCCCGTCAACTCCGCTTACTCCTCCTGCCGAGATGGAGTACGGGCGTCGATTCAGGGATCAATTTATCGCATCTAGATGAGACGTGATAAATCGATCCCCAATAGATCGATTACTACCCACCTATCCGGCGGGTAGTGTAGACGTGGCCTAAGAAATTCTGAGATCTAGTTCTAGCTGTGACACTAACTCCCTCTGTGACCTTGAACAAGTTATTTATCCCTTCTGTCTCAAATGTTCCCATCTGTGAAATGGAAATAATACTTACTGTACCTAGCTCAAAGGATTGCTGTAAGGAGTCATTAGATAATAGATGTAATTCTGGATGCCTTATGCATAAATAGCATTCAACATATCTTCTCATATGATTTTTATACATTTAATAACTGCTTAGCCAGAGTTCTAAGGGCTGTACAAATGCGATACAGCAGGCAGGATTCTCCACAATGTTTATAAAATTAGTTGAATGTGAGAAGAGCTACATAAATGCAAAGTATCATTACCACCATAAGAAACCTTCACCTAGTTTTTGAAATGACTTTTTTGTTTTGTTTTGGGAATTTAGAAGAGCTTAGCCATTATTGTGGAATTATTTTCTAGCCAGCTCTGTGAAGACCTAGCTCACTGAGATCAGGAAGGTGGTGATTACTTCATACTATGCCACGAAGGGCACTGCCCACTAGTTCCTTGCTCCCCTCTTCAGAGGGCCATAAGAAATGCTACAGACTTCAGCCAGGAACCTGTCATATTCCCCCTCTCCATTCTTAGGATCCATGCTTGTTTCTTGGCACTTCCTCTTTGAACAGTCAGAGATGGAGATCTGCTGGCTTCTTTTCCATCTTTGATTTTCCCAATATAAAGCTGTGATCTGCGTGCAAACCATCATTATGGGCTCATAAAAGGAGCAGGTATGTCAGGATTCACCAGCAATAGAACAACAGGAAAATGCAGGTGATTTGTAAAAAAGACCCTGAAGGTTTTCATCATGTTGCTCCATAGTACACATCACACTTCCCTTTTGAGTAAGATTTCCCTCAACTTCATACACTTGTAAAGGAGATGAAAAAATTATTCATTTTTTTTTAATGATTCTTACTCTGCACAGGTGAATTTGACCCTACATGATTAAGTTTCTTAGCAGACAAGAGCAACTGGGCAACAAATAGGTAAATAAGAAAGTCCATATGTTCACCCCAATGCTCACAAGCATCAGAGACAAAAATGATCCACAAGTTCATTTTTCCCCCCAATAAGTGTGTTTGTATAGCTACAATCTATACATAATTCCTCAGTAACTTCTTCAGGAGGAGGATGGACTACTTTTAGGGATCAACCACCAGAATGGTCATTGCAGCTATGAGAATGAATATAAGAATGGCCCTACTGGGTTTTAGCTAGCAGGCAGAACATTGCTATTTTCTAAGTTGAACCAAGCATTTTCCTGGATGTCACCTTAAGGATATAAGTTAGAACATAAGAATGGCCATACTGAGTCAGACCAAAGGTCCATCTAGCCCAGTATCCTGTCTTCAGACAGTGGCCAGTGCCAAGTACCCCAGAGGGAATGAACAGAACAGGTAATCATCAAGTGATCCATCTCCCTTCATTCATTCCCAGCTTCTGGCAAACAGAGGCTAGGGACGCCATTCCTGCCCATCCTGGCTAATAGCCATTGATGTACCTATCCTCCATGAATTTATCTAGTTCTTTTTTGAACCCTGTTATGGTCTTGGCCTTCAATATACTCTGGCAAGGAGTTCCACAGGTTCACTGTGTGTTGTGTGAAGAAATACTTCCTTTTGTTTGTTTTAAACCTGTTGCCTATTAATTTCATTTGGTGACCCCTAGTTCTTGTGTTATAAGAAGTAGTAAACAACACTTCCTTATCTACTTTTTCTACACCCGTCATGATTTTATAGATCTCAATCATATCTCCCCTTAGCCGTCTCTTTTCCAAGCTGAAAAGTCCAAGTCTTATTAATCTGTCCTCATACGGAAGCCGTTCCATACCCCGAATAATTTTTGTTGCCCTTTTCTGAACCTTTTCCAATTCCAATATATCTTTTTTGAGATGGATCGACCACATCTGCACACAGTATTCAAAATGTGGGCGTACCATGGATTTATAAAGAGGCAACATGATATTTTCTGTCCTATTATCTATCCTTTTCTTAATTATTCCCAGCATTCTGTTTGCTTTTTTAACTGCTGATGCACATTGAGTGGATGTTTTCAGAGAACTATTTACAATGACTCCAAAATCTCTTTTGTGAGTGATAAGAGCTAATTTAGACCCCATCATTTTATATATATAGTTGGGATTATGCTTTCCAATGTGCATTACTTTGCATTTATCAACATTAAATTTCATCTGTCATTTTGTTGCCCAGTCACCCAGTTTTGAGAGATCCTTTTGTAGCTCTTTGCAGTCTGCCTGGGTCTTAACTACCTTTAATAGTTTTCATCATCTACAAATTTTGCCACCTCACTGTTTACCCCTTTTTCCAGATCATTTATGAATATGACTGGACCCAGTACAGATCCCCAGGGGACACCACTATTTACCTCTCTCCATTCTGAAAACTGACCATTTATACCTACACTTTGTTTCCTATCTTTTAACCAGTTACCAATAAATGAGAGCACCTTCACTCTTATCCTGTGGCAGCATATTTTGTGTAAGAGTCTTTGGTGAGGGACCTTGTTAAAGGCTTTCTGAAAATCTAAGTACACTGGATCCCCTTGGTCCACATGCTTGTTGACCCCCTCAAGGAATTCTGGTAGATTGGTGAGGCATTATTTCTCTTTACTAAAACCATGTTGATTCTTCCTCAACAAATTATGTTCATCTATATGTCTGACAATATTGTTCTTTATTATAGTTTCAACCAGCTTGTGCGGTACCGAAGTCAGGCTTACAGGCCAGTAATTGCCAGGATCATCTCTGGAGCCCTTTTTAAAAAACGGCGTCACATTAGCTATCCTCCAGTCATCTGGTACAAAAGCTGATTTAAATGATAGGTTACAGACTACAGTTAGTAGTTCTGCATTTTCACCTTCAGAACTCTTGGGTGAATACCATCTGGTCCTGGTGACTTACTGCTGTTTAATTTATCAATTTGTTCCAAAACCTCCTCTAATGACACCTCAATCTGGCACAGTTCCTCAGATCTGTCGCCTAAAAAGAATGGCTTAAGTTTGGGAATCTCCCTCACATCCTCAGCAATGAAGACTAATGCAAAGAATTCATTTAGTTTCTCCGCAATGGCCAAATCATCCTTGAGTGCTCCTTTAGCACCTCGATTGTCCATGACCCCACTGGTTGTTTAGCAGGCTTCCTGCTTCTGATGTACTTTAAAAAAATTGCTATTATTTTTGATTCTTTGGCTAACTGTTCCTCAAATTCTTTTTTGGCCTTCCTAATTGTATTTTTACACTTCATTTGCCAGTGTTTATGCTCCTTTCTATTTTCCTCACTAGGATTTAACTTCCACTTTTTAAAGGATGCCTTTTTGCCTCTCACTGCTTCTTTTACTTTGTTGTTTAGCCACGGTGGCTCTTTTTTGGTTCTCTTACTATGTTTTTTTTAATTTGGGGTATACATTTAAGTTGAGCCTCTATTATGTTGTCTTTAAAAAGCTTCCACACAGCTTGCAGAATGCACCCTCTTGTGAGGAAGAAGAAAGGAAAAACTATGGAAAGGTAAGAATTTTTACCATCTCAGGAAGCAGAAATAGCAACAAAGAGCAAGCAGTGGCAAAATGGCCATTTTAAGGCTGCAGGAGAGTTTCTCTGTAATAGTCAAAGGGCCAGCCAGACCCTAGAAAAGCATGGTGGGGAAAAGTTCCTATATGAGGGCAAACCTGCAGTGGGAAGGTTTAGTAGAAATCAGGCAGTCAAAAAGAAAGGTGAGTTAATTGCAGAAGAGGAGAAATAAACAATAGAGACATACCTACACCAAAATGCCAGTTCTGATCTTTGAGAATTTGCATCTGAACTGATCATCTCTCTGGTGATCTTTGTGAAAGTTTATCTCTAGACTTGAACTTTGCATTTTGGGCCTATTTATAATGGTTATGGCACTAATTGAAGATTCTTGTTATCCTACTGACCATCAGTTCTGGCAAGAGCTGGTCAGGTATCATATGAAGTAAATTCAGACAAGTGATGAGTTCAGTTTATTGTTATTCGTAGTATTATATTAATTATTATGAGCATACTGGGTATTTACAAATGTTTGCCAATGCAAAAAAATCTTCAAATTATTTTTTGTCTAAAACATGTGGTGATCATTATTTGCCACTTTTCATTTTCTTATTTTAAAAAGTTTCAGCCATCCAGTCAGGCAGCAGTAACAATACCATGTGATTCAGGTGACCAGTCACACACTGTGAATTGAACTGTATAATTGAAGTGAACAAACCAGCAACTGAAATGCAGCCAAATAAAATCTGATGAATATTTAAAAACAACAAATAATTTTTAAAATTAAATACTTTGCAAACAGAATAACCAGCAATTAAAATTATTTGCAATACATAGTTTAACTAGCTTTATCCTGCTTTAGAGTTATCTGATCCTCTTCCTCACAGGAAAACATTTTCAACTGACTTAGGAAGGACCTTGACATGTTCTGTTGCTCACAGCACTCTTTGCTATGCTAACATTTTCTCCGCTGCATGCTGCAAGCATGTTCTCGCTAAGAGACGACTGACATGTTGTTTTCTAAATGTCAGTCAGGCGTAAGATAGCCCAAGCCCAGAATATGTTACATATATTAGAAAAAAGTTTGAAATACTATTAAGGCCATAACCTTAACTGACAAAAGCAAGAAAATTCTGAAGTGAAGCTTATCTTTTTATCCTTAATTCCTCCTGTTGGGATTGAGTAATGAAGGAGTCTCAGAAAAGTGCTTGCCTCTTACAGACAGTTCCATAACATAGCCTACAATACAGTGGGCTGAGATATGAGAAAAGAAGTCAGCTCAAATACCAGCTCTTTCTTACACACAAGATCACTAAGGCCCTGATCCTGCAAACATTCATATGCTTAGCTTCACTACTATGGTAGTCTCCTACAGACAGTTTTAGTTAGTTTTCTACCTTCAGTGGTGAAGATAAGCATGTGTGTAAGCCCTTGCAGAATTGGGGCCTAATTTATTAGCTCATTAATAGCTCTTTCATTCTAAAGGATCCCAAAGCACTTCCCACACCATTAGTACATCACTGGTGAAACATTTCTCTGGCAGGTTGTGTAATGTCTTCTTGTTAGTTTCTTTATTTAAATGACAGCTGTTTGACAAGGCTCAGAAGTTTTGGGGGCAGATGGATTAGTGGGCGAGTAGAGTGAAAATGGTCAAGAAGTGCAAAGATAAATGGAATTTATTATATGACTGTCTCCACCATATGTGCTAAACATTCTTTGTATATACACTGTTCTTTGGGAAGCTGGCACAGTACAGAAACACATACTTCTGGCATTTCAGGTTATTACTGACATGGTGATTCCTCTAATCCTCCATATATGAGATATGTAGCAATATAGTAAGTGAAGTTGAATTTGGTAGTCATTAACATCTTTATACACAGAGGGCGGAGGGCTTTAGATTTTAAGGTCCGAGGCTTGAAGAAAGGTTACAATTTCTGAGTGGGTCGGAGAGAGGCAGCCTAGATGATTTTCAGACTAGGGACAAGGCACGTGTGGAAAATCCTATCTAAATATCTGATTTTTAGATCTAGATGCATACATTTCTTGGTGGCATAAGGTGAAAGCGGCTTCATACTCCTTCCAACACACAGGGAAACCAATGTTTCTAAAGGGGAGCAGAACCTCATAATCCACTCACAAGCGTGACAGTAACATTCAAAACAAACAATTCCACCCTTTTACAGGTCACCTCAGCAGGATAACAGTTTGCCCAGTGCGTAAATCCCCTGTTGTGATTGTCAATTGATTCCAAATATAAAATGCAGTGACGATAATCATGCTGCTAGTACACATGCTGGTATGCGCATCACTGCTTTTCTGCTCAACCTTGATGCTGACATGTGTCAAAATGCAGGCTACCATTTCCTCTCTGGCTAATAGGAGAGTGTGTCTTGGGGTGGTTTTTTACCTGTAGTGCTAATGACAGTCCTGTTCAAAAAGAGCTTCTTCTTCAGATCCTCTGAAGGTTCTAGAGTGGTAGCCGTGTTAATTTGTATCCGCAAAAAGAATGAGTACTTGTGGCACCTTAGAGACTAACAAATTTATTTGAGCATAAGCTTTCGTGGGAAACTGCAGAACTAGAATTAATTTGCAAACTGGACACCATTAAATTAGGTGTGAATAAAGACTGGGAGTGGATGGGTCATTACACAAAGTAAAAACTATTTCCCCATGCTAATTTTCCCCCTACTGTTACTCACACCTTCTTGTCAACTGTTTAAAATGGGCCATCCTGATTATCACTACAAAGGCTTTTTTTTTCCTGCTGATAATAGCCTACCTTAATCGATTAGTCTCATTAGAGTTGGTATGGCAACCCCCATTTTTTATGTTATCTATCTATCTATCTATCTATCTATCTATCTTCCTACTGTATTTTCCACTCCATGCATCCAATGAAGTGGGCTTTAGCCCACAAAAGCTTATGCTCAAATAAATTTGTTAGTCTCTAAGGTGCCACAAGTACTCCTGTTCTTTTTTTCTGAAGGCTCTGACACTTTTCCCCATTGATTACAGAGTAGAGCCACCTGTGGATTGCTGACCATTTCCTGATGTCAGAGGACATCAGAACACTTGTGTTACAAGTGTTGTTTCTTGATATTACTCTGTGTTGGCTGTGTTCTATATGGGTGATATTCACTTCTGTGTGGAGAAACAGCACAAGTCTTATGCATCAACTTAAATCCCACTTAAACCCTTGGTAAGTGGTGTATAAGGTCTAGAATGGCTTTCTGCACAGGTGAATTCGACCCTTTTTGATTAAGTGTCATAGCAGATAAGAGCAGCAGGGCTCCTGTCACAGGGTGACTGGCCTCTGCAAGGAAGGGAGCAGTGTCCAGTGCAGATTAGCTGCTGCCCAATAGGGCCTAAGGAAAGGCACCTAGACCTTATTTTAAAAAAAACCAAAACAAAATGAAAAACTGGAAATGATTGGGAGATATCTGCAGACACTGCAGGGAGTATAGTGGTTCCTGTAGGTCTCTGAGCTGGGGGAGGAAGCTATCTGTTGGAGAAGCCTGAACTCCAGACAAGAGGTATTGGGAGAGCAAGAAAACAGCCCTTCAGGGAGGGAGCTGTGACTAGCTTGGGACTGAAGCAAAAGAGTGTTTGAACACTGAAGGGAAGATAGGATGTCTGGGAGGAGGGGCTGGGCCCAGCTAAAAGTGGGATGAACACTTCAAAGGTTTGAGGTTTACTTTTCAAAGACTTCTTGTTGAATGTAATAAATTGGACTCCAGAAGGGGGAACATTTGCCTCCTTTTTAAGGGAGCCTGAGTTATGGAGACACTGAGGCAGGCCCCATCAGAGCTGTCCTTGGCCAGAAATGGGTGCTACCAGGCAGGTATGCCTTTAACATTAGTGGTGTTTGCAAGATTGTGAGAGGGACACCCTTTCTCCCTTACCATTAAATCAAGGAGGGAAGGGAGAACAGAAAGCTGCTGATGTTGTCTTTCCTGAGTGAGTTAGCCACTTTCCCAAGTTGGCAGGTAGAGCAGAACCAATGACCAGAGGAGTTCCAGGCTTCCATGGCAACATTTTGAGGGGATCCACTGAAAGGAAGAGATTAGCTGCCCCAAAGACAGAAAGAGAAAAAGATATGAGCCCCACCCAACTGTATGGATGGATTGTGGGCAACAAGGACAGGTAAGGTATTCCGCCCCCCCCCCACTACCCACATCCAGATTATGAGGTCTGGCCCATTGCACAGGACTCCATGAAAACTTGGGGAGGCCCAGACGGTTAAAGACACTGTTACAGGGTGATGGGGCCCCTGACTATTATGGGATTGAAATGAAGGACTGTGGGGACCAGAGGTGCTAGAACAATTTGTATAATGGGGGTGCAGAGAGCCATTGAATCAAATTGTAACCCTTGTATATAATAGAACCCACTTTTAGTCAGGGGGTGCTGCTGCACCACCAGCACCTAGTTCCAGCACCTAAGGTGGGGACTCAGATCATCTGGAGAAAAACAAATACTCCACGGGCAGTATGGTTTTGGCTGTGGAGAAAAGTATTAAAGGACACAGAGTGTCTATGAGGGGAGATATTACTCCCATAACAATGTGGGTGGAAGAGGAAGAGAAGTGGGTTCAATTAAAGGAAGTCCTAAAAGCCTCAGATAAGGGTATGCAGACCTGAGTCACTGGAAACCCTAAGAAGAGGTGGATATTGTTACTGACATTCTCAGTGCTGAAGGGGGTACACTGAGAAGGCACTTCCTCAGAGTTGTGAAACAGCTTTAGGGTTGCCAATTTTGATTGGACGTATTCCTGGAGGTTTCATCACTTGGCATCTTTAATTAAATAATCATCTTTAATTCTTGGAGACTTCAGGACAATCCTGGAGGGTTGGCAACTATAGCTTTATACAAACTATAAACTAGGGTCACAGCCTGATCTTGTAGATGGCTTTGCAGGTAGCCCAAGGACTCTGTTATAAATTATGGCATGCCAAGAACTCTGGGGGATTACATGAGGCGTATGAAGTTCATTGGACATAGTGCTGGCCTGGCTTTTGTCACACAGTTTCTGAGTGGCAAAACAAAGGCTTTTGACAAAGATTTGCTAGCCCTTTTGGTGTCAGAGGAAGTAGTAGTGCCTATATGACTGGAGAACTTGAACAAAAGATGGCCATCGAGCCTATATTTGGGCATAGGAAGGCTCAGGGGGAGGGGTGGAAAGGATGTCACAAAGTGCACTGGATCCTGCTCTCTTTCTTGAAGGGACCAGTTACCCTGTGACTGGGAAACAAGAACCTCCACATGTTCCCCAAAAGGAAGTTCTATATGCAGAAGCGTTACCCTGGGGCATAATCCAAGGTGACGAGAGCCCATGTGCACAGCTCTTAGAACAGAGTGTGTAAGTCTCCTATTGTGGAGACTGTTGATTTCAGCTTGTGATACTACTTGATTTGGCTTCAGTCAAGGGTCTTCATTACACTTATGTGAGTTTCAAGAAAATCAGGCCTGCAGACTCAAAACTGAGATCTTTCTTCCTACAGTCCTTACTTTTGTTTGTCCCCTGATTGCGTGAGGATTGTTGGTGGGGAACAAAGAATAGGGTCACAGGAGAGAGAAATCTGTATACTCTTAGCCACATTCAGGGAATGAATGGAATTAAATCAATATAACTTGTAGCAGCCCGTACGATCTGCAGCCTGTTAAAAGGCTTATAGCGGGCACTAACAAAACACCTATGCATGTCCCTTTAAAAGCAGGCAGTGTCTGTGTGTTGCCAAGAAGCCTTTCAGGACCCTTCCCTAAATGTGGCTATTGCTCTGCTTTAGTCATAACATGTATTAAGCATTAGTATGGCATCTCTAAGGGTGAAATGCTGGTATATGGGCACTGGGACAGAGACAATCTTCATAGGCAGGGCTGACTCAGATCTTCACCTATGATACAGGGACACATTGTTCCATGCAATTTACCATGTGGATATTTCAGACTGGGATTTAGAACTAAAGCATTATTGGCTTCATTGACATCTAGAGCCTGGGCTCCATTTTGTAAAATGCTACTCTTACAAGTTTCCTCTCCCCTCACTGTTGTGTAATGTGCTGTACCGCATCAGTCAGAGCTGGGAATGGTCAGTACTTCCCAGGATTTGTCCCTAAGTATTTGCATGTAATTGTGTAATTAAAGAAGAAATTTTAATGCACAAGGGAAGTCCTATCTCTGCTCGAGCAACTTCAACATTATTATTGAGCGCTCAAAAATCAGACCTTAGTTCTAACACTTTTCTACATAGAAATAAATAAAAATTAGCTAAATTTATTTCTCTAAAGGAGAAAATTAGCATCTGAACAATTCATTAGTGTATTTTTAGGGGGTGATCTTAAAATAGCAATGCTGAACCATTTTTACTATGGCAGGTAGTATGGTCAGTGCACAGAATGAACAGTACTCAATGAGCAACTATTCAATGTTTTGTTTTCTACTCATTGTTCAACCTGTGGCCTTAGGCCTTATTTATGGCAAACTATTTAAACTCTCTCCTGAAGACAGAAAAGCACATGACAAAAATTAAACTATGGTGCTCGTCACTATAATATCTGAGTACTTCATGAATGATTTTATTTTCACCACCCCTGGGCCAAGAGAGAGGGTATTATCTCCATTTCACGGATGGGGAACTGAGGCACAGAGAGATTAAGGTCAAAAGTATCCATTAATTTTGGGTGCCAAATTTGAAATGCATAAGACCTGATATTTTGGAGTACTTAGCATTATATAGCACTTTATTTCAAAATAAATAATTTAGTTCAATATTTAGTTCAAAGCACAGAGCTCATTGACTTCAGCTGCAGCTGTGTGTGCTTATGCAAATCACACTCCAGGGTCTCAAGTTGGACACCCAGAAAACAAGGAACACCCTTCTAGAGACCACCTGTGAAATATTTGGATTTAATGTCTTGCCCAGCATCATATAAGAATTCTGGCCCAGGCTTGACTAGAATCCAAGTCTCCAGGCGTGTGTAACTTTCTCATTGTTTAAAAAAGTCAACTTAAAATACCCAGAAATATCATCAAATTGACACACCCATAGTTCATCAGTGGGCCTGGAACTCTTGGGTCCCCTCACATAAACCTCAGGCATTTGAACTAATGGAGTAACCCCTTGCCACTGCCTGCCAAATTTCAATACTCTGATCTAGGATAGCGTGGTAGGTTGTCATAATCTATGTGGAGCAGCACTAGAGAAGGATGGGGATACACTTTGACCTTGGTTTCACAGATATTTGCTGACAGAGGAAAGATGAGATTCAGGAATCTGGGGTTTCATTCCAAGCTCAGGAAAGGAATGTGATCCGGTGGACACAGATTCACCTGCCCGTTCTTCCATCTGTCCCATCCCTATAAAATGTCCCAATCCTGTATCATCTTCACCTCTGGCTTCTCATCCCAGTCACATTCTCTTCACCTAGCCTGTCCCAGGTTTCATGTCCCAGCCCCAGTCTCCTAGTCTTATACCTTTTTAGATGCCTCATCTTGTCCATCCATTTCTAACTTCCTCCCCACAACTCCATGTCTCCAGTCTCCTTGCCCACCCAATCCCAGTCCCTCCCCACCCTCTAATTGTATCTATCTGTTGACCCAACTAGGGCCTCCTGTTGCCCAATCTTTAAACCCACATTCCCTGTCCTCACTGGCTTCCAGTTGTAATCTTCATCCCCCCCTCTCCTTGTTGTCTGTGTTGTCTCACCCACCCTCCCTCAAGTACCTTCTCCTAGTCTTTTTGCCCAGCCAGTACCAGTTTACCTCCCATACTCTAGCTTCTCATCAGATTTTTCCCTTTTCTTCTTTTTCCTTCTCCCACCCCCGTTTCACCATGACCCGACTAGTACTCAGTCCCAGACTCCTTGCCTAGCCAATCCCAGTCTCTCCTCAGTTTACCTCAGTCTCCATCTTCCCCACACCTATTGCCTTCCAGTTCCTATAATTTCTTTCCCCCTCTGACAATCTCTCTGCCCAGCCAGTTCTGCTCCCAGTCTCCCCCAACTCAAATCCCAGTTTACATAGCCTACCACTAGTGTCCAGTCCCAGTCTCCCCCACACCCCACTAGATTTCTTGTCCAAATCTACATTCTCCCTGCCCTCCCACCCTCAACATTTGAATTGGGTAGTTTCCTCCTCCACTCCCCCAGGGCTCAGCAGAGGGGGTATTGAGGGCACAAAAGAGGCAGTCTCCTTGCCTGGACCTGGACTCAGCCCAGAGCAGAATGGCAATTTCAGGGAAAGTTCTCCTTAGTCCTGGGCTGGAGCATGACCACTGCAGATACAATCTTCAAGGAATTTAGCTGCTCAGATCTAAAGTCTCTACTGAGCATGTGCAAACTGTAATTTTTTTTCAGTCTTATAAAATTTTCCAAATTAGGGTGGATTTTCACAGGAATGGCCAAACTCACATTCCTGACACAAAGGCCACCCTCTGCCAAATGTCAAATCCTTGCCCCAAAATATGGGGGTTCTAGAACTCTTCAAAGAAAAGGTCATTTCTAACATGAGCAGAACAATGTTTTGTTTTTTTCCTTAGCCTCATTCTCAAAATGTCTAATCACTTTGGTTGGAATTTTCCAGTAACATTCAACCTGAGAGACACATGGCATAAAAAATTTCTGCCTCAATGGATATAGGCTCTTATAATGGGAAGTGTTGTACAACCTTCATAATAGGTAGGTAGTGCTACCTATAAAATACTAGCCATTAGTTATACTCCAAGATTTTTATAGTGAGAAATATTCTAAAATACACAAATTCACATGACATATTAACTCTTCTAAAGGCAGTTGCTGAACTTAAGCATAGCATATGCCCCACTTACTGAATGGGTGATTATATTAATGGATTTTTTTATAGTACCATAACTGGATGTGTTAAACCACATGGCTTGTTGGTGAGTCCACTATTGCTCCCCTGGGGATGTAGTACTGTACACATCCTCCTTTTAAGAAATTGTCAAAAGGCCGTGCTCTTTAACAGAAAAATTTGTCAGAATTTGGAACTCTAATTTCCAGCCAACTGTGTTCTTTCAGAACTCTACATTCATTTACTTACATACAAGACAGTCTTGAAGAACCACATATCTTATGTGGTAAGAGGATGAGTCTTTTCTACTCTTAAGAGCCTAACCTTGTTTCCACTTAAAGAGATGGCAAAACTGTCACTGATTTAAATATTGGGATTTGGCATGTTCTTCATAAAGGACTTAATCCTGCAAAGTGCTGGATTCTTTTTGGTGACAGCAAAGGATACTCAGCACCTTGCAGAATTGGGCCCAAAGCAGCACAGGAAATATATAAAATGTAAGTGTCCTATTTCTACAATACTTTGAGATTTAGTTGATAAAGGCTTTTACTTTCGAGATCAAGGTGAAAAGGTTTTGAAGATGGCAGCAGTTGGTTTGGGAAATGACAATTCACTATGGGATGTGAGTTTGGGGCTGCATTACGCTAAGCATTGTACAATGCTGGGGCCTTTGGGCACTACCACAATATTACTGCTACTAAATCAGATGGCTTGGAATTGGGGAAGAGGGAACCAGGTTTTTTACGACAGTGGTTGTAGCTGTCTGCAGAGCTATGACTACTTATCTTAGCACACTATTGCCCTTCATTAGCATCTTAATCACTTTAATGCTTCTAGTATAGAATTAAAAATTTTATTAAGATGTTTTAAAAAAAAAAGTGAACAGTACAGAGTTTAAGCGTAGAAGTTTCTGGTTATCAGGGAATAATGTACAGATTATCCAGGGTGCAAACTTTGGGTGTCGTAAGGAATACATAATCTGCAATGTCCCCAATTGGGGGTAAAAGGTTGATGGGTCGAAGTACAGACATTGAGATATGAGGGTATGATGTTCATATACTGGCTATGTTCGGGTGTGGAGTATAATGAGTGGATATGATGAGGAGAATAGATTGACCCTCATTTGGTGAGATTTAATGTTTAGGGAGTTTATGGTTTCAGTTCATATGATCCAACAGTGAAAGTCTCTTGGTCCCTTTCTCGTAGTCGAAGAATGATGTCACTCCAGCTCACGCCTCATGGTAGTCAGTGGCTGGTGATGTGTTCGACGTAGATGTCCCTGGACCATCGGGTGGTGTCTGAGACCACGAGGTGCCGCATGAGCCATGCGTAGCATCGACTGATCCTGCAGGTCTGCAGCACACGCTTGTTGCAGGGGTCCCAGGCGCTCAGGGCTACAACGATCAGGGCGTCCATCTGCACCTCGTAGCCCTTTACTCTCAGGTGTTGGCCGGGGGGGTCTATTACAAATAATGTACATGTGTTTAGAAGATATATTTCCACAAATCAAAATAATAAATACACCAAAATTAGTCACTATCAGCTAGCTGCAAACACGCCAGCACAGCCTATTTGATTATAAAAACCACAGGCCTCTATCACTTCATTATCCATGAGAACTAAGGCTTCTTTGCCACTAGAGGGTGAAACAACTACAAAACAATAAACACTTGAGCACGTACACACTACTGAGTCAGTCCCAGAGAGAACACATATTTTGCACCGCTGTATATTAGCTTGTGAATGAGTCAGAAGATCACACATTATCTTGGGTGTTTGTGTACCATTCCCTCTTCCCTAAACACAAAGGGCTAACAAATATTACAAGCATCTTCAATTTGCATTTGCAATGTTGGAAGCTGTAAGGGAATATGTGATACTGCACTGCAGATGAATATGTGATACTGCACTACTGGAATGTAAACAGTTACTCAGTTTCCTTTTCAGATATGAGTTTGCCACCCCAAAGTCTCTGTGGGAAGTACACTTAAAAACAAAATTCTGATTCAGATCTTGAATTTATATCAGTCATCTGCTCCTGATAAGAATGAATTCTTTATGAATCACAGAACCATCTAGGTTAAAGAGTGCCCCCCCACTATTCAACACCTGATAAGTGGATGATAATTATCCTCAGTACTAGTGATTCCACACAACCTTCCTTTGGTAGCTTGTTCTACTGCATAACTCTTCATGCAGCTATAACATTTTCCTATTATTTAACCAAAATTTCCTTGCTGCAGGACAAATGAAAACAGCTGCTGCTTGTTCTCTTATGAAGTCTCATTACATATTTGCAGAGGCTTATGTCTCTTAGACCTTTCTCTAAAATGAATAGGCTCAGTTCTCCTCACCTTTCCTCATTTTCCAAACCTTTTATCACTTCTGTTCTGTATATTCTGTATAGCTTTACTGTGTCTTTAGATTTTGAAGTTATAGCAGAATACCCTTTCATATCCATTAACATGTCTTCATCCTCATGGAATCCAGCTTGTCTTATGTTTCTTGACTAAAAACTTCACAAATAAGCAATGTTTTGATGTCCTAAGGAGGCTCTTAGAAGATATTTTTCTCAAAAGACTTCCATAACCCACACAGAAAATGCTATTCACATTTTCAGTTGATAAAAGCTACACTTTACAAAAGAGGGGTTGTAGAAAACAATAGGTTGGTTTTACAGGAATTATGTTTTCTTGATTTAAAACAAATCAGATCCCAAAAGGTACTGTAACATCAAGCAATTTTTTCCTTTGTTTCTTAGTGGTAAGCCCTCTGAAGAATTCCATCCTTAAATAGGTTTTGAAAACGACTGCCTGCCTGCCTGCCTTGTTTTTGCATTGACACTTCAGTTTTCTGAAGGCCCACGTTAGGCTTCCCTCTTTTTTAGGAAAGAACACTTTATATTAAAACTTATAACATGACTACAGGTGAAGATTCCAGAGAACCAACAGTAGCTGAGGCAAAAGGGTCCCTTGTAGCTGTAATAAAAGTAGCTACAAAGGAGCAGAAACAAATCTATTTTCTTTCTAAATGTCACAGCAGTCATTCCAGTCCATTGCCTGAAAGATTCAGGTAACTTATCATTCATCTGTTAAAATAATGCAACTAGTGTGGCAAGAATTAGAGAGTGATATTTTGCAAGGCACTATTGATGGACAGAAACAGTGCAATGATTCTTATGCATTTAGAAAATTTCCATTTCGTACTGTCCAAGATCATAGTTTTAATTATGCATGCACATTTTTCATGGTTTTTTAACTGATGAAACAAATAATGGAGGAATGTACTAGGGGTTTTCTTGACAAACTGCATATTGGATTTCATATCTCTCCTTTGCTGTAAGTGTTTCAGGCCCTGGTTCAGTAAAGCACTTAAGGGGTACATCTATACTACCCGCTGGATCGGCGGGGAGTAATTGATCTTTCAGGGATCAATTTATCGCGTCTGGTCTAGATGCGATAAATCGATCCGCGAATCGACACCCGTACTCCACCTCGGCAGGAAGAGTAAGCAGCGTCGACAGGGGAGCTGCGGCAGTCGACTCGCCGCCATGAGGACGGCCAGGTAAGTCAAACTAAGATACTTCAACTTCAGCTACGCGAATAGAGTAGCTGAAGTTGCGTATCTTAGATCGATTCCCGCCCCTTAGTGTAGACCAGCCTTAGTCACAATCTTAAAATTAAGCATATGAGTAGTCCCATTGAAGTCAATGGAACTTAAGCGCATTAACCAGAATTGGGCCTTAATAAAAACCCACCCAGTTCTTACTGGTTTAGAAATCCATTTATTTTTACTCCTAGTACAGTATTTGTAGAAATTCAGTGAAACAACACACTCTGTGAGCAATGGTTTCTGCATTTCTAAAAATAACTTTAGATTTGTTTCTCTTGTCCCGTTATTCATTTGAGGCTTTCCACTGAAAAGAAACAAATGACATTCCCTTGTGCTGACACTAAAAATCTCTTGCCCCTTTCTATGGGCTCTTTTCTGTAGTGTCCTAAATACCGTAGGCGCAATAGAGTATTTATAGTTCGAGGCCATGCTTACTGCCCCTTTTTTTTCATTAAAAGGCATGTGAGGGCCCTACGGAGCATTCCTCACACCCCCAAAATGACTTAGGCCCTTCATTCATAACTTTCTCAAAATCTTTCGTAAATCACAACTGCTGTACGCAAACTGAACAATGCTGAAATATTTTCCCATTTTGGATCTCACACAAACTTCTCAATGTGCTTTTTAAGTTTACACAGGGGCATAGACAACTTCTTTTATGGGTGTGTGTGTGTGTGTCTAGAATTAAAAATAAATTTAAATGTTGAATATTGCTTTGAATAGACTTGTACATGTAATAAAATGGACAAATTTGGTCAAGTGAGGTGAATGAGCTGTTCCAAACTCAAGGGTTTTTCTTATTAATGAAACCTCTAAGTTATTTGGGGTATGTGTGTGTAAGTACTTCCAAGCCCCCTGCTGTCTGTGCTCATGTACAGTGGTGAGATCCATTGAGACTGTGATTCTACAAGGTGCTGAGCATCTGAATCACCCACTGATTTCTATGGAAATATAAAACTTTCCCTTATGAAAGTAAAACAGTGCCTACAAAAAGGGAAATAACATCTGGTTTTCCTGCTATAATTTTCATTTATCTTTCCTTGTAAATATAAGTATTACAGATTTTATCCCTCTATTGATCCCTAACATGTCAGGGCCTGATCCAAAACTCATAGATATCCAGTGGAAAGACTCCCATTGACTTCAGTGGGGTTGGATGAGGCACCAAATTATGCTTGAAAGAGGGGCCCCTTCAAGTCTTAATCAAGAGCAATGGTCTGCATTTACAGGGGAAATTCCTAAGAACCCCACCTGTGGTTTTTAATTTCTGCTTCTAAGAACTTTGCTGTTGCCATTTCATGGAATCAAAATGATGAGTGGTCAAAGAGACCTAGGAAGTCACCAGTCCACTTGCTGAAAATGGCAGATAGAGGAAAAAAGCATCAGTGCTTGTAATATGCATTACCATTCTGATGTCAAGACATGACCATGCCTGAGGCTTTCTACCTCATTTTCTTCCACTCAATTGCCTCAGTTTCCCCTTGCTTTTGTGGTTGGATGACTTAGCGGCTCCGGGGGACCTCTTGCAGACGTGCCTGCAGAGGGTCCGCTGGTCCCACGGCTCCGGTGGACCTCCCGCAAGCATGCCTGCGGATGCTCCACCAGAGCCGCGGGACCAGCGGACCCTCTGCAGTCATGCCTGCGGGAGGTGCACCGGAGCTGCCTGCCGCCCTCCCGGCAAAATGCCGCCCCAAGCGTGCACTTGGCGCGCTGGGGTCTGGAGCCGACCCTGCTCATCCCAAGCCACTGTGCTTCCTTTGCCCTCAACTGCTTTCTTTGATTCTCTCTCTCTGGGGTCCTTCTGTATCTTGACTACGTGTAATCTGCCTTCCCGATATAGAGCCCCACTCCATGTCTCCACGTATGCCAGGCCTCCCTCCAATCTGAGGGAAGGCTGCTCTTTATAGTCCCATATTATAGCCCAAACCCAACAAGCTCACACTCCGCATTGCTGTCCTTGTTCCCTGAGGGACAAGGGGAATGTAGCTTCACAGAGAAGGATGGGAAAATGGTTTTGAAGTCCAATACTAATAACTTATACAGCACCATAGTCTATGCAATGGCTTATACATATAGGCCCTTCATCTTGGCAGGGGGGTTGGACTAGATAACCCTTGAAGTTCCTTCTAACTCTGTGGCTCTATGATTCTATGACCTGAGTCTCTTCACTTATTTGGGTAAGTCAGATGTAGCTTCATTGAAGCCAATAGGAATTGATGTAAATTGGTATAGCTCCATCAGCTTCAAATGCTCTATGCTGATTTGTAGTAGCTGAGACTCTAGCCCAGGGGTTGGCAAGCTTTCAGAATGGATGTGCCGAGTCTTCATTTATTCACTCTAATTTAAGGTTTCACGTGCCGGTAATACATTTTAATGTTTTTAGAAGGTCTCTTTCTATATGTCTATAATATATAACTAAACTATTGTTCTATGTAAAATAAATAAGGTTTTAAAAATGTTTAAGAAGCTTCATTTAAAATTAAATTAAAATGCAGAGCCCCCCAGACCGGTGGCCAGGACCTAGGCAGTGTGAGTGCCACTGAAAATCAGCTCGCGTGCCGCCTTCGGCACACGTGCCATAGGTTGCCTACCCCTGCTCTAGCCTTATGGACATGCGTCAGTTTTACCTGGTGTAAGTGAGAAAAGACGGTTACTCACCGTTGTAACTGTTGTTCTTCGAGATGTGTTGCTCATATCCATTCCAGTTAGGTGTGTGCACGCCATGTGCATGCTCGTTGGAAGATTTTTACCCTAGCAACACTCGGTGGTTCGGCTGGGCGCCCCCTGGAGTGGCGCCGCTATAGCGCCAGATATATACCCCTGCCGACCCATCCGCCCCTCAGTTCCTTCTTGCCGGCTACTCCGACAGTGGGGAAGGAGGGCGGGTTTGGAATGGATATGAGCAACACATCTCGAAGAACAACAGTTACAACGGTGAGTAACCGTCTTTTCTTCTTCGAGTGATTGCTCATATGCATTCCAGTTAGGTGATTCCCAAGCCTTACCTAGGCGGTGGGGTCAGAGTGAGACGTGGCAGAATGCAAGACTGCTGAGCCAAAGGCTGCATCGTCTCTGGATTGTTGGACCAATGCGTAGTGTGAAGCAAAGGTGTGAATTGATGACCAGGTAGCCGCCCGACATATTTCCTGGATGGGGATATGAGCCAGGAAGGCGGCAGAAGAGGCCTGCGCTCTTGTAGAATGGGCAGTGATATGGCTAGCGGGAACGTGAGCCAGTTCGTAGCACGTTATGATGCAGAATGTCACGCAAGATGAGATTCTCTGGGAAGAGACCAGCATGCCCTTCATGCGGTCTGCTACTGCTACAAATAGCTGAGGCGAACGCCGAAAGGGTCTCGTTCTCTCTATATAAAAAGTGAGAGCCCTACGGACGTCCAAAGTATGTAGCTGTTGTTCCCGGTGCGATAAATGCGGCTTTGGGAAGAAAACTGGAAGGAAGATGTCCTGATTGACATGAAAAGCAGACACCACCTTAGGGAGGAAGGAGGGGTGTGGCCGCAGTTGCACCTTGTCCTTATTGAAGACCGTATAAGGGGGATCAGCCATCAAGGCACGAAGCTCAGAGACTCACCTCACCGAGGTGATAGCGACGAGGAAGGCCGTCTTCCAGGAAAGGTATAGCAGGGAACAGGTGGCCATAGGCTTGAAGGGGGCTCCCATAAGCTTGGTCAACACCAGGTTTAAGTCCCAGGTAGGAGTTGGGCGTCGGATCTGCGGGTACAGCCGTTCCAGTCCCTTAAGGAACCTGGAAACCATCGGGTGGGAAAAAATAGAATGGCCACTTTCGCCTGGGTGGAAGGCAGGAATAGCCGCCAGGTGAACCTTTAAAGAAGAGACCACCAGGCCCTGCTCCTTCAGGGACCAGAGGTAATCTAGGACAGTAGGGATAGATACCAGTCCGGGGACTAAGTTGTTCTGATCGCACCTGTGTGAGAAACACTTCCACTTGACGAGATAAGTCGTTCTAGTGGAAGGCTTCCTGCTCCCCAAAAGAACCTGCTGCAGAGCAACGTAACTCAGCTTGGTTCAACCACGTAGGAGCCATGCTGTGAGATGAAGGGACTGCAGGTCCGGGTGGTGAAGCCTGCCAAAGTCCTGCGTTATGAGGTCCGGCCATAGTGGCAGGGGAATCGGATCCGCCACTGAGAGGTCGAACAGCAGGGTGTACCAATGCTGCCTTGGCCATGCTGGAGCAATGAGGATGAGGTTGGCTCTGTCCCTCTGGAGCTTGAGCAGTACTCTGTGAATGAGGGGAAATGGTGGAAAGGCATAGAACAGGTGCCTTGTCCACGGGAGGAGAAACGCGTCTGAAAGAGAGCCCGGGGAGTGTCCCTGGTAGGAGCAGAGCACGTGGCATTTCCTGTTCTCTCTGGAGGCAAAGAGGTCTACGTGGGGAAAGCCCCACCTCCGGAAAATGGAATGGACGATGTCGGGACGGATCGACCACTCGTGAGACAGGAATGACCTGTTGAGGTGATCTGCCAGAGTGTTCTGTACTCCTGGGAGAAAAGACGCTACTAAATGAATAGAGTGGGCTATGCAAAAGTCCCACAGGTGAATGGCTTCTTGGCAAAGTAGGGAGGAACGCGCCCCGCCCTGTTTGTTTATGTAGAACATTGTTGTTGTGTTGTCCGTGAACACGGATACACAGCAGCCTTGTAGATGGACTCGAAACGCCTGGCACGCTAGGCGGACTGCCCTCAGCTCCCTCACATTGATATGCAAGGCCAGCTCCTGGGGTAACCAGAGGCCTTGAGTGTGTAGGTTCCCGAGGTGGATGATGCGTCCGTGGTCAGTGCCACTGAGGGTTGGAGAGGGTGGAACGGTACCCCTGCGCAGACTACCGCGGGATCCAATCACCAAGTGAGGGAGTCGAGGACTGACCTGGGGATTGTGACCACCGAGTCTATATTGTCCCTGTGTGGGCGGTATAGTGAAGCGAACCATGTTTGGAAGCGCCGAAGCCGCAGTCTGGCGTACATGGTCACAAAGGTGCATGATGCCATGTGACCTAAGAGGCCAAGGCAGATGCGCACCGACGTTGTCGGGTAGGACTGGAAACTTCAAATGATCTAAGACACTGCCTGAAAGCGTGGCAGAGGGAGGCAGGCCCTGGCCAGATTGGAGTCCAGAACTGCTCCAATAAAGTCTATCCTCTGCGTTGGAATCAGAGTAGACTTTTCGACGGTGACCATGAGGCCTAGCCTCCCGAAGAGGCCCTTGACTACACGAAGGTGCTGGGATACTTGCAGCTGGGAAGTCCCTCGAATGAGCCAATCATCGAGGTATGGGTAGACGTGTATTCGACGACGGCAGAGGGTGGCAGCGACTACGGCCATGCATGTGGTAAAGACTCTCGGGGCTGTAGAAAGGCCGAAGGGAAGCACCGTGAACTGGAAGTGCTGTTGGTTGACCACAAACCGGAGATACCGTCTGTGCGGCGGGTAAATGGCAATATGGAAGTACGCGTCCTTCATATCGAGGGCGGCATACCAGTCTCCCGGATCCAGGGATGGGATGATGGTGCCCAGGGTTACCATGCAGAACTTGAGTTTTACCATAAATTTGTTGAGTTCTCGCAGGTCCAAGATCGGTCGTAGACCACCCTTTGCCTTGGGGATTAAAAAGTGGGAATAGAATCCCTTGCCCGCATATCCTCTGGCACTTCCTCTATGGCTCCCAGATTTAGGAGTGTATGGACCTCTTGGAAGAGGAGTTGCTCATGAGAGGGGTCCCTGAAGAGGGACGGGCAGGGAGAGCGGGAAGGAGGGCAAGAAAGAAATTTGGAGGTGGTATCCCGCTTCCACCGTGCGGAGGACCCAGCAGTCGGAGGTCAGCTGGGACCAGGCAGGGAGGAAATGGGAGAGACGGTTGAAAAAGGAGGGTGAAGGATCCGGCAGGGAAACTGGTGGGTCGTCCTTGGGCGTCCCATCAAAAGTTTTGTTTTGGCCCCGTGGGAGGTTTAGGGGGCGCTTGACTTTGGTTTCCCTGAGGGCCAGACTGTCTCTGCCGATTTCCCCTGCCGCGCCATCTGGTCGTATTCTGACGCAGCCTGGGCTGGTTATAAGGGCAGTATGGTTGGGGTCTGAAGGACCTACGTTGGGTAACCGGTGTGTGCATGCCCAACGAGCGCATTATGACGCGATTGTCCTTGAGACTCTGCAATCTGGGGTCGGTTTTGTCCGAAAAGAGACCCTGTCCATCAAATGGCAAATCCTGAATTGTCTGCTGCAATTCTGGAGGTAGGCCTGAGGCTTGTAGCCAGGAGATGCGTCTCATTGTTACCCCAGATGTGAGTGTTCTGGCTGCCGAGTCCGCGGCGTCCAGAGAGGCCTGGAGGGAGGTTCTTGCCACTTTTTTACCCTCCTCTAGAAGGGCCGTAAATTCTGTGTGGGACTCCTGGGGAAGGAGTTCTGCAAACTTCCCTACAGACACCCACGTATTGAAGTTATAACGACTTAGGAGGGCCTGCTGATTTGCCACGCTAAGCTGGAGGCCTCCCGCCGAATATACCTTACGGCCTAGGAGGTCCATGCGCCTAGCCTCCTTTGCCTTAGGAGCTGGCGCCTGCTGGCCATGGCGCTCCTGTTCGTTCATGGATTGGACCACCAGGGAGCAGGGAGTTGGGTGGGTGTAGAGATATTCGTAGCCCTTCGATGGGACCATATATTTTCTCTCTACTCCCCTAGCCGTAGGTGTAACGGAAGCTGGGGATTGCCAAATCGTGTCCACATTGTCTTGAATTGTGCGGATGAATGGGAGAGCCACTCGAAGGGGTGCATCCGCCGTTAATATATCCACCACGGGGTCCTCTATCTCAGCAACCTCCTCCACTGGTAAATACATATTTTGGGCCACTCTCCTCAAGAGGTCTTGATGGGTCCTGAGATCTATAGGAGGAGGGCCAGAGGAGGATGTTCCTGCCACAGCCTCATCAGGAGAGGAGGAGGAGGAGAGGCCCGGTACCAGAGGGTCCTGCGGTGGGTCATTGAGTGGTGGAGCCCCATCTGCCTCAGGCGGAATCTCAGGCTCTGCAGATTCAAGTGGCTCCTCGTCTGTGCCAGCGGGAGGAGGACGGCTCACCGTGGCTTCAGGAGCCCTGTGTTCTGAGGGGCCAGGACGTTGAGCCACGAAGGGGGCCCCTTGTGCCTCGTGGTATGCCCACGGAGTCCAGAAGGCCCATTAATGAGGACCTTGCTCCTGGCTTTGAACCTCTGGATGGTGGTAAGAAGCACTGCCGGCTTGGGATGACAATGACGTATGCCTCGAAGGCCACGGTGGTGCTGAGAGACCCTGGCAAGGTGCCGCTGATCCCAGGGCGGTACCGATGAGCAGTACCGGTCGTGTCGGTGCCGCGAATGAGACCGGGACCATCTACCGTGCTGGTGGCGGGAGGTCGACCGTGATCTCAAGTCTCTGTGCCGGGAGTGGCTGCGGGACGCACGGTACCGGGAGCGGTACCAAGAGTCGGATCGGTGCCGAGAGCATCTGTCCGGCGACTGGGATCTTGAACATCTCCGTGAGTATGACCGGTACCGCGATGGAGAGCGGTGCCGGGACTGCGAGCGGTGCCGGGATCAGGACCGGCATGAGTGGGAGCGTCTCCGAGACCGCAATCTGGAATGACGCCTCTTCTGCTGGCCGACGGAAGGAGGCCTCATCATGGCCGGCTTGCCGACGGACTGGATAACCCGCACCGGCGGTGCTGGGGGTTGAGGCTGCAACGACTCCGTCAGCGCGATGAGCTCTCGTGCTATCGAGAAGGTCTCCGGCGTAGAAGGGAGAACTAGCTCAACTGCAGCGTGAACCGGGGAGCTATGTGGTACCGGACTCGACGGCCCTTGCGGTGCCGGAATCGACGGTGCCGCGCTAGGAGGAGCTGCCGACTGCGGTGCCGGTGTTGACGGTGCTGGCGCGGTAGCCGGGGTCCGACCTACGGACCTGGGTGCGTGCTCCTTCCTCGAGGATGTGGCCGGAGCAGCATGACGTTTCCCAGACGGGGAAAGAGATCGGTGCCGGCTGATGACGGTGCCGGGAGTCCTTCTCGGTGCCGGAGTGAGCCGGTGCCGAAGGTGCACTCCTCACCAATGCAAACTGTTGAGTGGTCGGTGCCGGCGCTGCAGGACTAAGTGCCAGTTCCATTATGAGCTGCTTTAAGCGAAAGTCCCGCTCCTTCTTTGTTCTTGCTTGAACGACTTGCAAATTCGGCACTTGTCAGGAAGGTGAGATTCTCCTAAGCACTTTAGGCAAGATTCGTGAGGATCTCCCACTGGCATTGGCTTCTGGCACGCTGAGCACGGTTTAAATCCCGGTGCCTTGGGCATGAGCCCGCACCGGGCCGGAGGAAAAGGGGCTACTCCCCCAATCCCCCAGTCAAGTATATACACTAACTATGACTAAACTTATAAAAACTAACTATAACTACAATGACTTGAACTATATACACGAAAAATAGAAAAATAACAGCGAGAAGCTAGGGTTGTGGAGGTCAGCAAAGCCGCTCTCCACAGTTCCAACGACCGTCACGGGCGGTAAGAAGGAACTGAGGGGTGGATGGGTCGGCAGGGGTATATATCTGGCATATCTGGTAGGGGTATATAGCTGCGCCACTCCAGGGGACACCCAGCCGACCCACCGAGTGTTGCTCGGGTAAAAATCTTCTGACGAGCGTGCACGCGGCGCGCACGCACCTAACTGGAATGCATATGAGCAATCACTCGAAGAAGAAGAATAAGAACCACTGAGCTTAACTGATTTTGTTGAAGCCAGTAGCCAAGTTCCCATTGACTTCCTGCTACCTCTCTATCAGGAGCAATATGAATATCTCTATCCGAGCACTTCACAATCTTTAGTATACATATTCTCACACTCCCCCTGTGAGGTAAGAAGTACTATTATCCCCAATTTACTGAGGGAGAACTCTGAGGCACAGAGATTAAGTCCCAAGGTCAAAATAGGAAGCCTGTGGCAGGAAGAAAGTCTGAGATGGGATTTGAAGCCAGATCTTTAGAGTTCCAGGTTTTTACTTTAAACACTGGACCAACCATAGTCTTATTAGCAGGATGATTCTTGAGCCATGAAGCCTTTGTAGTGCCCTACCATCCTTACACACTAACCCCCAGCTCCACCAAAGGCAATAACAGAAGTTAAAGCTGCTTCTCTGTTTTCTGGTGGCATTTCTGCAGGCTAGCCAGGGGACATTCCAGAGCGCAGCAGCTCTCAGGCTCTGCTCTCCTTCTAGCCCAATGTTCCCTTTCAATGCTCATGAAATCTAGTCCCTGCAATGTTCATGCAGGGGTTATTCCTCAGGCTCACTGGGAGTGGAAGGAGCTTGTTGCTTATCTGATGCTCCCTAGTTCTGGGCTTGGGACTTATCTTACCCTTTTCATGCTCCTTTGCATCCCTCTGCTTGGCCTCCAGCTCTAGCTGATCTGACATCCATTTCCACAGAAACATGAGTAGGAATGGCAGCTAGCAGTGGAGTGGGTAGATCTCTTGCCTAGTTCAGATGTGGCTGTCAGATAAAAGCTAAAAGTGGCATTTTTCAAACAGCATCTCCAGACAGGCTATTATAAGACTGAGCAAACAACCAAAAAGAACCCACCCCTTTTTTATATGAGACTTTCAAAAGAGGTTAACAATTTTATTACAGATATAAATGTGTTTGAGGATATGATATTTTCAGGTATGAAGACCCCATCCTTGAAATAATCTGAGTGCACCCATCTTATGACACATTATATAGTACCCAACCTTCAAAATAAATTATTTGTTTTAAAAGTTGAACATGTCATACAGTAATAACATCTAACCAGCAGCTAAGAAATGTCTAAGAAATCAGAGGCAATCAGAGAAAGCTGGGAAAGCAGAAGGTAATGTTAAAGAACTGAAAGACACAAGACTCCAAAAAAGTTTTCATTTTTATCAGATATATTGGGATACAGCTATGTCAACCAGACCGTGCCTTTCCTGTCAACTAAATTGGAAATAGTATTTTCTGTTAGGCTATACCATCTTGGTTATGCCAACAAGTTTGAAATGGTGCAAGTGAGATCCAAATTAGGAACACTTCATATGTTTTAGGCTATGTCTACATTACCACTTATGTTGAGATAACTTTTATGTCGCTCAGGGGTGTAAATAAGCCACCTTCCCCCGAGTGACATAAGTTACACCGACCTAAGCGCCACTGTGGACAGCACTATGTCGTGGACAGCTACTGCTGCTTGTGGGGGTGGATTAATTAAGTTGATGGGAGAGCTCTCTCCCGTCAGCTTAGGGCATGGCTACACTTGCAGATGTAGAGCACTGTGAGTTAAACCAGCCCCCGGAGACCGCAGCAGGGAAAGTGTTGCAGTGTGTTCACACTGTCAGCTGCAAGTGCACTGGCGTGGCCACATTTGCGGCACTTGCAGTGGCACTGCTCCCAGTGCCACTGCATTATGGACAGCTATCCCACAGAGCACCTCTTCCCATTCTGGCACTGTGGCTTGTGGGAAGGGGTTGGAGGTTTACGAGGCATTCTTGGTCGTGCCCCAATGACCCATGATGCATCACTTCAAATCCGAGCAATCCCTGTGCTTCCATCCACATTTGGCGCCATCTTTCAACGTTTTTTGTACTGTGTGCTCTGTCTTCCCTTTCAGTCTTCAGAAATGGATCCTGAACTTGTGAGGACTATGCTTATGGGTCTCACCAGCACATCACAAATTGCAGTCAAATTACTCCTTAAGCTACAAAGTGACAGCGAGGAGTCTGACGATGATGTTGACTCGCATAACGCATACGACACGAGATTGCTTATGGCATTCATGGACATGCTCACCACAGCGGAATGCCACTTTTGGGCTTGGGAAACTGAGTGGTGGGATCACATCGTCATGCAAGTCTGGGATGACGAGCAGTGGCTGCAGAACTTTGGGATGAGAAAAGCCACTTTCATGGGACGTGTGCTGAGCTCACCCACACCCTGCGGCACAAGGACATGAGATTGAGAGCTGCCCTGCCGGTGGAGAAGCAGGTGGCTATAGCAACCTGGAAGCTGGCAACTCCAGACAGCTACCAATCGGTTGCTAACCAGTTTGGAGAGGGGAAGTCGACAGTTGGAATTGTGTTGATGCAAGTTTGCAGGGCCATTAATCATATCCTGCTCAGAAGAACCGTGACTCTGGGTAACATGCTTGACATTGTGGCTGACTTTGCACAAATGGGTTTCCCTAACTGCGGAGGGATAGATAAGACACATATTCCAATTCTGGCACCATCTAGCCTCCGAGTACATAAATTGGAAGGGGTATTTCTCTGTGGTTCTCCAGGCACTTGTGGATCACCATGGGCGTTTCATTGACATTGACGCAGGCTGGTCCGGAAAGGTGCATGATGCATGCATCTTTTGGAACACTGGCCTGTTCAGGAAGCTGCAAGCCGGGACTTTCTTCCCAGATCAAAAGATCACCGTAAGGGAAGTCGAAATGCCCATTGTGAGCCTTGGAGACCCTGCTTACCCTTTAATGCCGTGGCTCATGAAACCCTACACAGGGAGCTTGACAGCAGCAAGGTGCGGTTCAACAACAGTCTGAGTCGGTGCAGAATGACTGTGGAGTGTGCTTTTGGCTGTTTAAAGGGCTGCTCGTGCTGTCTGTATGGGAAGCTGGACCTGGCCAATGACAACAACCCCACGGTTATATCCGCGTGCTGTACCCTCCATAACATTTGTGAAGGGTGAAAGCTTCACTCAGGCATGGACCTCGGAGGTTCAACACCTGGAGGTTGAATTTGAACAGCCAGAGACCAGGGCTATTAGAGGGGCCCAGCGCAGGGCTGTAAGGATTAGGGATACCTTGAGGGAGCAATTTGATGCTGAAAGCCACCAGTAATGTTTGGTGCCCTGCACGGGAGTGAAGTGCAGTGGTTCCAATGCTAGTAGGCATCTGTGTTTGCTACGTATGATGCACTGACTTGCAGTGCCTGTTGCTTTCCTGGGCTACGGTATCTTTTACTTAATGCAATAATAAAGAATGTTTTCAAAGCCAAAAAATTCATTTATTGAAAAGAAACACAACTGCTTGGGAAACAGAAAGGGCTTGACACATCTGTGTTGTGTGGGAGGAGGGAAGGGTGGGGGGTGGGGAATGGGACAATCACAAATTTGCATATGTCCTGTTAGCATACTCAGCCTTCCTTTCTGGAGTGCCGTGCAATGAGTGCTGCACTTCAGGATGGCTATACTGCATGG
Source organism: Mauremys mutica (assembly GCF_020497125.1). Lineage (NCBI taxonomy): Eukaryota > Metazoa > Chordata > Testudines > Geoemydidae > Mauremys > Mauremys mutica. The sequence continues at coordinate 44,708,860 of NC_059079.1, read as the reverse complement.
TGATGGGGGTTGAGTGCAGTGGGTAAGGGTCGTAGTTTGCAGGGCTGGGTGGTGAAGCTACAGGTGTTGGAGGCAGCTGGTGGCAATAAGAACCCGGATGTTGGGGAAAGTGGGTTGGCGGTGACATGAGGGACAAGGGCTTCAGGGGGTTGGGGGGCAGGCACGGATGTGCTCCATCTGCATTGCTACAAGTGCCTGTATCGAGTCCGCTTGGCGCTCCATGATGCTTATCTGTGGGAATAGAATGTGAGATGCTGAGATTGTTTAGGCTTCTGGGCTGGGAATTGTGTGTGAAGGGCTGGCCTTGGGCTCGTTCTCATTGGCCAGCTAATTGTGAACAGGATGATAAGTTAGACAGGTGTGTAGGATGATAATTACTATATGGGTTACAGCTGTGGCTGTGTGGGTTTAATTAATTAATTAGCAATTGTAATTGCTTACTATATTGTATATAAGAGCATGCTGGGAATGAATAAACGCATATGCATACACACACACGCTCTCTCTCTCTGCTTGGGATCACATTGAACGTTGAACTCTGTTCCTGCTCTTCTGCGATGCAACACTTATCAGCCACTCCATGCTTTGGTGCCGGTGATCCATATTCTGCTGGTGGAGCTTCCTTTCACTCTTCCGCCATTTCTGCACTTTTTTATTTTCATTACAGGACTGCTGCATGACTTAATGCAGTAGGTCCTCTTTGCTTCTTCGCAGATGCTTCCTGATTCTTTGGAGTCTTTCGGCCATTGATAACAAGGATGGCTGGGATCTCAAAGTTGCATCTGTAAAGCCAAAATGCAACACTTAACAGAGGCAGCATTGTTCACACCAGACAGAGTAATGATTCGGCCGTACTTAAAGACAAGTGCAGTTAGGGTGACCAGACAGCAAATGTGAAAAATCAGGATGGGTTGTGGGGTAATAGGAGCTCATATAAGAAAATGACCCCAAAATCAGGATTGTCCCTATAAAATCAGGACATCTGGTTACCCTAAGTGCAATGTACACAATAACAGAAATTGCCTGTCCCAAAGCGAGGGCACATAACCCACAAGAGCCCCAAAATGGTGAGTAAGCACAGGGGCAAAGGGGCTGGATTATTTCATGGCTGTACTGTCCTCTGGGGTTCTGTGTCTCGGGGAGAGCCAACAGCTGGAGGGGGCCTCTATACTGAACACTGTCCCCACATTTTCCACAGGATGAGTTCGTCCTGGAATATATCTCGCTGCTGAAGGTGACCTGGGAAGCAATGGAAGGTCTTCTACTACAATGCGGCTTCCGCCCTGGCCCATATGCAGCTTGCCTGTGTGCAGCAATGATCCCCCACCCCACCCATCACGGCACAGTGGCATGGACATGTTAGCCTTACTGGGACAAGGAGCACAGTAGCTCTGCCAAGGAACCTGCGCAAGCGGATTGCCCAGCTTCTGCATGAGACCTTTGAAGAGATCACTAAGGCCGATTACCACGATGTGACAGAGCACATCAATGCCCTATTCTGCATCTAGGCATACAGCCTTAAACTTCCTCGCCCCAAGAGCCCGCACCGAATAACTTCCTTCCCAAAATAAAAGCCACTTACCAGGCACCTCCTCTGCTGTTTTTTCTTCCCCAAGCACCATCCACTGTGACTGGCTACCTTCCTCCTGGCTTGAAAACAGCTCCTGGCTGCATGCATCTAGGGATGCCGGGCTGTCCCCCTCCTCCTCAGCACCCTCACTCCTGCTTTCCTCCTCCTGCCTTGTTGAACTGGCATCTGAAGTGTCCATGGTGGTCTTCGGAGTGGAGGTGAGGTCGCCCCCAAGTATCGCGTCCAGCTCTTTGTAGAAACGGCAGGTCGTGGGGGCAGCACGGGAGCGGTGGTTTGCCTCCCACGCTTTGTGGTAGGTATTCCGCAGCTCCTTCACTTTAACCCTGCACTGCAGTGCGTTCTAGTCATGGCTTCTTTCCATCATGTCCCTTGATATCTGCCCGAAGATATAATTCCTATGGTTGGAGCGCAGCTGGGACTGGACAGCTTCCTCCCCCGAAACACTGATGAGGTCCAGCACCTCGCCATTGCTCCATACTGGGGATCGCCTGGCACATAGAGGCATGGTCACCTGGAAAGATACGCTGAGAGCACTCTATGCCTTGCTGAGCAAACAGGAAAGGGATTTTCAAAATTCCCAGAGAATTTAAAGGGTGGGTCTGATGGTTGGTCACCTGAGGGCAGGGCAGTAGAGTTCAAAGTGATGACCAGAGTGGCTAGAACAGGCATTGTGAGATACTTCTGGAGGCAGATAAGAGTGCATTAATAGACCAAGATGTCCACACTGGCACCGCGGCGCTCCAGCCGGAGCACAGCTAGCTTTATGCTTCTCCTGGAGGTGGATTACCAGGGGTGCTCCAGCTGCGGAGTCCGGGCGCTCTACGTGCCTTGCCAGTGTGGACACCTCAGGAGTTAGGGTGCCTGGGGCTGACTTAATGTGCTCCAACTTGCAAGTGTAGCCAAGCCCTTAGAGTGGCTACACTAAAGAGCTTACAGAGGTGCAGCTGTGCCGTTGTAAGCTCTCTAGTGAAGCCATTGGCTCAGGAGTGAGGCATGAGACTAAGTCCCAACAGACAATCCTGCTTCTTTCTACTGCTGTTCCACCTCCTTTCCCCATCCACTGATCCAACTCCCAGCACAGCTACTGCGTGGTTGGAATAAGAAGAAAACTAGAGGGTGTTTTCATCTCCTCCGGGTCCAGTAGGGACAACTTCATCCAAAGTCAATTTTGCCAATAGCACTCTGAACAATATATTTGTTAATTCATGTGCACATGTACCCTGTATCGCATGCAAAGGACAGATCATATATTTTAATTTCCACTTTTCTGAGTTGCAGATCTCTAGAGATAGACATATCCAAATATGGTACTCCAGATATATCCATTTGTGTATATTTCTGGTGCTACTCATGCTAAAACACATCAGGATTTAATAATTACATTTGTAGTACTTACAAGGGCCTGATTCTCCACTGTCCTGCACTTTAGGTAGCCATTTGTACTTGTGTGAAGTAGATTTAAAACATTACCACATCAGAATATTCATGTCTTACATCCACTTTGCACTGGCATTAAAGGTTTCACAAGGTGAAGAATCAGGCTCTTAAATGTGAATAAAAATTAATTCAATATTGTAACTTGCATTGAACCTGTACTACAGGATGTTAGTTTCATGGTGCAGGAAGACAAAACAAAACCCTGTTCCCTAGCATTGTAAGACATTTCAGTAGAAGCAGAAAGCATACTTCTTGTGTGCTGAGTGACAAAATAATCCATATCAGTTTTGTACAGATGTTTAATAAGTAGAATGGCTTTGGGAAGGCATCTTCATACTAAGGGACCTGTAATAATATAAATAGTTAATTATGGCCAGCATGCAATATAAAAGTTTGATTAGTTGAAACTAGATACTATATATATGAATGTAATTTCTCATAGATTATTTATAAAAAGTTTAATATTGCAATGGCTAATAAATATGTTGATAGTTTAGTCTCCAAAGGAATTGCAGTATGCAAAGAAGAGGGATGTCATGACTGAAATTAGTTGTATTTGGACAGATGCACAGATTCAATCTGAATAGAGATGAACAGACTCACACAGCTGGAAGGAAGTACAATTAGGAACACAGAGAAAAGAGCAAATATAACATTCGGAATACCTTTGGTGAGTGTGTCAAGGATCCACTAAGTTTAAAGGCCAGAACCTGAGCTGGTGTAAAGTGGCATATCTCCATTGAGGATCTTGCCCCACAGTTCTAAGAAAAGCTAGCACTGCCTCATTTTGGGATAGTTCTATAAAATTATTAATGATATGTTCATTCATTAAAGCAGAAGCCATGATAGTCTTGCAAAGCAGCACGAATTTTGCTACAGACTGTTTAATAACTTATTAGATCCCATGCCTTCATTTTACTATATATGTTTACTAGTTAGCAGATACCAGAAAAAAATCTAAATGTTAACAGGGGCTGCTTTGTGGACACATAAGCACCATCTGGTTGAGACCAAAAGTACTTCTCACTCTCATTCTAAAGCTTGTGTTATAAACACCCAGTATGATTTTTTTCCTGGCCCTCATATTTAACCATCAATGTTCTAGTGGCCATTATGATTTAATCTCAATTATTACAAATTAATATTACTCTTCATTGCATGGTTCTTGCTCGATAGAGGAAAATCTTAAGAATAACACTTAGCAATGACACCACTGTCCATGCTCAAGGTACTCTGTATTCATTAACTAATGAATGGAAAAAATTAAACTTCATAACCCACCCCTCCATGATTCCTGATAAATTCTGCAGTCTTCATTCATGTGAGTAGTCCCATTGGCCATTCATGTGAATAAGGTTTGCTATCTCTAGCCTTATTATTATTATTTTTTGTAGATTTTTTGTTCGCTTTAATAAAGTGAACACACTACATGGAACACAGAGAAGACAGCCCCTGACAACAGGATTTTATATTCTGAATTAGTTAACATTCATCATTTTAAAAACAGTTTATGCTACTAGCTAACATGAAAAACAAGACAGTACTGTTTTAACTTGATTGTCTCACCAAGAAGTATAGGGATAGTAGTCTAGGGGATTTTGAACAGGTCAGACAACTCTTGCTTTTATATGATGACAATATTTGACCATATTTTTCATAATCAAGTAATCAGCCAGCTTCATCTCCTCAGTCACTGCAGGAAAGCTAGTAAAGCCTGCAATATTACAGGTGAGAACTTTAGTAGACTAAGACATTCTGGCATGATATGCTGCAAAGGAACATGATAGCTGGAGTCTGGGCTGTTACAATGTTAGGGAAACAGAAGCTAGATGGGTGAAGTTCTGGTCAGTATAATGCTAGGGAAGCAGCAGCAGGTTTTGAAAGAATCTTGCTGGGACCCAACCTGAAACTTGAGCTAATCATGTAAGGGAAAGATGTACATTCCAATATGGTGAGAGAGAAACATCTGAGGATGAGCGAGGAAGAGGCCTTCTGTCCAGCAGCTTCACACAAAGCAGAAACATGGAAGATTTACCAGTTTATATATGTTTTCAGACAAGAATATGAATTCTGCTATTCAGAAGAAGCCTTTCTTTCATGTAATTCAGGAACACCCTCCTCAAGGGAGGATGCAGTAACTTGGTATGCAGATAACCAGCTGTTTCAGTAAATAAGAACTACTTAATTGTGCAGATGAGGGGCAAAACATGCTGCTGCTTTATACTGTGTAAAGACTGTCTGGAACTTAAAAATAAATCAGGTGCTTTTTATAGTCAACATATCCGATCTTCCCTTCCCTCTGTTTGCTGCAGGAGCTCAGTAGGTCAGTGGAGGACATGACTAATGGTCTCACAATGGGGTAGGGATTCTGATTCTTCAACTGTCTAGGGCTGATGCTGTGAGATTCTGAGCATCTTCTGGGAGATGCTGAGCACTGCTAATTCCCAGACAGTATAAACAGTATCCCCTTCTTTCTGGACTGGGGAAAAGACACCTTACAGGATTGGCCTTTGAGTGGGGATGCATTCTACTTTAATAACACTCAAGGGAAGGGAGCATTACCTACATGGATTTTTGAAAGTTTTGTTCATTAAATAACTGTTTTGTGGGGAGGAGGTATTGATTTCCCTCCCCACCCCTTCCCAACTATTAAAACATAGGGGAAAACCTAAAGGCAGTAGGGATAAAATAACCACTCAGTCTGCTTGTCTTGATTTATGAATCATTTATAGATTTATGTACTTTAGTAAATAGCCTCTGTTTTACAAGCTGGACATCCCCTGGGCTTAAGAAGAAATGGGAACATTTGAGTCAAATCAGACTTTTGTGTCAGGGTTGTGGGATCCTGTGAAATGGTCTCCATGTGTACCCAACTGTTAACAATGTAGATTTTTTTTAAAAAAATCAGTGCTACTGAAGCGACTTATTTGGATAGTAAGTAATATTGAAATGAAGATTGTGGGACTGCCATACAGGTGAGGGACTAGTTAGACGTAGGAAACATGGAGGTATTATGAGGTTACCCAAGAAACCAAAGGTATTGTGCACCATAGGCTTAATCCAAGGCCCCCTGAAGTCCATGGGAATCTTTTCTTTTACTTCAGTGGCCTTTGGATCAGGCCCCATTTAACAGATTTGTAAATGATAGGGAGAATAGTGGAACAAACAAACATGTGGCAACTATTTTTAGTTTGTTTGTTTTTTCTCTCGCCTAAAAAGGAAGAAAAAATTAGCAAAATCAGGCTTGGGTTGGGAAAAAACAAAGAAGCAATAAAAGAGAGCCACTGAAAGTTTAGTAGATCTGTTATTTAATAGTGGAAAGTAATACGTTTTGGTTTGGACTGTTTTTCCTGTGCCAGGTGTCCTGGAATCTTTTTGGAAGGTGTAGACAGAGAGGTCATGGAAGTCATAACTGCATAGAACAAATTGGGAAAGAATAGTAGAGGAGCAATCACCACTTTTCACTGCTGGAAGGTGTGTCCTGAATCTGTCAGCAAGATTTCTGTTTCTATTTTTCAAAAGAAACCATACAGCAAAACAGATGAAACCTAACTGTTTTTTTGTCTGGGTCGCCATCACTCCCTGGAGGAAGTGACAAGCTCATTTTACACGCCTTTTATTGCCATCCCACCTCAATTCTGTTTTACTCATTAATCGCAGTTCTCTCAGCTTTTGTTCCAAACGACTTAAATAGGATTATCAACTTTTCAGTCTAATAGTCTCCATTGGTTACCTATACTTATCACTGCCTTTTTTATAATGCTTGATTTCATAACTTTTTGATCTGCTTTATGACTTCACTACCTGTATTTTATACCACCATCATAATTATTTTTTCCCTATGAAATAATTCAGTTTTGTTTTCAAGCTCATGAAGACATTTAATTTATATACAAGTGTCAAAACATTCATAGAGGATGCCATAAAGTAGAAAATGAGCATTCAGTTAACTGTAGTCAAACCTAAGATGTTTTTATATTAAACTTTATAAGGCAAGTGGACTGGGATAGGAAAATGACTTGGCTAACATTATAAGTGGCTAAACTTCAAAGAAAAAGAACAGAAAGTTATGAAAAACACAAAGGACCCCAAACAAAAGAGAAGGCTAAATAATAGCTGTGAGGCTAAGACTAATAAACCTAGAAGAATCTACAGAAAGATGTTAAGCAGATAGAAGCAAGGTCATGAAGAGCCTTAAAAGAAGTAAAACCATGTTCTGCATTCAAAGGGTCAGAACATGACCATATATTATTAGCATGGCTCTATTTGTAGCATGCTCACCTCTTGGCCAAAGGTTATGGGTTCAGCCTCTTACTAGGCTCCTTTCCATTGCTGATGTGGAAGGTAGAGGATGCTACCTCATTAAAAGTGCCATCCTTCAGATAAGACTAGGTTTTCTATCTGCCTTTGGTGTGAATTGAAGATCCCATTGAGTTTCACCCTGAGTAGGGCACCAAGGTTAGGCCCTGATTAATGTTCCTTCTCTCTGCATGATAGGCCCTAATGTCTTAGACTGTGTGTGAATTCTTACTGAGAGTATAATGGCTATTGTTTGCCTATGCAGTCACTATACTATCTCCGTCTAACTCACTCACTGCTTTACAGGGATACCTTGAAATAGAATAAAGTTTGGGGTTTTTTGTCTAAAACTTTTCAATCTCAATTAAACCAAGGCTAAAGTAACTAACCAAAATGGGATAAGCTGCTAAAGGGACTAATTATGCCTTCCATCTTAACTCTTAACAGCCTTGTCGGGTGTTGCCCGGTGATTTGGGAATGCCTGGAACTTAATGGGCTCATTTGTTCTGTTCACCCATTGTTTTTTAGATCCTCATCTCTGACCAATTTGGGCCAACACAATGTGATATGACAGTGCTATAATACAATATGCCACTGGCTTAGAAGTGGGAGTTTTTGCTGAGGGCCTCCTGACAAAGCCCCCTACACTTTGACAGAAATGAATAAACGTTAGTGGTAATTGGGTGTTTCACACTCTATTTTCTCCTTCCTTTCCACCATGTGTACTACTGATTTGGAAGGGAAACTCGGCAACTAAACAAGAGCATCTAGATCTTGCAGAGAACTTCATGACTAAACTATCATGATTGGAAGAATTTTTGGTTCCAAGGTTGAGGCATAGTCCAGGAGAAGAGGGCCAAAGATGGCTTTAAGTCACCCTTTTCCCATTCTAATTCTGGGGGTTGATCTAGTTACAACACTCTCTCCCTAAGGCTGCCTACAGTTTTCCTAGCAAGCCAAAGTGACTGACTGTAGCAGTGTGTGCTATGGACCCACTCACTCCTACCCAGACACACACCCTCCCACCCCTAGCAGGCCTCCATATGCCCTTGAATAGGGGGTCAGAATCCCATCCCTGGTATGTAACTCAGAACTCTTCCATACCTTTGACTTGGTCTAAGGTCTCTTTGAGATAACACTGTGTATATTAGGTGAAAGGTCTTCCTACAATAAATTGCATAAATGCAATCTAATGACTTCACTCTGGATTTAATTGTCAGTACACTACCACTGTTCTTTCAAACTTAACATAGGTTGTGCAGTAAATCTCCATTAAAAGAATGAATGAATCAGACAATTTTAAATGGGCTTAACTATTAGATGTGAAGGATGGAAGTTCAGTATCTTAGGGCTAACACTCAGTTCAGAGGACTTGCCTTCATGTTTTATTAACATAATGTTGTGATTTATGGCATGTCATAGTTGAGTAGATTAAACTATGAGATCAACATAACACAACTTAGCTTCCCCCTGCCACCATCAGCAGTACACTTAAGCACTTACAGTACCCAGTTTTAGGATATAATATGGATATAGCTATAGTGTGTATATTGGAAACATTTATCCACAATAAAGAATATAATAGCACCTCTATGAAATAGCTTTCTAAATATAATTATACTCGTGGGGAATAGACTTAATTGTTGTGTTTATTGGATATGAAGTAGACATATCAACTAATAACACAGGCCTATAAAGTACTCCCAAATCTAGTGTTAATGACTAGTAATGTCACCCGAAGTTTTAAGAAAATAGGTATGTAGTAGAATAAATATTTGATACTGATAAGGAGACAAGTATTGTTTGGAGCAACAGATGCATTGAGACTTTATTGAGTTACAGCAGTGGTTCTCAAACTGTGGGTTGAGACCCCAAAATGGGTTACGACCCCATTGTAATGGGTTCACTAGGGCTGGCTTAGACCTGCTGGGGCACAGGGCCAAAGCCCAAGCCTGAGGGCTTCAGCACTGGGTGACACGGCTAAGGTTACAGACCCCCTGCCTGGGGCTGAAGTCCTGCGGCTTCGGCTTTGGCCCCCCAGCCTGGGGCAGTGGAGCTTTGGCTATGGCCTCGCCACACCCAGGGCGGTGGGGCTTGGGCAGGCTCAGGCTTCGGTCCCCCCTCCTGGGGTCCTGTAGTAATTTTTCTTGTCAGAAGGCGGTTGTAGTGCAATGAAGTTTGAGAACCCCTGATATATAGGCAATTAAGGCCCTGATCTCAATCTGATCAGTCATGCAAAGCCCCATGGACTTCACAGGGGCTCCAGATGGGCAGAGTTCTGCCCAGATTATATTCAGGACTGAGGCCTAAAACTTTGACTGTCTTTTATGTGGTTCATGTACAGTATGGGTAGGTCTTCACTGGAGAGTTAACTTGGGCTCTTATGTCACTTCTAACTCCTCTTCCATCCACACACACAATCTTCTCACTTGAGTGCTATAAACCTGAGCTAGCTGGCCCAGCCAGGAGCATAGGTTGGAGTTCGCATGCCGCTTTTACCCAGGTTGTTCTTCTCCCTGCAAAGTGGGCAGATTGGAGGCTAAATCACGCAAGTACTGATAGTCCTCCAGTGCCTTCCCACACTTCTCCCTATGTGCCCAGAAAGACAGACAAGTTATTTTACAATTCACTGGGCAAGATTCTATAGACTGGCTTAGCATACAGCAGCACAAAGAACCATAGGATATGCCCCCGGAAGTCCTAGCAACACACACAAGTTAGGGAGGACACAGTAACTTGGGTAAGGCTTTGCAGTGTGGTTGCTCACTCCCAGGCTAGGCTAAGCTGCTTGCCAATCACCCATGTCAATGTTGTGAGAAAGAGGGACCCTAAAGATTTTGTAGTGCTGAATGTATAGCCGGAGTGTGGAATACCTAATTCTGACTTTTAATTCTATCTTCATACAGGTTCTTTTGGAGCTGTATTTTAATAAATTGTATCAGTGGTGTACTTTATTTATTTCTTATGTTTTATGTATGCACGTTTTGTTGTCCTGAGGGCTTGTTGGAAAAATACAAAATTTTAATTTATTGAGTCTGTCTTCCTGAGCAAAATGGTGAATCTTAAAAAAGATTTGTGACCTAAAGCAAACACCATTGTATTATGGCAAAACTAGCATTTACAGATACCATGCTTGCTGATCCAATGTAATTATGAAAAGAAAATTGAATGTTTTATTAGGTCTTTCTAAAACATTTCTTGTAGTTTTTGAAAAAGCAAATTAAGTTTGGTAGAAAATATAAGGCTCAAATCCTGATAAAACTTGTCAACACTTTCAATTTTACATCTGTTGCTGATTACGCTGCAGGACTTGATAATATGTTTATGATTGCATCACCACAATGGGAATGGCAATGTTAAATTGTCATGTTTGGTCAAGTAGGGGGCCTGGTCTTTCATGTATATTTGATGACAGACAATCCCACTGAAACATAGCTGGATTTTTTTCTGTAGTATCCCTTAAAGGACTTGCATTCAGTTTTGTTGTTTGCTGCCTCAGGCATAATCATCTATGTTCGCTCAAGATATTTTAAGCAAGAAAACAGAAAACAGCAGCTTCATATGAAATGTTAGTTTGATTTTTTTTTAAGGGTTGTCATCTTTCATCTGGTTAGCCACCGAACAAGAAGGACAGACCTGTCAATAAGAAATTCTAGATACATATTAAAATTGATATTATAAATGCACAAAATCCTCATTCAGTAATTAGATTTAGTTATCAACATCTGACCTAAAATGTTTTCAAAAACAGGTGCAACTGTATTCTCATCTTAATGTCCTAGTTCTCTAAATTACATTTGCAATTGTGCATTTTTTTGACAAATTTCCTCCATAGTTTGTCACATGTCAGATGTATATGGAGGGTACCATGCACTGACACCACGACCTGAGAAAAAGGCACCTCAGATCCCAATGTGTCACATGAGAAATTGCAAGACAAAGGTAACTTACAGTTTTTAAAAACATTATTTCTTTTAAAATGTTTCACAGTCTGCAAAAAAGAAAATCCACCCCCATCCCCACCCCAACCCACAGACACACATTTTGGTAGCAAAGAATGGGCCATTGTTTGTTATTCCTTCCTGAACTGGGCTAGAGTATGCTGCACCTGCTAGGGATTCTTACCAGCGCTACTCAGAGCAGCTGGCCTGATTTCACCCCACTGGGGATGTCCTTTCCAAAGGCAGATATTGAGACTTAGTTTCTGAGAGCTAACTAGGTGTTTTTTTTTAACTTATTGCTGTGAATTGGGGATTTCAAACCTTCTGAGTGATGAGGGAGTAATTCAGTGGTGTTTTCTGGTGGCAATTGTTTTTTAATGGCTTCAGTGGTAAACAGAGCTTCTCCAAAACTGTTTAAATAAGGGGATTTTTTTATTCCTTTAAAAACAGGACTTGATTAGGACAATTAGTACTTTTACTCCTTAATAGATCAATCAATATAACCTTGGGATTAATATGACAGGTGTCACCAGGTGGCGCAGCTACACATAGTTTTCTGAGAGACAAGGTGGGTGAGGTAATACTTCTTATTGGACAAACTTCTGTTGGTGAGAGAGACAAGCTTATGAGCTACACAGCTCTTTTTTTCAAGTCTGAGAAAGATGGTGTCCCAACTAAATACAGGGTGGGACAGATTGTTTAACATAAGTAATCAACACATTGTAGGAGACCACTCAGCATGAAGTGGCCCATTAACACTTCTGGAGTCATAGGGCAAAAAAGTGGGATTAGTTGGTTATAAATTGTTGTAATAAATTATAAATCCAGTACTTTAAATCCATGATTGTAATGAATTTAAGATCCTAGGCTTGTCTTTTGAAGGTGTTGTGCAGGTTGCCATTGAGAATGAGGTCTGATATAGAGTGATTTATTTTATGAAAAGTGTTTTGCCCATATTTGATATGGTGTTTTTGTCATATCATTTTATTGTGTGAGTATATTTGAGAGCTTAGTGATGGTCTGTCTGGTTTCACCCACATAGTTATTGGGGCATTTAGTGCACTGGGTGAGGTGCAGCACATGTTGTGATAGGCATGTGTGGGACCCATGGATCTTGAAAAATGTGTTGGGGTGGGGTGTTGATCATCCTAATAGTGGAGGTGTGTCTGTTCTGGTAGGGTCTGGTGCCACTCTGAACTGGTGTATCCTGGTCTGTGGGGACCTTGTTTCTGATGAGACTGGGGAAATTGGAAAGCTGATTGACGGCCAGAAGAGGAGATTTGGGAAAAGATTTTTCACTTGTGATTGCCAGGGAGCATGAGTTATAACTCTTTAATGATAGCCCATGTGGGTTCCAGTGTGGGGTGGTCAGAGAGGTTTTATTTCTGTACTGAAGCAGGCTCTCTAGGGGTATTTGGGTCACCCATTCCATGATGTGATCTATTTTTGTGGTGGAATGTCCTTGTTTGGTGAAAGCAGTTTTAGGTGTGTTAAGGTGCATATCCTGGATTTTTTTTTCTTCTTTTTTTTCTGTGGTACGAGTGCCTGGCTGTAGATAACAGATTTCTTGGTGTGTTTTGAGGTGGTTACTGAATCTGTGGAGGCAAGTGTGGTGATCTGTGGGTTTCTTGTATATAGATGTCTGCAGAAGTCCATTGCTGAAACTGATTGTGGTGTCAGGGAAGAGGATGTTGGTTTAGGACAGCTCTAGAGAGAAATTTGATGGATGGTTGGTGATGGTTGAGGTTATGGTAGAAATCTATGCATCAGTTTAAGTCATCCGTTCAGAGGATGAAAATATAATCAATGTATCTCATGTGTATCATTGGTTTCATAGAGGATTTGTCCGGAAACTCTTCCTCAAGGTGGCCCATGAAGAGGCTGACACATTGGGGAACCATCCTCATACCCGTGGCTGTTCCCATGGTTTGGACAAAGTGTTTGTTGTTAAATATAAAATTGTTGAATGAGGATGAAAGGATAAGTTTGGCAAGTGTATGAGGTGGGGGGTATCTGAGAGTTGTCCATTGTCTTGTAGATATTTGAGGCAGGCAGTGATGCTCTCAATGAAGGATATTGGTGTACAGGGAGGCAAGGTGGCAAGGAGGGTGTTTTGAGGGATGCTGTTAATATTGCAGTTTCTGGAAGAAGCTGGCTCTTTGTGTGGTAAGTGGTTTGGGAATGGTTTCTATTAGTCCCAATATTCCCTCAGTAAGGCTTCTGTGGCCAAATATGATGGGTTTGCCTGGGTGCCCTTGCTTGTGTATCTTAGGAAGCATGTAGAAGGCCCTTGGGGTGGGTTTTGTGGGGGATGAGGTTGTCAAGTTTCTCTTGGATTTGTTTGGGGATGGATTTGATGAAATCCTTAAATTGTGGGGTGGTTTGAAGGATTTTTATAGTAAATAGAATCATAGAAGATTAGGGTTAGAAGAGACCTCAGGAGGTCATCTAGTCCAACCCCTGGATCAAAGCAGGACCAACACCAACTACATCATACCAGCCAGGGCTTTGTCAATCCAGGCCTTAACCTCTAAGGATGGAGATTCCACCACCTCCCTAGGTATCCCATTCCAGTGCTTCACCACCCTCCTAGTGAAATAGTTTTTCCTAATATCCAACCTAGACCTCCCCCACTGCAACTTGAGACCATTGCTCCTTGTTCTGTCATCTGCCACCACTGAGAACAGCCTAGCTCCATCCTCTTTGGAACCCCCCTTCAGGAAATTGAAGGCTGCTATCAAATCCCCCCTCACTCTTCACTTCTGCAGACTAAACAAGTCCACTTCCCTCAGCCTCTCATGGTAGCAATTGTCTGTTGGCCTCATTAACATAGTCATCACAATTGAGAACCATGATGGCATCCTCTTTGTTTGCTGGTTAGATAACTATCTGATGGTTGGATTTCAGGGATTGTATAGCTGCAGGCTTAATGGTGGATGTGATGGATATCAGGACTCATAGAATCTATCCTCAAACCACCCACCACACAGAAGGCCAGCTTCCTGCAGGACACAACTGACTTCCTCCAGAAACCCCACAATATTAACAATCTCCCTCAAAATACCATTCTTGCCACCATGATGTCACCTTCCTATATACCAATATCCTCTTACCACTCTGCCTATTTCATTAAAGAGGGTTTTTTTAAGAATATAATTTGTATACATATATTTTTAACAATAGAAAAAGCTTTTTCCTACCAATATCTGGAAATTAATTGAAGGAAGAAGGATTAAAGGATAGAGTGGTGAACTTTTTTCTTTTTGAATGTAATAATGAGTTTTGAAACTGATTAAAATTTTTAAAACTATTTTTCAGAGTCACCAAGTTTTAATATTTCCCAACATGATCAAGGAAACACATGGTCAGAGACAAAGATAAAGATTTCTTAATGAACAACGTGCAAAAGTTGGGAAAAAAGCAGTTATTTTTTTTCTCAGCCAAATTTTGGGCGACGTTGGAGGATAAATTATCTATTTTCACTTATTATGATGAAATGACACTTTTTAGATGCAGAATAAGTTTTATTGCCATCTGTGGAACAAAATAATGAATTAGATAAGGAGTTACTAAAATCTTTGACCTTCCATGTTTGAATAAGCAGGTCTATGTATGGATTTTGTAAAATCTAGAAACGGAAATCTATTGCCAAGACTTAATATTGAATTGTTTATGTAATACAGTGTCAAAACCTGTTGTTGTAGTCAGATTATGTGTTCTTCTCTTTGATGCTTTGCACCTAACTTTTTATTATAAAAATCTAACTTTATCAACACTTATAAATTTAATAAGGTCTCTTAACAGTAAATAGCAATAGTAAATAACAAGTTTAGTTTCTGATTTTAATAATAGAAAATATGCTAATGTAAGAGGAAAAAAAGATTGGAAGGCTGTGCTTAAACATAACTGGAAAACAAGATGGCCTAGTAGTTAAAGCCCTGGGCTAGCAGTTGGGAAGTCTGGGATCAATTCCTGGCTTAGCTATTGTGTGACTGTGGCCAACTCATTTAAGCTTTCTGTGTACCATTTATCCATCTGTAAAATGGAGAAGTAATACTTCCTTTGTGTGTCTTGTCTATTTAGAATGTAAGCTTTGGGGGTGGAGGAGGGAATGCTTTTTATTGCATAAAATGTAAAATACCCAAGACAATAAGACCGTGATCTTGCCTCGAGTTACTATTATAACAAAATCTTCTCCTGTCATTTCACTAGAAAAACCTAAGATTTAATGTACATATAGTGACCTTTCACTTTGAATCCTGTGTAACAATAACTCATGGCATTCTGTGTTGGTATTCAAATAAGTACACCAATCCTCCCACTTTACTGCCAGAAACTCCATATCTAACACTATTTTAACAAGTACCTTTCTGCAGTAAAGCAAGAGTTTAGGCATTCTAGCACCTATAAATATCTGTTTAAACCTGTTAGGGATTATTAGCACTACTGTATCTCAGCCTTCTAGGGTTAAGATGCAAGCTAGATTGTAGTCCAAAACAAGCATAAAAATGTGAGGTAATAAAGGGTGGGAGGGGGACTTTTTGGTAGCAGAGCAAAGATTAATTGGATATTAAAAGATTTTCATGCACATACTGTACATGTTCATTCAGATTTAAACACCTTTGTTTTTATGGCTGATTAGACCAACAAAGGATTATAGGTCTAGACCTGCACTTCAGCACATTATAATATCAGAAATGAAAACATGCACTGGTCAAAGTATCAGGCCAAATTCTTCTCTCAGGTGAGCACACAACTCCCACTGAAGATGATAGGAGGAACGGGTATGTGTCTGTACAGAACTAAACCTTAATGCTCATTATAAACACAGTGCAGAAAGGCATGATTAAGTAATACTAGGGCCATAGTCCCAGATGGTTGTTGTGTTTAGTACTGGTCATCCCAACTCCAACATGATACTGCAGATTAGAGGGAATTCAGAGACAAGCAACTAGAATGATTGGGGCATAGAAACTCTCTCACGGAAAGAGTGAAAAGATTGTGATTGTTTACTTCAGAGATGAGTGAATAAGAGGATACATGCTAAAAGTATAGAAAATAATGGATGGCATAGTACAGAGAAAGTGGATTGGGAACTTCTATTCTCCATCTTGTTATACACAAGGGAACATTCAATTTCATTGAGACAGCATACAATGCATTAGACTGTGGAACCCATTTTCATGCCTTCTGATAGATTCAAAGAGCTCAATCTATTTAAGCTTCACAAAGAAAAGGTTAAGAGGTGACTTGATTAGTCTGTAAGTACCTACAGTGGAATAAATATTTGATAATGGGCTCTTCACTCTAGCAGAGAAAGGTGTAACACGATCCAGTGGCTCAAAACTGAAGCTAGACAAATTCAGCCTGGATATAAGGTGTAAATTTTTTAACAGTGAAAGTAATTAATCCTTGGAACAATTTACCAATGGTCCTGATGGATTCACCATCACTTGCAATTTTAACTCAATTGGGTTTTGTTTTGTTTTTTAAATCTGCTCTAGGAATTATTTTGGGGAAGTTCTATGGACCATGTTATGTAGGAGGTCAGACTAGATCAGTGGTCACCAACCTGTCGATTGTGATCAACTGGTCAATCTTTGAGCCTCTGCTAGTTGATCACAATCTCCAGGCTGCTAAAAGTCTGGCGCAGCAGTGCTCAGGCAGGCTGCCTGCCTGCTGTGGTCCCACGTGGCTCCCGGAAGTGGCTGGCTGCTAGCATCTTTGTGGCCCCTGGGAGGGGGTGAGGCAGCTCCACATGCTGCTCCTGCCCCCAGCGCTGTCCCTGTATCTCCCATTGGCTAGGAGCTGGGGGGATGGCACTTGCAGGCAGTGAAAGGAGACCTGCTGCTCCCTCTCCCCCCGCCCCCCCAAGGGCCGCAGAGACATGCCAGCAACCAGTCACTTCCGGAAGTGTCATGGGGCCATGGAAGATGGGCAGCCTGCCTGTGTCCTGCTGTACTGCTGGCCGGGAGCCGCCTGTGGTAAGCACCTCCTGGCCAGAGCCTGCACCTCACACCCTCTCCTGCACCCCAACCCTCTGCCCCAGTCTGGAGCCTCATCCTTCACCAAACTCCCTCCCAGAGCCCTCACCCCCTCCTGCACCTAATTCTGCACCAGTCTGGAGCCCCTTCCTGCACCCAAACTCCCTCCCAGAGCTTGTACCCCTCACTCCTGCACCCCTACTCCAGGCTCAGCACAGAGCCCACTCCCATACTCTGAACCCCTCAGCCCCAGCCCAGAGCCTGCACCCTCTCCCACACTCCAAGCCCCTGCCCCAGCCCGGTGAAAGTGAGTGATGGTGGGGAAGAACGAATGACAGAAGGAGGGGGGAATGGAGTGAGTAGGAAGGGGCCTTGGGGAAGGGACTTGATAGATCCTGGGTTGATCTTAAATTCAAAAAGTGATCTTGTGCACAGAGAGGTTGGAGACCACTGGACTAGATGATCATAGTGGTCCCTTCTAGCCTTGGAATCTATGAGTTTTACCAATGAGTCTTTGAAGCCAAGAACTTAGCAAGTCTCAAAGGAGGATTGGACATTATTATGATAACTAGAACATCCAGATTTATAATTGTAAATACTAATAAAAATGCTTTTAGCAAGAATAAAGCCTCATGCTTCAAGGCTTAACCTTATCTTTATTAGGGGATCAGAGGAAACTCTCTTTGGGGGGCAGCTTATCTGACATCTGCCTCCAGTGGGTTTCTTGCACCCTTTTTGAAGCATCTAGCTGTGAGCACTGTTAAAACCAGAATACTCGACTAGATAGATGCACCATGGGTCTGATCCAGTATGGCAGATCCTATGTAAATCAGTGTAGATCAACTGCATACTTCAGCAGTATCCAGAGGAGGAAAGACTCAAGTTCCAGTGGAGTCAATAGAATTTAAATCATGGGGGTGGGGGTTAGGCCAGAAGGGACTATTCCGAACATCTAGTCTAGTGTAACACAATAAATACCAGTTTATACCACTTGAGAATCCATCCCTTATTTTAGAATTTAATAGTTATTTTATTTATTCTTAAAGCTCTTTTAAAATGACAGAATTTACAGTTTGAACTTGCCAATTTCCAGTACTCTATGGGAAAGCAGAGACTTACTCTTATTTAGTATCAATTTGACCTCTTCCTATTAGGAAATTTCCTTTCTTGCTTTCTATCTGAATGCTAAGGATTTGTTGTATGTAAAGTTATTTTTTTTAATTAGATGTACTGTATTGATTTAAAATTGGAGTTTTTTCTTCCTGTCTTATATTCACCAAGATCAAAATCCTTGTACAGATGAAAGTGGCATTTTGGGTGGCTAAATGGGGAATTTTGGCACCCTGTGTGGCAAAGTAGGGCAGGGGAAAAAGGGGTTGGGCAGGGGCATTGCTAAGGGCTATGCCACTCATGTTGATTTTTCAGAAATGCTAACAAGGTTTCCACATGTCCAGGAAAATGGTGCTGCTCTAGTCAAGGGATGTGCACAACTCATACGTTGTTGATTTGCTTACAGATTTTGCACTCTCACAGACCCATTATATAGCGATTACAAGACCCCAAGCTCACTGGAGAATTGTCATTGAACAAGGAAACAAGGATCCATGGAGGAGCACACTATCCAGGCATGTATTATGGAGCTCCCAGGAAAGGATTAGGTAGGAGGGAAGAGAGAAGAGGGGCCAGGCCCACTCTGGGTTGTGAGGGTGTATGGTGGGGTTGGGGTCTGAGAGAAGGCATTTATTCAAGGGAACAGCAGCACAGCTGGGCATCTGCAAGTCACCCAACCATCATGACACTGATTTTTAAATTCAGAAGAGCGGCATGGGAATTGGGAAAGGGAAGGGACAACAGACATCTGTGGTAGGCAATGCTGACCCTTGGGTCATCGGCCACTGGTCCCAACTGCAGAGCCCCAGTGGCTGCTGTGGAACACAATGGGAGGAAAGGTGGAAGAAGGCCTACGTGGTGATAATAGGTACAGAGATAAGTTGTTTCAGCGTCTTCCCTTCCCTTATACATGCAAACAACAGCCAACTTCAGAAATCAATAAGTAGCAAAGGTACTATGGACAGCACTGCCATCCTGTCGGTCACTCAGGCCTATAACCTGGGCATCATCTTTGAATGAACAGCTCTCTAGATCCTCACTTCCAGGCTAGATCTCAATCTTGCAGATACTTTCTACATAACATCTCTAAGAGCCTTTTCTACCCATCCACACAGCTAAATTCTCATCCAGGCTATCCTGTTGCATCTTGATTACTGCCACAGCCTTTTCTCTGGCCATGATAAATGCAGTCTTGTTCTCCTCATATCCATTCAGAATGCAGCTCCAAAGACCGTTCTCCTAGCCTGTAACTTTGACCATGTCATCCCTCTCTTTGCATCCCTCCATGGGCTCCCTTTTCTACCACACCAAACATAAGCTGCTTGTCTTTCAAGGCCCTTCATGGCTTATCCCCACCCTATCTGTCATCTCTCATTCACAACTGAAGTGTCGACTCCCACCTCTGATGGGACCATGATGCCTGCCTCCATTGCACACTTGTTAAATGTTCAAAAAGCACCTTTGTGCTCTCTCCCCAGATGCTTGGGAAGAACCCACCTTATACCACCGCAGAATCACCTTATCCTTCCTCAGACCCCTTCTTAAAACTCTCCTGTGCCATGACGCCTACAGTAAACTTGATAACAGCTTGGCCACTGGTGTACTCAGACTACCGCCTATCTTAGTGACCAATCATTAGTTCCTTGTGCCCCTCTGTGTGTGAGTCCTGTATCCATCTGCTGTCTCATGTCTTGTACTTACATTTAAAGCTTTGAGGCACAGATGATCGGGCACAATGGGGTCCTGATCCACATCTAGGGCTCCTAGGTGTTATGGTAATAGTAATAACAAATACTGTAAGCTAAAAATATTGACAAGAAAAATGGTATGCTCTCATTCTCTCTTACAGCATATTGTTCCACTTAAGGCAGTGACAGTGAATTCATCCTTAGGTTCCAAGTTGGATGGCATGTGATTGATGCCTGGGGAGGAAGGGCAGTGGAGTGGGTTTGTTGGCATGAAGTGTCGTGCTCAGAGGTGATGTGCGAGGTTAAGTGGTGTATTTCAACAGGCATAGTCCTCATAGTGTCTGGGGAGGGAGGGATGGAGAGAAGAGAGAGTTGTGTGGCCTGCCATGTGTAGGTGGCACCCTTCAAAAGAGGAACCAAAGCCAAAGTGAGGGTCTCGAAAGAATGAGGAATGATGAATCCCCTTCTATCAACAAGTGTTTATTCATTCTTTTGCTTTTATTTTAGAAGGGTGAAGCCAAATCCAAGTAGACTGTTTAGGTGACATTTTCTCTGGCCCACTTCAGAATGTCATCCTGGAGGTTGCAACTGAGTCTGAAGTGCACCTGTGCACTTTCATAACTTGTGCCTTCTGCATTGCTAAATTGGCTCCAGAGAATATTTTCATAGGCTACAGACATATATTTCCATATGTTTTGGCACTGGGAGGAAGTTAGTTCATAGAGAAGTGTTTGAAAATTATTGTAATGAGAGGGAGACAAATTATTCTGTGTATTTAAATTGGAATTCTAACAACAAAGAAAACTGTAAAACAAAACAGAGAAAGCATGTATGATAATCGTCAGCAATATGTCACCCTAAAGGACATATTTTAGTTGAAATATTAAAAGCATTGCCAGAAACGCTAACAGCAGATTAAGCCCAACAGCTCAGTTATTCAACAGAATTCTGAACTGTCCAGAAATTTGGCATCTGTCTCTTCCATGACTGGTAGGGGTTTTTTTGTTTTTCCCCCACTCCCAAATGCCTCACCTCCTCTGGGTTTCAATATACATGGTGGTGCTCTTCCAGTTTGAAGAGCAGCCAAGCCAGGGAAAGAGAAAAAAAATTATAGCCATCTCTGAGAGATTTCCTCTAGAATTAGAAGATGACTTTTTCCCCCTCTATTGAAGGACTTGGGGGCATGGATTGATAACATTTGGATAAACAGATGAATCCTTCTGACTAAGGGCTGGTCTACACTAAGGGGAAAAATCGATATAAGATACGCAACTTCAGCTACGTGAATAACGTAGCTGAAGTCGAAGTATCTTATATCGATAACTTACCCGTCCTCACGGCGCGGGATCGATCTCTGGGGCTCTCCATATCGACGCCGCCACCGCCGTTCGCGGTGGTGGAGTTCCGGAATCGATATAAGCGCGTTCGGGGATCGATATATCGCGTCTAGATGAGACGTGATATATCGATCCCTGAAAAATCGATCGCTACCCGCCGATACGGCGGGTAGTGTAGACGTAGCCTATGACAAGGATGAAATTATTTTGGATTTCAATAGCATCTTTCATAAGTGTCTCTAAAAGGACTTTGCAGATGTTATTGTGCTATAGTAGAACCTAGAGGCACCAACTGTGACTAGGGCACCATTGTGCTAAACAGTTTACAAACATGTAGGATGAAAACTTGGCCCATTGAAGTCAATGGTAGTTTTGCTATTGATTTCAGTGAAGCCAGGATTTCATCAATAGTGAGGGAATCCCTGCCCTAATGAACATATACTCTAAATTGATAAGACAGAAACAGTGGGAATGGAACCAAAGATGAAGAGGCCCACAGTCACAAAGCAGATCAGCAGCAGATGGGTAGGGCATGACTCCTGCATTTCGGGAGGCTGTGTGTGCCCGGACTGTGGCCCCACCCCCAGACCGTGGCCCTGCCCTAAGGCCCACCCCCACTCAGCCTCTTCCCCACAAAAGCACTGCCCTTGCTCCACCCCTGGCCCCACTCCATCCCCTCCTCCGAAGTCCCCCCTCCGCCTGCCACTGGCACCTATTTGCCCCCTCCCGCAGACATCCCACTGGCTGGCCAACCAAGCCTCCTCTTGAGAGTTGTCCCTCTTAAAATCTGATTCTTTCAGGAAATCAGCCAAATTTGTATTAACCATGAAAACATTCTTTAATATTCAATATTTTATTGAATTCTTTAAAATCCAGATTAATCGGAGATTAAGGTAAAACAGTGCCACGGGTAAGGATATTAATATAGCATCATATATAAAAGCTATTTTATATGCAGAAATGATTTCTTAAAAAGATTGGCCTCTTATCTAAATAGAAAAGCAGGACAGGAATTAGAAGAAGGAAGCAGTGCAGAGTTATCACTTCAGTGGTGCTCAACTATTGCAATGATGAGTGCCATAGAAATTCCTATATATAAATTCTATAGCACCTTCCATTCAGGAATCTCAGTGTTTTACACACAAAGTAGGAGAAAAAAGCAATGATGGGAAATAGTACAGCATGTAATCTAAAAATAGATTCTAAGTACTGCCAAGCCTGTGTTCACTGTCCTGAAATCTATAAAAGTTCCTATCTCATAAGAAGCTGCTTCTGGAGTTGATATCCATTTCCTTTTCATTAGAGTGCTCAGATTTTTATCATCTCAGACTTATTGCCTTGGCAATCAATAAACATATATTATATGAGATTTTTCCCTTGAAGTTTTTTATATTTGAAGTGTAATAAAGAGACAAAATTTAAGAGGGAAGTAGTGCCCCAAATTCATCCCTAGTTTACTGCACTAATATCAGTGCTGAATTAGATTTTTAGAATCTCTAACTACTTTGAGTGCATCTATAGGCTGTAGAAAAAGATTCTATAAAAAGAAATAAATCTGAGTTATATGAACTTTCAAATGTCTTCTCTTCCTCGCATAGGTCAAAGAATGACACTTCTGGGGAAGACAAAGCAGGACCATAAATATTTTTCACATTTTGTTCCTGTTTTAGGAATTTACCAAAATGTTGTTTCTCTGAAAGTTTTTAAAATTCAGACTCTGTTAAGGAAGTAAATTTACCATCTGCAAAAATAGCAAACTTTTGAGATACTCTTTCATTATAAATCTATGGCAGCTGTGTTGAGGTTGCATTACAAAATTCAATTTTAACAGGAACTTTAAACCTCCCTCCCCTTAAAATCTCATTGAAATGGCAAAAACCAAAACAGATTATAAACTTTGGGTGCTATTTAAATTTTTCATGGTGGTTTGATGAAAAATGAACTGATACAAAGAGAATAATGAATTTAAAAATCACCTTTTAGCAATTTTCCCCCCTCACTGAGTTGTCTCACTTTCTGCAAGAAATTCAAAACACTCTGGGACCTGTTCTTCAGCTCATCTGTCAGATATATTGGTAGTTTTGTCTCTAGAGTATCTGATAACTATAATTTAACAACAAATCTGCCATGGTGTAAATGCTGCCCCTCACTTATGGAGGGAAGTTGGGGAGTCTGACCAAATACCCCTACAGCCTAGGGGAAAGTTAACTGAACTAGGAAAGAGGATACCAGGAGTCCTAATTTCACCTTTCTTGAATGCTGTTTAAATCCACATGCAATTCATTACCCCTGTTATTGACTACAGCCATGAACCCCAACCTAGAAGACATATAAGGAGGAGCTACTAAACATTTTCCACCATCACTGCATTTTTTTAAAATCAGCAGAGATATATGCAAGGTTGATGCAGGCCCAGAACCAACCTCTCTAATATAACACAAACCTCTCCTAAACCACTGCACCATGCTGCCTTTCAGAGCCACTTAACCCAGTTTTGGTTATCCTATCTTTAACTAGTATAAACTACACTGTTCTCTTAGACCTAGGGTTAGAATCCAGGATTCCTGATCACCAGTATTCTATCACTGATGAGTAAATAGTTGTGTAATCCACTATTGCAGTGTGTCAAGTCCTTCTGCAGTGGTCTATGAAGGAGCTAGAATTTACTCATGTATCTCAAACAGTGTAAGGGTCTAACTTAGGGATATGAAATCCTTTGTGGTCAAGTGGTTCAAACCTTATTGCTGATGTATGGAGGAACGGTGGTGGTAGAGTTGCACCTAAAAACACTGCTTTAAAACAGACTTTGTATTTCAATTCTGCTAGTCTGTACATTATTGTGTGAATCATCAAAATTCACACTTCAATCATTTGTCTCACATTTTGCTTTTGTAACCCAGTGTGTGAGTTGTGTCCCCCCCCCCGCCCCTTTTGTGTCCATCCAATTCAGAGGATGCAAGCCTGTGTCAACTCATCTTGAGAGCCTGGCTCATTAGCACAAACTTTTAGTTCTCAAAATGATTGGTTTTATCCCTGGCATTAGCCAAGATGGCAGCCGTCACATGTATGAGTGTGCTGCATTGGCAGGTTTGAAGGCTGAGAAGTAAGTTTTTTACTGGTGCGGAGAGGGAGAGCAATGGGCAGATCTGCTAGTGTAACACAGGCACACTGTACCCAATATAATTATTAACCCTTAAAGAATCTGGCTGCCATGCACACCCTGCTGCTCAGCTACTCTTGGCTGTAAGCCATTTGTGGAAGTCCATGAGAGGTGACAATGTTTTTGGAAGTGAGCAATGAGACAGACCCTTTCAAGGAAAATCCTTCCAGCTAATGGCTTATGTCATCACTGCTAAACATGGAGGACAGTGTGACCCAGGGACCTCTTGGTGCCAACTGGTAGAGGGCACAGGGGCACATAAGGATTACAAGGATCCCTTGGGTCTAGCACCTACCTACTAGTTTACTCAAGAGTGTCATGTAAGGTTTGTACTGAAAGCCTGTGTCACACTGGTCCTCATTAAGTGTGAAATGTAAGTATGGATAATATGTAACGAGTTATGACTATATACTGAAAAATGGTCTTAAGATCTGCAACTTGGGGCTGGTCATCAGAAGAGGTGAGAAGCAGATTTTTCAGGCAAGAGCTGTTTATTTGTTTGTCTACATGTAAATTGAGTATTGTCTGATTCACAATAGGCACCCATTTGCAGTCTGAGCAAAATGCTAATCAAGTGATTGCAAATTCTCCAGAGGAAAACACAGGAAAACACAAGCAATGGGGATTATCTTATTTACAAGTGCAGACAATGGATTTTTGTACTGCAACTGTAGACTGAGACAAACTCTGGATCTTTCCACAGAGGCGGTAAGAGGACAGCATGCTCATTTCATGAACGAAATATCACAGCCAAGTCTGGATGTAAAATGCTGGAAGGATTTTGGGTGAGCTTTTGCTTTTATGATATGACAATGTCTTATTAATTCTATGTAAGCTTTTGTATGCATGCTATAATTTAATTTTAGATGTAAACAATTATTTCCAATACTTCTGCTTGCTATAATTTGAATCTCTGTAAAATAATCTTACATTTGCTTGCTCTATAAACATATCTAAGCACTGTGTGTTAAGCATGTGACGGGTTCGGTCACAGAGATCCCCTTGGGACTGTCACCTGATGTGCTGAAATTATCTCTGAGCCTGTTTTCCCTGCCAGCTTCGGACTCCAGAGCCCTGCCTTGTTGAGCCAGACATGCTTGTGTTACCTCAAGGGGAATAAGGCAACGCTTCAAAGGAAAACTTTAGAAATAGTAGGGGAGAAATAGGAAAGAAAAGCCCCTTTTCTCAGAAGATACAAACTCGACTCCTTCTTGTATCTATCACCAGTGGATTTAGCCTCCCTCCTTGTGTGGTGTAAATGAAATAAAGAGGAGACAAGGTGGTTTGGTACAAACAAAGGTAAGTGTATTCAGGGTAAAGGTACAGAAAACTGGGAGGAATAGGGGAAAATGCAAACTTAATACAATGAAACAGTGACTGGCTTTGGAAGCTTAAAGTTCAGGCCCATAAACCCTCCCTTGGAAACTGGAAAACAATAAATGATGCCACAACACAGACACCTTTTCCTACTGTTCAACTGCAGTGGATACCACGTACAGGGGTGATGCCCAGGACCTTCCACTCTCCAGCTGATTTAGAGCCTTTGAGGAGGAGCACTGGGGAGTCCAGACGACTGTTGGATTTCATTGCTGGCAAGGAGGCCCTCTGTGATGATGGACACCAGGAATGCAGCATGGCAGGAATGGTGGTGACAGGCCTCCTTTTCCTCAATCTCACTGCGGGACTGATGGTATTCTTCACTCTTCAGCTCTGGAGCACTGTGAAGACCCAACCATGTACGTATTGTCGCTGGGGTGGACAGCCCTGTGCAGGCACTGAACAAGTCCTTATATCACTTTTGTGGTGGGAAAAGTTCTGAGGAGATGGAACGCTGAGGGCTGGTTTTGGCGGGAAAAACTGGTTTTGACTGGTTTGAGCCTGTGTCTTGATGGTAAACAAGTCCACTCTCAGAGATGGAGTCCAAGGGTCAATTGTTCATATACTCCATATTGGATCTTATTTTAAAGCCAGTGATTTACTTCATAGACACCTTATTAAAGAACTAATGGAACATATTAAACAGTTTATACTTCTTACACCTAACACTAGCCTGATGTAACACAGACCCAGGTCTGGTCCATGCCCCCAAAGCTGCAGACTTTAACTAAAAACTGCTTAGCAGGTCTTCTATCTCCAGCACCCACACACCCAGCTCCCAATGGGATCCAAACCCCAAATAAATCCGTTTTACTCTGTATAAAGCTTAAACAGTGTAAATTTGTAAATTCTTTTCCCTTTATATCACTGATAGAAAGATACGCACAGCTGTTTCCTTCCCCAGGTATTAGTCACTTACTCTGGGTTTATTAATAAACAAAAGTGATTTTATGAAGTATAAAAAGTAGGATTTAAGTGGTTTCAAGTAATAACAGCCAGAACAAAGTAAGTCACAAAGAAAAATAAAACAAAACATGCAAGTCTAAGTCTAAGCCTAATACATTAAGAAACTGATTACAGGTAATATCTCACTGTACTATTGGGTTATCCGGGAGAGGGGGCGGGCGGAAGCCCGCCCCATGCTAACGGATCCCCCCCCAGCCTAAGGGGAGGATCCACAGGGCCACGGAAACCCACTAAGTGCGGGGGACAACTAATAAAAGAACAGGGACAGGAGTGAGGTCAAAGGGTCATAAGGAGGGAGCCTGATGGGGACACCGAGCAGAGAACCCCGGACAGCGCCCACTGCTCCTCGAAGGTGTCAAGGGAGCCAGCGGACGCCGCCCAGAGGAACTCCGCCCGGAGACGTGAGCGGACGAGGGACCGGAAACAAGCCCCACAGTCGCAGGAGTCTCCGTCGGCCAACCTCCTCTCCCTGGTCGCGTGGATGGCCTTTTTAGCCAGGGCGAGGAGGAGGTTGACCAGGAGGTCCCGCGACTTTGTGGGGCCACGGATAGGGAGTGCATGGATAAGGAGGTGAGGGGAAAAGTGCAGCCAGAAACGTAACAGAATGTCGGTGAGGAGCCGGTATAGGGGCTGCAACCTGGCGCACTCTAGGTAAACATGCGCCAGGGTCTCCCTCACGCCGCAGAAGGGGCAGGTGTCCGGGACAGGGGTGAACCGCGCCAAGTACACGCCCGTGCTCACGGCCCTGTGAAGGAGCCACCAGCTGATATCCCCGGCGGGCCTCGGGACCAGGGTGGAGTACAGGCTGGCCCACCGGGGCTCCTCACCCTCCACAGGTGGCAAGAGGTCCCGCCACTTGGTGTCGGGGCGGGACACAAGGGTGAGGAAGTGAACGGTATGGAGCACGAGCGCATAGAGTTGTTTCCTTGGCGCGGTTTGGAAACGGACCGGCTGCAGATCGTGCAGCCGGCTGGCAGAGAAGGGGCGGGGGGGCCGGTCGGGTCCACGGGGCAGGGGCCCGATGAAGAGGTCCGGAGGGCTCGGGGTGGGGGGTGGGCGGGGCGTGCCCTCACGCAGGACCCAGTCGAGGTAAGCTCGAGCAGCGGGCGGCAAAGCGGCCTTCACCTCCTGTAGTACGTGCCGGGGAGTACAAGGTCTGGAGAGCCCCATCCGCCGAGCGAGCGTCAGGGGATCCAGCCAGTCTCCCCGGTCGTAGTCCAGGAGGTCTCCGACCCTGGTGGCATCTGCCAGGACCAACCTCTGGCGCACCGCAGGGGACTCCGCCACCTGCACACGGAGCTGAGGGTTGTGTAGCAGGGGCTCCGCGAGGAGGTCTGCCCCCTCGGTGGCCGCCACGGACCTGGTCGCAGAGAACAGCTTCCAGGTCCGGAGGAGGTCCTGGTAGAAGACCGGCAGCCCGGAGAGGTCTCGCGGAAGGCCCCTCGGGTCGAGATAAAGGAGCTGCTGGTCGTATCGGAGCCCTCGGAAGCGGCGCAGGAAGGCGTGCGCCAGGGTTCTCCATACCGGACTACCCGCACCATAAAGGAGCCTCTGCAGTGCCTGGAGGCGGAAGACGTGGACCTGAGTGCGGAGGCACTTCAGGCCCTGCCCTCCCTCCTCCAGGGGCAGGTGGAGTACCCCTGCAGGGACCCAGTGCAGTCCTGGCCAAAAGAACTCCAGCACCGCCCTCCGGAGGTCGGTCAGGAACACCGGGGCCGGGACCAGGGTGTTGAGCCGGTACCAGAGCCATGGACAGGACCAGTTGATTGAGCACCAGTGCCCTCCCTCGGAGGGAAAGGCACCGGAGGAGTCCTGTCCATTTCCGGAGCCGCTCCGCCACCCTGCCCTGCAAACCTTGCCAGTTCTCCGGCGGAGAGGGATGCGTGGCAGAAAGGTAAACGCCGAGATAGAGCAGCGGACCCGCGCTCCACCGGATGGCCTGAAGCGCGGGTGGGAGGGAGCTCGCCTGCCACCCGTCCCCGACCACCAGGCCAGAGCTCTTGACCCAGTTGACCCGGGCGGAGGAGGCCGCCGAGTACACGGCTTGGCAGGCCTCCACCCGTGCCAAGTCGCCCGGGTCCTGGACCACGAGGAGCACATCGTCGGCGTACGCCGACAGGACCAGCCGCAGCTCCGGCTCCCGAAGCACCAACCCCGTCAACCTCCTGCGGAGGAGACAGAGGAAGGGCTCGATCGCCAGGGCGTACAGCTGGCCCGAGAGGGGGCACCCCTGCCGCACTCCCCGCCCGAAGCTGACCGGCTCGGTCAGGGTCCAGTTGAGCCTGACCAGACACTCTGCGGAAGCGTACAGCACCTGGAGAAAACCCACAAACTGGGATCCGAAGCCTAACGCCTGCAGAGTGCCCAGGAGATACCCGTGGTCCACCCTGTCGAACGCCTTCTCCTGATCCAGGGACAGGAGGGCGAACGACAGACCATCCCTGCACCCAAGCTCCAAGAGATCCCGGACCAGATACAGGTTATCGAAGATGGTACGGCCCGGGACGGTGTAGGTCTGGTCTGGGTGGATCACGTCCTCCAGCACGGACCCTAGCCGAATTGAAATGGCCTTCGCAACAATTTTATAGTCCGTACTGAGGAGCGAGATGGGACACCAATTCCGTAAATCGCGGAGGTCCCCCCTCTTCGGCAATAAAGCAAGCACGGCTCGCCAGCACGAGAGAGGGAGGACCCCGCTCCGCAAGGACTCGGCCCAGACGGTGACTAGGTCTGGGCCGAGGACATCCCAGAACACGCGGTAGAACTCCACGGTCAGCCCGTCCATGCCCGGGGATTTATTGGTGGGCATGCGACGGAGGGCTTCCGAGAACTCGGCCAGAGTGAGAGGCAGCTCTAGCCGGTCCCGGTCGCCAGCGCTGACCGTCGGGAGTCCGTCCCAGAGCACTTTGCAAGCGGCAGGATCGGTCGGATCCGGGGAGAAAAGGCGCGCGTAGAAGGTCCGGGCCCTCTCGCACATCTCCGCCGGATCTGTGAGGGGGGAGCCGTCCTCCGCCAGGAGGCAGGTGACGTGCTTCTTGGCCCCCCTCCGTTTCTCCAGGGCGTAGAAGAAGCGGGAGCCGCGATCCATCTCCCGAAGGAGGCGGATGCGGGATCGAACAAAGGCGCCCCGGGCCCGATGGTCTTCGAGGACCCGGAGCTCCTCCCGCTTCTCCCGGCACGCTCTGCAAAGGGATGGATCCTCGGGGCTGGCGGCCAGACGCCTCTCCAGCTCTAAGACCTCCCGCTCCAGCTGCCCTATCGCCGCATCCCTCCGTCGGCTGGCGCCCCGGGTGTAGTCACGGCAGAAGAGCCGGGCGCGCACCTTCCCCACATCCCACCACCGCCGCGCCGAGGGAAAGGCGCGCCGCTGCCCTCGCCAGGCCAGCCAGAACTCCCGGAAGGATGCCACGAAGCCCCCATCCTCCAGCAAGCTGTTGTTGAAGTGCCAATAGGCCGGCCCCGGCCTCTCCGCGCAGAGAGAGGCCGTCACGGTGACGAGGTGGTGGTCCGAAAAAGGGGCCGGCTGGATGCTGGAGGACTGGGCCTGTGAGAGATGGAACCAGGACAGATAGATGCGGTCCAACCGGGAGTGGCACGACCGATGGGCTTCCACCCGGACATAGGTGTACGTGGAGGCGTCGTCCGGGTGGTGGTCGCGCCAGACGTCCACCAGGGAGTGATGGGCGACGATCTCCCTGAGGACGTCCGCGGCGGCCGGGCTCTGCTCGGTTCCCGAGCGGTCCCGCTCCTCGAGGACGGTGTTAAAGTCCCCGCCCAGGACCAGGCACTCGCGAGGATCCAGGGAGCCGAGGAAGGCGGACGCCTGCCGATAGAACCGCAGCCGCTCCGGGGCAAATGCCGGGGCATAGATGTTGATGAGGTTGACCACAAGCCCCGCCATGCGGACCCGGAGGTGCAGCAGGCGGCCCGGCACAGCCTCGGCGACCCCCAGCACCTCTGGACGTAGGTCGGGGGAGAACAGGGTAGCCACTCCAGCCTGATGGGTGGTGAGATGGCTGAAGTAGACCCCGTCCCCCCACTCCAGCCGCCAGTTAGCTTCGGCGGCCGGATCCGTGTGGGTCTCCTGCAGGAAAACCACGGAGTACCCCCCCTCCCGAAGGAAGGAGAGCACCTGGCTCCTGCGGAAACCCACCCTACAGCTCCGGGTGTTTAGTGTGGCAAAGGTGATGACTGCCATGAGGAGGGCTGGGGGGGATCCACGTCAGCAGGGGCGCTCACGGCCCCCGTTGGGCCGCGCAGCAAACCGTGGCCCACCCCGAAGGCGAGCAGGGAGTCACGGAAGCCGCGCGCCCGGTGGTAAGCCGTGACATTCTGCTTCCCGGTCCCCTTGCCCTCCCCTATGAGGGCTCGCGTGGCCAGGAGGATCCGGTGGAAGTCCCCCCAGCGCTGGAGAGCAAGCATGACCTTGTTGCGGGAGCCCCGGACGTCCTCCAAGAACTCCCGCAATTCCTCTCGCAGCGTATGGGGGGGCGGGGTCACTGGCCTCCGGGGGTCCACCGGTGGGACCTCTGGCGCAGCCCCGTGGCCCACCGGGACGGGCAAGCAAGGGGCGGGCCCTGGCTCAGTGGGGGGCGGCGGAGGGAAGAGTACAGCCCCGAGTGGGTCGGGACTGTGAAATTCAAAGGCCGCTCCCTGGGAGTCATCCTCTGGGAAAGGGAAGGAGACAGCCCCAGGGGCGGCAATAACATCATGGGAGGTGGAGGGGGCAGGGCTGGGGTCAGGAGCAGGGGTGGGGGGAGGGAGAGAGACGGGACCCTGGGCTGCAGGAGCTGAACCATCAGTAAGTGGCTCCTCGCGGCCAGGTACGGGAGTTGGAGGGGTAGGGAGGGGGTCCCCAGTGACACCAGGCTCAGGCTCAATGGCAGGTAGAGCAGCCTCGGCGCAGAGAGATGCAGACCCCTCAGAGGGGCCCCCACCCGGGAAGGAAATCGATTGCCCCACACCACCGAGGGACACCCCCGGTAGCCCATCTCCCTGCCACGAGGCACCGGCCGTTGCCACAGCAGGCTCGGCAGCCAGCAGCAGGGTGCCGTCTGCAGCCGGGCAGGCTGAGGAGTCCAGGGGACCCTCAGAGGCGGGAGTGGACGCAGCGGGAGGGTCGGTGGAGCACGGGGAAGGGGAAGCTGGGGTGAGGTCGGCTAAGTCGAGGCCCGTGGGCAGAGGGTCGTCCTCCCCCGGGGTGACCGGGGTCAGACCCAGGGCCTCGATCTCCGCGAAGATGGAGGGGAGCTCACCTCCCACCACCCCGGGGTCCTCCCCACTCGCACCCGAGGCGACGCTCACCTCGGGTATTGCGGGGGGCAAGGGAACAGGAAGGGCTTCATCGGAGGCCTCCGCAAGAAGGGACTGCGGAGGAGGGATGGTGGTACCTTCCGGTGCTGCCACGTCTGCCCTAGCCATCATCGGCAGATGGGTCAACCCCTGGGGCACGGCGGAAGGCTCCGTGTCTGCGGCCCCCTTTCTGGTCTTACGGGGGGCTTCCGCCTCAGGTGGCACGGACGGAGCTCGAGCCTTCCGCTTGCCCCGCTTACCTTCTACCCGGGTCCAGCCCTCCATGGCATCATCGTTGGGCCGGTCGACAGGGGTTGGGTCGGGGGGCAAGGATGCCAGTTTGGGGGCTCGGAGAGGCACTGGGGGGACAGCCGGCGAGAGGGAAGAGTCCCCCTGGGGAGAGCCCTCTCCCACACCCGGCAGTACCCCTGCCGCACCCTTCTCCACAGGCCCCGCCAGAGTGCAGGCAGCAGAGGCAGGGCTCTCCCGCTCGGCCGGGCGCCCTGGAAGACGTACCCCTGAGGCCCGAGCGGGAGCAGTGATGGGCTGAGGAGGAGGAGGGGTGACTCTGGGCACCGGGCGGCCAGGGGCGCTGGCGATGATGGGGCCGGCGCCCCGCCGGGGCTCAGGGGTGCCGGGCGCTCCCCCGTGCCGGGCCAAGGGGCAGTCCCTCCGGACGTGCCCCGTCGCCTGGCAGAGGTAACACCGGGCCTCCCCCGTGGAGTAATGCACCCGGTACTGGGCCCCCTGATAGGGGACCAGGAAAGACCCCTCGAGCGCCTCTCCGCCACGCGCCGCCGGCGACAGTTGAAGCTGCACCTGCCGGCGGAACGAGAGGACGTGACGGAGGGCGGGGTCTTTGCAGCCCAAGGGGAGAGGGCTCACCACGGAGATGGGCTTCCCCAAAGTAGAGAGGGCAGGTAACAGGGCGACATTGGGCAGGAAGGGAGGGACGGAGGTCAGGACCACTCGGACACCCAGGTCCTCCAGCGGTTCCAGGGGGACGAACACGCCCCCCACCGCTAGGCCCTTCTCCACCGCCTCCTGGGCGGCGGCCTCCGAGGCAAGGAAGAAGACCGCCTTGCCGTACATTTTGGAGGCCGCCACGATGGCCGTGGACCCCACCACCCTCGCCAACGCCCGCACGTAGGTCTCCACGTGGGGCGAGGCAGGCACCAGGAGGCAACGGACGCCGTGCTTCCGGGTCAAGGTGGGGAAGGGGCCCCGGCCGCTGTAGATGGTAGCGGAGGCGGCGGTCGGGGGAGATGACGTAGCGGCGGGCGGGGGGGCCGCCGCCACCTGGGCGTACGCTCTGGGGGCCGAGGGAGGGACACCCGCAGAGCTGGTGGAGGGAACAGCGGGGAGGGACGCCGCGGCCGGTGGCGGGGCCGCGGCAGTGGTGGCAGGCTCCGCCATGGAGGGCTTAGTCGTCCTAGCGGGGCCCTTTCCCTTCTTTTTGCCCCGACCCTTTCCGCCGGCCGGGGGGGCTCCCCCAGAGGCGGAAGGGGCGAGGGACGTGGCAGCAGCAGAGGGCACCCCGTCGGTCGCCGCTGCCGGCGCCTCAGCGGGAGTGGTGGCAGGTGGTCCGGCAGCGGCGGTTGAGGTCGAGACCGGGAGGCGTTTGGGGGGAGCAGGCGGGGGAGGGGGGACAGGCGTCGTCCTGGGAATCCCACCCGCCGCGCCTCCCGCCATGCTGAACGGGGAGGGAGGGCAAACACCAGAGAAAGGGGGTGGGGGGGGAAGGACAGGTCACCTACTCCTCCCTGCTAGGCTGTGGGCAGGGAGGAGGGTGCCAACAATAGAGAGGGGGGGCAGATACGGGGACTATCGAGGACTTGGGGGGGGGGGTCAGTCACCGACAGAGGATTGAAATCCGGCTCCTCTAGCTGCACTAGGGGAGGGAGGGGAAACAAGAGCAATGGGGGTGCAGTGCAAGAGGGGCAACTTAAACAGGGGAGAGGCACAAGCGCACTGATGGGGCTATGGGCGCACGAGGGGAGGGGCTAATCAGGGTGAGGGGTCGCGGAGGGAGGGGAGCAACCAGGCTGGGAGTGGGGCAGAGGGACCAAGGGGCTGGCTCCAGGGCTGGGGCAGGACAAACAAAGCTGCGAAGGGAGACGGGTGGGGCAGGCAAACAAACTGAAGCTGGGCGGGGGGTGGGGGGGGTGGAAAGGTTACAAGGGGCAAAGCCAGGGGGCCTGTTGCAGAAGGGAAGGGGTCAGTTCAGGGGAAGGGGGGGGTGCGTGCACCCACGAGCACTTGTGCACAGTCAATGGCCGGCTGGCTGCTGCTGGAGGCCCAA
Source organism: Mauremys mutica (assembly GCF_020497125.1). Classification (NCBI taxonomy): domain Eukaryota; kingdom Metazoa; phylum Chordata; order Testudines; family Geoemydidae; genus Mauremys; species Mauremys mutica. The sequence goes on along the minus strand of NC_059079.1, from coordinate 44,674,376 downwards.
ACGGTGGCAAAAGGGCGTGGCAGGCCAGGCGAGCAGCTGAGTCCCAGAGGCAGGAACTGAGGCAGATGGTAAAGGGCCCGCAGGGGTGGTGGAGGGGGCAGCGGTGGTGGTGGGGGTTGGGGGGGGGGACACAGATGGACCAGGGGGCAGGCTCCACGCCACACCCCCTGTGCCCCCACAAACACAGTCTAAACCCCCACCACTAGAGCACAGTTAGAGAGTTACTCAGTCTTTAAGGCCCCCTCCACAGTGGTCTTCAGAGTCCTGTGCACTCCCCAGCAGCCGGTGGTCTTCTCAGTCCTCCTCCAGGCTCCAGCAGCTCCCCAGGACGAACACAGCTCCAGCAGCAGCTCCTCCTCCAGCAGCCCTGGTGGCCAGGCAGGAAGGACCCCCCACAGGTGGTAGCTATAGTGGTGGTGGTGGGGTCCTGGCTTCTCCCTCCAGAGGTGGGGGGAGTGGGGGCTGGCCAGCAAGGCCCCCCCTCACTCACCCACTCAGCAGCAGTGGCAGCAGCAGCAGTCCTGGGAAGAAGCACTCCAGCCAGCAGCAGCAGCCCAGGAAGGGAAAAGGAGCTCCAGGGAGCCAGAGAAGGGGGGGGGGGGCACTCCAGCCAGCAGGGCAGCCCAAGCAGGCAGTAGCGTAGCAGAGTGGACCCTGCTCCTGCCTGGAGGGGCTTGAAAAGCTGCCTGCCAGGGCTTGAGAGGGGTGGCTCTGGAAGCTGGGCTGAGTAAGGAAGTGGCCACAGCTGGGACCACGCCCCAAACTGAAGCCCTGGGGCTTATAAGAAGGCAGGGAAGCCAGAGCCCAGTCAGTCTCTCTCTGCCTTCAGAGAGAGATGGGCCTAGCTGCTGGGAAATAGAGGCCAGGTACCTGAGTGCAGCAGGGCTGGGGAAGGTTGAGGAGCTAGGGAAGCTCCAGCCTGGAAAGCCCCAGGCTGCGGCCTAGAAAAGGGCAAGAGGTACTGGGGGTTGCATGGGACAACCCAGGAGTAGGTAAAGCAGTAGGTCCAAACCCCTTTTGCCTGTGATGAGAAGGTGGATACTGCAGTCTGTCCCAGGAGCTGGGGCTAGAGCATGACTGGGCAGTAGCCATTCTGAGGCGAAGCGGGGAAACCAGGGTGGGGGTTCCCTGGGGAGGGGGAAACCCAGTTAAAGGGGCACCGGGGTCCTGGGAGGGACACGGGGCCGATAAGAAAACAGGCGGATCACCGGCCAGCAGAGGGCGCTCCGGGCTGAAAAAGAGCTAATTCCCCGGAAAAACCAGCGGGAGGCGCTGTGGCGGTGAGTAGCCCATTTACACTCACCTTCAAAGATATTCCAATAAGCTTCTTTCACAGACTAGACTCCTTCCTAGTCTGTGCCCAATCCTTTCCCCTGGTACAGTCTTTGTTAGATCCAGCAGACATCTCAGGTGGTAAGCAGGGGTTCTCATGACTGGCTGCCTCTTTTGTCTTGCTTCACCCCCTTTTGTAGCTTTGGCACAAGGCGGGAATCTTTTGTCTGTGCTTGTTCCCACCCCCGCCTCATCAGTGGAAAAGTACAAGGATTAAGATGGACTCCAGTATCATGTGACATGGTCACATGTTACTGTAATACCCCTACTCTCCATTCTTCCTGGGTTGGCCCACACGTACACAGGAAGGCGTGCAGGTAAATAAACCATTTACATTTGTCCTGGTCAATGGGAGCCATCAAGATTCTAAACCACCATTAATGGCCCACAGTTTGCATAATTACAATAGGACCTCAGAGTTATACTTCACATTTCTAGCTTCAGATACAAGAATGATACATGCATACAAATAGAAGGAATATATTCAGTAGGCTATAACCTTTGTTATGATACCTTACAAGAGACCTTTTGCATAAAGCATATTCCAGTTACATCATATTCACATTCATAAGCATATTTCTATAAAACACATGGAGTGTGACATCACAAAGCAGAGCTGTGTTCTGTTGTGTAACTGATAAGATGGGATGTACTGTTCCTTTGGGAACAGGATCTGGGAATTCAGGGAGTATCCTGTGAATCAGGGAGAAGCTTAGAGGACTTGGGGGGGTTGGTAGGTGCCTATTGCTAACCTGTAGAGAGCGAGCAAGGCCTGGAAGGTGGTGCTTGTGCTGCCAGAGGCTGGAGGTGTTGGAGGACTGACCCTAAGCAGTCACAGACAAGGCTTCCTCAGGCTAAAGGCTGGTTGTGGCCAGGTGCTTCACAGCCTTCTGTACTCCTGGGAAGCACCACAGGCTGCCCTTGCTGTACCTTCTTTTAAATGAGGATAAAGTGCTGTAGACACAAAATATTTACTAAAGCAACTCTCAGCCTCTCAACCTCTTCAGAAGGGTCGACGTAGTTGAGAGCAGCTTCAGAAGCACAGTTTATCCTTCTGGTTCCCAGGCAGTGCAGCTTATAGACTCAGACTTTAAGGTCAAAAGGGACCATTGTGATCATCTAGTCTTGCCTCCTGTACATTGCAGGCAACAGAACCTCACTCAGCTCCCCTTATCCTTGTCTCTGGGAAGCTATCCACTATATAAAAACCCTGGGAAAGGATGTAAATAGGCAATATGTATCCCCACTTTGTCAGACTTGCTCTTTAATATACAACCTTAACAGTGACCTCAGGAGTCACTGGATGGAGGTGGAAGTAAAAGCCTTAAGAGGGAAATGAGTGTTACTGACAGTGTTGTAGGCAATGTGAAGGTGAAGAGGAATGCATAAGTCTCTCTTTACCTTTAAAAGAATGGAAGTAAGTTTTTTTGAGTGGTTGCGGTATGTCCTGATGCAATTCTGCCTGTCGCTAAACATAGGTGTATTGTCAAACAAAAGCTATGTCTCAATATCAGGAATTCTTTAACTCGAGAATTTCCCCAAATATATTAATCAGAGTGAGATCCAACTCTTTTCTGTTATTGAAAACGCTGTGCACTACACTTTTAAATACATACTGAAGTTTTTAAAATAAGTTTAGTTTTTGAACTATTTAGGTACCAACGCAATTTTTTAAGGGCATAAAAAGAACCCCCAACAACACCCGCTCCCCAGAAAAAAACAGGGACTTACGAAGTAGAGGGGCCAAAATCAGACCATGAGGTTGATATTCACTTAGTATACACTGTCATATCTCCGCTGGCTTCTGGAGGAACACAGAAAAAGCATGGAACCTTTCTGTCAGGGGGAGTTGACAGCAATAAGAGCCGGGTCTTTCTCTTAATGACAATACAAAACAGAACCATCTCAAGCCCCCTCTCAGTAATCTGGGAAAACTAAACACCATCCCTGGGCACCCCAAGAGGTAATGCTCTCACACTCACAACACATGCTTGTTACTGGGATCCCATGTGCCCAAGCCTCTGATGATCAGCATGTGTATTTGAATCTTGTAACCCCTAGATCTCAAGGCATCAGCAGAAGGGCATATTTCTCTACTTTTTGAGCTCAGGCATCACAGAAGGCCGGGGTCCTGTTCTCAAAAGGAATTGTGACATCCACTATGAGGATCCTCTTCTGTTCTTTGTTGGTATTGGTCACAGTTGATTGTCCATTCCGGGGATAGCAGACTTCACAGCTACCTTCCTCACAGGTGGTGGGATAGCTTTGACTAGGAAACCTTGGATGGCATTATGGCACAGTGGCCAGGCTCTGGAATGGGGCTTGCAGCTACATAAGATGTGGGGTAGCATCTCATTGGCATAGCCACACTTTCTGCATCGCTTGTCCCAATTTTCTATGGCGGACTGCTCCATTCAGCAGAATGCAATTGAGACAGGCCCTGTGGATGAATCTCCAGTTGGCAAATGGGGTGAAACTGCCCGCAGGGAGGAGGAAGTGGTTGCTGATGTCCCACTTGCACATCACCTTGAAGGCCTTACCCTGGTCCAGCTTCTGTATCAGGTTTTCCATGTACTGTGAATGGATGGTATCCTTCAGGGTCCTCTCTAGCATGGTTCTAGCTCTCAGCATGATGACTGCATGCTCTGTATTCTTGACCTGTGGCAGCATGACTCCCGGTTCCTGACATTCCTCATGTCATGTCTATATCCGATAGAGTCCTAGAATTGGTTTAAAAACCCCTCAGCTGTTTGATTAATCTGGCTTCACCACCCTTGGAACTGCAAACATGCCATAGCAGAACATAGAATATTTATCTAGTACTCTCATTCCACCAAAGCAACCAGGGCTCTGTACAACACAGCAGAAACAAACAGAATAATCTAAAATGGCAATTACAGCCATATGCACACTCTGCTTAAGGAAGATGGACAAAAAGCCCTGTGCCACCAGTGAGTGCTTTGTTTAGAGACAAGAGTTAATTCACCCAAACTAAACTTCTATAGAATGGCTTGATGTTCTACAGTAACTGACTATTGATGAAGACTAGAGTCATAATTCCATGCAATCATACCTGCAGAAATGTATGGATTTGACTCTGTATTAGGTTTCAGTAGGGCTGAATCATGGAAAACTTTAGATTCTTAAATACTGTTGCCACCTACAGAAATATTAACTTTTTTTTAATAACTAGAGTACTATATCACCATCTATTTTACTCTAGTAGTGATATCATATTGTCAATATAAATAATAGACAAGATCAATGTGATGGAATGCTTAATAGTAAACTCAGTGGCATTCTAAATTACTGATTGAGTGGAATTTTAAGTAGGAGTTAGTAAAATATCCTCAATGTCACAAAGGGTGAAACTAACAGTATGTTGTGCTGCATTTTGTATGAAAAGATGGATAGTAAATTACATAACATGTTGAGGATATTCCTAACTGAATGTATATTAGCGTTTGAAAAAACACAAGGGACAACTTCAATTAGGATATGTGTAAGGAAGCTACATAATAAAGAGCTGAGGAAGAAGACAGAAACCTGCTAAATCTAAGGCCTGATTCTAGAGTTCCTATTCATGTTGAATGGGACAATACATATATGGGTTGTTGAAACTGGTCCTAGTTACTACAAATTAAAAAAAATCTGGTGCAAAGGATAGGTAGTAACTACTTATAGAGTCTCAGCTCAAGTATTTAATGGCACCAAAAATGGGACAATTACAACAATAATCTTCAGACATAAAATCTTTGCTTTTTAGTATTCCACTACTTATAAAGCCAATAAAGGAACTTGTATAAATAAAACAATTTAATTGCCTACAAACAATATTGGACCAAATCTTGCTCTCTTATACAGCAGTATAACCCCCATTAAATGTAACGGGTTGTAGCAGTGTAAACGAGCAGGGTTTGAGCCAATGAATTCTGGAAAGCAGTGTTTATAAAATTACATACTGCATAATTTTAAAAAGCCACCATTGGCTGCACAGCTCAAACAATAGCACTGAGCGCTTCTCTAAGAAACATTGCTTTAAAAAAAATTCCCATGTTTGATAGGATGTAAGGGAATAATTAAAGAATTAGTGGTAAATGTGATGGAACACCAAATCAGTCTGAAGTCCAGTGTCCACTCTGTAAATATGGAAATCTGACTGAAAAAGACTCAGCAGTCCCTTATCTATTGTTGAAATGTTAATTCTCCATAATGTGAAATGATTCTGCATTTACAAGAGACAAGGTGGTTGAGATAATACCTTTTATTGGACCAACTTCTGTTGGTGAGAGAGACAAGCTTTGGAGCCACACAGAGCTCAAAAGCTTGTCTCTCACCAGCAGAAACTGGTCCAATAAAAGGACTGGCACAGGTGCAGCTACTCTGCATTTGCAAAGCAAATGACATAAAAGGTATTTTTAATACCTCTACCTCTAGGGTTCTAGGAAGCATGTTAGTATCTAGCTTGTGGCATTTTACAACGTGGTCTGCTGTTTAAATATGAACAAGTTAGAAGCTGGGGTCAAATTATAATATGTGAAGTTATGAGTCTGCAGATAATTGTACCCATAGTGAACTGCATGTTCAGCCTTACTAGTCAGACATCTAATTATCCGATATGCAGACATAAAAGCATAATATTTGCACCCAGAACATGCTGTGGACACAAAATCATGAGTATGGTATTGCATACAAAGAATATGTGGCTACCTCAGAAAAGTGTGTGGTGGAACCACTGCCTTTCACTTCAAAGATTTAAGAATATACCCCTGAATCTATAAGTAAGTAATGGTTCTCCCCAAGTACCTGCTGATCTTCAGTTCAAGCATTGTTGTGCAAACAGCGTTTTTAGTAGGTTGTGCAAATTTTTAATTTCTTTACCATCTTTGCTCTTTATCAGTGTTCAATAATGCTGCCGATTGTAGAAGTGTAATGTTTTTGCAGGTGTACAGTATCTTTCAGCTGAAGAGCTCAGAGCACTTTACAAAGATACTTATTACTATTGCTTCCTCAACTGATGGCAGCAGGAATGGCCACAGGGCACTACTCCCATGATATACATCTGCATGGATCAGTAGATCCATGTAGCTAAACAGGTCTATTGTTTGTGTCTATGGCCTGACTTCATTATGCTCTTGTGCAAAGGGGTTCTGTAGCATTCAGTGGGCTCCAGAGTCTGCCTGTGTGGTCCTTCTTGCATTACATCCCAACCTGTATGCTAGGACTGTGGAAAGTCATCTACATGATGGACCTGCTGTGGTCCACAGGACTTTACACTTATTGGGCAAGCTATACAAATAAAGACTTAGAATATATGGTCTTTTTATGACTGTGGATCTCTCCTGGTTTTCAAGTCTCCAGGGATTTGCTCAGCCCTAATATCCATTTACTCCTCCAGCCATTCCTTTCACCTTTCTAGCTGTAACCTCTCTTTCTAGTGTAGAAAGGAGGATCTATTTGATAGGGCATGGGATTCAAGAGACCTGGGTCCAATTACTGGCTTAGACTCCCTTAGTAACAGTGGACAAGTCATTTAATCAACTATGCCTCAATTTCCCGAGTTGTAAATGGGGATACACTACTTCCCTACCTCATAAGGATACTATGAGGATAAAATCTTTTAATGATTGTGAAGCACTGAGATTACTATAAGGGCTGTATAAGTATCTCGATTTCTGTTTCTTCACCATTGGGGTTCACTGACATCTTTGCTGTCCCATTTTTCAGAAAGTCTCTCTCTTAGTAGCAGCCACTTTATCTTTTCCATTCTTTCTTCAAAGGCTTCATTTTGGCACTAGCAGTTTAGTCCTTTGTGTGCCAAACGGTATATGAAGCAAGGACTTAAGGTGAAATTCAGTCCTGTATAGAAGGTTGACAGAGGCATGTGATCCTGTGCACCACTTATGTCCCACTTAAGTCTTCAAAAATGGTTTAAGTAGAATTTAAATGGTGCTTTGGTCTTGTGTGAGATTAATGTGCAGGACTGAATTTTACACATTGTGCATGTCCATATAGGACCCACAGTGCTGAACATTCATAGATACCAGTTGTCTAGACCTTAAACAATAATTTAAACTAGTTATTTCTTATTTGTTTTAAAGAAAGCTTTATTGGTAGGATTATATCTTGCTTCATGTTTCTTAACTCTTCTGCGTGCCTGAATAAAAATAAGCCACTCTTGAGCTTTGATTTAACAATGACACATTAGAAATTGAAACATGTGAAACATGCCCGTGTTTTGCAAAAATAATTCTGCTGAAATTTGCTCTGTGCTTATGCTGTCTTCAGTGCTATAAAAATTATTTCTTCTTTGTCTATGTAAATTCTGCAGTGATTTATTTTCTTCTGTGCATTTTGCACTCATTTTCATATGTCTGTCATCAGAGCATTAAAAAATCATAAAAAAACCCTTTGTGCTATAAAAGTCCTGACAGCACAGTTTCAGCTTTCTTTATTTTTTCCTCTCTCATTCAATTCACAGTCAATGCTTGGAAACATCAAAGTCTGTAGACTATGGTTCATTTTTTTTCTAGATCTTTTATTTAGCATGCGTTTCTAATAACTACTTGATAGCCAAAAAACAAACACACAAAAGGTATCAAGTTCCTTTTTTGAGTTTGCAAAGAACAATAAGATGTTGAATTGTTGTCTTCAAGATTTCTCATAATGAGAAGCTTGCAAATGACTTACATCATTCTTAGACTTGATCGATCATATAACTACTAGTTAAAATTATATTGTATATACAGATTAGGTAAGGAATAATACAATGTAGTGTTTTTAATTGGTTGGTTAGCCAGTTTTGCTGACATCATTCCCATGATTACATTCAGTAGCTCCAGTTTACATTCAGTAGATCCAGAATGTTCTTGAATTCCCTTTTTCAAGGGTACAATGATTAGGGTACAGTTTCATGAGCCAAGTTAGGAGCAGGTATGCAGGGTCCCCCAAATAAGTTTGCATAGATGCACCATACAGAAGAATATCGTTTCTGGGGAATTAAGACCCTTCTTTCCCCTTCAAGTGCAATCCTGATCTCTTCAACACCTTGACATCATGTACCTTTTCCAGTGTTTCCCACATTTGTATTCATGAATCTCCCTTCTGTGCTCCATCTAGCCTTGCAGAACAAGTGAAAGTAAACTTTTAAGTTCACACACTCTTTTGGTGGACAAAGTATTGGGATATGGGTGCCATCCATAGCCACTGCACAGTTGAGAAACCCTATCCTTTCAAATCCAATTAATTCTGGAACTTATGGCAACCACCTGTGGTTACATCAGTGTTAATTGCCCCACAAACTTGCCACCATAACCCTGACTAGACTCTTTCCAAATGAAAGAGTCTTTCAACTGACCTTTAGCTGTCTAGTGTTGCCAGCTTCCACAGGGCAATAGCAACCAACTTCTGAACTGCTTTGGCTTCCCTGGATCAAGTGTTCTGGTGCTGGAAGTTTAGTGCAAGCTCCTTATACAGCTCCATGAAGGTGCTTCCTCGCTCTGAAGCCACTGCTAATCATCAAAGGCTTCCAAAATTATGTGATCTCACCACATTGTGCTGGTTTTCCTGCACCAGAAGGGATGGTCCACCCATAGGCATACCACAGCAACACCAGCATTTACCATGTCTGCACCATGTGATCTGAATGGTCATTGATCTTCAGGATCAGACATGTTTGATTGTCAGAAAATTCTGTCCAAGTTCTATCCAGCATCTTGCTGATTGCTTACTCCATTGGATATCTGCTCCCACAAACAAGAGCAGGAGCAAAACTAGATAATCATCCCATTGCTCCATGTCTTCAGCCAAGTTCGTGGGGAGCAACATGATCAGGAACTGCCATCGGCAAACGTGAAAATGGTGGACAGCACCAATAACACGCAGCAAAGAGGTTCTACAATGCCTCCCTGTCTGCACAGAACCCTGAGATGCATCCCTGAAATGGTAGTACTAACATCACGTAATAGCACCAGTGTAGACATGGGTATATGCATGTACATGGCATCATACCCATGTCTAGCACATCATAATATGAACACTTTGTGCAAGTATGTGGAGCATGCACATGGTCCAGTATTTGAGTATATGTATCAGTGAAGACAGTCTTATAGAATATTCCCTTATCAAGCACATAGTTAAACCCTATACATTGGGAAGCGAGTTGAGCTCCTCTGCCCTGTTACAGTACTCTATATTTATAATGGGGCAGACAAATATACTACAACTGCACACCCCAGAGCTTTGGGGTGTTTGACATCTAGTTCTGAACCTTGTGACTTAAGCCAACCAAGCTAATGACAAAAAAAATTGTACCATGTGTTAGTAATGTGGCACTTTTTAGGCTCAGAGAATAGATGAGAAATGCACTTACAAAACAAGAGTCCCCCACAACTTCCATTTGTCTTAAGTTTTATTGCTAGACATTACATTCCAGTTATAAGACGTTTTGTCATCTGCAATTTATTATGGGCTAGATTTTGGGTTGGACTACATGCCCATACAAGAGCATAATCACTAAAGAATTCTCATAGTTCCGCACAGCCTTCTCCTACCTTGGGTCAGGCAAGTGGAGCAGCACCCCCACCCCACCAAGCAGGTGGGTGGGGAGAACACAAAACCATGGCTTTCCCCCCAAAAATGTGAGGACCAGCAGAGCTATTTTTTTGCTGCTGATATGAAACAAGAACAATTTACTACCCTCCTCGTGCAAGTGGGGCAAGGAAGGAATTGTGTTCCTCTGCGCCTGGTACTAGCACATGTAGAATTTCATGATGGTGCTCACTAACTGTCTTTTAGGTGTCACTGTAAACAATGGTGACTCCCATGACTAACCCCCCACTCCCCCATTTGTCTTAGAACTCTTCCCCAGGCTCATTACTGGGATCAGGATAGCATCCTCTGGAGGATACTACTCCCCAGACCTATAAGTCTTCCTAATTTAATGTTGTTTGATGTGAATTGTGTGTTAGTAAAGTTAATTATGCAGTATGTTTTGAAGAATGTTTCCTTGTATGGTGGAAATGTCAGTCTCATTAACAATCATTATTACCTGTTGGTAAACAGGAGAAACTTTGAATGAATGCTAATTTTTGCTTAGATTTGTGCAGATGCATACAAATCTTTCATAAATGTTTTGTTTATCTGTATCTGAGTCATTAGAATGATCTTTCTTTTCCCTTTCTATGTTTTCTTATCCTGGATCCAATCCACAAAAGAGAGACTGAAGCTCTAATTTAAGGCCTTGAGTATCAGAGGGGAGCCGTGTTAGTCTAGATCTGTAAAAGCAGCAAAGAATCCTGTGGCACCTTATAGACTAACTGACATTTTGCAGCATGAGCTTTCATGGGTGAATACCCACTTGCATCCGAAGAAGTGGGTATTCACCCATGAAAGCTCATGCTGCAAAACGTCAGTTAGTCTATAAGGTGCCACAGGATTCTTTGCTGCTTTTAAGGCCTGAGTGGATCAACGGGACTCTTTCCTTCCCACAGGATTGAAGCAGGATGGACTCCAGTTCATGTAAAAACTGTCTATCTGCTAATTAATCTATATCCCAGAAAAGGAATCTAAGCAGCCTCAAAGTGCATGCTAGTGATGTTAGTCCTCAATTTCACCAGAAATCTGATCCTAAGCTGCCTTCTAATTCAAGGATGTGACATTGGACTGAAGACTTGGAAGAAGTGTGAATGCAATTCCTTACTGAAATTTTGGTACTTCATTAAAGGAATGAAAATGTGCTTATTTTGAATCACCACTGAATGGGGGTGTTTCTGGTGGAGTTCTGCAAGGATCTGTTCTATGCCTGATGCTATTCAATATTTTCATAAACAATCAAATATACTCAAAATAACTCCTGATTTTAAAAAAGAAATTGTGGCTGACACAGACTGGTGGAGTGGAAAGTAATGGTGAAGGTAGGGCAGTAAACTAGGCCCACTCAAATGAGTTTTCACACACAACTTTGCATTTAGCCATATCTAGGATTAAAAAATGCAGGCCATACTTACAGAATGGTGGACTGTATCCGGCAACGCAGTGACTTTGCAAAGCATATAATGATCATATGGACAAGCAACTCAACATGAGTTCCTCACCTGATGCGGTGGCAAAGTTTTTAAAGTGCTTGTACACAAATGCCAGAAGTCTAAATAATAAGATGGGTGAACTAGAGTGCCTTGTGATAAAGGAGAATATAGATATAATAAGCATCACAGAAACCTGGTGGACTGAGAGCAATCAATGGGACACAATCATTTCGGGGTACAAAATATATCGGAAGGACAGAACAGGCCGTGCAGGGGGAGGAGTGGCACTATATGTTAAAGAAAATGTAGATTCAAATGAAGTAAAAATCTTAAGCGAATCCACAGGTTCCATAGAGTCTCTATGGATAGAAATTTCATGCTCTAGTAAAAATATAACAGTAGGGATCTATTATCGACCACCTGACCAGGACAGTAATAGTGATGATGAAATGCTAAGGGAAATTAGAGAGGCTATCAAAATTAAGAACCCAATAATAGTGGGGGATTTCAATTATCCCCATATTGACTGGGAACATTTCACTTCAGGACGAAATGCAGAGATAAAATTTCTCGATACTTTAAATGACTGCTTCATGGAGCAGCTGGTACGGGAACCCACAAGGGGAGAGGCGACTCTAGATTTAATCCTGAGTGGAGTGCAGGAGCTGGTCCAAGAGGTAACTATAGCAGGACTGCTTGGAAATAGTGACCATAATACAATAGCATTCAACATCCCTGTGGTGGGAAGAACATCTCAACTGCCCAACACTGTGGCCTTTAATTTCAAAAGGGGGAACTATACAAAAATGAGGGGGTTAATTAGACAAAAGTTAAAAGGTACAGTGACTAAAGTGAAATCCCTGCAAGTTGCGTGGGCCCTTTTTAAAGAGACCATAATAGAGGCCCAACTTCAATGTATACCCCAAATTAAGAAACACAGTAAAAGAACTAAAAAAGAGCCACCGTGGCTTAACAACCATGTAAAAGAAGCAGTGAGAGATAAAGACTTCCTTTAAAAAGTGGAAGTGAAATCCTAGTGAGGCAAATAGAAAGGAGCACAAACACTGCCAACTTAAGTGCAAGAGTGTAATAAGAAAAGCCAAAGAGGAGTTTGAAGAACGGCTAGCCAAAAACTCCAAAGGTAATAACAATGTTTTTTAAGTACATCAGAAGCAGGAAGCCTGCTAAACAACCAGTGGGGCCCCTTGACGATGAAAATACAAAAGGAGCGCTTAAAGATGATAAAGTCATTGCGGAGAAACTAAATGGATTCTTTGCTTCAGTCTTCACGGCTGAGGATGTTAGGGAGATTCCCAAACCTGAGCTGGCTTTTGTAGGTGACAAATCTGAGGAACTGTCACAGATTGAAGTGTCACTAGAGGAGGTTTTGGAATTAATTGATAAACTCAACATTAACAAGTCACCGGGACCAGATGGCATTCACCCAAGAGTTCTGAAAGAACTCAAATGTGAAGTTGCGGGACTATTAACTAAGGTCTGTAACCTGTCCTTTAAATCGGCTTCGGTACCCAATGACTGGAAGTTAGCTAATGTAATGCCAATATTTAAAAAGGGCTCTAGGGGTGATCCCGGCAATTACAGACCGGTAAGTCTAACGTCGGTACCGGGCAAATTAGTTGAAACAATAGTAAAGAATAAAATTGTCAGACACATAGAAAAACATAAACTCTTGAGCAATAGTCAACATGGTTTCTGTAAAGGGAAATCGTGTCTTACTAATCTATTAGATTTCTTTGAAGGGGTCAACAAACATGTGGACAAGGGGGATCCGGCGGACATAGTGTACTTAGATTTCCAGAAAGCCTTTGACAAGGTCCCTCACCAAAGGCTCTTACGTAAATTAAGCTGTCATGGGATAAGAGGGAAGGTCCTTTCATGGATTGAGAACTGGTTAAAGGACAGGGAACAAAGGGTAGGAATTAATGGTAAATTCTCAGAATGGAGAGGGGTATCTAGTGGTGTTCCCCAAGGGTCAGTCCTAGGACCAATCCTATTCAATTTATTCATAAATGATCTGGAGAAAGGGGTAAAGAGTGAGGTGGCAAAGTTTGCAGATGATACTAAACTACTCAAGATAGTTAAGACCAAAGCAGATTGTGAAGAACTTCAAAAAGATCTCACAAAACTAAGTGATTGGACAACGAAATGGCAAATGAAATTTAATGTGGATAAATGTAAAGTAATGCACATTGGAAAAAATAACCCCAACTATACATACAACATGATGGGGGCTAATTTAGCTACAACGAGTCAGGAAAAAGATCTTGGCGTTATCGTGGATAGTTCTCTGAAGATGTCCACGCAGTGTGCAGAGGCGGTCAAAAAAGCAAACAGGATGTTAGGAATCATTAAAAAGGGGATAGAGAATAAGACTGAGAATATATTATTGCCCTTATATAAATCCATGGTACGCCCACATCTCGAATACTGTGTACAGATGTGGTCTCCTCACCTCAAAAAAGATATTCTAGCACTAGAAAAGGTTCAGAAAAGAGCAACTAAAATGATTAGGTGTTTAGAGAGGGTCCCATATGAGGAAAGATTAAAGAGGCTAGGACTCTTCAGTTTGGAAAAGAGAAGACTAAGGGGGGACATGATAGAGGTATATAAAATCATGAGTGATGTTGAGAAAGTGGATAAGGAAAAGTTATTTACTTATTCCCATAATACAAGAACTAGGGGTCACCAAATGAAATTAATAGGCAGCAGGTTTAAAACAAATAAAAGGAAGTTCTTCTTCACGCAGCGCACAGTCAACTTGTGGAACTCCTTACCTGAGGAGGTTGTGAAGGCTAGGACTATAATAATGTTTAAAAGGGGACTGGATAAATTCATGGTGGCTAAGTCCATAAATGGCTATTAGCCAGGATGGGTAAGAATGGTGTCCCTAGCCTCTGTTCGTCAGAGGATGGAGATGGATGGCAGGAGAGAGATCACTTGATCATTGCCTGTTAGGTTCACTCCTTCAGGGGCACCTGGCATTGGCCACTGTCGGTAGACAGATACTGGGCTAGATGGACCTTTGGTCTGACCCGGTACGGCCTTTCTTATGTTATGTTCAAAAAGGGCTAATGTGATCTTTGGATCTATAAAAAGGGAAAGTAGTTATAGGAATAGGAAGGTGATTTTTACCTCTATATATGGCGCTGATTAAACTGATGTTTGATACTCCATCCAGGGGTCCATATTTTAAGAAGGATGTTGAAAAACTGGAGAAGGTGCAGAGAAGAGCCACACCAATACTTTACAGTAAGACAAGGAGCTCAGTCTGTTTTGGTTTGTTACACAGATCAGACATCATCATCTAATAGTCCCTTTTGGCCTTAAAATCTATGAATATTTTTGCCTTAAACGTCTTGCTAAGGGCAGTAAACCCCTTGTGAACTGTCACACAGAGGGATTTTAAGTTTGCCATATATTGTGCTGACAGCCTGTTCCTATCAGATAGGCAGTGTTATTAATCAATAGGTCACTGGACTAGTTCCAAGTAGCTCTATTCAAAGCTCTGCCATTGACCTGTTGTATAATGTTGGGCAAGCCACTTCCTATCTCTGTGCATTTTTTAAAGTGCAAAATGGGGATATTTACCTCATTTGTAGCCATAAATTTCAAATTATGCTGAAAAGTGCTAATGTATATAATCAGATGTGTAAACTAATACAGTCTGCTTTGCAAGACTCAGTTTCTAAGGCACTATTGAAAGCAACTCCAAAACAGAAAAATTGGTCATGTCACCCTCCCCTCCCCACCACAAGCCCAGGAGCCCTTACAGTCTCCCCACCCTCTTCCCAGGACCCTCTTCCCTCAGGGAATCCTCCTGCTGCTTCTTACTCCTCCCTGCTGGCAAGTCTCTTCTATCTCATTCCCTGGAACCTTGGAGGGAGCTCCTGCCTCCCCCATTGTGCTCCTTACTTTACCCTCCCTGCCTTGCCCTCGGGTGATGGGTACATCTTGCTTCTTGGCCAGTCCCCGGCATTGACAGAAGCCACTGTGGTTTCTGGAGCCTGCAGGTGAGGGCCCAGCATGCTGGACACAAACAGAGCAGGACTCCAGTGCTGGCCAGGCCACAGCATGCTCCCAGCCATAATGTGAGTGACCAGTGGTTACAATTGCTTTGTGTCACCACATGCACACAGGAAAACCCTCCAATACAATACATCTTTTGACCTTCAAACTGCCGGACTGGTCAAAAACCAGCTGGGTGGCAACTGTGTGACTTTTCACAAACTGTGTCCCAAAAATCTTTACGCTGTTAAATGATACACTTACAGTTCTCCAGTCATTCTGGTGAAGATAAATTGACAGGACATGACATGTCTACAACTGCCAATAGGCTGAGTGTTAACAAAATTAAACTAAGAAGTGTTGGCCAGTGAGACAGCTGTATCTAGTAATGTCTTTAAAACCTAAACATTCCCAATTAATGCCTGATGGTTATTTTTTAAATCTAAGCACTTCTAAAATACTAAGGCCCTGTAAAACTGTAAGAAAAATTAAAATGTGTGTTCTTGTGAAAGATTAGCAAGAAATGTGAGTGTAAAGGAGAGGAACACTTGGGGGAGCCAAACTAACTTTCTTTTTCTGTATCCTGATCAAATTTGCAATTCTATAAAAGGTTTGGATTTAATGAGAGCCTCTTGTTGAGGGTCCTTATCAGGCCTTTGAGATCCCTAATAGAGGAAAATTGTCTTACCTGTTCATTTCTCTCCTGGGTGGTAATCCTCAAAGATGGGTGGTCTGCAAACTGAAAATGAGGCTGATCCTCCTACCCTATTAATGATGCTTTTGAGTCACCTGTCCAGATTAATTCTGCTAAAGTTTAGTAATGGAAAATGAGGGACTCTTCACTATAATATAACAGTGAAATAAAACATCAAAAAGCGTAACTCCCATTATGAACAGGAATAAAGACAAACAATATTGTGTGTGAGCTACTAGAACTCAGTTTGGATATAAATAGAAAGATAATGGGGGGGAATTAAATTTTAAAATATTCCCACCGCAAAATTATACATTCCTATGGGTGGGATCAGCCAGCCAGCCATACTTTCATCAGAGAAAAGAAATAAACAAAGGCAAGTATTTCTTTTTTTCCTGAGTGCATGGCTGGGAGCCCAAAGTGATGGTACAGGTCAGATCCTCAGCTGGTGTAAATGAGCATAGCTCCACAGACTTTATTGGAGCTACACATTCACGTCAGCTGAGGATCCAGCTGCATGTGTTTAGCTGATATTTTAATGGCGGGAGGGAGAAATTTGAGAACTTTTAAAAACATTATTTAACTGTGTCAGGCCTCTGTGAAATCAGTTGGAATGATGGGTTAAAAGATAGCAACATACTTGAACAGTGATGTCATTAGTAAACAGCAGGGGATATTCCATGTACATGGATATATTTCATTCTGCATAGTGTGTAATTGAAATGACTTTTTATCAGACAAAAGGCAAATGTATGGCAACAGGAATATGAAAGAATCAATATATGCTTGCTTTGATTTGGTTATTTTGGTGCAAGATTCCCATTAATGTAAAAATGTGTCGTCTTAAGGATAACAGTGCAGGAAACCATTATGTTCACAATCACAACATAGTTTAGTTTCACTGTCTCATGTGAAGAGTTGCTAGTGACAATGCAATAGTTTGTGGGGTAAAACTCACAAAGGGAAATCCAGCATAAGGAATCTTGTTTTTCCATAATCTGAAGGGAAGTCAGAAGGAGATTTTCTCACACTAAAACCTGAAAAAATGAGGATGCTTGGATGAAAGATAAGTAAAAGTATTTGGGATGATTTTTGAATTTGTCAATTCCTTCCTAATGATGTCAACATAATGTAAGTTAAATGTATTTTTGGAATTTAAATTACACTAATACTGACATTTAATATCAACATGTATAAGTTACATATATTTTTGTGCATGTGTCTATAAAAATAATAGATCCAGGCACGTAATTTTGAACAGAACTACAATTTAGAAGGCAATTAGCAACATTGCATATATAGCAGCATTATGCTGAATTCATTCTGCCATTAGAATAGTTTAAAGACAGGAAAAGTTTATTCTTTATTCTTACACCATTAATTTATCATTTGATATTTTACCACATAAATTATACTGTTTGCTTGTGTCACAAAGGTAAGTTAAAACTATATCCACTCTTCCATTATTAAAATGTTCTTGAGTTGCTGTTCACTACCTGGCTATAATTAATATTGATATTCTACCCACATTTAATTTTTTTTACCACGCTGTTGAATAGAACAATTTAAACTCAGTAAATCAAAGCAAGTTACAAACCAGCAGATTAAAGGTACAGAGATCATGTCCCAGATCCTCAAGGGTTTTAGGTGCCTAACTCCCTTTGAAATCAATGGGAGTGAGGTGCCTGAATACATTTTGAAGATCTGGGCATATGTGCGTACCAGTATACTTAAGATAGCATCTGGGATCAGTGTCACCTTAGTTTCCCAGTGAACATTGTGTTCCAAAGTTGTGTATAAACTATTCCTGATAGGAAAAATAGCTAGCACATATGTATTGTCACTGTACTACAGGTATTTCATAAAGCATATTGTAACATGCTTTGGAATACTTGGAGTTTTGGATTTACCCTTTTTATTGGCTTTCTGCATCATAGTTGATAACAGTATGAGGCACTGGGAGCCCAATTTTCTAAATAAGGCATCCTATTATTCGCAGATCTTGCAGTCATATTGGCACTTTGGTGCCAAAAGTAAATAATTAGGTTCCTTGAGCAGCCAAGTTTGAAAATCAAGCCCACAGTATGTAACTATATATCAGAGATGTAATATTTATCAAGCGCCATAACATCAAGTAATAAAAACCTATACTCTCACAGTTCATAATGATGATACTAATGTTTACAGATTCTGAGAATTAAATAGTTCTCTCATAAGAAGCCTTCAAATAAGAAGTGGGGGGGAAGGACTTTCAGGAAACTGGGGTAAGATGTATTCAAAAGAGTTTCTAACGGGAGACTCATCACCTGTGTAAAGCTACTCTTGTATATTAGTGTTTGCAGAATTGGGGCCTGCAGTTCTTGAAAGATCAAGAGATATAATCATTGCAGAATCTCAAATGTGAACTGGAAGACAAAGATCTAGTATAACAAGTTGTTTTTAATCAATAAAATACTGCTCTATGTAGATGCTAACATATTTTTCAGTAGTTCAAAATCTCAATAAAATCATATAAACTTCAAATTTGAAAATGACTAACTGATAGATGTCTGCTAAATGTCAAGTAAACAGAGCGTATGCTGTCTGCCACTAAACAATATCACAGGTAACCACAGGAAAATGAATAATTTCAACAGTAGGTGGCATGGTGTTGAAGAAAATTAAACACCATGGGGTGAAATCCTGGCCCTATAGAAGTCAGGGGCAAAATTTCCCCATTAACTTCAGCTGGTCCAAGATTGGTGTTTTGGGGGTTATTTTAGATTAATCCTTGACATAATATGATCAGTTCTAGGAGATATTTTATTATATTATGGGAGATAAAAATTAAGTAGGGTATGTGTTTGACAAATACAATGTATAGCCTCTAATATTTGGATAGCTAACTGATTATGGTTGTATAGTCCCATACTACTCACATGCTTAAAATTTGGTCCCAGTTCAGGAAGGTACCTGTGCCTAAGTCCTTTTGAGGACAGAACTAGATGTGAGTACTGAAATTTAAAGTAACTCCTGATTTATAATGAGAGCAGATGTTTGTCCCCCAGGATTACTTTCAACTTGCATCGTTTAGGATTTTAAGGACTTCATTGTATTTATAAAGGTGCACCATTTTTCACTTTATCTACTCATTGAAGAGTGTAAGTAAATGCACAAGGCCAAGAAAATTTTACTTGCGGAGCTGAGAGCCTGTCACTGCTTTTTAGTAATTTTTTTATCAAAAAGTTATGCACAACAAAACTTTACAGCTTGTTCACAACATTTTTAATCTGGGAAAACATCTTGAAAGAAGCCATAAACACTGTCCTTACTTTGGCCTTTTAATTAACCAGCAGTAGGAAGGCTGCTCTGTTCCACAAAGATATAAGGTGGTTCTTGCATAGGCTGATTGCCAGCTACTGTAACTTATTTTGACAGGCGTACCCCAAAAGGTTGCTGAATGAAATATAGACAGGTCTTAAGTTTGCTTCTCAGGAACTTTTTATACACTAAGAAGAAGAAAAAAGTGGGTGAATGAAGAAAACCAACCAAAATGCAGTGCAGGGATTGAAAATTTAAGAATAAGCTTCACAACTAGACAAGTCCATCTCCGATACTTCTTGATGCATATGCAATGTCTCTGACCAAGATCTGTTCTGTATACAAGGTAGATTGTGTCTTTAATGCCACAGCCCCGAGTAGGGGTTGTGCTTAGATGTATTGCTGCAGCAGGAACATCCAGAAACGTACTTTTGAGAGGCAAAATTTCTGCTGGGGCTTCTTTCTGATCATGGGGGGAGGTACTACACCAGCCAAAGTGAGGGATTGCTGTTGTCAGCACCTACTCACATGAGAGGGGATGCTTGCTCTTCCACTCCTGGGCAGATATGCAGGGCCTACTCACATGCTGAGCCATAATGTATAAAATATTAAAGACAATCAACCAAGCTGCTGCAACCAAAGCACAAAAGTGTATTTTGTTTTATTTTTTTGTTTGTTTTTGTTTGTTTTTTACTGAGGGAAAAATAGAATTTTACGGTTCAGTTCCCAGGATATTTTAAGAGCTGAAAGACTCCAAGAGAGGTAAACCTAACATTACAGGGTTGGTAGCATTGTGTAAATGTGCAAAAAGTTACCCAAGTTAGTGGTCCATAGATGCTGGAAAGCTAATATCAGATTCATTGCAAATCAATAATTTTAAATAAATCTTTGTATTTTTTGGAATTGGGAATATTCAGTAAACAAATAATGAGGTTTTGTAAGTATTCATCTCCCAGAGCTATTCTCAAGAGATACCAAAGTTTTGGTAAATTTGACTTTAGAAATATTGCTGCAGGCAATGAAATCTACAAAAGCTAACAAAGCCCCAGCGGTAGGTTGCCTTCTGGTGGACTATAAGAAAACAATTTTTTTTTCAGCAACCTAATCTATTCTTGAAAATAGGAATTATTTTGATTGGCGCTGTTTGCATTTTTTAAAAAGTCTCAGGGCCCACTCATGCAAACACTTCCACACCAGGGTAACTTCACTTGTGTGAGTAGTCTCCCTGAATTTGAGTAGGACTACATGTGAGCAAAGCTACTCAGAGATAAGCAGTAGCAGAACTGGGCCCTTAACCAGCTTGATTATTCATGAACCTGAGCTTTGCTCAAAGTTGTAAGGAGGAGCTGTCAGGGAGTTAGTCACAGTTACCTTGCTCTCTGCTGCACAGACTCTGTATAAATGTAAGCTGCAAGGAAGTGGTTCTAGCTTATGCCACCAACATAAAATCCCTTGGGTTCTCTCTAGCAGTAGAGAATAGAGTGTAGCAAAACGTCACTCCAGCAGGCCCCCTCCCCTGTTACACCCGCAGCATATGCTTAACACACCTCACCCTTTCCCTCTGAAGATGAGAGTTCCAGTACAGGAAACAGCATAGCTGATTCAGGAAGTAATGGAGCTGTCCTTGCCAACTTTGTGCAGTCTAGAGATTCTCCCTGCAGAGGGGATGCTCCAGTGGCAATCTGGATGATTTAGGATCACTTTGCACACCAGAGAAAGCAGCTGCTGGAGGCTGATCCAGCAGAGACATCTGCAGACAAGGAGTACATTATGTTCAAAAGTGACTTAGCACTTAAAAGCCTAAGTTCCATTGACTTAGGATCCTAAGTCATACAGGCACTTTTGAAAAATGTATCCAATAGCTGGAAGGCTGCAGATGCTCACTCTATAGCAGGCCAGTTTACTGGATGACCCTGGCATTCCACTGGGGCTCAGGAGATGGGGGGGTCTATCAAATCCTGGGGTAGATAAGATAGCCTATTAGGGTATGTCTACACTACAAGACTATTTCGAATCAACTTAATTCGAATTTGTGGAATCGACCTTATGAAGTCGAAGTTGTGTATCCACACTAAATACACTAGTTCGACTGTGCGAGTCCACAGTAATGGGACCAGCGTCGACTTTGGAAGTGGTGCACTGTGGGAAGCTATCCCACAGTTCCCGCACTCCCCGCTGCCCATTGGAATTCTGGGATTTCCCCCAATGCATGCTGGGGGGGAAAATTTGTCGAGGGTGGTTTTGAGTAACTGTCATCATTGAACCGTCAATCACGCCCTCCCTCCCTCCCTGAAAGCGCCTGCGGGCAATCTGTTCGTGCACTTTTCTGCTCAGTGACAGCGCGGGCACCACAGCACTTTGACCACGGATCCCGCTGCAGTTATGGCCGTTGTCAACTCCTCGCACCTTATCGTCCACCTCTTCCACAGTCAGCTGCTGAGAAATAGGGCTACTTTTCAATGGTGCTGCGAGCACTGGTGGACCATGGGGGACGTTTTACCAACATCAACGTCGGGTGGCCAGGCAAAGTTCATGGCGTGCGTGTTTTCAGCAACTGTGGTCTGTTTAGACGCCTGCAGGAAGGTAGTTTCTTCCCAGACCACAAAATAAGTCTTGGGTATGTGCAGCTGCCTATAGTGATCGTCGGGGACCCAGCCTACCCGCTAATGCCCTGGCTCGTGAAGCTCTGTGCAGGCGCCTTGCACAGCGACAAGGAACTCTTCAAGTAACAGCGAGCAGCGTGACCTGTGACTGTTCAGTTTCTTTACAGAGAAGCTGAACCTGCCCCTGTTTCTTTACCAAGTGACTGTTGACTAGCATCTGCAGTTACATACCCCGCCCACCCCGCTTCCCCAACTTCCAACACACGTTTAAAAATAAAATACATGTTCCACTGTAACTTTACAAAGGTTTCTTTATTGATGACTTTGCGTTACAGGGTTGAAACTGGGACACGGACTGTGCTGGGTAGGGTGTGCAGTGATGTAAAGACCGCCTGTAAACTTGAGGAATGACAGGCTCCTGCTCCCAGAGCGGTCTGCAGTGCCGGACTGGATGTTTCAACGGAGCCTGCCATCCCTCCTTTTTGGGACTCTGTGTGCGGGGGCTATGTGGCCTTTTGGCGGGGGAGGACGGATACAGATTCCTCTGCTGCGTGGCTCTGCGGTCCAGGACAGGGACCATTGCATGAGATCTGTAATCCCCTCCCCCGCTACAAAGTCACGTACTCCCCCACCCACACAGAACCTGCAAACCACCTCCCATACCGACCAGGGTGCGTACTGACAGCAGTGTGTGTGTGACCTGCTGCTGATCCTGCCCCCATGTCTGTACCCTGGTAAAGGTGATTGTCCTGTCAAATTACCAACCCCCTTCCCCCCCTTCAAACACAGTCTCCTCTAAAAGAACATGACGGAAACAGTAATTAACAGAAAAGTATTTTTTATTATCAACTAGACAGTTAGGGGATGAAACTGGGATGGGGGCTTGGGTGAGGCGGGAAGGAAAGGACTTCTCCAAATTTAGGATATGAGAGCTTTTGGGTACTTGAGCACTCTGCTGGGGTGCAGTGACAGTTTACACGGCCTCTGGCGCCCCTCCTTCTGGTTATTTTGGGTGAGGGGGGTATGGGACTTTGTGGCAGGGGAGGGCGGTTGCAGATACACTGCAGGGGGGCTCTGTCCTCCTGCCTGAGGTCCTGCAGAACATGCACAAGGCGCAGGAGCATGTCCGTTTGCTCCCTCATTAGTCCAAGCAGCGTTTGAGTCGCCTGCTTGTCTTCCTCACGCCACCTTTACTCCCCTTCGCTGTGTGAGCGCTGGTACAGAGAGAGGGTCTCCCTCCACTGGCTCTGCTGGTCTGCCTCGTCTCGGGAGCACCCCATAAGTTCAGCGAACATTTCGTCCCCTGTCTTTTTCTTTCGCCGCCTAATCTTTGCCAGCCTCTGTGAGAGGGATGCTGTGGCGGGTCTGGAGACAGTCGAAGCTGTGTGATGGGAAAAAGGGAGTGAATTCCTTGCAAAGATACATTTTTGCGAACAATGAACACAGTCTAGTTTGTCTCTGTGAATTCTGGGTTGAGATCCCAGTGCCTGATGGGGCAAAAACCATTTTCACGGGTGGTTCTGGGTAAATGTCGTCAGTCATCCCTTCCTCCGGGAAAGCAACAGCAGACAATCATTTCAAGCCCGTTTTCCCTGGATTGCCCTGGCAGACGCCACAGCGTGGAAACCATGGAGCCTGTTTTGCCTTTTGTGCCTGTCACCGTATGTGTACTAGATGCCGCTGACAGAGGCGGTCCAGCAGCGCTACACAGCAGCATGCTTTTGCTTTTGCATGATAGCAGAGATGGTTACCAGCCATATTGTACCATCTACCATACCATAAATTGGTAATAAGATGGGCATGGTTAACAGTCCTTTTGCACTGCACCATTTGCTGCTGTCATAAGTGCCCCTGGCTGCTCTTAGCCAGGGGCGCAAAAGCCAAAATTGGGAATGACTCCCTGAGTCAATTCCTCCTTTTTGGTATCTAAAAATAGAATCAGTCCTCCCTAGAATATGGGCAAGTGTACTAGAGAACCACTGTATCAGAGAACCAGAGAGCACAGCTGTTCTGTGTCAGATCCTGCATAGATTATGAGCTGTATGCTATTCACAGGGGGTGCTCCTGCAACAACCCCACCTGTTCATTCCATTCTTCCCCAGCCTTCCTGGGCTACCATAGCATTGTCCCCCCACTTGTGTGATGAAGTAATAAAGAATGCAGGAATAAGACACAGTGACTTGTTAGTGAGAAATGAGTGGAAGGCAGACTCCAGTTGCTATGATAGTCCAGATAGGACATTAAGGAGTGTGGAGGAGAGGAGCCCAGCATCCTGCTGCTAGTCCAGGGGCAATTGAATCTTTTCTTTACACATGAAGGGTGGGGGCTGATGAAGCTCAGCCCCCTGTTGCTATGATGACGATGGTTATCAGCCATACTGTACCATCTACCACGAAAAATTAGGACCAGGCGCCCTTGATTGACCTTACCGATGCTAGTCGGCATGGTTACCAGTCCTTTTGCACTGCCCCATGTGCCAATAGGCTGATGATGAGGACGGATACCAGTCATTTTGTACCATCAGCCATCCATAGCATGGGGGGAGCAAGGATGTTGGTGTTCAGTGCTGCACCATCGCGTCTATCTGCAGCATTCAGTAAAGATAGGGTGACATGTAAAAGAATCAAGAGAGGATTGTTTTCCCTTTCACTTCTGGGGGTGGGTGGGGGGCTGCGTAAATTGCCTAGCTATGCCCTGACCCACCGCGGACACTGTTTTTGACCCTAGAAGCATTTGGAGCTCAGCCAAGAATGCAAATGCTTTTCGGAGACAGCAGGAACTGTGGGATACCTTGCGTCCTCAGTCCCCCCTCCCTCCATGAGCGTCCATTTGAATCTTTGGCTTTCCGTTACGCTCGTCACGCAGCAGCGTGCTGAGTCTCTGCTATGCCGTCTGTCCGGAGTTTTTTGAAAAATACTTTGGACCAGGCGTGACATTACAGTAATTCCCCTAATTAGATGCAGGAGTCTCCGAGCGAGATCACCCTGAGGACGGTCACTGAAAGAGATAGAGAGCGCATGCTGCGTGAAAGCCAGCACAAACCAGGGGCCTATGCAGCCGTGCTCGGAGAGGCAATGCTCCCTGAGTACCTCATGAAAGCCTCGCGCGGAAAAGTGTGCTACCACGGAGCACCCAATAAGGCAGCTCTCCCCAGGAACCTCCTGCGGAGGCTTTTCGATTACCTCCAGGAGAGCTTCGTGGAGATCTCCCAGGAGGATTTCTGTTCTATCCCCATATATAGAGAGACCTCCTTTTCACATACTTCAGATTCCTGTTATATTAAGAATAAAAGTTTACATGGTTAAAGCACTTACCGACTGCTCCTTCCCCTGATTCAGGATCCGGGTTAATGGACGGGGACGGTTGGTAGGGGATCTCCGTGACGGTGATGAAGAGATCCTGGCTGTCTGGGAAACCAGCGTTGTAAGCGCTGTCGCCTGCCTCGTCGTCCACAAACCCTTCCTCATCTTCCCCGTCCGCGAACATTGCCGAGGAACTGGCCGTTGACACTGTCCCATCGTCAGAGTCCATGGTCACTGGTGGGGCAGTGGTGGCAGGCTCCGTAGCGTCCGTTTGCCGCTTTGATTTTTTGGTAGCCTTGTCTGGGGTCCTTGATTTTCACGCGGCGCTGCGTTGCATCCCGGCTGTATCCTCTGTCTCTCATGGCTTTGGAGACCTTCTCGTAGATCTTTGCATTCCGTTTTTTGGAGCGCAGCTCCGAAAGCACAGACTCCTCGCCCCACGCACCGATCAGATCCAAGAGTTCCCGGTCAGTCTATGCTGGGTCCCTCTTTCTATTCAGAGATTACATGAACTCCTCTGCTGGAGAGCTCTGCATCGCTGCCGGTGCTGCTGAGCTCGCCCCGATGTCCAACCATGAAATGAGATTCTAACTGTCCAGACAGGAAAAGGAATTCAAATTTTCCCGGGACTTTTCCTGTGTGGCTGGTCAGAGCATCCGAGCTCGGACTGCTGTCCAGAGCGTCAACAGAGTGGTGCAGTGTGGGATAGCTCCCGGAGCTAGTAAGTTCGATTTGCATCCACACCTAGCCTAATTCGACATAGCCATGTCGAATTTAGCACTACTCCCCTCGTCGGGGTGGAGTACCGAATTCGAACTAAAGAGCCCTCTAGGTCGAATTAAATGGCTTCCTGGTGTGGATGGGTGCACGGTTAATTCGAATTAACGCTGCTAAATTCGAATTAAAGTCCTAGTGTGGACCAGGCCTTACTGAGAGTGAGAAAGAAGAAACATGGGTAGAAATATGTTTTTTCATCCCAATCCTTTCTCATAGTTTAAACATCTTAACATGAAAGGAAGAGGGAATGTAAACTAATCTCATCAGAAGACATGAAAAAAACATGGACCAGTGACAACATCTTGAGAAATGAACACTAAATATACTATTAGGAAAGACCTAGTTGGTGAGTAGGACACTCTATTGCCAGCACAGGGCATCTGGGAGCAGAACATGGCATTAGAAAGTGGCTAGCATTAGTATGGTAACAGGGCATTACATTCTGACTGGCTAGCTGCAAGCCTTCCGGGAATCTCTACAGGTATAAAAGCCAGCTACTTGTGGTTAAAGGAGTTCCTAGACCTAGGGTCCTGAGTTGTCAGAGCTGTGAGAACAGAATCTTGACTATACTGGAAGCCCTGCTTGAAAAGCTACTAAAAGAAGCTTGGGATAATGACTTCAAGTTGAATAGTCTGGGGGTTCTATGTGAGTTGTACATTTTGTTTGTCTTTACTGCATCAGTAAATGATCTTAGTTTGTGAACTGAACATTTGATCTTTAGGACACTCTATTCTCTTCCACCCTTTCTCCCCAGACCCACACAAGAACTATGAGCCTCTCACTACACAACTGCCTATTTCCAACATTCAAGAGACAGAACACAGTGAAGAATATGCATTTGACAAGTAGCATAGAAGATCTACAGGCAAAATTAGGGTTTGCTCATGTAAATTAAGAAATAGAATATGGCATGGAGTTTAACAGTACTTATTTACAATCAGACTAAGAAATTAGTTGGCATACTGTTAACTTCAGTCGTTAAAATAATTATTTGATGAGACAGAAATGTGTAACAACTATATTGAAAATTGGATTCATCATAATTTTTTCACTTATAAATTTCAGACAGTCTGTCTTTAACAATAATATGATAGAGAAGTTTCTTAACATGGAGTACAGCAGATAACTGCCTAACGTCTATTAAACTGGATATTTTTAGAGGGTTGATCATTGCAAATATTTGTTGTATCAGTTGTGAATTTAAAGTATTTTGAAGAAACGTTTATGCTCTGGTCCTGTATTTCTAATCTATTCCATAGAGAATCCAAAAACTTCAGGAGTGGGCTGTGGGTGGGTAACCCTTTTTTATGTCTACTTTGTAATAGCCTGTATATAAAAATAATCAGTAATTCTCTTAAATAGAATGCCCTGTAAACCCTATTTTCGAGGAAGTTTTGTATTATACAGCCAAAGGACTGCATAGCATTTGGAACTATGGGGAGGTTGGAACCAAATCCTGTAGATTAGATATCTCTATGAAGTAATAATAAAAGAATGTGCTGCAATTATAAATAACATCTCAGACATGAGACAAGTACTGCATATTTATTTTAGCTGCTGGACAAAAACTACAAATGAACTTTAGCTGATAATTTTTTTCTAAGCCATGAAGTTTTCCACATAGATGAAGTTTTGCTAGTATCTCTCAATTCAGTTTGCATTCATACTTTTCTGCTTTTACTGATTTTTTTTTTAAGGCTATATTCCACCAAAAATAAATAATTAAACCATAGATGAACTGTCAAAAGGGAACATTCATATTTTAACGCAACATTAACATTTTGGTAATTAACATAGCAGTTAATGCTTTTAGCAGATGTAACAACATTAGACTTGTAAATTTTAATTAAAGTTAATGGTTCACGATAGCTGTAGGGATCAGGCATCCTCTCTGGGTACGGAATACATGTCTAATGTGATTAGAAATACTAATTGAAGAAAAAAGGTCTGCAATAGTAATGACTATTTCTTTATAATCTTGCTAAATCATTACAAACCTTCAGCAATCTGTTCTAAATGTATTTTGTAGGAGGAAAACTGAAGAGTCAAACAAGAAATTAAAGGGGGTCAACAGAACACTCAAGAGGCTTTCGATGAATTGAAAGAAGGAGAAACATGAATTTGTATAACCCTTTCCTTCCTTATCAAAATCCCAAGAAATTCTATGAAGCTATTTGGTTACATTTCACAGCACTTTTGGATTTAATTGGGAACTAATGTGTTAGCTTTAATTCCCTCAGAGGCTCTGAATTCAAATGGCAGGTATGGAAAGAAGACTGGCACTGAGAACTAGGACTCAAGTGGACATTTCTAGGCTTTCATATAAGTTAAGAGATCAGTAGTGAGTTGTTTGGGGAGGTTGCTGGCACGTGAAACATTTTTTAACAAGTATAGGGAAAGGATTGTTTTGACTAAGGGTGACTGCAAACTGTTAGCCAGCTATAAAATACACTCCGATTTTATTATGAAATGCCAACAGTATTTTTTCACATATTGTTACTGTACAAAAACCTCTCTAAGGTCTGGATCCAGAGCCCACTGAAGTCAATGGAAAGATTGACTTCTTATTCAGGCAATACTGCCACTGAAATTCATGTACTTTCCACTGATTTCAGGGTTGGAACCTTATTTTAGTTATTTGGGGGGTAACAGTTATTTTTTTAGTTGAACATAATTATATCTTTGTCTCCATTTGTCATCCCCTTCTTAAGATCATCATGACTTATTAATTATTTGTATTACAGGAAAGGCTGGGCCTTCGTTATGGTAGGCACAGTACAAACACACAGTAAGAGACAGCTCTGTCCTGAAGTGTTCATAATCTAACTAGACTAAGACAAAGAAAATTGTAGTATCTCCATTTTACAGAGGGGGACTTGAGACACAGAGAGATTTGCTGAAGGTAGCACAAGAAGATTGCATAAATTTATATGTCAAACAATTTCAGTTCACAAATTTCCAGAAATCATGATGCGTTAAGACACATTCACAAAGGGGGAAATTCACCCTTGCCCAGAGAGTCAACAGAAGGTTGATAGAATCAAAGGAGTATAGAACTGGAAGGGAACTTGAGAGATCAT
This sequence comes from Mauremys mutica, assembly GCF_020497125.1. Taxonomy (NCBI): domain Eukaryota; kingdom Metazoa; phylum Chordata; order Testudines; family Geoemydidae; genus Mauremys; species Mauremys mutica. Next base: position 44,645,237 of record NC_059079.1, on the reverse strand, counting down.
CTAGTCCAGTCTCCTGCACTCATGCACCACTTTAGTCTCATATAAATCATCAAAATAGATAAGGATTTAAATAAAACTTAAGTGATGCATGGCTGCTAGGCTGGTGAATTTTGTGATGAAGAGGTGAATTTTGCCCACACAGAATAATAAACTAAATTTGGCAAACTGTTCACTGTGAATAGTTTGCCCAGCTCTAATGCCTAGAATAACATAATGGGTCACATCAGGGATGAACTTGTCCTGATATTTTCATAACCTGTCCCTATTACTTATCCCTCTTTCTACTAAAATAAGGGTTATGGTGACAGAATATATTGAAATATTCCCCAAATATTCAATATAGTTAATGAAATATAAAAAGGAGCCATTCCCTGTAAGGGGCTGTTCCAAAGCCCCCTGAAGTCAGTGTGTCTTTCCATTGACTTCAGTGGCTGTTGGATTGGGCCCTAACTATCATCCAGGATAGGGTGTATACTTAAGGGGAGAAATCTTGGCTCCACTGAAGTCAATGGAAAAACTCTCAAAATCCACTTTTTGCCCCACCCTCAAAACCCACTTGAGGTGTGCGGCACTAGCCTAATAATTCATTTATCTTGTATACCATTTTCCATTAGACAATCTCAACACATTTTATAGACACTGAACTAAATTCACCTCTGCTAGTGCAAGGGGGTTACAAATAGTTTTCCTGGATCCCCAAGTGGATTCACCTCGAGGTGTGGCAGTGTGTTTATGTGCCAGTGTAATGAAGCGGGCTCTTGGGGGGACACAACTGAGAGTATCAATTCGGGACAAATTGCTTAGAGCAGGGCAGTCACAGCCCAAGGCTGGGTGTCCTTTAGTATTAAGGCACACCAAACCAGTCAAACAGAAAGGACTTCGATTTTACCCCACTAGCTAACCAGAAGTCATACAAGCAATTCCGTAAGACACTCCAGTTTCCCAGTATCACCACCAGCGCCACTCCTGATGGGGATGAATGGTTATGAAAACCAATACCCCAGTAAAAGAAAAAAAAGTTCTCCCAATCCCAAAGGACCAAGCCCCAGACCCCAGGTCAATATACAAGGCAGATCTTACCCACAAATCACGCTGTTGCCAATCCTTTAGAATCTAAACTCTAAAGGTTTATTCATAAAAAGTAAGAAATATGGATGAGCGCTAAAATTGGTCAAAGTAATCAATTACATACAGTAATGGCAAAGTTCTTGGTTCAGGCTTGTAGCAGTGATGGAATAAACTGCAGGCTCAAATCAAGTCTCTGAAGCACATCCACAGCTGGGATGAGTCATTCAGTCCTTTGTTCAGAGCTTCAGTTTGTAGCAAAGTTCCTCCAAAGGTAAGAAGCAGGATTGAAGACAAAATGGAGATGATGCAGCTGCCTTTTATAGTCTCTTGCCATGCGGCCTGTGCTTCCTTTGTTCCAAAACCAAGCTGCCCAGCACATGGCCTGAAAGCCTTAGAGTCCTCTCCATAGGTATGCCCCTGCATGCCTTGCTGAGTCATAAGGTGTATCGTCATTCTCTCAATGGGTCAGCTGTATAGCTGATGCTCCTTAATGAGCCATAAAGCTGGCTAGGAAGTGCTGATGCCAAACTGTCTGGGGTGTCACCCAGAAGCATAACACAAGTTTGAAATACAGACAGTATAAAGCTAATACTTATAACTTTAAATACAAAATGATACATGCATACAGGTAACATAATCATAACCAGCAAATCATAACCTTTTCATAGACACCTTACTTGACCTCCTTTGTACAAGATTTGGTGCCACTATAGGACCTTGGTTGCAACAATGATCTATACGGTTACAGGTCATGTCAATAATGTCATAGCCAGCTCTCTCAGGAGTTCAGCAAGGGAGGGGAGCTGTAAGATGTGGTTGGGGCATCAGTGTATTCTCCAGGTGTCTTAGCCATTCCCCCTCCCTGGACAGTCAGGTGGGACTCTGCACAGGGGTACACTTTAATAGATCCTGATACAAGTTTGTGACTAAAACAATAACAAGTCTGTGTTTCCTTTATTAATTTAATGTGGCTTTTACTAGCAGCAATAACCTAGATGTAAGGCAGTTTCTGGCAGTCATGATTTATTGGCGCAAGAATCAACTCTGCTGAAAGATGATTGAATTTATCTTCTTACCCTTTTAGAGGACTAAAGACCAGGTCTTCTGCTGATGTAAATCAGAAGAACTGCTTGGAAGCCAAAGGGCCTTTGCTGATTTACACTTGCCATGGGTCTGGGCACCAGTTATGATATTGATATTTTTCCATTGCAAGTAACATGCACTTTCCAATGCTCTGTCATCTCATAAAACACAAATGCATTGGACAAACAAGCATAACCTCGCATCATAAGTTATGACATTTAAAAATCTTCTCCACTTTCATTACAGTTCCTTTTTATATGAATAATCCAAGTTGTGTTTCCTTTTTCTGAAAAGGAATTGCATGTTTAAAGGGTCACTGTCAGGTACAATAGTTGATACAACCGTTTTTTTGGGGGGGGATATTGTTTTTTTAAGAATCTAATCAATTCTTTTTTAAAATGTCAGTGCAAGCAGTTTTGTTTGGAGACAAACAATCCATTGCAATAGTTGTGCCATAAACATTGCAGCACTAGACTACAGCATGAACTTGAAAGTGAAAGTGACTAGTCTATTTTCATTGTCCAAGTTGAATGAAGTGCAAAAGGGCAGATTTTCAAAAATGGACAAATGGTGAAAATCAGGTTTTTAAAATATTTTAAAATATTTCCATTTTAACTAGCTAAAGTGTTACATATTTTTCATGTGTGAGACAGTAAATGTTATAGCAAGAGTGTGGGAAAGAGGTTAATGAATAACAGAATTAACGTTTATCAGGAAACTGATATAAAATTAACTTATCACTATTGTATAAAGCTCCACCTTGATCAAATAGGTAAATGGGGGGGGATTGACTAAGACAATGAATTGGTGCTTTCAATTATATAAGATTTCAATGATTTCTGCTCGTGTGGAGACAAAAACACTCTGAGCCAGACTGGCAGTTCCAGGAGGCATATTCAATGAAATTACAAGATGGCAAATTAAAAGCTGATAAAAGAAAATAGCTTTTCACACAGTGTAGGCCAGGACCAGTGCAGATTTACAGAGGTGAAGCAGGAACCTGAAACAGTCTCCCTGATACTATCTTCAGCTATGCTGAGCAGAAATTTTGTGCAGCAGAGAAGAGATAAAAGATTAAGGTAGATGCACATAAATCTGTATCCATATAGTAGAGAGGGAAAGCAATCATCCAAAAGAGCTGAATATCTGGAAAAACAGAAACATTTGAACTAGATATTATAGAACAAGATTGTAAAAGAACAAGCAGGAATTTTGAATACACATAAACTCAGTGATGGGCACAGCCAGAAATGTCTTAGGCTTATCTTAAATTGAGTCTTTGGGTAAAATTCAGGAATATTCTGTGAGATCCAGTGTTCTAAGAAGATTTAGAAACCTTCCTGGTTCTGGTCAGGTGAGAAATCCAGTGACTAGCCTTTTTCTGGCATTTTGTTGATTCTGCCTGAATGCTGGCTGAAGTCAGGAAGTAGAGAGTCCTATAACAATGAAGAAAAACAAACAAACAAACAGGAAAGTTCTTGATTATTTTGGGAAGAGCTGGATAAATAATGCAAAAATAAGACTGTCTGCATGAACTGTTAAGTAAATTCTTTGGTTGTGTTTGCTCTGTTGTAATGATTTTCTACAAACAGTTGAGTGATCTAATTATTCTGCTACAAATATTCACAGAAAATGACTTTCGAAGCCATTTTAAATTAAGATATGGAAGTGTTCAGCCCAGAGATGTGTGAGAATATCCATCCAATCAGGAAACAGAAACAATATCATGTGACTTATTTGACCAATTGTAACTCATCAATACAATTCAAAGTTTAAATAGCTACAGTCAATCCACAGATTAAAAACCAAAAATGGAATTCATATAATAATTAATACATTTAAGGAGAAAATTGATTATACACATTCTATAAGGATGAAAAAAGCTGCGGAATTAAAATATATTTGTCTGCAAATGATTCACTCAGAACTTCTTTTAGTCAAAGCTTTGGGTCAATTCTTGGATTATCCAAATAGTTTGCTCATCCCTCCCTAAGTAACTGTAATGGAGGCTCTATTATTGGAGGCATTTAAGATTATTATATATAGGTCACTGGTGTACTGAGAGCTCTGCCTATTGGACTGACCAATGTTGTTTCATTGTAGTTCCCTGTCTGTCTATATCCACCTTTTCTCTCTTGGCTATACTTAGATTGCAAGCTCTTTGGAGCAGGAACCATCTCTTTGTTCTGTTTGTACAGCACCTAGCACAATGGTGTCCTGGACTATGCCTATGCTTTGTAGATGCACTGTTAATACAAATAAATAAATTAATAATGATAATAAAAAACAGTTGTGAGAGTAGTGTACAGGAGGCTTCAGTAGGCCAACATGGGATGTGAGCAAAGTAAATGCTCAAGACTTGTTCTTGGTTTTGATTATGAAAATACTGTAGGGGCATGCACAACAGAGGTGGAAAGCAAGGGCACAGGCCTCCCTATAATCGGCAGGGGCACAGAGCTCATCCAGCCCTGGGGCCACAGCGGGGGTACACAAAAGCCATCAAATTTTTATTCCTACTGACACCCCTGCTGGAGGCTAAAATGAACCCATCAGTCACTAGTCACCCAGGTCTCATTTGTACCCTTTTCCTCTGTGGCTGTGCAGGGGAGTAAGGATCCCCAACCATTCTTTGCAGTCTTATAAATGCCTCCCAGATTGTGACTCTGGGGCTATGTGCATGGGGGGAGGGGGTGAAGAATAGGAGTTGTGTGCCTGATGCTCCCCTTGCAGCCCAAGAACAAGTGATCAGGCAGTAGATGGGGATGGAGCCTTAGTTTCACCTCCATGCACCAGCCAACTGAGCTGACTGGTATAGGGTGGGTATAGTAAACTGCCCTCCTTCCTCAAGCTAGGAGGGAGTAGGGGAGGAATTTGGACACATTGTCTGAGGGCATGGCTACACTATGGATATTAAATGGCATAGCTACATTGGCATAGCTTCGCCAGCATAGCCCCATAGTGTAGATGCAGCCTACATGCATGCAAAGGGTTTTTCTATTGCTTTGGGAACACCACCTCCTCAAACAATGGTAGCTACAACCAAAGCTGCATCTACACTGGGAGTTAGGTCAGCATAGCTATGTCTGTCGGGATATGTTTTTTTCACACCCCTGACTGACATCACTATGCTGACCTAAATTTTAAGCATAGAGCAAGCCCAAGTCTGTGTCAGAATTCCTTCCCAATGCTCTTGTGGGTGTGACCCAGCTTAGGTTTCCCCCTCTCCAGGGCTGAGCCCAAAAGCCTGAGCCTGGCTCTCAGTGAAGATTGGGATTTGTGGGGGTAGCCTTTGAGACCTTTTTTTACTTGTTTGGGTTTTTTTTTTAAGAACTTTGGTGTTGTTACTTAGGTTTTTTTAAATCTGGCATACAGCAAAATTATGCTGAGTTGATTAGAGTCAAGTGTGGGATGGTTATAAGGTGTACTACCCATCCAAAGTTACACATAAGAACATAAGAACATAAGAATGGCTGTACCGGGTCAGACCAAAGGTCCATCTAGCCCAGTATCTGTCCACCGACAGTGGCCAACGCCAGGTGCCCCAGAGGGAGTGAAACTAACAGGCAATGATCAAGTGATCTTTCTCCTGCCATCCATCTCCATCCTCTGACGAACAGAGGCTAGGGACACCATTCTTACCCATCCTAGCTAATAACCATTTATGGACTTAGCCACCATGAATTTATCCAGTCCCCTTTTAAATATTGTTATAGTCCTAGCCTTCACAACCTCCTCAGGTAAGGAGTTCCACAAGTTGACTGTGCGCTGCGTGAAGAAGAACTTCCTTTTATTTGTTTTAAACCTGCTGCCTATTAATTTCATTTGGTGACCCCTAGTTCTTGTATTATGGGAATAAGTAAATAACTTTTCCTTATCCACTTTCTCGACATCACTCATGATTTTATATACCTCTATCATATCCCCCCTTAGTCTTCTCTTTTCCAAGCTGAAGAGTCCTAGCCTCTTTAATCTTTCCTTGTATGGGACCCTCTCCAAACCCCTAATCATTTTAGTTGCCCTTTTCTGAACCTTTTCTAGTGCTAGAATATCTTTTTTGAGGTGAGGAGACCACATCTGTACACAGTATTCGAGATGTGGGCGTACCATGCATTTATATAAGGGCAATAATATATTCTCAGTCTTATTTTCTATCCCCTTTTTAATTATTCCTAACATCCGCTTTTTTGACCGCCTCTGCACACTGCGTGGACATCTTCAGAGAACTATCCACGATGACTCCAAGATCTTTTTCCTGATTCGTTGTAGCTAAATTAGCCCCCATCATGTTGTATGTATAGTTGGGGTTATTTTTTCCAATGTGCATTACTTTATATTTATCCACATTAAATTTCATTTGCCATTTTGTTGCCCAATCATTTAGTTTTGTGAGATCTTTTTGAAGTTCTTCACAATCTGCTTTGGTCTTAACTATCTTGAGCAGTTTAGTATCATCTGCAAACTTTGCCATCTCACTCTTTACCCCTTTCTCCAGATCATTTATGAATAAATTGAATAGGATTGGTCCTAGGACTGACCCTTGGGGAACACCACTAGTTACCCCTCTCCATTCTGAGACCTCCTTTATATACATTTACATATTACATTACATTCACTGTACATTGCATTACATGTTTTAGAATTGGCTTGGTTACTTTGTCAGAACCAATCCCTGTACAGCATGTTTTGCTCATACACTGTCCACGTATGACTTAATTTTTTTCCTTATTTTGATGTTTCCAACTTATTTTATCCATTATCTTGTCCATTGTAAATGATTCCCTGGCTGTTTCCCTTTATCTGATCTAGTACAGACATTCTGTTTTCAGCTTGCTAATTCATTTACCTCCCTAATCCTGTCTCCCAAGAAATAGAGCCTCCCCTATGTCCAATTACTCATGTCAAGTCAGGCCTACAGGACTGTAACTCAATTTGTAATAGGAAGAAGCCAGTGTCCCCACATTTCCCATCATATTTTATTGATCAACAGAACTATGGAAAAGTTTCATTATAAAAGCTGAAACTATGTGCAGTTTCAGCTGGTTTGGAGTTTCAAATTCTAAACTCAGTCCAAGTTCATCAAAAGATTCAAGGTTGGTAAGAATCAGGCAAGTTTCCAGCTAATCTTGGCTGATTTATGACTTCGTGTCAAACAAAGTGAAAGTTGTGGCTTCAGCTAAATTTCACTGTGAATTGTAGGTGTTTTGATGCCCAGAACTCAATGTGAAATTCAGCAGCGCTAACCACTCCTTGCCTCCCATGGTATAGAATTGAAGAAAAGATTTGTACAAAGCCCTGGAGACTAAAGTTGCTGATTTTGCATACCTTTAATGGTCAGCTTATTCAGGATTTTTCTACCCCACAAAGCTGTGCTGTATTAACTTTAGCAGTCTGCTTAAAGTAGCAGAACTTCTTATGTGGATGTAGTTATACAAGTATAAAATTGTACATACTGATAAACTTAGGCATTGTCTACACTAGAAAGTGGCACTACATTTACTGTAAAGTGGTATACACCCGTTAGTATGGAGGCAGTATTATTGGTGTAAAGATGCTTTCTACTGGTACTATTCCCCGATACGAAGAGAATAAGCTATACTGCCACAAGCACTTTTAAACTGATATGTTTGCATTCACATTATGGGGGTTATATCAATAACTAGCCCGTTAAAAAACCAGCACCCCTACCTGAAATAGTTATAGCAATATGCGTGTGTGAACCAGGCCTCAGTGGTATTAGCACGGGCCTCGGGGACTAGAATTTCTGTCCACCCCCAAGCCAGAAATGAGGAGAGAGAACTGAGTCCCAGATTCACTGAGTACACAGTATATCACATTCACAGCTTGGGGGAAAATAAGTGCACACACTGGATACTTTTTTTTTTAACAATCACAGTGTAACCATGTGGTCTACCCTTTTAAGGTTCAGGATGTCTGGGGTCAGCCAGCCCTGTTCAGTTATCAGACCCCACTCAGAAGGGATCAGATGTTTTCTGTAAAGAGCTTAGCTGAGGGAGGGAGGTTCTTGTGGTAGGTCCTGAAGGAAAGTTGTATCATCGTTTGGGTACTCAAAGAGGCAAGGAGAAAAGCTTCTGGGGGCTGTAGTCCAGGGTGGGCAAAGGAATTGATCTTGTTTTTGATGTTTTCCTTAAGTTTTATGTTTGAAGATTAAAACTGTACCTGGAAAGAGACTTGGGTGGGGCAATGAGTCCTGGCTGGGAGCGCCAACCTGAATGAGGGGAAACTGAGGCAATGGCTAGCCCAAAGCCAGACTGTGTAGGCTGCACTGCTTCACACTTCTTAACAAAAACAACAAAAATCTTAAAATGTTGCCTGTATCATCCTGTATATTGTTCTCCAAACTGAAAGACTCAGGGTTAAAAATAGATCTGTGGTTTCAGGCTGCTAATCACATCATGAAAGTTACATGGTCAGCCAAGTGGATGGAATATGTACTGACCACATTGCTCCTGCAGCATACCTGCCATCTAATCAATAGAGCAAAACTGGCATCAGCTCGTTGGGAATTAAACTGTTGTATCCAGGGCTTGAAATGCGATGTCATAATAAGTTCTAGGAAGAGCAGCAATTGGGAAAACAAAACTATATACTGGAGTATGGAGAAACTCCCCTGCTCTGATGTCATTTAAAGAGAGCTTGCAAAAACTCTGAAGTTCCACTTTCGTGTCCATTCAGTTTGTGCAACTTCTAAATAATCATGAATTGTAATAATTGCTGATCTGAGTAAAGCCTATTTCATTCCAGGCTTCATATCAAACATACCTCCATGTCAATACTGCAGAATGGAATCCTCTCCTAGCTTTTGCTGTTTGACTTTCCTAATAAATAAGGTATGTTTTATTTTTTAGGCCCTGTCAGTGATTGTTCTTCTGAAAGAATGTCATTTATATTTTGTTTGGACTACTGCATTAGAATTCAAACTGAAAATAAAAAGTACTTTTCAAAAAGTATAGCCATCCTTTGTGTACATTTTCTGTACTTCACCTTATGAATAGCAAGCCTGATGACCATTATTATATTATCGAGGCACCGGTTGCAACTTTATAGTAAAAATCTCAGTACATCCTTAACTGAAAGCAGGACTAAAATCCTCTTTCACATTTATTGACTGACTTTAGTTCCAAATTTAAAATAAATTCAGTGACAACTGAATTGTTCATGTAATTTTAAAAGAATATGTATTTTTGAAAAAGAAACATAAAAATTATCCTTTGGTGAAATTTTGCCATGAGTTTTGGGTTCTTCTGGCTTAGTGATTCTCAGCCTTTTCCATTTTGGAATCCCCTTCCTCTTAGCTATATTGGAAATGGAATAGTGGCGATGCATGACCCTCTGAAACCTGCTGTAACTCCCCTGGGAGTTGCCACACCCCAGTCTAAGTAACCTGGTTTTAGTTAAATAATTGTTCTCCCAAAGAGAGAATATACATATCTGACAGGGGCCACTTTTAAAGTTAAACACAAAAAGATTTCCTTTTTCCTCATAAGTGAATTGGTCTCTGTAAACTGGTTGGCAGATATAAGCCCCAACGAAGGTAGAGTAAAGCCCCATTCCCCAGGGCTGGCTTTATGAACACAAAACAAAACAAAACAAAACAAAATCAACTCAGAACCCTTGATCATAGTCAGTAGCAGCCTTTCTAAATTTCTGCAAACTGGGAGGGAAGGGACACAATCTTCCCTCTGGGTAGCCACACCTGCAGCTGCTTTCCTGGGCTTTTATAGCCTAGACCTAGATCATCCATATGCTAGGCCAGGAACTTAGCTTGTAACCCTTCAGGAGAGTCTTTATGCCTTGTCGGTCTCCTATAACAAAAGCTGATAGAGCAGCTTAGATCCATCAGCTTCTTCCTTTTTCCAAAGTTCCATTGGTCAGCTGCCTCTGTAACAGAGCTGCAAGTTCCCAGTCTCTTACTTGGGCTTCAACACACTCCCTTTTCCTACTCTGTCCTGGCCACTAGTAGTAACAAAGGTCCAAGAGAGAGGACAACTACAAGTCCAAGTTTTCAGAAACCCAGGTCTTGCACCTCTGGCCCAGAAGCAGCTGCTCCCTCTAACTTCTTACAGTTCATTCTAAGGGATCCTGGGGCTGATGGAAACTAAGGAGATATGTTGGACTGTGGCTGACCTGCTGTGCTTAACTACTGTGTGGGAGAAAGACTGTCAAAAGTGTCAGGGGAACGTTTATAAGAAAGGGCTGGAGGTGCATAGCTGAGTAGGGGTGAGGCTGCCTAACTTGCTGCCCATTATTCACTACTTTTTACTCTCCCACACTTCTACCCCCATATTAATTAGTGGTTTTTTAAATTTTTATTTTCCTTTATTTGTCACTGAGTTCATTTTATAGAACAATGGTGCAGTCTGGATTAAAGGAGGAACCTGGATGAGGGCCCAGGGCATGGGTAAGGGAGAAATGAATCAGGGGGAGCAGCACAGAGCTTAGGAGCGGAGCTGGGGAGCCAAGCTGGAAGGTAAGGCTAAGCAGTGGAGCCCCTCACTTATCCTATAACGGTGATGCCTACTCGTCCCAAGCCTTGGTGTGAAGCCCAGTTTCCTAGACTCAATGAGTAACACTGTTCTTTAGTTCCATGCTAGCCCTCCTCTGCCCACCCCACAATCGTCACTCCAAATAGAAAATTCCTTTTTCTTTATTTTTGTTATCATTGTTACAGCCTTAGGCACCCCTGAGCTCTGACCATAATTATGGGTTATACATTCACATTTTTTAATGACCAATAAAGGATTGATGTAGCGTTCATAAATTTTGCATAAATCTGTATGCTGTTTTATACAGGTGCATGTGAGTAAGGTAGAGCAGCAGATGGCTATGGGTGGCTGTAAGATTTTTCTGTAATATTTAGGAAAATGTGTGTGCATGAGTGATTACTATTAGTAACTGTTCTAAATTTGGTATTCATTGTAGAAATTACAGAACTGAAATAGCTAAAAGGCATAACCCTCACAAAGGGGACAAGAGTTATTTAGGGCAGTGTGTGTGGTGGTTAAATAGGAGTTATGGGATGAAATTAAGAAAGTGTAAATATAGGCTGAATACCAGGAACAATGCCCTGACAATGAAACTTACTAGATAGTGAAATAGTCTCTCAAGGGAAGTGATTGGAAGATCTGAGACTTGGGATATTTTAAAATTAGTGAATAAAGCACTAGGAAATATCCAATAGGGTATATTTTTTTCATGGCCAGGAAGATGTCCTAAGTGGTCCCTTCCATCTCTAGTTTCTATGATGTGCAAACAGCATGTGAGTGATCGTCCTTTAACAGGATGAAGGATGGAATATTGGAGTAGGAAGGTTCCATGGCAGTTGGAAATGACCGTTGGGAGCGATAGTTGGATTTGGTCAGCTGAAGAGAGAAGCTGAAAATTGATGAAAGTTTAGTGATGTCCACAGAAACCCCTAGAGAAGAGAAAAATAGGGGGAGTCAGGGCAGGAGAGTGAATAGGCATCTGGGTAAAGTGTGTGAGCAGTGCAGTAAGACAGAGAGGGCGAAAGACAAAACCCACAGGGTCAGGGAAAAGGGAGAGCAAAGACAGGCAAAGTGAGAAAAGCAGTGAGAACCCCCCTGGAACAAGACAAGTGACCTCCAGGTTATTCTTTTTTGCTTGCACCCAGCCTTGGGAGGATTTGAATTGCTGCCTGATGTGTCTCAGTCTCTCCTGGTGGTTATGTGCAGCTGATTTTCTGTCTGGGCAAAGCTGGAAAGGATTTTGTATCAGTAGCATCTGGAAATGATAGCCATTGTCATTGCTTTTAGCTGCAGACAACTGATGTTTACCTACTCAATGTTCCATGGTCTCCTGTGGTCCAAATTGAGAGAAATTCCTCCTTTTCCCATCACAGTTACTACAGATACATGGTGGCTTGCCTGACTAAATTTCCAGTTGCAGACTAGCCTTTTGATTGGTAGAGGGGAAAAAATCTTCAGTGGAGATTGTATTTCTTTTAAGTAACTTCTTGAAATTGTCTGTTGGATCTGTAGTGTTTTCACGGTATAATCTGAGGAAAAAACTGAGATACTCTGCCCCCTATAGGAAAAATTGGTAATAGAGAACTTCTGGCCTAGTAAATTGTTTTAGGGAGAATTAATTTTATAAGGGATTAGGGTCATAGAGTTTGGATGGTACCTTATTAAAGTTAGCTCTGGAAATAAAAAGGTTAAGGATCTTTCCTAGAATCCTCACCCTTTGGGGAGTTACCCCTACTGCTTGCTGGGAAAGATGATTCCTGAAATGAAAAATTCTTCTCTTCCATCTTGATGCTAAGCTATTCTTTGTAGGATATTTTAAAATAATCTTTCACCCTTGAAGGGTATTTTTCCAGTTAGTGGATGTTATGTCTAACTTCCAGTTCCATAGTCAGAATTGTCACCGTGCTGCTGTGTTTAAGGCTGTTTCTCTGGCTGACAAAATCAAATGATATAATGCTATACTGAATAGCAAATTTGCTGAATTATTAATAAATCTGGCAACTCGGGAGAAGTGAGACTGTTACAGCACAGATTTATTAATTTCCTCGGGGCCTTTGTTAGGGGTCTCACTACATATACTGCATAAATAGTAGATCTCAAAGCTTAAGAGCTTGCCTCAGGTGAAGAAGATGGTATATTTTTGTGAGAAGAGGTGCATGAACAAACTTTATTTAAATACTGAGAAGTTTATTACCCCAAATTTCCCATTCACCTTGGAACAAACTTGATTCAAGTCAAACCTTAACTGATAAAGGAAAAAATTCAATTACTTCTTCCAGAACTGAGAAGAGACTTTGTTTTGGAGAAATACAATTTCTGATTCAAGATTTGTAGCAAAGGGTCAGAAAGACTTGATGGACATTCTGGTTTAAGATACCTTTCAGAGATGCCGGCCTTATTTGGTAGAGAGAGACATTTTCTTTTTTCCTCCAAGCCAGATTTAAAAAAACCCACAACCCTCTAGATGGATGGGAATACATCTCCTTGGATAAACTACTTGAATCCAACACAGTTCATGGACTGGGAACTCAGATGAACATTCATTAAGAATCATTCTATATACATTCTCAAATTTTATGTATGTATGTCTTTGATTTGGAGAGCCATTTGAAAGTTAGTTTAGAAAGTTTGTATTTCTTACATGTAAATGAGCATATTTGATACAGAAGTGCTTTTTACTAGTTGCAGTCACCTTTCTAAACTCATTTTGTGTTTTCTTTCTGAGTCTTTGGTCTCCAAGAGCAAAATCCTGCTCTATTTTCTATTTTTTGGGATGGCTGGTTCTCTTCACAGTTAAAGTAGACTCAGTAGTTTTCAGAACCCTCCACGTGAATTCAGTCTTTCATAGCTTAGTTGTGTAAGTACTGAGCAAAGCATTTAAACATGTCCTTAACTTGAAGCATTTGAGTAGTTCTATTGACTAAGCATATGCTTAAGTGCTTTGGAGGATTGAGGTCAGACTGCTTAATACCTTGCAAGATAGTGTCCCTGGAGTACAATCCAATCCACAGTGTGTGAAGTTATTTATAGGGAACTGAGAGTGAAACTCTATTTAGAGTGAGGTAAAATGAAGTGATGAAAATGGTAAAAGAGCAGCCTCCTTGGTGCATGTGCCATTTGTGCCTACAAGTGACACCTGCCATTAAACCACAGGTAGAAACCTGGCTGCTTTATGCCTTTCACTACTTGATCAGGTAATTGGAGGACCAAGCAATCTGATTTATACCAATTCATTTTGTGAGCACAAACTGTGTTTGAGAAAGAAAAAGCTGGACCTTGGACGTTCTAAAAATTCATCCTTAAGTCTTAATTTTTAAAAAATGAGATTTCCAAGAGAATTTTAAAAAACACACATGACTTCTTTATAGTCTGAAAGGTTTATTTGTGTATTACATTTTTTTCTGCTCACTTTGTAGCTTAGAAATATCAAGAATGTAAAATTTAGTGTTTTCTTGGAGTACTAGTGATTAAATGTTTGCTGTGATTTATTAACACCTTAGTTGAAGGGTGAGGATGTTGAATCTTCAACAGTCTTCCTTTATTTAAAGTGTTAATTAGTTACTGAAGTTAAATAAGTAACAAAAATAAACAGTGTAAGCCCTAGATTCTGCAAAGAATTATACAGGTATTTAACTTTACACACTGTGAATAGTTCTATTGAAGTCAATGGGACTAATCACTTGGGCAAATTTAAGCACCTGTAATTTGAAGTATTGGGGCCTTAAACAGTCTGATTAAAAATCCCTACTCTTCATAGTTCAACTTTCACTTAACTCTTAGTGTCACTTTTTTAAGACAAATCCTAAATATCTAATATAGAAAATGAGCATCACCCTTTATTGTTGGGGAAAAAAAATGAGTATTCCTGTATCATTGACAAAATGGCAAAAATCCCCCTCCCCCCATCTGGACTTTAAAGCACTAGAACATAAACATGTAAGGATAACCTAAGGCCAGCCAATCCTGCCGACACTTTTGTCTAAAGGGCAAGAACAAGAAACAGTGGAATGGGCAGAAGGAAACATGAAGTATCTGAAGATGCACCTAAGGTTTTGTGAATATAACTGACCATCGAGTTCTGCTGTCAGCTCTTCTACTGGAGGTAATGAGTAATTATCAGGAAAGATCATTCAGGTCATTGTCCGGTTGATAAATAAATAACATAGCTGACCCACAAGAAATCCAGAGGGTGTCACCAGAATATTCTATATTTATTTGCATATACAATAGGCACACTTGAAGTTCATTCTCTTTTGGCAGATTCTATTAGTTTGAGCCATATTCTTCATACTTAAAATGGGAAATATCACTGGAACAGTTACCAACTCTACAAATATGAGTGTAAAGTATATATACTGTGTATATTTGTGTCTACATACACAAATGCACAATAGGTGCTAATATCACATAGATAACATTTATGCACCTTTGACTAAGTCATCTTCACTCTGCTGCTAATTAATCGCAGCCAAGACTACTTCTAACATTCCAAACCTATCAAAAACTGTAAGTGGTTCTCTTTTTAAAAAACAGCTCACTAGAGAAACACTACTTTTCTTTCTACAAAACAGGAATTTTGCCAAAATTACATAGGATAGTTGTCAAACTAAAGTATCAGTAGTGTCAAAATAGGAGTGCTCACCAATTTGGTTTGCATCTACGCAAAGATTGATGGTATACAAATCCTACTGAAAGGCTGCCTATTGGATCAGGCCCCTCAGGCAAGTTCACACAAAACTGCTGGGTGTGTGTGGACAGAGGACCTCCTTCATAACTTTTAGCCAAGTGATAGGGTACTCACCAAGAACCCCCCACTTTAAGTACCCCACCCCTTTATTGAAGGGGAGAAGGGATTTGAAGAGGCACCCTTCAGGTGCATAACCTAGCCACGGGGCTATGGAATATGCTGGTTTAGGGCTTCCTCAAGCTTGCCTAATGAATTTGTTCCAGATTAAATACGTTAGTAATTAAATATTTGGACAGTTAATGTTAGAATGACTGTATAGTTTAGTGGTTAGG
This sequence comes from Mauremys mutica, assembly GCF_020497125.1. Classification (NCBI taxonomy): domain Eukaryota; kingdom Metazoa; phylum Chordata; order Testudines; family Geoemydidae; genus Mauremys; species Mauremys mutica. The sequence goes on along the minus strand of NC_059079.1, from coordinate 44,629,563 downwards.
GAACTCCTTTGAGATGTGGCCAATCCCTGTTCAAATCCCTTCTACAGTTCAGGAGAGGGGACGTGAACCAGGAGTCTCATGTCCTGTGAGCTCACACTAGGCTAACAATTATAAAGGAAGTCCTTCCCAAACTTCATAGCTATTTTGTGTGAGCTATTATAGACTGCTTCTGATCAGGTCCCTGCAATACTTTCCAAGGTATCTGGCTGACTGGTGGGTCTCACCCACATGCTCAGGGTCTAACTACCATCTTCTTCCAGCTCAGACTTGCCTTCCTCTGCAGTGCAGGGCATGGATCCCTTGCTGGTTTGAAATACAGTGAACAATGGATTCTCTGTAATTTGCAATTTTTAAATCAAGATTTTAGTAACTCAGCCTACTATAAAAGTGGGTGGATGAGGTTCTGTGGCCTGCAATGTGCAGGAAGTCAGACTAGATGATCACAATTGCCCTTTCTGGACATAAAATCTGTGACTAAGGCAGCAGACTTTGGTGGTCTGTGATTTGCTCTGAGGCTTAGGCAGGAGATAGGTGCCTGGACACCTACAGTGAGGCAGCAATGCACATGCCTAGAGACAAAAACTTAGGTGCCGTTTGAGTATGATCATGTACAGAATTAGATGGCAGCTGACTGGGAGTTTTGTGGATCACAGTGGTTCCTAAAAATGGGACTCAGGCACCTAAGCACCTTTATGGATTGCACCCTCATGCATTTCTTGAATTTTAGATTAATGAGTGATTTTTAAGGATAATATGCTAGTCCCTAATTTGTCTTCTGGACCAAAAGCTGACAGTAGAGGGAGACAGAAAATTCCCACATAAAACTCTCTTTTCTTTCCCTGTCAGGTGCTGCTCCTGCTCCATGTACTAGAAGAGAACACTGGGTATGTCTACACTGCAGTTAGATACCTGCTGGCCTGGCTAACTTGGGCTTGTAGGACTTAGGCTAAACATCTACACCAAAATTAAACAGTCCCATAGCCCAAGTCAGGTGGCATGTTTTTTAACAGAATTGTAGACATACCCACTAAGAATCTCAAACTCTTTAGGCTAGCAGCAGCTCCTCCTGTTGCTTACACTTCAGTGTTTCATGCCTCTTGAGTCCTCATTTCAGCATTCAGGGAGGCTCAGAATTTCAAGGGAGAGCATCTCCCTCTCTCCAGAAAGAGAAGAGGCTACTCTCTTCTGTACTTTTTAGGGAAGCTGTTCTTAGTTTTAATTCCTAAACACAGGTTTAAATTCAGTTCTTTCCCATTACGCTACTGCTAGAAACAGGAAACATGTCATTAGAAAGCCAGGAATATTCTGTTTGCTGGTAGGAGACTTTTATTTTTATCTCTAATGGATTATTATTATGGATTATGGTTAGTCCTCAAGGGAACCATGCCCAGCTAACATTTTTAAACACCACTGTCTAACCTAGGTGCTTAGTTGTGTTTAAAAGCATGTTAATTATCATGTGCTAGCTGACATGTTCGCTAAAGATACTTCCTTTTCCTACACTAGACAGGGACAAAGTCAGGTAGATGGCTGATCTAATAAAAGGTTTCCCCTATGGACCCATGGTCTGCTTTTCAGAAATCCTGCGCTCTTATTGCTCTGATTTACTTCAAAAAGAGCTCAAAGTGCTGAGCCCCTTTCACTCCCGTCAGGGGAGCTGCTGTATATTTAGTAGTGCCTAGGAGTCCTTGACATGGGTTAGGATACCTCTGTGGTAGGCGATGTACCACCACATAAAAATAAGTTCCTGCCTGGTTGAGTTTACAATCTCTGGTCGCAAACTCCACTGCATAGAGGAAGAAGGTAACTGGTTGAGAATACATTGGCTCGTGCATGGATGAACTATCCACTTCTTTTTATGAGCTGGTCCTGGACCAGTTCATTTTTAAGCGCACTGCAATTCCAAGGACGAGCTAGGCTGTTACGAATTGCTAAAGCCCCGCTGAAGAGTTTGCTAACACAACCGGAACTGGAATGGCCGCAGCACCCAACATCTGATCTGGGTTCAAAAACATGGCTGCAGATTGGCCCTAGGTTCTTCACAGCGTAGCAGCCAGTTTTTGTCCCGTCCAAAGCAGCGCAGCACCCAGGCACGTTGTTTCTGACAGGCACCGGCCTGGCCACAGCACCAGGCGCTCCGAAGTCTATTGGGATGGGGGCCAGAACACCCCCTCCGATCCCAGTCTCTAGGCACACACTGCGCGCTGCAGGGCTCCGCCAGCCAGGCCAAACTCCTGCCGCAAGAGCAGTTGCGGGACCCAGCGGCTCCGCTGCGCGCGGCCCTGCCTCTCCAGGGCGATCCTGGCCTCCCGGCAACACACGCGGCTGGGCGAGCAAGCGACGCGCTGGGGCGCCCGGGCCGCTCAGCGCAAGGAGGACGGGTGGGGGCCCGCGCTGAGGAGGAGCCCGGAGCCGGCCCCGCCTCTCTCCCCTCGGGGATGCCGGGATGTTTACAGTCCTGGCAGCAGCAGCAGGAGGCTGGGCTGCTACCGCCGCGGCCGCTCGGTTCGCGCACGGGGAGCCCCGCAGCGAGCGTCCGGCGCGGCCCGGCCCGGCGCGGCCCTGACTCGGCTCCTGGGTGCGGATCTCTCCGCGGAGGCAGCGAGGCCGGCTCCGGGCCCCCGGCGCGAGGAGGAGGAGGGAGACCGAGGGCTGTCTGGTGAGGCATGGGGGAAGGAAGGGGCCGCGGCGCCCAGACCGCCACTGTCGGCAGCTGCTGCCGTAACCAAGAAACTCCCTCTCCCTTCCTTGCAGGCAGCTACCTCACACAGGACCATCCCACCTCCCGCCTGGCTCCATTGGCCACCATCACTAGTCATCCGGCTCCCATTGGCTGCAGCTGCTGCCGCTCCGCCCGAGGCGGGGGGTGAGGAGAGTGCGTCTGTCCTGAGCCTGACTCCTGTGCAGAGTTTCACTCTGAGGAGGGGGCGGCGGCACGTGCTTAGTGCCTGGGGGCGCCGAGCCCTGGTCTCCTTCCCGGTCTGGGCCGTGGGGCTCTGCAGCCCTTGCACGTGCTCGGCAACACCTGCCCGTGCCCTTAGCAGCAGCAGTGCGGAGGCGGCAGCCCCGGCCGGTGCGCGTTCTGGTGGGGGTTGTTTGTATGTAGGGACGGTGCGCTTCGGCCTGGGCGTTATTTTAAGGGGTCTCTTTTCCTGGAGCCACAGGGTCTAAAGGCGAATTTGCTCGGTCTTTGGCTGAGAGGGCTGCAGAAAACAGTCCACAGGGAATAGAGGCGGCTCAGGCCTCCAAGAGCTTTAACGTCAAGAAATGTAATTGCTTAAATTGGGGCTAAAGTCATGTTTCGAAGCTGGCTTACTCGTGGTGGGACTTGTTTGAATACCGTTGTGTTTTGCTGCGGATGGTGGGGGAGTTCTGTCCCTCAACCGGCGAAAATGTGGCATAGGGTTTTTGTTTAAGAAAAAAAAAGGTAATCCTGTTGATGGGGTCTGTTGCACCTCGTTTTACATCTTGTGATTTAGTCATGCTTTGGCTCTGAATATGCAAACACTTTTACATATGCATATCTTTACAGGGCGTTTGTTAGGTTATCCTCATCCTCCTTTCTCTCTTAATCTCACCTTTTCATGTCATTTTTAAAGTTAAAACTAAAACTGAAACTTCTTCCCTTTCAAAAATGATATATTTTATGTTTTCATTTGTTGTTATTGTGATACTTTTTATAGCACATCTGTTGTTTTTTCCATATTGAATGGATGTTCCAGGTTTGTAGGGAGGGCTTTGGAGCTGTGCTCCGGCTTCGCTCCAGCTCCAGGCAAAAACCTGCAGCTTCACTGCTGTATGCTCTAGCTCTGGGCTCCGGTCCAAAGCCCTGCTTGTAGGTGGGCTGGAGCTCAAATAGTGCTAGGAAGTTTTTTGGTCAATGTATGCTCAATTTTGTAAGTGTGTCTATGCTACAGCTAGGGTGACCAGATCACCTAGGTCAAATATCTGGATGCGGTGGGCGGGGGCAGAGGGAAAAAAAATGGCGGCAGAGCAAAAAAAAAAAAAAATCCCCCACCCCTGATTCCTCCTCCCTCCACAAGCACTGGAGGGAAGCCTGGGAGACCCAGGGGAGCTTGGTGCCGGGGTGAGTGTGAGTCCGGCCTGGCCCCGAGCAGGCAGGACTCAGGCACGGTACCTGGAGGGAGAGTAGGGGGTGGCCTGCGGGGCCAGGTGGCGGCTGTTCTCCCCACCTGGGCAGCAGGACTCAGGAGCAGCCGCTGCTGCAGCTCCCGCTGCCGCAGGGGAAGGAAGCGGCCGCTGGCCAAGCTTGGTGGCTGCGGCTCTGGTGCCCACGAACCCCCCCCGAACCCGGGCCTGATGCGGGGACCCAGCGTGCACGCTGCACGCGCCCAGCCCCTGGCCAGTCGCGTCTGGGCTGGCTGCCCAGCTGGTGCAATCCCGTGTGCGGCCCCCGGAGTGGGGGCAGCAGGCCCCAGACCCCCTATCCCGCTCGGGTCCCTCAGGGGAACGAACGGGGCTGGGCTGCCGATGCCTCCGCCGCGGGATTGCACCAGCTGGGCAGTCAGCCCAGACACGACTGGCCAGGGGCTGGGTGCAGCGTGCGCGCTGCTGGGTCCCCGCAGCAGGCCCAGGCTCGGGGGGGTTCAGGCCCGGGCGCCAAAGCCGCAGCTGCCAAGCGCCACGTGCTTGGCTGCTTCCTCGAGCTGCAGCAGCGGCTGCTCCCGAGTCCCGCTGCCCAGGTGGGGAGAACAGCCGCCGCCTGGCCCCGCGGGCCGCCCCTCTACTCTCCCTCCAGGTACCGCGCCCGAGTCCTGCCTGCTCGGGGCCAGGCTGGACTCACTCTCACCCCGGCCCCGCGCTCCCCTGCGTCTCCTGGGCACGGCATGCTTGGCAAGAGGCAGGGATTTGGGGAGGGAGCCAATGGTGCAGTGAGGGGGCGGGGATTTGGGGAGGGATCCAATGGGGGAAGCAGGGGGCGGAGTCGGGGTGGGGGAGGGCGCAAGCCCTTCCGGGCTCCGGAGCCTTTGCTTGTTTGTCCAGTGTCCTGACCTAACATTGGTTGGGACGTGGGACAAGCAAGCAAATATTGGGACAGTCCCGATAAAATCGGGATGTCTGATCACCCTAGCTACAGCCTATGTCAACACAATTTATGTCGCTCAGGGGTGTGAATAAACCACCCTCCATTCTGAATGACATAAGTTACACCAGCATAAGGTCTCCCACTGACATGCTGTCCTGTTGACATAGCTTCTGCCATTCCCAGAGGTGGTTTTATTACGCTGATTGGAGAGCTCTCTTCCATCGGCATAGAGCGTCTTCACTAGACATGCTGCAGTGGTGCAGCCGCATTGGTACAGCTATGCTTCTGTCTGTGTAGTGACATGCTCTTAGTGGAGTTGCTACAACCTCCTGCTTCCATGCTAGTGCTATACTTAGTCATGCTTTGTGAGTATGCATTCCAAAGTTTGATACTGCTTCAAGCAGCTGTGCATAATGGATGATTTTGCAGAGCTTTCAGGGATCTTGTGGTGATTCAGCCAAGTGGGAAGAAGCTATTATAAGTTCTGCAGTCCCCCGTGTCCCCCTTCTCCCTCCCCCCAGAAAATCCTGTGATTATTTGTGACTTGTCCCCAAATTCCTGCAGGACCTAAGCTATTTGGGGACTGTTTCTTGAGTATGGAATTATCTAATATAGATTAATGATCTGGAAATATATGGATCAGTAATGACTTTGTGGATCAGTTGCCAAAAGAAGTTGGTCACTGTGGAAGCAGCAAGTAGCCACAGGCCACGTATGTGTACTGGGGAAGTTTATACAAGTAGGTTGCTTCTGGACAGGTTGACCCTAGGCCAGTGGAAATTAGCTGGCCAAAGAGGCCATTCTTGCAGTGGCTGGGGCATCGTGGGCAGCCTTTGGCGGACTGGTTTGCCACTTCTGTTGTAACATGACACTGACCACATATGGGCAGCAGAATGATTCAGCTGACATGATTCCGGCTCAGTTGAGCTTAACTTTAGGGGTAAGTGTAAAGATAGTCAATATGAGTCATAGCACAGCACAGCTAAGATACTGTTGAAGGACTTCTTTTGTTTGGATTACAGGGTGTTTTAGAATCATGAGGAAGAGATCTTAGACATGAATTACTTCTCTAGTGAAGATAAGCTTTCTTTGATACATGTTAAAAGTGAGACAACTGATTTCAGTAATATAATCATGATTTTGTAGTTAAAAAGTTAATCATTTTAAATGCCATTAACTAGCACTGTTTAAACAGTACACATACAGTTATGTAAGGGAAAGTAACAATACGTTGTTTATAATTCAAAAGATACTATAACCTCTTTTATGCTAAGGAACTGTATTTACTTAATTTTGTTAGACCAGCAGCTTTTGCTTGTTATTGAGCGTAGGAGGCAATTTACTGACCATTCACTTTATTTGACACTCAGGAGCTTGCACTTAAACGTGTTGACCTTATTTGTAGTTTAAAAAAAAAAAAAAAGGTCCAAGTCTTATAATTTTGTTTTTTTTTAGATCTATTGGATTAATTTATATTTGTATCCTATACATGGTCTAAGGTGCATGCATTTGACTGTCATCGAGATGCTAGTGATAAGATCTAAATTTCTTTCCCTGAGGGATGTTTGCATCTTTTTTGGTGTTTGGCAGATGTTTCAGTTGGATTCTTCAGAAAATTTTGATTCTTTACAGGAAAAAAGATAAACCTGTTTTTAAGCTCAGGTAATGTTTTTAAGCTCAGGTAAACTTTAGTTCCCAGTTTTTCCAAAATAGTTTATTCCTCAGAAAATATCTGGTATTAATGAGGAACACAAGCGGATTATTTTCTTTTAAATACTTTGTTTTATTGGTTCCTGTACAAATGACTGCAGTGGATAGTTACAGTAGTTGAAATTCATACAAAAATGAAGAAAAAAAAGTAGTAGTAGAAAAATGCATTGGATTCTCTTCTGTTCAGATTCTCATTCTGCAGATTTTGCTGTGGTATCTGAGCACCTTCCAGAAGTTGACTAAAAGAACTAGTGTTTGTCACCCGTGGTTCCTTTTTCTTCTTCCTTTCATCTCCCCAGGAAGAATTTGTTCTCTTGTTTTGTTTTTTTGTGTTTGCTATGTGCTTTATTTATTGAAGGCAAGGTTGGGTGTGCACCCCATTTAGAAAAAGGCACAAGGTTTGAGGTGGTAAGCTGCAGGAATGGGTGAAAGCATAGGTTAAAGTACATTGTTTTCACATAACATAGACAAGTTTTGTGGGACTTGTTTCTCTGGAGGCTCTTTTCTGGATATATGCTCTGGTCATTGTATCTGGAAAAGGTCCTGTCAGTCAAGATTATGCTATAGAGTTGTAATTAAATGTTTCAGTTCGTTAGTCTTGTGTCACCAAATTTTAAAATTAGAGATTGGCTTTTATGTATCTAACAATAATATGGTATGTCTAAGGGTAGTTCCTGCCTTTTGAATTATCATTTGCCTCCTCTTAGCTCATTTGTAAAATCTAGTTGATTGAGTAAAATGTATGATCTGTCCAGCATCTCTTTTTGAAGGCTTGTCTTCACTACTGGCTAAATTGGTGCTGCTGCGATCGCAGCAGCGGGCATCGATTTAGCGGGTCTGGTGAAGACGCAATAAGTCAATGGGAGAGCGCTCTCCTGTTGACCTCAGTACTGCATGTTCCCGAGAGGTGGAAGCTATGTCGATGGGAGAGCGTCTCCTGTCAACATAACACAGTATAGACACTGCTGTAAGTTGATCTAAGCTACATTGAATTAAGTTGTGTATCTTACGCTACTTAAGTTATGTAACTTGAAAGCGACTTACCCCCTTATTGTAGCCCAGGCCTGAGTAACTTATTTCATTGTACATATTTAAAGCCTGAATCAGCTTCATTTGTCCTTCGTTTTCTTCATCCAGGGTCTACTGAATATGGAGAGCTGGAGTGTCTGTTCCTCTTTAGACCCCTGAGGAACTGAGTAGAAGGTAAATGGACATGGAGGAAAATGTCCCCCTCCTTATCAAATGCTCAGGATTTTCACACCAGTGGGGCTCTCAAGAATTGCAGGGATAAGTGTGTGTGTGTGTTGTTATAAAGCCCTCTAAAGAGATGGTACAAGCTTCTGTTATGCATGTACTCAGAATAGGTGCGTGTATCTATTATATTGGATTGGAACACCTTTTTAAAATAGTTACCATTTTTAATCCATGTAAATAGTCATAAACCAACACTCAAGACTAGGCAAGTCAGTACATGTATAACCATCGAGGAGTACTTCTTTGAAGAATAAACAGGACATACTTGAAGGACATTTGTCTAAACTTGAGAGTAAGACCCAAATAAACAGATAAAATAGAAACTATGCAAGTCACAGAGAAGTAAAGAAAAGAAACTGACTTGTCTTACTGATGAGCTGGAGAGGAGGAGTCATGAATGGGCTGGCTGAATTTTCAGTTGCAGGCCACCAAATAGCTAAGGGAGAATGATCCAGAGTTGTGACTGGAAAGTGACCATATTTTTTGCTGGGTAAATGGGGCTGAAATTTCCCAGGATTGGATAGTAAAACCTGATAATGTCCTGGACAAATCAGGACTGGAGGCTGATGCTTTTTGTTATATGTAAGCATAAAACTTTACATATTAAGGAATATTCTTACTTTGTTCTATATATGCTTTCAGAAACTGATCTTATTTGTGTGTGGCTACTCCCTCTCAATTTAATCAAAATCTAAGGAATTCAAGTTTTAACTTTAACAAAAACAATTTTTAGCTTTTACACGTACAAAGAAGAATTTTTGGGATGTAAACTGACAAGCAAGAGGAAAATGCTAGTTGAACATGGGGCACTCTGAGGTGGTATTTGAGAAGGTTTGGTTGGAGGAGTTTCTCTTTATGTTGTCCATTTGAACTAGGGTGACCAGATAGCAAGGGTGAAAAATTAGGACGGGAGTGGTGGATAGGCGCCTAGATAAAACAAAGCCCCAAATGTTGGGTCTGTCCCTATAAAATCAGGACAGCTGACCACCCTAGTCTGAACAGTGGGGAGTTGGGGTGAGTTTCTTGGCTGGACTCTGCTCTGTCCACTGGTGGGCAACCGTGGTGGTGGGCTGGATTGATAGTCACTATTTGAGAAACATTTGCCTTCATCTGCATGTAGCTCCTATGTTAGATTATCAAAACAGTTATAGACCCTTTGGAGATGCCATATTGCTGTGGGAGGTTGGCCTAATGGTACATTGCTCCCCCAAAACCACCACAACAAAAAATGTGGTAGAGGCCATTTGAATCCTTATTCCTCAAACAAAAAAATTGTGCTCACCTAACTCAAGCTCTATGAAATTTGATGTGCTAAGTGTTCAGTTTTTGTGTATCAGCCTGATGTTGACAGACTCCTCAGGACTAGAAGTTCTTTGTTCAAGATTTATAAGGGAGCAAAAAATGGAACATTTTCATTTTTTGAAAACATCACTAATTTTTGGCTATTAGGAAGCAAAACTTTCAATTTGGCCTTAGCTACTTTGTATTTTCTGTATAATAAAAGGGTTTCTCAGTTTGTTGGGGTGAGTTTAATATAATAATTGTTTGCCTGAGATTTCCAGTTCTTAATGAAATGAATAAACATGAGTATGGTATATCCAGTTTGCAGATGGATATGTAGTAGAACGGCCCACAGGGCTGGGGGAAAGAGCTTATAAAAACCCTCTCATTAAATGCGTGGGAGTCTGTAGACTTGCCAAACCCTTGTGTACCACCAAGCACCACAGTGCTCTCCTCTTCAGGGCCACAACGAGGCTGAATGCCCACAAAGAGGGAAGAGGTAAGCTATCATAGAATATCAGGGTTGGAAGTCCAACCACCCCCTCTGCCCAAAGCAGGACCAATCCCCAGACAGGTTTTTGCCATGGATCCCTAAATGACTCCCTCAAGGATTGAGCTTACAACCCTGGTTTAGCAGGCCAATGCTCAAACCACTGAGCTATCAGAGGGGTGTACTCTTTTTTAAAAAAGGACCAAGAGGTTGTCTTTCCCTTACTGGTTCAGACAAATCCACCCCTCCATTTCCCTCCCTGCCGCTTCCTCTCCCGCCAGCATCCCTCGCTTCCGAGGCTGTGGGAGTTGGAGGGAAATGGCAGTCTCCACTATGTTGGCTAGGTTGGAGGTCAGTACGATACCAGGATATTTGTGGTTTGCTTTACTGATCAGCTAACATCCATTCAGGGAATGGGAACAATACATGACTTCAGTAACTAACCAACTTGTTAAATAGTACTGTTTCTGATCCTTGGGTGAGGTTGAATAACTAAACAGCAATGAAGAGGAAATATTACAGTGGACTGTACAACTTGAAATTTGTGCTGTTAAGTTACATTGCAATTTTTTTATAGAAGTTTGAAATCTGAATTGTAATTAGCAGCAGAAGAATTCAGATAACTCAAAGTAAAATAATGTGATGTGCTTGTGGACAACACAGATGGGAAAAGTGCAAATCATTAAATTTAATGTTAATTATTTAGTTGGTCCTGTGTGGGTCCCAGAAGCTACCTTGAGTAGGCTTTTCATGCAATGTATGTGGTCTTTTTTTGAAAACCCGTTTTCCAATACTATTGGAGTAAAGAATCTTATTTTTATTACTTTTAACAATTCAGGTGTTCTAAATGTCCTAAAACAGATACTGATGTGAGCCTTGCCCAAAGCAACTTGCAAACTGATTTCAGATAATACTCAACAAGAGGGTAACAAAATGGAAGCAAGAAGAAGGTGGGAGGGAGGACAGGGATAATATCAGCCTTGGCTCCTTAGTGAAAACTAAGCACGATAGAAAAACTTCTTTAAATGAGATAACTTTATAAATCAGTAAGTAGAGAAGACTTTTCAGAAATGGATTGTCTGGAGACTTAATCAGTTTAATTCAGCTATCCAGCCCAAATTTGTATACCAGCTGTTGGCCTGTGTGGGCTCTGCAAGCCCTCTTGAGTTAAAGTGATGCTGTCTTGAATTCTGCACCTTATTTTGAAGAAGGGTTGCTACTTTCTTATAAACAACTACCCAGTCATGCCTACTTCTGCCACATATGGTAATATGGTTCTAGAGACATGGTCTCATCACATGTCCTTGTAGAGTTATAGCAGCCATTACTCAGAGGCTGTCTGTAGCATTCCTAGGAAGGCTCCCCATGTGGGATAGAAGCTTCTCCTAAGGCCCATTGTTTTTTCCTAATGGCCCTGAATAGGCCCTTCCCCATCCACTATCTAGACTGAAAGCGTCTTGTCTAGTGGGCATTACCCAGGTGTAACTACATTTGAAATACAGATACATAGTCAATGTTCTTAACTTCAGATACAAAAATGATACATGCATATCGGTAGAATAATCACATTAAGGAAATCATAACTTTTCCAATGACGCCTCATATGACTTGTATAAAATTCATTATGATTGTTATAGTTACACCTCTACCCCGATATACTGCTGTCCTCGGGAGCCAAAAAATCTTACTGCGTTATAGGTGAAACCGTGTTATATCGAACTTGCTTTGATCCATCGGAGTGCGCAATCCCACCCCCCCGGAGCACTGCTTTACTGCGTTATATCCGAATTTGTGTTATACTGGGTCGCGTTATATCGGGGTAGAGGTGTATATCATAATATCACTGCAAAGAATATCTTGTTCTAACAAATTTTAGAGAAAAAAATTATTAGAACATATTCTAGTAAGATGCTGTGTATTGATTTTTTTCTGCATTTATTTTCCACTCAGATCAAGAAAAGGGTCTTCTGTGATTTGATTCATCAACATGGACTGATAGATAGTCCCTCTTCCACTTGTCAGTCTGGCAGGTATTAGTAGGAACATAGAGTTTTGGCACCTTCCAGACGGCAGATTCTCTTCACAGATCCAGTTTGTTTCCTGTCTCTGAAGAGGAAAGTTAGAATGAGTGTGGTACTTCTTTCTGCTTCTAGAATTGTTTTTTAGTTGAATTTCTTCAGGACTTTTCGAGTACCTATTTTGGTAACTCCCCCATTTTGGAATGTTAGATATTGCATGGTGTTGAAAAAGAACATTTTCACTGTTCAGTTTACTGCAGCTCCCTTGAGATTATTCTCCCTTGGTTTCTAGGTTCCGTAAAGCTACTGACTGGCTTTGCCTCTTACCATGTCTCCCTTTCTGCTCCTAATCTGGTATTTGGGATCACAGAGACACTTCCCTTTTTGGGCCTCTCTTACATCTCTGCTTTCCTTTTCTTACTGTTATGAAAGTGGTGTTCCTGGTTGCCATCATTGGGCATGGCTACACTTGGAGATGTAGAGTGCTTTGAGTTAAACCAGCCTTCGTAGAGCGCAGTAGGGAAAGCGCTGTAGTCTGTTCACACTGCCAGCGCACTGGCGTGGCCACATTAGCAGCTCTTGCAACGGCCACAGAGAGCAGTGCATTGTGGTAGCTATCCCATCATGCAAGTGGCTGCAACGTGCTTTTCAAATGGGGGTGGGGTGGAGTTGAGTTGAGTCTGACAGGGAGTGTGTTGTGTGTATGTAGGGGGAGAGAGAGGTTTTTTTGTGGGGGCTGAGAGCATGTCAGCATGCTGTCTTGTAAGTTCAGACAGCAGCAGACCTTCCCCCTCTCCCCCCCGCCTCTCTCTCACACAGATCATTCCACAGTAACGGCTTGCATGCTGGCTGTCAGAAACGGAGCTTTGAAAGGGCATTTCTGCATTCCTACAGGAGTTCAAAACAGTGACAAGAGTGGCCACTTGACTTAAGGGGATTGTGGGACGTTTCTGGAGGCCAATCAGAGCGCTGTAATACAACACCTCGTTCACACGGACACCCGTGCGTTGCAGCCAAGGCGCAGCAAACGTTATTCCTCTCGCCGAGGTGGAGTACCAGGAGCGCTCTAGCTGCGGAGTTAGAGCGCTCTATGTGCCTTGCCAGTGTGGACAGGGAGTGAGCTAATGGGCATGGGGCTCCTTTATTGCGCACTAACTCGCAAGTGTAGCCAAGCCTATCTTGTATCATTGTGTATGGAAACTGAGTTTCTTCTTTTCTCTCTCTCTGGATCATGTTTCCTTCTGTATGAGGGCTTGTAGGTTCATTTGTGCTAAAGTTACAGCTCTGAAAAATCTTAACTGAGGGCTTGTCTTCACTACTGGGGAGATCGATGCTGCTTCAATCAATGCAGTGGGTGTTGATTTAGTGGGTCTAGTAAAGACCTGCTAAATCGATGGCAGAGCACTCTCCAGTCATTCCTGGTAGTCCAGATCTCAGAGAAGAGTAAAGTAAGTTGACAGGAGACCATCTGCTGTTATTCACGTAGCTGGACTAGCGTAACTTAGGTTGACTTACCCTGGTAGTGAAGACAAGCCCTAAATGTATGGGGGTAAACAGACCCTTCGGAAGAGACCAAAATATTCTGCTCTTGTTGGTCGCTGCCTGCCTAACTGACAAGTAGAAAAGAGACTATGGATCAGTCTGTACTGGTGGGAGCCAATCACAGAAAAGAAATATAGAATAAGAGAGGTTTTGTTTACATATATCTCTAAAAGACTGAAATCTGAGCACGTCATGGACATAAAAAAGGTATCCTTACACATTCAGCCTGAAAACTGAATTGCTTTTAAAAGGAGCTGTATTATTGTGCCAGCCCAGTTTAGGTGCTAAACATATTAAAACTGTCGTTGGGTTTGACGAACAGTGTTCTTAAGGAAGAAAGTCCTAATTTAAAAATTGCTAGAGAAGATGTTTTGAGTTTGAAAAATTGTTGCTTTCAGTGTACCAGAATGCCTAAAAAATTATTAGTCCAGTATTTAATCTAGTTTACCATATCAGTATACTCTTTTAGTAGAACTTTGATACCAATAATTAATAGTTTATAAAAGGTCATCTGCCTGTCTCCTTTAGTAATTTTAAAGTGTAAGTAAGCTATTGGGTGATAAAAGGGCTATGAAATGTGGCTGAGCAACCTTTTGTTTTGCCCATAACCAAGTGAAAACACTTTCTAGAATAAGACATTTCCCATATACATATATAAAGTCCTGCCACAGCACATGTGTAATTGAAATTTTATTTTTGTGAACAGGCAAGAGAGAAAACCAAGGTATGTTAATGCTATCCCCCTTCCCCTGCTCCTCCCTCAGTATTCCTTTGTAAAGGAGTGTCCCAAGTACTTATGCTGTGTGCTTCTTTCAGCGACTCTGCAGATGGCACCACTAACAATAATTGTCAAGGAAGATCTACTTTCTGAAAAAACATGTGACTGGCAGAAAGTGCTCAACTGGCAGCCCTACAACTCCAGCAATATCACACAGGGAGAGAGGCAGTCTCTGAGATAGGCAGGTCCTGGGCCATTTAGAGCTTTATATAGGACAAGAGCAACATTTTAAACTCCACCCATAAAAAGAATACGCTAACAATGCGGATTGTGGAGTCTTGGTGTAACATACTTGCCAATAAAAAGAACAGGAGTACTTGTGGCATCTTAGGCCTGGTCTACACTAGGAGTTTATGTAGAATTTAGCAGCATTAATTCGACTTAACCGTGCACCCGTCCACACCAGGAAGCTAATTAGTTCAACCTAGAGGGCTCTTTAGTTCGAATTCTGTACTCCTCCCCGACGAGGGGAGTAGCGCTAAATTCGACATGGCTATGTCGAATTAGGCTATGTGTGGACGGAAATCGACCTTAGTAGCTCCGGGAGCTATCCCACAGTGCACCACTCTGTTGATGCTCTGGACAGCAGTCCAAGCTTGGATGTTCTGACCAGCCACACAGGAAATGTCCAGGGAAAATTTGACACGCTCCGGCGCCTTGTGGATGTTCTGCAGGACCGCAGGCAGGAGGACAGAGCCCCCCTGCACTGTATCTGCAACCGCCCTCCCCCGCCACAAAGTCCCAAACCCCCCTCACCCAAAGTAACAAGAAGGAGGGGCGACAGGGGCCGTGAAAACTGTCACTGCACCCCCGCAGAGTGCACAAATACAAGAAGCCTCTCATTCCCTAAATGTTGAGAAGTCCTTCCCTTCCTGGCTCACCGAAGCCCCAATCCCAGTTTCATCCCCTAACTGTGTAGTTGATTATTAAAAGTAGTTTGCTGTTAATTACTATTTCCATCAAGTTTTTCTACAGAAGACTGTCTGTGAAGGGGGTTGTTAATTGCATAGGACAGTCACCTTTACCAGGGTACAGACACGGGGGCAGGATAAACAGCAGGTCACACACACACACAGTGCAGTCAGTAGGCACTCTGGTCGGTCTTGGGGGTGTTATCCATGTTCTGTGTGGGTGAGGGGTACGTGACTTTGTGGCATGGGAGGGTGGTTACAGAACTTATGCAGCGGTCCTTGTCCCGGACCACAGAGCCACGCAGCAGGGGAATCTGTAACCGTCCTCCCTCGCACACAGAGTCCCGAAAAGGAGGGATGGCAGGCTCTGTTGAAACAACCAGTCCGGCACTGCAGACCGCTCTAGGAGCAGGAGCCTATCATGCCTCGAGTGTAGAAGCGGTGTTAACATCACTGCACACCCTACCCACCACAGTCTGCGTCCCTGTTTCAACCCTTTAACGCGAATTCATTAATAAAGAAAATGTTGTTAATTAACAATGTTCCATTAACTTTATTTTTAAACATGTGTTGGAAGGGGGGAAACATGGTGAACGGGGTGTGTAACCACAGAAGAAAGTCAACAGTAACTGAAGCAGGGGCAGGTTCAGCTTCTCTGTAAAGAAACTGAACAGTCACAGGTTACCCTGCTCCCTGAGGAACCTAGCTTTCAAAGCCTCCCGGATGCACAGCGCTTCCCGCTGGGCTCTTCTAATTGCACGACTGTCTGGCTGAGCATAATCAGCAGCCGAGCAATTTGCCTCAACCTCCCATCCCGCCATAAAGGTCTCCCCCTTGCTCTCACAGAGATTGTGGAGCACACAGCAAGCTGCAATAACAATGGGGATATTGGTTTCGCTGAGATCCGAGCGAGTCAGTAAGCTCCTCCATCTCCCCTTGAGACGTCCGAAAGCACGTTGAATGATGACAGTTACCCAAGACCACCCTCGACACATTTCCCCCCCCAGCATGCATTGTGGGGGAATCCCAGAATTCAAATGGGCAGCGGGGACAGAGGGAACTGGGATAGCTTCCCACAGTGCACCGCTTCCAATGTCGACGCTTGCCCCGTTAGTGTGGACTCACAAAGTCGAATTAGTGTCCTTAGTGTGGACACACAAATTCGACTTTGTAAGGTCGATTCCACAAATTTGAATTAAGTTAAATCGAACTAATCTGGTGGTGTAGACATACCCTTAGAGACTAACACATTTATTTGAGCATAAGCTTTTGTGGGCTACAGCCCACTTCATCAGTTCCATAGAATGGAACATATAGTAAGAAGATATATATACAGAGAACATAAAAAAGTGGAAGTAGCCATACCGACTGTAAGAGGCTTATTAATTAAGAGGAGCTATTATCAGCAGGAGGAAAAAAAAACTTTTGTAGTGATAATCAAGATGGCCCATTTTAGACAGTTTTGACAAGAAGGTGTGAGGATACTTAACGTGGGGAAATAGATTCAATATGTGTAATGACCCAGCCACTCCCAGTCTCTGTTCAAACCCACGTTAATGGTATCTAGTTTGCATATGAATTCAAGTTCAGCAGTTTCTCGTTGGAGTCTGTTTTTTGAAGTTTTTTGTTGCAAAATTGCCACCTTTAAATCTGTTACTGAGTGACCAGAGAGGTTGAAGTGTTCTACTGGTTTTTGAATGTTATGATTCCTGATGTCAGATTTGTGTACTCCTGTTCTTTTTGTGGATACAGACTAACATGGCTGCTACTCTGAAACCTATACTTACCGATGAGATATAGCAAGTGGGCATTTTGGGCTAGTCTACATTTCTGAATAATCTTTAGATGTAGTCCCTTTTAGAGCACATTACAGCCTGAAAGTGATAAAGGAATGGGTAATGATAGCATGTGAAAGAAAAACCCTCAGCCTGTCCTAGTCACTGCTGCTCTCTGATAATCTAAAAGTAGGTGAGGATGGAAAATCACTTCTTTATTGGGAGCTCAGTAAGTGGAGAATAAATACCTTCAATCAAGGGAGCAGCTGTCTTTGCCATTTCTTTTGGTTGTTTCCCCCAACCTACTAGTACCTCCTTTTTCTCATCTGAAGTGAGTCTCGGGGCTTATCTACATTACAAGCTTAGGTCAACTTAATTTAAGTCGACCTGCAGCCACTGCAGTAATTCAGTTGGCTGGTGTCCATGCTACTCTCCTGCTGCCACTGGTGTGTGTCCTCACCAGGAGTGCTTGCACTGACTCAAGTGGGGCATTGTGGGGCACTGACAGCCACGCAAGGCTTGCAGCTGGAGCCCCCCTCCTGCACCAGCGTGATAGACTGAACTGTGAGCCTGGTGCAGGCTCAGTTTCACAGAATGGGGCCTACCAGCAGTGAAATTGACATTCTTATGGGTTTCCCCCCTGCCTATGATTCAGAGCAGCTTGGGTCTCCCATCTGGAACCATGAATCTGACAATGTCAGTTTCATTGCTGGTAAGCTCCAGTGCCCTGCACAGGGCTTACAGGTTGGACTGTCCCTCCATGGTAGGGGTGCCCTGCTGACAGCTGGGGCAGGGCAGCTGTGAGACCTGAGCCAGGCTCAATTTCACAGCAGAGAGCTTATCAGCTGTGAAATTGACATTCTTGTCAGTTTTACAGCTCCAGCTGTGAGCCCTGCTGCTGCTTTAAGCTGGAGGCAGCCCTGAAACTGACAAGAATGACAGCCAACTGCTATTGTAAATCACGCAGTGTCTGCCTGGACAGTGTGTCACCCTAACTATACCAACATAAGCGCTGCGCCTCTCGTGGAGGTGGAGTTATTATGTGGGAGTAGCAGGCCACTTACTCTGGCAGAAGCAGCATTCTAGTGTAGACACTGACATAATTAGGTGGATGAAAGCTGCTTTACCTTGACCTAACTCTAGTGTAGACTAAGCTTCAGACAGTTCTCTTCATATGCTATTCTCAAGTGTACAATGGTTAAGGCGCGCAGATACAGCACTCATTCAGTTGGAGATAGAACTGTGTTTTGTCAGCAGAGTAAAGCCATGGTCCACGTTTTCTCACTAACCTATTTAATGACCATTTACACACGTCAAAGTGAGGACAAGATACAGAGGCTCCAGCATGGCAGTGGGGAGCATAGGCCACTGGCTGCACAAAGGTGGGAAATCACCCTGCAGCCTCCTCACCCCCAGGACACAGTCAGTGGTGAGGCTGCACCTGACTCTGACACAGCACAAGGCCTGGGCCTGCCCCATAAACACTCTGGGGCCCTGTCACTTTGTGCCAAGTGCACCAGGTGTGGGTGGGCATGCTCAACAAGGCAGGATCCAAGTGTGGAGGGGCTCAGTAGGGGGGGATCCAGGTGTGAGGTGAGAGGATTCTGTGTGGGACAATCTGGGTGCAGGCAGCTCAGTGGGGGGGGCTAGGTCTGGGGGGATCTGGATGCACAGAGGCTCGTTGAGTGAGGTGGGGGGGTTCCAGGTGCGGGGCAATGGGATTCTGCAGGGGCTTCCAGGTGAAGGTGTTTAGGGCTCAGCAGGGAGGCCTGGGTACTAGGGGCATGGGGCTTGGTGAGGTGGGGGGTCTGGGTGCAGCAGTTGGAGGTCAGTGAGATGGGGGTCTGGATGTGGGGCTCAGACTCATCTGGCTGGGAGTTTGAGTGCAGGGATATCAGCAGGGGATGGTCTGGGTGCAGGGGCAGGGGTCCTGAAGCAGGGGGTCTGGGTGCAGGGGGCTCCAGATGCAGGGGTTGAGGTTCGATGGGGTGGGGGTTGGATATGGAAGGCTAGAGGGGTTCTAGGTGTACGGGGTAAGGCTTGGGAGCAGTGGGTATGGGATGGGGGAGCATCTCCCCATACAGTGACCCCTCCCCTGGAGCCAAGGAGCGATGGGGGCAGGCAGCAGAGAAGCATGCTGAGCTTCCTGCAATTGGGGACGGTTTCTGGGGGTGGGTGTGACACGGCCCCAGCCACTCCTGATCCAGGCTCAGGGTAGGAGCCACTGGCTGGGGAGTCCTCAGCCTTGTGGTGACTTACCTCTCCGCTGGCTGCTCTGGGTGCCTGAAACAATGTACCTGTACTGCTAGGGAGTAGTGTGTGTGACTGCTCTTGCAGCTTCCCTTTGCTTCCCTGTCAGAAAGTCATTTTTGTTGCAGGAAAGCAAAGAAATATGCAGGGGATATGAATTCTGCGCATGTGCAGTGGCACAGAATTCCCCAAGGAGTAGTTGAACAGAGTGTTTTATTGATATACAATAGAACCTTGTTGATCTGAGTCTCCATTATACGGCTCTCCATATTAACCAAACCACCATGTGCCTGGGGCTGATAGTGTCTGGGTTTGGGCTGTCAGCCCCAGGTGGCAGGGGCTCATGCTGTCAGCCCCGGGCAGCTGGTGTTTTGGTTAATTCAGAGAGCAGGATAATGGAGGCTTGGCTAAATGGGGTTCTAACTATGTATGTTTTTATTTTTTCACAAAATGTAAAAACTAAAGATTCTCTTTATAAACACAGAATTTGCGTTACCTTAACAAACAGATTTCCAGGATCCCTGATCATCGGGAAGATCAGTCAGTAAAACAAGTGTAGTTGTTGTACTATACCTAGGTTGGTGATCAAGGAAGTCCCAGAATCCAGAGATCGAGAGTTATCTTACTGCAGATTTCTCAGTAATCTTATTTAAGAATGGAAGATCTGGAATGAGCCAAAAAGTCAGTATCTACAGATGGTTTCCTGGGTGGAGCACACACTCCCTTCTCACTGTCTTCCTTAGCAGGAGGTATTTACTATCTTTGTCGGCAATGGACCCATTACTTTGCCAGCCAGGAAAGACCTAGTCCGAAGTGAACCAAAGTTCTTCCAACACTTCTAGGACACTAGTGACCACAGATCAACTAGAAGACATTTGTTCTTTTGCCCTTTTTCTCGGGCATCATTGAGTCATACAGCTTGTCTGAATTCAAGCAATTTTATCTGCAAAATAACAAGAAATCATTGCAAGAGAAGAGGCCCAAGTGAACCGTTGAGTGGAGATAACCTAATTAGGGTGGGCTAAACACCACATGAAAGAGATCCCTCATTTGATTGATTTTTTGCAGATGCTATTGTGGAGGCAAGAAAACTTCTTTTCTTTGCCTTTTGCATTATCAGAGTGTAAGAATTTTAATTGGTCACCTTTGGTACATGTGAAGCTTGTTCTGCTGGTGTTCTAGTTGTCTTTCCTCTTGCTTCATCCGGTGCCTATTTTCCATAAAACCAGTGTGTCCTGTGATGGTAAAGCAGGGGAGGAGGATTACCATATTGATGGTTGAAGATATATGCATATGTTTGTCTTGTTTTACTTTTTTCCCTGTGATAAAGTACATTGCATTTTATAAACAAAAGTAGCTAATTAGCATTTTTATTGTATCATGGGTTTTTTTTTGCTCCCCTTCATCTTTAAATTAAAGCTTGAAAGCTTATTTCAGGAATAGTATTAATTAATACTGATTTATTTAGACTGAAGAATGATAAATATTCCATCAGTCATGTATTACACTATCTCTCTATATAAAGCAAGCTTACTATTGTAGAGGTCAAGGACTTGAATTGTCCCAGGTGCTAAGTCTCATTGATGCTTATGTTTTGGTATGCTAAGCAAAACCATAATTTTGATACAAATATTGGACCACATGAGGAGTGCTATGAGATTGAACTCTTTCAGTAGCAAGGACCAATTCCTTCATATCCTCACAATCCGCCAAAAAGGTGAGGATCTATACACTTGGCATTTTTTCTGACCCAGATGCAGCATTACCCTAAAATGGTAATTTAGCATATCCCTTTCCAAATCAGATAAAGGATATAAGAGGTGGGGGTAGAGAAAATGAGGGGGAAAGAGCCCTAGAAGAAACTTCAGTTTGTGAGAGAAAGCAGCAAAGCACCCCTCACCACCTTCTCTGCAAAAGCAACACTGTACTCTCTACTTGATAAAAATGAGTGTTGCACTCTTCCTGGGGTTTTGTGTATTTTAGTCTTGTAACAGAATAAAGCAAACCCAAGAGAGAACCTTCCCATTCACCCAACAGCAATGATAAGAAAAGAAATGGTACGAAAACCCTTCTTCCTCTTGACTTTGAGTAGCCAGGTAAGGTCAGTAGGTTTTATAGTTCTTTAGCTGGTAGGGAAACTAGCTAAACCAGTGGCTCTCAAACTTTTTTACTGGTGACCCCTTTCACATGGGAAGTCTGAGTGCGACCCCCCGCTTATAAATTTAAAACACTTTTTTATATATTTAACACCATTATAAATGCTGGAGGCAAAGCGGGTTTTGGGGTGGAGGTTGACAGCTCGCGACTCCCCATGTAATAATCTCGCGACCCCCTGAGAGGCTCCGACCCCCAGTTTGAGAACCCCTGAGCTAAACAAACCAATCTGCGTAGTCCTTATTAGACCTGCCAATCCCCTGCAATAGAGGTTAAGTCCCAAGGCACAAGCTCCCGGTTAGGTTCTGTTGGCCTAGAAAGATTCTCCCTTGGGACCTCAAAGGACCAGTACACCTTGTTCCTTAGTTTTTTATTGATGCTCATGGAATACAACTTCCACGAATCCTCATATTAAACATACATATTGGTGGTTTACAGGATGCCATCAACTTAAAAGAATCACACACTCAAAAAAAAATTACTGTTTTTTAGGGCTGTCAGTTAATCGCAGTTAACTCATGCGATTAACTCAAAAAAACTTAACTGCGATTAAAAAAAATTAATCGTGATTAATCGCACTGTTAATAGAATACTAACTGAAATTTAAATATTTTTGGATGTTTTTCTACATTTTCAAAAATATTGATTACAACCCAGAATAAAATGTGGACAGTGCTCACTTTATATTATTTTTATTACAAATATTTGCACTGTAAAAATGATAAACAGAAATACTATTTTTCAGTTCACCTCATACAAGTAATGTAATGCAATCTCTTTATTGTGAAAGTGTAACTCACAAATGTAGATTTTTTTTTTTTGTTACATGACTGCACTCAAATACAAAACAGTGTAAAACTTTAGAGCCTACAAGTCCACCCAGTCTTACTACTTGTTCAGCAAATTGCTAAGAGAAACAAAAGTTTGCCTACATTTACGGGAGATACTGCTGATTGCTTCTTATTTACAGTGTCACCTGAAAGTGAGAACAGGCATTCGCATGGCACCTTTGTAGCCGGCGTTGCAAGGTATTTACGTGCCAGATATGCTAAACATTCATGTGCCCCTTCATGCTTCGGCCACCATTCCAGAGGACATGCTTCCATGCTGATGATGCTCGTTAAAAAAATGTGTTAATTAAATTTGTGACTGAACTCCTTGGGGGAGAATTGTATGTCTCCTGTTCTGTTTTACCCATGTTCTGCCATGTATTTCATGTTATAGCAGTCTCGGATAATGACCCAGTACATGTTCGTTTTAAGAACACTTTCACAGCAGATTTAACAAAATGCAAAGAAGGTACCAATGTGAGATTTCGAAGAATAGATACAGCACTCAACCCAAGGCTTAAGAATCTGAATTGCCTTCCAAAATCTGAGAGGGACGAGGTGTGGAGAATGCTTTCAGATATCTTAAGAGAGCAACACTCCAATGTGAGAACTACAGAACCTGAACCACCAAAAAAGAAAATCAACCTTCTGCTGGTTGCATCTGATTCAGATGATGAAAATGATCATGCATCGTTCCACTCTGCTTTGGATTGTTACTGAGCAGAACCTGTCATCAGCGTGGACACATGTCTGCTGGAATGGTGGTTGAAGCATGAAGAGACACATGAATCTTTAGCACATCTGGTACGTAAATATCTTGTGATGCCAGCTACAACAGTGCCATGTGAAAGCCTGTTCTCACTTTCAGGTGACATTGTAAACAAGAAGTGGACAGCATTATCTCCTGCAAATTGTAATCAAACTTGTTTGTCTGAGCGATTGGCTGAAGTAGCACTATGTGGACTTGTAGGTTCTAAAGTTCTAATTTTTTTTAAATTTCTGAATGCAGTTTAATTTTGTACATAATTCTACGTTTCTAAGTTCAACTTTCATTATAAAGAGATTGCACTGCAGTACTTGTAGTAGGTTGTAATAAGAAATAAATATAAAATGAGCACTGTACACTTTGTATTTTGTGTTGTAATTGAATTCAATATATTTGAAAATGTAGAAAACATCAAAAATATTTAAATGGTATTCTATTGTTTAACAGTGTAATTAATCGTGATTAATTTTTTAAATTGCGCAATTAATTCTTTTAATCACTTGACAGCCCTACTATTTTTATGAAGAAACGAACAGGTAGTTATTGTAGTTGAAAAATTAGACCAAAATTTGTTCTCCCATCTTTGTTAGATTCTCCTGTAGTCTGAGAATTTCCACTATTTGTTTGGGTCTTTCTCACTGCAACGGAGTTGCGAAAATAATTTTTAGAAAAAAGGGCATATGTGATCATAAAACCACGTGGGTAGATGTAGTAACTGAAACTACTTTTTAATTCACTTATGCAATTGATTTCATATTGATGGCGTTGTTTTATCTGGGTTTGTTTCTGTAACATACTTATTAAAATCAGAATACTAAAACTGATTTGGGATAAAATATTAAAATTCTGCATGTATTAATTCTTGACATTTTTCAGTCTGGTTTTTCTGACCCTTTATACTCTGTAGCTGTAATTGTTTCTGCTATATTATTTTACACTATGCAGTGTATTTTCTATTGAATTATTGAAAAATTCTGAAAATTAATATTAAAAATGTATATTTTTTACACTTGTACAAGATAAGATAGTAATGTTTATCAGATAGTAAAATAAGAACAAAGGAGACACTGTACTCTCCTTAGAATTTTTTTTCCCTACAATAGTCATTCAGTAATCATTTGTAATATACAACAAGGGATTTCTTCGCTTTGTTGTCACATTTAAAATTTTTGCCATCTGTGCTTAACTTTGTAGTGTTCCATTTGAGTAAGTGAAATCATCTAAGGTTGAGAGAAGGTATACTAGAGCCACTTAACAAGCCTGGAATATGAGTCCCAAGGGTAGAGAGAGGTTTTAATGACCAATTTGTATGCCAGTGTTTTGTGCTGTACTCATGTCTCTATCATGTTATCCACCCTGGTGCAGCTGCACATGATTCCTTTTGCTACAGCCTTGAGTTACAGCTAGTAACTCCAAATAGTACATATACTCAGAGTAAATATTATCTGTATGGAATAACTACATCTCATGGTACAGTACTCTAGGCCTGGTGAAAAGATGATTTTAGGTCTTAGTTGTTATTGGCTAAACAATATTTTCATGGCTGGGAATTGGCTAAGGGAATGAATCATCACCTTCCTACATCCTTAAAATCCAGAGCAGAGTAGATGAGTAGCTGCCTTGTTGCCTCTTCTACAGCCTGTGCATTTTAAGTAACAGCAGGTAGAGTGTCGCTGGACACCTTCTGTGTAAGGAGAGTTAAGCCTATGGGTTTTCATTACCCTTGCCATGCCCCTATCTTTTTTTCTCACTGTACTGCTATGGAGAAGGGCACCGTGGAACAGAACAGCGCTTCACAGGTGTTTGGGTTTCTCCCATATAGATGGAGAAACTGAGGCACAGATAGATTAAATGACTTGCCCAAGATCATGCATGTCAGTGGTGTACTCCAAAAGGGTTGCAGAAGAGGCCTTCCCTACATCTTCCTGGTTTCTCTCTCTTCCCCCGCACCCTCAAGATTGTAATAAGCTTAAACAGGATTTGTGATGTTTGCATATTACAATGGGTAAAAACAAACAAAACAAAAAATAATATAAAAAATTTATTGATGGCAAAGTCTGTACTAATTTTTATTTGGGCAAAATAGTTGAAAATATTTTTTTTTTTTTGGTGAGGATGCCTTAAGAATATCCATTAATGTTCATTTTGCATTGTTGCACAACATGTTAGTTGCCCACAACATTTCAGGAAAATAGAATCTGGTCTTATAATACATAGCATGTTCTCTCTGTGGTTATGTCTTTGTTGATGTTGTACTGCATTTCCGTCATAATACTGGATGTTTGGTTTTGGTGTGACTGTTCCTAAGCTGCGTGTCCTGTATACTTGGTGGTCAGACCAGATAATCATAATGATCCCTACTGGCCTTAAAATCTATGAATACCAAACATACGCTGTTTTCATACTATCTTCTAGTCTTGGCTGTGCCATAAAAGACAACTCTGAAAAGAGCAGGAAGATTTATAAGCATTCTCATATGGTGATTTGAGTCAGTAATATTAAGAAGGATTCTTCACATACTATTTAATTCTTTCTCCGAGGTTTCTTGCATACTAGAATGTGAAATACAGTGTTTAGATATTGTAAATGTCAGGTTATCACATTAAGTAGAATATTTGCTGTACTACTATGTCCTGTAGTATGGTAACCTGAAATCAAGGGACAGATGTAGGGGAGGAGAAGTAGTGGTACTCTCCAAACTCTGCCCATGAATGGCACCAAAATGAGATACTGTAAATAGTAGGTTGTGCAGAGTTTATATGATCATTACATGATCACTGGTTTGTTTTTTTTAATGCTCCGTAAAAGTAAAGTAGTTAACAATGTTGACCTTTACATCACCATCATACAGATCCAGGAGAAAGTACTGGCTTACTGAGCCCCCAAGAACCATCCCATTTCAATCTCTGACCAAAAACATTGTTTTCAAAGGGAAACAAAGACAGTGGAGAATGGTAACCTGCCAGAGCTGGATCAGATATCCAGATAATATGTAAGGTGTACAGACATAAAAAGCAACAGAAGGAAGGCCTTTACCTACAACAAAAACAAGCTCAGGAAATATTATCCTCAGAGGGGGAAATATAAAATCAAACTACAGTAGTTCGGTGAGAGCCGTACAAATATTAAGCTTGATGGTCAAACTTAGGAAGGAGGTAAAACACCACCCAGGTGAGAGCCTGAGCTAACTCATTAGTGAGGACATACCTGTATTTGTCACTCCCAAGCAAGGCTTCAGTATAAATTAACCTCGAAGATTGTGCTTTCTGTGGCTGCTCTTTATTCCCTTTCACAATTTTTGCAGCATGACTTTTATAAAGAGAGAAGATCAGATATTTTGGGAAAGATATCTGAAGTATTCTAAGCAGCTCAAAAAGTATGGTTGCCATGTGTTACAAACCCTTTCTGCTCTGCACTCCATCTCTTAGTCTCAATTTTTTAAAGAGTCAGATTAGTGAACGGAAGTATTTTTTGAGTCTTTTAAGATCACTTAGAATGTCAGTATTGTAGCTTTGTGAATGTAAAGAGAAATTCAGTATCCACACAGTGGTTGTGTTTTGACTTATATTGAGGCCCTACTACAGGGAAACTCGGGCATGGAGAAATTTGAATAATTTATCTAAGATCACAAAGGTAATCTGTGTCAGATCCAGAAAAAAATCCTTGATTATTTTGTGTTCTAGAAGGAATACTGCAGTAGTCCTGTTTCTTCAACATTTCCAAATAGTCTTGTTTCAGAGTCAGTGGAATTGGCTGCAAAATATAATTGTATTTAATCAAATAAGTACCCACCATGTATTAATGTACTTTGTTCCATGGAAACAACAGGGTTTCTGTATCAAGGCAGGAGTTTGGAGCCTGCACTTCAGTAAAATTCTTAAGAGCATAACTATGTGGTTATATTTCCCAACATTTATCTGTTTCAAGTTCTATTATTATAGTAGTAAGAATGGTGATGTAAAAGATATTTTCTGTATGCAATGAGATTTTCAGATGTGCCTTGTAACGTTGAGCCATGAGCTCTTTAGGAAAGGTGTGCTAACAAAGGGCAGCCCAGTATTAGTGCCTATTGTTTAAAGCAAATCTGGAAAATAAAATCCTAATTTATTCTTTCAGATTTTTATAATCAAATCCAGTCACTAAAGCCAAATTGGTAAAGAAAGCTAAAGAGGAAGGTAGTTAGAGCAAAGTGAGAGAAAGTTTTGATGTCATTGTTAGAGAAAATGATTGGAACAGTGTTCCAATGTTTTTGTAAATGATGTTGTAATTGTCAACTGTCACGTTTTTAAAAGAGATTCCAGGATCTATTACAGCGGTTAAAGGACTGTTAAAATAAAGAACTAACTGAAAAAATAGATTCTTAAAACACAATCTCAGACTTAGATTATCTCTGGGATTTGTCTGATTGCAAGGCAACTATGGTGTTGAAGACATTGGTAGACTTAATCAGGGTATTTCAGTGTCCTTTAGTGATTAACCAGAAAAATATCTAATTTTTCAGTGGAAGCTACCACTGTTTGGTGACTCGTCTAACCCACTGCAAAATAAAAAAGAAAGATGTTACATATCCAGCAAAGAATTGCCAGTATTGGCCTTGTCAGGCTTTTTAAATAACAGGGTCTGACTGCCAAGTGTTTTGGAACAAACAGCAGCTGCCAGCAATTTTCCAGTTTTATCACCATATTCATACTAATATTTTTAGAAATCTTAACAATTTTTCAGTGTCTTGTCCTGGCAGGGGGCCAGGGCTATCATGAAATTTTGCAGATGATTAGTAAAGACTCTCTCATTAACAGACTGAGCAATTCCTCTAGCTGTTTTTTTCCCCTGTGTTGTCTTTACTCCACATCTTTGTGTTTGATTCTTCTTTTAAGGATTAGTTTCACCCCCCTGAAAGTACTGTTTAGAACTACCTTCAGATCTCATTAATCTCTGCATTAATTGCAGCTAGCATTCCAAAAACTGTGCACTAGTTGTACAGAAATACCGAGGATAAGGATAAAAGAGGTTGAGTCCCAATGTCCATTTTTGGTTTGGAACAGCCACAGGGCAGTCAAATGGTTTGATACCACTGTTGGTAAGATATTGGCTGACTTTTTCAAATAAGGGAGTGAAGATGAGATCAGGAATGTGTCATTCCTGATAAATGATTACTGTTGGGCCAAAACCAATATTTAATTTAGGCTTTGTCTATTACCAGTAATCCAAGTGTTTCTATTTTCCTGCAGTTATCATAGTATTTCCCCTTCTCCCCCCCCCCCCCCACACGCACTCACTTTAATTGCTGATATTGCTACCAGGTCATAAAGTTGTACTCTCCATTTTATTCCTCAGCCCAGTGATGGTTTTTTTTTTTTTCCAGACATAAAAGCTATACTTTCTCCAGTTCAAGGTAATGCTCCCCTCTGTATTGTTTGTTAACTAACTGTTACTGAAATTCAATACAAACAACCTCAAGAAAGAGGGTCTATCCTGAGGGCTTAAAAAGGATTCATCTCTGCTTTTAGAATTAATAGGTGGAAATTGTGTTCCTGCCTAATCTCTCTGTTCATGATCTGGACAGGAAGGATTTCTGGAAACTTAAAAAATTTCCAGAAGAGTGCTGTGGTGCTTAGAGTGGCATAAAGAACTTTTCTCATTAATCTGAAGGAAAACCAAACTTTTCAAACTTTAGATAGAGAAATTGTTTTGAAGATATACGATCATTTGACATACATACCTTTGGTTTTTCTCATTTTTTAAAATGGGAACATGTTTTTAAGCTACATTTGTGGTCTGATTTTTATAATAATTTGTAGAAAAGTCTCTTATTCCCTCCAACTAAAATGTTTGAGGCAAGTACTTCCACATCTGATTGTGTGTCAAAGCTACATGAATTAAGCCTTTAAAATGGTAACCGAGAAACTTATAACTAGCTAACTATAATCCATTATTTGTTACTTTTGCATGGATCCTGATCTTTATTTTTGTTCCTGCATGTTTCTTCTTGATACAAATTTTCAAGCTTGTTGATAAATTGTATAGTCAGCTGCTCGATCAAACTTCTTTCATTATGAAATGTAGTCAAGAGGCCAAATAACAAGTGTCAGTCAGGTTTATTGCTCGAAGCCAATAATAATATAGTACAGGAAAATGGTTCTATACGATATCAGACTCCACTAAACCATCTCATACAGCGATGTTACATCCACCTTATGTGGAAGGTGTGCTCCCAAAGTTACACATTTCAAATGATATTATTTATATGATGATTTTACAATTTATATGTTTCTTTACACATCACGAAAATCTAACCCATCTGTTTGTTTCAGTTCAGTAACTTGTTCTGTTCTTATCTTTGCTTTGGATTCTAGCATTCCAGGTACTGGTCCATGAAGGTACTTCCCTTGCTTGTACTAAGGGCAAGTCTACACTTAACATGCTGCACGGGGTTTAGGTTGGTATAACTACGTTGCTCAGGGGTGTGGATTTTTCACACTCCTGAGTGACGTAATTATACTCCCATAGGTCTGTAGTGTAGACCAGACCTAACACCTAGAACAAATGTGTCTTGATTTTTGACAAGTTCCCTATCTTCTTATGCCAAATACTTACTTCAGCAACTTCAAAGTATTATGCTATACTTATACCATAATCCTGTTCACTTATGCTATCTCCATTAATGGGGGGGGAGGGATAGCTCAGTGGTTTGAGCATTGGCCTGCTAAACCCAGGGTTGTGAGTTCAGTCCTTGAGGGGGCCACTTAGGGATCTGGGGCAAAATCAGTACTTGGTCCTGCTAGTGAAGGCAGGGGGCTGGACTCAATGACCCTTCAGGGTCCCTTCCAGTTCTAGGAAATAGGTGTAGGCCAGTTTATGCTATATCATTGTTACAATATTTGTGCTTAACATTGGTGCATACCTCTATATCTATATATGCTAGCAAGGATGTATATATTAGTCAGCAAGCTTGACCTTATGGATTATTTTTAATGTATCAGTCAGTATGTGCAAGGTTAATATATAGTATTTCTAGAAGAGCAGTGTATTGGACTATTTTTACATCCTGTAAAGCTGCTGTTGTATTATCACTGTGACAGTTTTTAAAAAAATTTCTGCTAACCTTATCATGGTGTGCAGTCCTTTAAGGAGGATTTTGCAGCTGTGAATATTAGCTATTTGTTAGACCTTTTCTGTAATATTTTGAGATTGAAAGAGAGGTTAATTGCCGCTGTTGCTACCAGGTTAAAGTTGTGATTTTTTTTTAAATGCACCACCTCTTGGCTAGTAAGCGAGGAATTAATCTTAATATACTGTTGTTTTTTTTCCAAATTGTCTAAAAAATTCCTGGCAAGTTTTCTTCAATAGATTTTTAGTTTGGAGGCAATACATTTTATAATCTGTGTTTCAAAGGTTGTTTTAGTCAGTAGGTTGGTTAGGTGAAGAAAACTGTTTTTACTTAACAAGATTTTCTTGGTATTTATTAAGCTTAATTCAAGGATAAATAACTTCATTAAAGTTATTTATGATTGTATTCCTATTTATATTGTACTGTGCCTGGAGGTTATTCTTTCTAGACAAAGAGCCCTTTCTTTTGGCCTAGTAGAAATTATTAAAACAGCCAGATAATAAAATGACCAACATAAAATGTAAAACTTGTTCATGGAGGAAAAAAAAACTTGAAACACACAATTAGCTTGGGTGTCTAAAGATGAAGTCACAACATTAAAGTGTATAGTGTTTTTAAATCTTCGAGAAGTATGCTTACATAAAGAAGACTTCACTGCAACCGTCCCTTCTTATAGAAAACTGATATAAGCAGTATATTGTAGGTGATACCTTTGGTTAAGATTGCCTACCTCTTTCCATTGTAAGCCTGTTTTCTGTTGCCTTAGCTTAAGCTATTTGTAGTGAAATTTCCCCATGCTTTTTCTGTCTTGGTTTGAATTATTATTAAAGATTTGAGCAAAAATGATTGAGGAGTTTTCCAGAATTAGATTAGCAGGGGGGATAAACAAGTCGATTTCCCAATGTTAAAACACTCTCTAGATGAGTTTTTACAAAACAACTTTAGTGCTTCCATGGTTTATAGTAGGAACTTAAAATTTGGGAAAGGAACGGTTCTGAAGTGAAAGAGAAGTGACTTTTGCTGTTCCTATGAAAATCCTTCCAGATTTGGCCAAGTTACAAGCTTCTGTAAATGCCTTTCTATTCATGTGCATTGGAACACATTCACCTCCTGTCTCTTAATTATATGAATGTTCCAACTGCATTGTATATACTCCTGATGAACCTTCTACATCGTACCCATACAATAGGGACAGAAATAGAGCTCCACAAGACATAGGCAAAACAGATGCTTCAGGTGCTTTCCATTAATGAAATACCCTTTTTGCCTTGGTAAGGGTTCATTTGGCTGTGAACCAGGACACACTGAGTTTTAAAATCCACTCCTTCCTATCCTTCATTGTTAACAATTGTGTGCTGTTTGCACTCTTCATGTTAATCAAGATCTCATACCCCCATCTTAGGATGCAGGCAGGCGTTCTTCTTTGTATTTTACAGATGTGGTAACAGGATATGAGAGGTTTGCATAGCTCGGAATAAAATTCAGGCCCCTAATATGGCAGATCTAAGGCTCACCCTCTTAACCAAACAGCCTGTTAGAATAGTGAATGTATATGTTTGACTATAGTGTCTCTAAAATCACGCTATTTCCATGAAATTCAGAAATGAGTGAATATTATGTAAACAACAAATAGCACTCAGAAGTCCTAACTCTATCCCATTTTAGCCACTCTATCACATTCCTGCCCCAGAGCCAAGATATTCTGTCTAGCAAGTACTTGTGCAATCACTTGGCAAAGTGTATGTGTCATGTCTACTTTTAGTGGCTGGGGCACAGAGAGAATGATGGGGTATTATTGCCTTTGTCTAATGGAGTCACTTGTTTAGCTCAAGTCGTAGAGGTTTGTGGTATGGATCTGACAGTCTCAGGTTCAAACTCTGCTGATGACTTCTGTGGTTGGGGTGGGGAATACATAATGGAATTTCTTCCTCTTATTTTTTTTTTAAGTGGTCCTTTACAACAAAAACTAGGGAATCTCCTTACCCTCAGAAAAAGGGCTAAAATGTTTTAATGGTTGCAAAGTCAAGCATGCAAAATAGAAAATTCTTCTAGCACTGAATTCATTGTGTACTGAAGTTCAGTAAAATAATTTAATTCCATTATTATAATTGAAGCACATCAGTAAGTGGTACAGTGAATATAAACATTAACTAAATTGCAATTTAATGAATATACATATATTATTTTTGCAGAACATAAAAAGCCCTGTTTGATACAATGGATGAACAGTCACAAGGCGTGCAAGGGACTCCTGTTCCACAGTTTCAACCACAGGTACTTTATTTTACTAGTCATCAAGAGCAGAAATAAATGGATTTAGTAAATGGAAGAACATGTTAATTTTAATGAACAGAACAAATTCTAAAAGGCTATTGTTGATATTAGAATACTTTTTTTTTCTCCATTATTCAATGCCATTCCGAGAGGGTAAGTTTTTACTGCATTTAATGTGTTCAGTATGGTATTCAAGGTAATAGTTGATTATTTTAATCGAGTTACTTGTGTGGAATCACATAACTGGTCATCAGTGGTTAATAAATCAGATGAAATGTTATGAGATCAAGTGTCTTTGGATATTGGATTGTTTAATTTGTATTTTTCTGTCTCAAGGCATCTATGGAGAAAAAGAAGCCATAAAGAAATGTAATATTGCATTAGTTAGTCATTGAATTACAAAATATCAGCTCCATAGTTCACAGAAAAAAACTGCTTTTTTGCCTCCTACTCCATCACCAACTGGGAAAAGTTGGAGTGGAGGCGAGAGGCAAACATGAAAGTAATTGTTTTCCTATGAGGTATCAAGCTGCTAAACACTATATATTTCCAAATTTTAGCAGAATTGCCAGATTTATTTCAGATTGCTCCTTTTAACCTTCTGTTCTTACACTTCCTGCTAGTGATCCCATGTGGGTTAGTGCCTTCCCTTGTTGAAAATGGGCAAGGGAGATTCACAGTTACAGTAGTTCTATGACCAAGGGATGTGAGGGAAATTTAGCCACCCTTGCAGTTGGATTTGATGGTGTGACTCAAACCAAAAGTAAGATTATCAGGCAATAGATAAAGTTGGCATAGTGCTTATTAATATTCTTCTAAAAATGTTGCTTCTGTTAATAACATTATTTAAAAACCTTTGGAAAGCAGCACTCTAAGCTCTGATCTTGTAAAGATGCTTTGCTTTATGCACTATGAGGAGTTACATGTAAGTCAATAGAAATGGTCATAGTAAAGTTAAACAATTGGGTAATTCTTTGCAGGACCAGGACCATAACTGTTAATCTTCTGTTGGTGTGTTTCAAGGATTAGCCTGAATAATAAAGATGATGTGGCAACATGTGGTTGTTCTGAAGTTTTTGACAATATAAGTAAGATTTTTGCCAAGTCTTCATTTCTGTATTTTAGTATTTTTAGTAGAACTTTCCTTGTTCCAATGCCTGCATTGGAGCAGCTTTGAGGCTAAAATAAAAATAACAGGAGTACTTGTGGCACCTTAGAGACTAACAAATTTATTTTAGCATGAGCTTTCGTGAGCTACAGCTCACTTCTTCGGATGCATAGAATGGAACACACAGACAGGAGATATTTATACATACAGAGAACATGAAAAGGTGGAAGTATGCATACCAACAGGAAAAGTCTAATCAATTGAGATGAGCTATCATCAGCAGGAGGAAAAAAAACCTTTTGAAGTGATAATTAAGATGACCCATAGAAGGTGTGAGGAGAACTTAACATAGGGAAATAAATTAAATTAGTGTAATGACCCAACCATTCCCAGTCTCTGTTTAGTATCAGAGGGGTAGCCGTGTTAGTCTGGTTCTGTAGAAGCAGCAAAGAATCCTGTGGCACCTTATAGACTAACAGACGTCTTGCAGCATGAGCTTTCGTGGGTGAATACCCACTTCTTCAGATGCAAGTGGTGGAAATTTCCTGGGGCAGGTATATATAAGCAAGCAAGAAGCAAGCTAGAGATAACGAGGTTAGATCAATCAGGGTGGATGAGGCCCTGTTCTAGCAGTTGAGGTGTGAAAACCAAGGGAGGAGAAACTGGTTCTGTAATTGGCAAGCCATTCACAGTCTTTGTTTAGTCCTGAGCTGATGGTGTCAAATTTGCAGATGAACTGGAGCTCAGCAGTTTCTCTTTGAAGTCTGGTCCTGAAGTTTTTTTGCTGTAGGATGGCCACCTTAAGATCTGCTATTGTGTGGCCAGGGAGGTTGAAGTGTTCTCCTACAGGTTTTTGTATATTGCCATTCCTAATGTCTGATTTGTGTCCATTTATCCTTTTCCTTAGAGACTGTCCAGTTTGGCCGATGTACATAGCAGAGGGGCATTGCTGGCATATGATGGCATATATTACATTGGTGGAAGTGCAGGTGAATGAACCGGTGATGTTGTGGCTGATCTGGTTTGGTCCTGTGATGGTGTTGCTGGTGTAGATATGTGGGCAGAGTTGGCATCGAGGTTTGTTGCATGGATTGGTTCCTGAGCTAGAGTTACTATGGTGCGGTGTGCAGTTGCTGGTGAGAATATGCTTCAGGTTGGCAGGTTGTCTGTGGGCGAGAACTGGTCTGCCACCCAAGGCCTGTGAAAGTGTGGGATCATTGTCCAGGATGGGTTGTAGATCCCTGATGATGCGTTGTAGGGGTTTTAGCTGGGGACTGTATGTGATGGCCAGTGGAGTCCTGTTGGTTTCTTTCTTGGGTTTGTCTTCCAGTAGGAAGAGATTATGCCATACTCTATCGAAGAAACTGAGGAACCACCTGATCAGCATCCTATACAGCAAACAGGAAAACATCAAAAAAGAGCTCTCCAACCTGGAGACTCTCATCAATAACCAAACTTCCATACAAACGGACTTCACTAAAATAAGACAGGAGATCTACATTACTCACTTCACCTCTCTACAAAGGAAAAAGGACTGTAAGCTGTCTAAACTCCTACCTGCCACATGGGGCCACAACCGTGGTACCCCTAACCCACCCAGCAATATCGTCAATCTATCCAACCACACACTCAGCCCAGAAGAACAGTCTGTCCTATCTCGGGGACTCTCTTTCTGCCCTGCCACCCCCACCAATATGATACAGTTCTGCGGTGATCTGGAAGCCTACTTTCGCCGTCTCCGACTCAAAGAATTCTTTCAGGACAACACTGAACAGCGCACGGATACACAGTTACCCTCCCACCAACAGCACAAGAAGAAGAACTCCACATGGACTCCTCCTGAGGGTCGAAATGACAGTCTGGACCTATACATTGAATGCTTCCGCCGACGTGCACAGGCAGAAATTGTGGAAAAACAACATCGCTTGCCTCACAACCTAAGTCGTGCAGAACGCAATGCCATCCACAGCCTCAGAAACCATCCTGACATTATAATCAAAGAGGCTGATAAAGGAGGTGCTGTTGTCATCATGAACAGGTCTGACTACCAAAAGGAGGCCGCCAGACAACTCTCCAATACTAAATTTTACAGGCTACTTCCCTCAGATCCCACTGAGGAATACACTAAGAAACTGCACCATCTACTCAGGACACTCCCTACACTAACACCAGAACTAATCAACATACCCTTAGAGCCCCGACCAGGGTTATTCTATCTACTACCCAAGATCCACAAACCCGGAAATCCTGGACGCCCCATCATCTCGGGCATTGGAACTCTCACTGAAGGACTGTCTGGATATGTAGACTCTCTACTCAGACCCTATGCTACCAGCACTCCCAGCTATCTCCGTGACACCACTGATTTCCTGAGGAAACTACAATGCATTGGTGACCTTCCAGAAAACACCATCCTGGCCACCATGGATGTAGAGGCTCTCTACACAAACATCCCACATACTGATGGAATACAAGCTGTCAGGAACAGTATCCCTGATGATGCCACAGCACACCTGGTTGCTGAGCTCTGTGGCTTTATCCTCACACACAACTATTTCAAATTTGCTGACAATATATATCTCCAGATCAGTGGCACCGCTATGGGCACCCGCATGGCCCCACAATATGCCAATATTTTTATGGCTGACCTGGAACAACGCTTCCTCAGCTCCCGTCCACTCACGCCCCTTCTCTACCTACGCTACATTGATGACATCTTCATCATCTGGACCCATGGGAAGGAGACTCTGGAAAAATTCCACCACGATTTCAACAGCTTCCACCCCTCCATCAACCTCAGCCTGGACCAATCTACACGGGAGGTCCACTTCCTAGACACCACGGTGCAAATAAGTGATGGTCACATCAACACCACCCTATACCGAAAACCTACCGACCGCTATGCCTACCTTCATGCCTCCAGCTTCCATCCCGGACACACCACAAGATCCATTGTCTACAGCCAAGCACTGAGGTACAACCGTATCTGCTCTAACCCCGCAGACAGAGACCAACACCTAGAAAATCTCCACCAAGCATTCTCAAGACTACAGTACCCACACGAGGAAATAAGGAAACAGATCAACAGAGCCAGACGTGTACCCAGAAGCCTCCTACTGGAAGACAAACCCAAGAAAGAAACCAACAGGACTCCACTGGCCATCACATACAGTCCCCAGCTAAAACCCCTACAACGCATCATCAGGGATCTACAACCCATCCTGGACAATGATCCCACACTTTCACAGGCCTTGGGTGGCAGACCAGTTCTCGCCCACAGACAACCTGCCAACCTGAAGCATATTCTCACCAGCAACTGCACACCGCACCATAGTAACTCTAGCTCAGGAACCAATCCATGCAACAAACCTCGATGCCAACTCTGCCCACATATCTACACCAGCAACACCATCACAGGACCAAACCAGATCAGCCACAACATCACCGGTTCATTCACCTGCACTTCCACCAATGTAATATATGCCATCATATGCCAGCAATGCCCCTCTGCTATGTACATCGGCCAAACTGGACAGTCTCTAAGGAAAAGGATAAATGGACACAAATCAGACATTAGGAATGGCAATATACAAAAACCTGTAGGAGAACACTTCAACCTCCCTGGCCACACAATAGCAGATCTTAAGGTGGCCATCCTACAGCAAAAAAACTTCAGGACCAGACTTCAAAGAGAAACTGCTGAGCTCCAGTTCATCTGCAAATTTGACACCATCAGCTCAGGACTAAACAAAGACTGTGAATGGCTTGCCAATTACAGAACCAGTTTCTCCTCCCTTGGTTTTCACACCTCAACTGCTAGAACAGGGCCTCATCCACCCTGATTGATCTAACCTCGTTATCTCTAGCTTGCTTCTTGCTTGCTTATATATACCTGCCCCAGGAAATTTCCACCACTTGCATCTGAAGAAGTGGGTATTCACCCACGAAAGCTCATGCTGCAAGACGTCTGTTAGTCTATAAGGTGCCACAGGATTCTTTGCTGCAGTCTCTGTTTAGGCCAGAGTTAATTGTATCTAATTTGCATATTAATTCGAGTTCAGCAGTCTCTCTTTGGAGTCTGTTTTTGAAGTTTTTTTGTTGCAAAATTGCCACCTTCAAGTCTGTCACTGAGTGGTTAGAGAGGTTGAAGTGTTCTCCCACTGGTTTTTGAATGTTATAATTCCTGATGTCAGATTTGTGTCCATTTATTCTTTTGCGTAGAGACTGTCCAGTTTGGCCAATGTACATGGCAGAGGGGCATTGCTGGCACATGATGGCATATATCACGTTGGTAGATGTGCAGGTGTACGAGCCCCTGATGGCGTGTCTGATGTGATTAGGTCCTATGATGGTGTCACTTGAATAGATATGTGGACAGAGCTGGCATCGGGCTTTGTTGCAAGGATAGGTTCCTGGGTTAGTGTTTGTTGTATGGTGTGCGGTTGCTGGTGAGTATTTGCTTCAGGTTGGGAGGCTGTCTATAAGCGAGGACTGGCCTGTCTCCCAAGATCTGTGAGAGTGAGGGATCATCTTTAAGGATAGGTTGCAGATCTTTGATGATGCGCTGGAGAGGTTTTAGTTGGGGGCTGTAGGTGATGGCTAGTGGCGTTCTGTTATTTTCTTTGTTAGGCCTGTCCTGTAGTAGGCGGCTTCTGGGTTTTTTTTCCTCCTGCTGATGATAGCTCATCTCAATTGATTAGACTTTTCCTGTTGGTATGCATACTTCCACCTTTTCATGTTCTCTATATGTATAAATATCTCCTGTCTGTTCCATTCTATGCATCCGAAGAAGTGAGCTGTAGCTCACGAAAGCTCATGCTAAAATAAATTTGTTAGTCTCTAAGGTGCCACAAGTACTCCTGTTCTTTTTGCGGATACAGATTAATACGGCTGCTACTCTGAAACCTGTCAAAATAAAAATAAACATTCTCGTGCTTCTGTATCACTAATCCATCAGATCTTAGAGTACCAAACAGTTATAAATTTAAGATATAATTTGAATTTATGCATATTCCTTACACCTATCTTGATGAAACAAGTGTGCAAACTTATTTTTTTAATTATGAAAATTCAGACTACTACTGCAGTGCGTATATTCTAAAATTCATAATGACTCACTGTTCCAATGATGGATTCTCCTCCTTGGCTGAGTAGGAGGCAGAATCAGATCTGTCAGTTGGGATGAGAGGATGAGCTCCTATATCTCTGGGAAACCTTAGTTGTGCCTGCCTTCTTTGATAACAGGCAGTTCTTGTACTTCCCGCATTCCCCTCGAAAGCACAGTAATTCAAATTCTGATTTACACTTTGAACTGATATTTTCAGCAGTGGGTGAGTTTCCAGTGCTAGACTGAATCATGATATATGTTTCTATCCTCATAGTTGTTGGGAACACCTCCTGTCTCAGTAATGCCTCCAACTGCATCATTAATGAGGAACTAAATAAGATCAGGCCTAATACTAATTCTTGCAGCACCGGACTAGACATCTTTCCCAACAGAAGAAACTGACATTTGTTCTTAACTTTGGTTCATCTTATGCCAGTTTTAATGCTATGCCTGCACATTCAAAATGCAGTTTTCAGCCTGGCGGAGACATAGGGTTCATAATTTCATACAGCTTCATAAATTGTAGAGACATATATTCCCAGTAGAGTACAGCCAGTACTTTGTTCCAAGCTAGGTTCTGCATAGGCAGTTGTTCTTCTTGTTCTCTTTAAAGGAGGAGTATTATAGGGCTATAGTTGAGTTGGCACAAAAAATAAAGCACAGATTTTTACAGTGAAGG